>NW_027140509.1:0-600000 GCF_036365525.1 Heterodontus francisci
TGGAATCCAAAAGTCTTCTGCGGGCACATAAATAGCTAAAGGCCGATTCAGGTCCAAATAGGAGATCTACACGTGGAGGGTGGGGGGGGGGGGGGGGGCGCGCATGGCTGAGGTACTAATTGAGTACTTTGCATTTGTCTTCACCAAGGTAGATACTACGAAAGCCATAGTGAAAGAAAAGGTAGTTAAGACATAGGATGGACTGAAAATTGATAAAGAGGAGGTATTAGAAAGGCTGACTACTTCAAGTTGAGTCACAAAGACCGTCTGGGATGCATCCGAGGATACTGAGAGAAGCAAGGGTGGAAATTGTGGAGGCACTGACCATAATCTTCCAATCCTCCTTAGATCCAGGGACGGTGCCATTTTAACCTCGGCAGTGGGAAAGCTTTTAGTGTGCTCTACGATTCAAATAGATCAGGGCTGATCATCTCCCTCTGTGCCATTTCCCCCCACTATCCCCATATCCCTTGACGTCATTAGTCTCCAGATATCTATCCGATTTCTGTCTTGAACATGCTCAATGATTGAGCTTCCACAGCCCTCTGGGGTAGAGAATTCCACAGATTCACCACCCTCTGAATGAAGAAATTCCTTCTCATCTCAGCTCTAAATGGCCTGCCCCTTATTCTGCGACTGCATCACCTGGTTCTAGACTCATCGGCCAGAGGAAACATCCTTCCTGCATCTACCCTGTCTAGCCCTGTAAGAATTTTGTAGGTTTCTATGAGATCATCTCTCGTTCTTTGAAACTCTAGAGAATACATTTCCACAATCTCTCCTCAAGACAATCCCGCCATCCCAGGGATTAGTCTGGTGAACCTCCGTTGCACTCCCTCTATGGCCAGTATATCCTTCCTTAGAGAAGGAGACCAAAACTATACACAATACTCCAGGTGCGGTCTCTATACAATTGCAGCAAGACATCTTTACTCCTGTACTCAAAACCCCTTGCGACGAAGGCCAACATATCACTTACCTTCCTAATTGCTTGCTGCATCTGCATGTTAACTTTTAGTGACTCATGAACAAGGTCTATTTGGACATCAACACTTCCCAACCTCTCACCATTTAAGAAATACTCTGCATTTCTCTTTTTTTTCTACCAAAGTGGATAAATTCACACATTATATTCCATCTGCCATGTTCTTGCCCATTCACTGAGCCTGTCCAAGACCCCTTGAAGCCTCCTTGCATCCCCCTCACAACTTACATTCCCTCCTAGTTTTGTGTCATCAGCAAATTTTTAAATATTACTTGTAGCATAGATAAAGGAGAACCAGTGGATGTGATGTATTTGCATTTTCAGAAGGCTTTTGATAAGGTCCCCACACCCAAATCATTGATATAGATTGTGAACAGCTGTAGCCCCAGCACTGATCCTTACGGTACCCCACTAGTAACAGCCTGCCATCCTGAGAATGACCCATTTATTCCTACTCTCTGCTGGAAAAAACATTTACATACTAACAGACATCGAAAGTGAGGAAGCGCATCACAGGGCCTGCTAAGGTCGATACAATCCACGAGGGCCAGGACTGGTCAGATCAGCTGGTCACATGACTAACTGGCCGTTCCAGGTTTTCTTTTGAACTGGCCACAGGGAGTTTGAACTAAGAAAGACTGTTTGCTCCTGGACCGAGAAGATCTCTCTCCTGTCTGCTCCCATCTCTTTCTCACAAGCCTCCGAATCCACTGAAGACACATGAACCCCAAGAGAGAAAACTCTCCGACAGCGAACAAGGTTCAAGAAGAAGACTGGGCCCCAACGAAAGTCAAGATCTACCTACAATCAAGGACTCCACAGCGAGCTCAAAGAACCGTAACAAAAACTCTGCAGATATTGCCTCAAACTTTTCCACTTGATTTTTTTCCCTTCTGCTCTTTTCTGTCTCTATCTGCATGTGTGTATCGCATATGCATGCTAGCAAGTCGTGTATCCGTAGGCATCAACCGAATTAGTTTAAGTTCAAGTTTAGTCATTTTCAACTTTTGTAATTTTCAACTTTTCTTCTTTAAACCTAAGAAAACCAGTTTGTGCTGGTTTCTTTGCCTTATAATTGGAAAGTGGTGAACAAGGATTCACCAAGGAGGAGATAAAAACACGGTGTGTTTAGAATTAAACCCTGGTCTTACTGAGAGGGACCCCTAGACACCTTTCTCACCTGGTCGTAACACAATGCTACAAGTAACATCCTCAAAAATACTCCAAACAGGTTTGTCCAACATGATTTCCCTTTCACAAATCCATGTTGACTCTGCCCAATCAGATCATGATTTTACAGATACCTAACCCTTTAACAGTTCGATCATTTTCCCTACTCCTGACATCAAACTAACAGGCCTGCAGTTCTCCGCATTCTCTCTTAAATAGTGGGGGTTACATTCGCTACTTCCCAGTCTGCAGGAACCGCTCCAGAATCTATAGAATTTTGAAAGATAACCACCAATGCATCCACTATCTCTGTAACCACCTCCTTCAACACTCTGGGATGTAGCTCATCTGGTCCAGGGGATTGATCAACTTTCAATCCAATTAACTTTGAGTACGACCCCTTTATTGAGCAGGCTTATCAGCAATGTTGAAGCCCATGGAATAAAAGGGATAGTGGGGGCGTGGATATGAAGTTGGTTGAGTGACAGGAAGCAGACAGGAGCGGTGAACCTCTGTTTTTCGGTCTGGAGGTAGGTATATCATGACGTTCCTCGGGGATCGGTACCAGATCCACTGTTTTTCTTGATCTGGATTAATGACCTGGACTTTGGTGTATACAGGGCACAATTTCAACATTTACAGACAGCAAGAAACTTGGAAATATTGTGAACTGTCGGGAGGTGGTGGCAGACTTCAAAGAGACAGACAGCCTGGTGGACTCGTGGTAGAAGAAATTTAATGCAGAGAACTTTGAAGGAATACAGTTCGGTGGGAAGAGCTAAAGAGTACAATTATAAATGGCGGCGTGGGAAAGGAGAGATCTGCGGTATAGGTGCACATAGCTCTGAAGGTGGCAGGGCAGGTTGAGAAAGTGATGAATAAAGCACACGGGATCCTGGGCTTTATAAATAGAGGCAGAGAGTAGAAAAGCAAGGAAGTTATGATGAACCTGGATCAAGCACTGGGGGGGGGGAAAGGAGGAAGTGGGGCGGGGGGGGGAAAGGAGGAAGTGGGGCGGGGGGGGGGGAAGGAGGAAGTGGGGCGGGGGGGGGGAAGGAGGAAGTGGGGCGGGGGGGGGGAAGGAGGAAGTGGGGCGGGGGGGGAAAGGAGGAAGTGGGGCGGGGGGGGGAAAGGAGGAAAGGAGGAAGTGGGGCGGGGGGGGAAGGGGGAAAGGAGGAAGTGGGGCGGGGGGGGGAAAGGAGGAAGTGGGGCGGGGGGGGGGAAAGGAGGAAGTGGGGCGGGGGGGGGGAAAGGAGGAAGTGGGGCGGGGGGGAAGGAGGAAGTGGTGCGGGGGGGGGAAGGAGGAAGTGGGGCGGGGGGAGGAAGGAGGAAGTGGGGCGGGGGGAGGAAGGAGGAAGTGGGGCGGGGGGAGGAAGGAGGAAGTGGGGCGGGGGGAGGAGGAGGAAGTGGGGCGGGGGGAGGAGGAGGAAGTGGGGCGGGGGGAGGGAGGAGGAAGTGGGGCGGGGGGAGGGAGGAGGAGGGGGGAGGGAGGAGGAAGGGGGGGGGAGGGAGGAGGAAGGGGGGGGGGAGGGAGAGGAGGGAGGGGGGGGGAGGGAGGGGAGGGAGGGGGGGAGGGGGAGGGGGGAGGGAGGGGGGGGAGGGGGAGGGGGGGGAGGGGGAGGGAGGGGGGGGAGGGGGGAGGGAGGAGGAAGGGGGGGAGGGGGGAGGGAGGAGGAAGGGGGGAGGGGGGAGGGAGGAGGAAGGGGGGAGGGGGGAGGGAGGAGGAAGGGGGGGAGGGGGGAGGGAGGAGGAAGGGGGGGGGAGGGAGGAGGAAGGGGGGGGAGGGAGGAGGAAGGGGGGGGGAGGGAGGAGGAAGGGGGGGGAGGGAGGAGGAAGGGGGGGGAGGGAGGAGGAAGGGGGGGGAGGGAGGAGGAAGGGGGGGGAGGGAGGAGGAAGGGGGGGGGAGGGAGGAGGAAGGGGGGGGGAGGGAGGAGGAAGGGGGGGGAGGGAGGAGGAAGGGGGGGGGAGGGAGGAGGAAGGGGGGGGGAGGGAGGAGGAAGGGAGGAGGAAGGGGGGGGGGGAGGAAGGGGGGGGGAGGGAGGGAGGAGGAAGGGGGGGGAGGGAGGGAGGAGGAAGGGGGGGGGGGAGGGAGGGAGGAGGAAGGGGGGGGGGGAGGGAGGGAGGAGGAAGGGGGGGGGAGGGAGGGAGGAGGAAGGGGGGGGGAGGGAGGGAGGAGGAAGGGGGGGGGGGGAGGGAGGAAGGGGGGGGGGGAGGGGGGAGGGAGGAAGGGGGGGGGGGAGGGAGGAGGAGGGGGGGGGGAGGGAGGAGGAAGGGGGGGGGAGGGAGGGAGGAGGAAGGGGGGGGGAGGGAGGGAGGAGGGGGGGGGGAGGGAGGGAGGAGGAGGGGGGGGGAGGGAGGGAGGAGGAAGGGGGGGGGGAGGGAGGGAGGAGGAAGGGGGGGGGGAGGGAGGGAGGAGGAAGGGGGGGGGGGAGGGAGGAGGGGGGGGGGGAGGGAGGAGGAAGGGGGGGGGGGAGGGAGGAGGAAGGGGGGGGGGAGGGAGGAGGAAGGGGGGGAGAGGGAGGAGGAAGGGGGGGGAGAGGGAGGAGGAAGGGGGGGAGAGGGAGGAGGAAGTGGGGGGGGGGGGAGGGAGGAGGAAGTGGGGGGGGGGGAGGGAGGAGGAAGTGGGGGGGGGGGGAGGGAGGAGGAAGTGGGGGGGGGGGAGGGAGGAGGAAGTGGGGGGGGGGGAGGGAGGAGGAAGTGGGGGGGGGGAGGGAGGAGGAAGTGGGGGGGGGGGAGGGAGGAGGAAGTGGGGGGGGGGGAGGGAGGAGGAAGTGGGGGGGGGGAGGGAGGAGGAAGTGGGGGGGGGGGAGGGAGGAGGAAGTGGGGGGGGGAGGGAGGAGGAAGTGGGGGGGGGGAGGGAGGAGGAAGTGGGGGGGGGGAGGGAGGAGGAAGTGGGGGGGGGGAGGGAGGAGGAAGTGGGGGGGGGGGAGGGAGGAGGAAGTGGGGGGGGGGGGGGAGGAGGAAGTGGGGGGGGGGGAGGGAGGAGGAAGTGGGGGGGGGGGAGGGTGGAGGAAGTGGGGGGGGGGAGGGAGGTGGAAGTGGGGGGGGGAGGGAGGAAGTGGGGGGGGGGGAGGGAGGAGGAAGTGGGGGGGGGAGGGAGGAGGAGTGGGGGGGGGGAGGAGGTGTGGGGGGGAGGAGGGAAGTGGGGGGGGGGAGGGAGGAGGAAGTGGGGGGGGGGAGGGGGAGGAAGTGGGGGGGGGGAGGGTGGAGGTTGGGGGGGGGGGGAGGGAGGAGTGGGGGGGGGGGAGGGAGGAGGAAGTGGGGGGGGGGTGGGAGGAGGAAGTGGGGGGGGGGGGTGGGGGAGGGTGGTGGGTGGGGGGGGGGAGGGAGGTGGTGGGGGGGGGAGGGAGGAGGAGTGGGGGGGGGGTGGTGGTGGAAGTGGGGGGGGGAGGGAGGAGGAAGTGGGGGGGGGGAGGTGGAGTGGGGGGGGGGGAGGAGAGTGGGGGGGGGGGAGGGAGGAGGAAGTGGGGGGGGGGAGGGAGGAGGAAGTGGGGGGGGGGGGAGGGAGGTGGAAGTGGGGGGGGGGGGAGGGAGGAAGTGGGGGGGGGGGGAGGGAGGTGGAAGTGGGGGGGGGGGGGGAGGGAGGGAAGTGGGGGGGGGGGAGGGAGGAGGAAGTGGGGGGGGGGTGGGAGGAGGAAGTGGGGGGGGGGGAGGAGGTGTTGGGGGGGGGGGGAGGGTGGTGGTGGGGGGGGGAGGGGTGGAGTGGGGGGGGGGGAGGGGTGGGTGGTGGGGGGGGGGGGGAGGAGGAAGTGGGGGGGGGGAGGGAGGAGGAGTTGGGGGGGGGGTGGGAGGAGGAAGTGGGGGGGGGGGAGGGAGGAGGAAGTGGGGGGGGGGAGGGAGGAGGAAGTGGGGGGGGGAGGGAGGAGGAGTGGGGGGGGTGAGGAGGAGGAAGTGGGGGGGGGGGGGAGGAGGAGGAAGTGGGGGGGGGGGGAGGAGGAGTGGTGGGGGGGGGAGGTGGAGTGGTGGGGGGGGGAGGAGGAGGAGTGGGGGGGGGTGGAGGAGGAGTGGGGGGGGGAGGGGAGGAAGTGGGGGGGGGGGAGGAGGAAGTGGGGGGGGGGAGGTGGAGTGGGGGGGGGGAGGAGGAGGAAGTGGGGGGGGGGAGGAGGAAGTGGGGGGGGGGAGGAGGTGGTGGGGGGGGGGGGAGGAGGAAGTGGGGGGGGGGAGGAGGAGGAAGTGGGGGGGGGGGAGGAGGAGGAAGTGGGGGGGGGGAGGAGGAGGAAGTGGGGGGGGGGGGAGGTGGAGTTGGGGGGGGGGAGGAGGAGGAAGTGGGGGGGGGGGAGGAGGAGGAAGTGGGGGGGGGAGGAGGAGGAAGTGGGGGGGGGAGGAGGAGGAAGTGGGGGGGGGTGGAGGAGGAGTGGGGGGGGGTGGAGGGGGTGGGGGGGGGGAGGAGGAGTGGGGGGGGGGGGAGGAGGAGGAAGTGGGGGGGGGAGGTGGGGTGTGATTGATAATAGTGAACAGCAGTAAAGCCCCGCCCCGCCCCGCCCCGCCCCCGGTGTTGGTGCTGCAGTGCCCCTTCCATCATCACCCACTCTGTACTGCAGCGCCACCAGTGGCGGGAGGTCGCAACGACAGCGTGACATGTTGACATAGGGGATTCACAATGGGTACCTGAGGATCTCCCCCTGCTCAAGGCCGCTCACCGCCTCCCTCTCGGCGGCGGGCTCCGCCTCCTTCACACGCAGTTTGCTGACGGTCCGGGTGAACCCGAAGGACACAGGTCCCCGCTCCGGCTCCGGCTCGGCCTCCGCCATCGTCGCCACCGCCCGCTGCCGCAACCGTCGCCACCGCGCAGGCGCCGGCGGTGCGCACGGGCCGCCGGGAGATGTCGTCGGCGCAACTCCAACACCCGACATTACCCCAGTGACGCGCGGGATGACGTCAAGCACCAACCAATCCAAATGTAGAGTGCCTGATGATTGACAGGGAGGGGCCGGCCAATCAGATCGGGTCTTGGTGGCGGGGTCCATCCAATGATGGTGGGGAGAGCTCCCGCCCCGTAATGGGCGGGGCTTTGCTTTGATGGGCACCCGGCCCCGGCCACGCCCCCTCCCGGGCATCGCCTGTCAATCAACCATCAGGCAATGGCTGGGACTGGATGCAGGGAGCTCAGAGGAAAGCCTGGGCATCAACAGCAGGTAAACAGTGCCCTTCATCTCATCACCCTGCATTGCACTGCATTGCAAGTCAACTGCAAGGTGTGCCCTTCACATCTTCCCAGAGATGGTTAGTTGGGAAGGACACTTTGTGCTTATTTTTGGGTTGCCCTGCCTCAGGGGACGGGTTTGCACCCTCTTGGCACCTCTCTCTCCAGAGGGGATTCCCGTTCCGAGCCACCCCAGTCCCCATCCCGTCGCCAGTCCTCCTTGAGCCACCCCCCCCCCCCCCCCTCCACCCGCTGCCGCTGGACCTGGCACCCTGGCACCCTGGCACGCTTGGGCTGGTGGGTGGGTCGTGGGGAGAGGGGTTGGGCAGAGGGAGAAGGGATGAGGCTGGCAATAGGTGGTGCGGTGGTGGTTCCGGATTCTGTCGCAGCCCCATAACCAGCGGTCCTTGCCCAAAGCCGTGGCTTCCTTTCACCAGTCTAAATACCAGCAGGGGAAGGATCAATCACTGTACATCGAGTAACTGGGAGTGTTTGATGGGGACAGTGTAGAGGGAGCTTTACTCTGTATCTAACCCCCGTTTTTTTTGATGGGGACAGTGCAGAGGGAGCTTTACTCTGCATCTAACTCCATTTTTTTTTTCTTTTTAAGGTGGCCTTTATACCCCAGGCCCCTTTTATATTTTCACGTCGAGGGGGCCTTTATTCCTCAGGCCCCCTTTATATACATATTTACATTTTTTTAAAAAATAACTTTATTTAAAACCAGATAAATAAACAAAAAACTCAAATTAAAATGCCATTCTCGGCGTCGACAATGCACTCCAGTCCCTGCGGTGCCCACCGATCGCGGAAGGCCTCAAGCGTACCGCCGGACACCGCATGCTCCTTCTCCAGGGACACCCGGGCGCGAATGTAACCGCGGAAGAGGGGCAGGCAATCGGGGAGGACGGAACCCCCGACGGCCCGCAACCTGGACCTGTGAATTGCCACCTTGGCCAGGCCCAGGAGCAGACCGACGAGGAGATCCTCCTCCCGGCCCAAGCCCCTCCGCACCGGGTGCCCAAAGATCAGGAGCGTGGGACTGAAGTGCAGCCAGAATTTGAGGAGCAGCCCCTTCAGATACTCAAATAGGGGCTGCAACCTCGCACACTCCGTATAAATGTGGAACACGGACTCGTCCAGGCCGCAGAAAGTACAGCTGGCCTGGGAGTCCGTGAACCTACTTAAAAGTCTATTGCACGGGACTGCTCTGTGCAGCACCCTCCACCCCAGGTCCCCGATGTAAAGGGGGAAGACTCCCGCGTAGAGAGACCTCCATCGGGGTTTCCCCTCGCCGCCAGATGGCAACGCGGACCGCCAGGGCGTGTCCGGCCGGCTGACGAGGGCGAGGAAGTGGAGAGTGTGCAGGAGCAGCCCGTACAGGAAACCCCTCCGCGCCGATTGGAATGGCACGGAGGGCATTTCCGAGAGGCGGCTCGGGTTGTGTGGGACCGGCTCCCGAGGAGGGTTTCGGGGCCTGGGTCCGATGAGCAGTTCCGGCCGAGCAAGGGTCAGCTCCGCGGGGATCGCTCCGCACCCCCGAGCCCCCTCGCCACCCGCAGTGAGGGGCATCTAACTCCATGCTGTACCTGTCCTGGGGAGTGTTTGATGGGGACAGTGTAGAGGGAGCTTTACTCTGTATCTAACCCCCGTACTGTACCTGTCCTGGGGAGTGTTTGATGGGGACAGTGTAGAGGGGGCTTTACTCTGTATCTAACCCCCGTACTGTACCTGTCCTGGGGAGTGTTTGATGGGGGACAGTGTAGAGGGGGCTTTACTCTGTATCTAACCCCCGTACTGTACCTGTCCTGGGAGTGTTTGATGGGGGACAGTGTAGAGGGAGCTTTACTCTGTATCTAACCCCCGTACTGTACTTGTCCTGGGGAGTGTTTGATGGGGACAGTGTAGAGGGAGCTTTACTCTGTATCTAACCCCCCGTGCTGTACCTGTCCTGGGGAGTGTTTGATAGGATATTGCTTTACTTTCGCTTCACCCCTCCCAGTTTGTTTGGGCTTGGTCTGGTTACTGATCAGCCAGGTACCAGACCTTTAACCCCAGTGATCTATGTACATTGTTTTCCAATCACGATCTCAGTGGAGGAGGGAATGGAACGGGGGATGCAGCCTACCTTTGCTTATTGATGTGTGGGAACCGAGCTGTCCTCTTTATCTCTCTCCGCCTCCGTAGACATGTTGAGGAAGCTGTTTAACATCAATCATTGGACGCAGAAGACCCGAGAGATCACCTTGTGCCGGGACGAGCAGGGGTTTCTGAACCTTGGCTTGCTGGGAGGGGCGGAGTATGGACAGTTTCTGTACCTTGGCGACGGCCCGGGAGGGAAGGCCCGACACCACAGCGGGAAGCTGCAGGCGGGTGACCTGCTCCTGGAGGTCAACGAGGCTCCTGTGCCTGGCCTCACGCTGAGGGATGCCCTGGGGCTGCTGGCAAACGTCACCGAGCCAGTCCGGCTCAAAACGGTTCCACAAGGTGAGGGTCGTAACCCCAAACTGTTGGCATCCTGGGTAAATGTGTCCCACTGTTTGTGTGCGTGTGTGTTAATGAGGGTCTCTGTATCTGTGTGTTAATGTGAGTCTCTGTATCTGTGTGTTAATGTGAGTCTCAGTATCTGTGTGTTAATGTGAGTCTCTGTATCTGTGTGTTAATGTGAGTCTCAGTATCTGTGTGTCAATGTGAGTCTCAGTATCTGTGTGTTAATGTGAGTCTCTGTATCTGTGTGTTAATGTGAGTCTCTGTATCTGTGTGTTAATGTGAGTCTCTGTATCTGTGTGTTAATGTGAGTCTCAGTATCTGTGTGTTAATGTGATTCTCTGTATCTGTGTGTTAATGTGAGTTTCTGTATCTGTGTGTTAATGTGAGTCTCTGTATCTGTGTGTTAATGTGAGTCTCTGTATCTGTGTGTTAATGTGAGTCTCTGTATCTGTGTGTTAATGTGAGTCTCTGTATCTGTGTGTTAATGTGAGTCTCTGTATCTGTGTGTTAATGTGAGTCTCTGTATCTGTGTGTTAATGTGAGTCTCTGTATCTGTGTGTTAATGTGAGTCTCTGTATCTGTGTGTTAATGTGAGTCTCTGTATCTGTGTGTTAATGTGAGTCTCTGTATCTGTGTGTTAATGAGGGTCTCTGTATCTGTGTGTTAATGTGAGTCTCAGTATCTGTGTGTTAATGTGAGTCTCTGTATCTGTGTGTTAATGTGAGTCTCTGTATCTGTGTGTTAATGTGAGTCTCAGTATCTGTGTGTTAATGTGAGTCTCTGTATCTGTGTGTTAATGTGAGTCTCAGTATCTGTGTGTTAATGTGAGTCTCTGTATCTGTGTGTTAATGTGAGTCTCTGTATCTGTGTGTTAATGTGAGTCTCAGTATCTGTGTGTTAATGTGAGTCTCTGTATCTGTGTGTTAATGTGAGTCTCAGTATCTGTGTGTTAATGTGAGTCTCTGTATCTGTGTGTTAATGTGAGTCTCAGTATCTGTGTGTTAATGTGAGTCTCTGTATCTGTGTGTTAATGTGAGTCTCAGTATCTGTGTGTTAATGTGAGTCTCTGTATCTGTGTGTTAATGTGAGTCTCTGTATCTGTGTGTTAATGTGAGTCTCAGTATCTGTGTGTTAATGTGAGTCTCAGTATCTGTGTGTTAATGTGAGTCTCTGTATCTGTGTGTTAATGTGAGTCTCAGTATCTGTGTGTTAATGTGAGTCTCTGTATCTGTGTGTTAATGTGAGTCTCAGTATCTGTGTGTTAATGTGAGTCTCAGTATCTGTGTGTTAATGTGAGTCTCAGTATCTGTGTGTTAATGTGAGTCTCAGTATCTGTGTGTTAATGTGAGTCTCAGTATCTGTGTGTTAATGTGAGTCTCTGTATCTGTGTGTTAATGTGAGTCTCTGTATCTGTGTGTTAATGTGAGTCTCAGTATCTGTGTGTTAATGTGAGTCTCTGTATCTGTGTGTTAATGTGAGTCTCTGTATCTGTGTGTTAATGTGAGTCTCTGTATCTGTGTGTTAATGTGAGTCTCTGTATCTGTGTGTTAATGTGAGTCTCTGTATCTGTGTGTTAATGTGAGTCTCTCTATCTGTGTGTTAATGTGAGTCTCTGTATCTGTGTGTTAATGTGAGTCTCTGTATCTGTGTGTTAATGTGAGTCTCAGTATCTGTGTGTTAATGTGAGTCTCTGTATCTGTGTGTTAATGTGAGTCTCAGTATCTGTGTGTTAATGTGAGTCTCTGTATCTGTGTGTTAATGTGAGTCTCTGTATCTGTGTGTTAATGTGAGTCTCTGTATCTGTGTGTTAATGTGAGTTTCTGTATCTGTGTGTTAATGTGAGTCTCAGTATCTGTGTGTTAATGTGAGTCTCTAACACACAGATACAGAGACTCACATTAACACACAGATACTGAGACTCACATTAACACACAGATACTGAGACTCACTAACACACAGATACAGAGACTCACATAAACACACAGATACAATGTGAGTCTCTGTATCTGTGTGTTAATGTGAGTCTCTGTATCTGTGTGTTAATGTGAGTCTCTGTATCTGTGTGTTAATGTGAGTCTCTGTATCTATGTGTTAATGTGAGTCTCTGTATCTGTGTGTTAATGTGAGTCTCTGTATCTGTGTGTTAATGTGAGTCTCAGTATCTGTGTGTTAATGTGAGTCTCAGTATCTGTGTGTTAATGTGAGTCTCTGTATCTGTGTGTTAATGTGAGTCTCTGTATCTGTGTGTTAATGTGAGTCTCAGTATCTGTGTGTTAATGTGAGTCTCAGTATCTGTGTGTTAATGTGAGTCTCGGTATCTGTGTGTTAATGTGAGTCTCTGTATCTGTGTGTTAATGTGAGTCTCTGTATCTGTGTGTTAATGTGAGTCTCAGTATCTGTGTGTTAATGTGAGTCTCAGAATCTGTGTGTTAATGTGAGTCTCTAACACACAGATACAGAGACTCACATTAACACACAGATACAGAGACTCACATTAACACACAGATACTGAGACTCACATTAACACACAGATACAGAGACTCACATTAACACACAGATACAATGTGAGTCTCTGTATCTGTGTGTTAATGTGAGTCTCTGTATCTGTGTGTTAATGTGAGTCTCTGTATCTGTGTGTTAATGTGAGTCTCTGTATCTGTGTGTTAATGTGAGTCTCTGTATCTGTGTGTTAATGTGAGTTTCTGTATCTGCGTGTTAATGTGAGTCTCAGTATCTGTGTGTTAATGTGAGTCTCAGTATCTGTGTGTTAATGTGAGTCTCTGTATCTGTGTGTTAATGTGAGTCTCTGTATCTGTGTGTTAATGTGAGTCTCAGTATCTGTGTGTTAATGTGAGTCTCAGTATCTGTGTGTTAATGTGAGTCTCAGTATCTGTGTGTTAATGTGAGTCTCTGTATCTGTGTGTTAATGTGAGTCTCTGTATCTGTGTGTTAATGTGAGTCTCTGTATCTGTGTGTTAATGTGAGTCTCAGTATCTGTGTGTTAATGTGAGTCTCAGTATCTGTGTGTTAATGTGAGTCTCTGTATCTGTGTGTTAATGTGAGTCTCTGTATCTGTGTGTTAATGTGAGTCTCTGTATCTGTGTGTTAATGTGAGTCTCAGTATCTGTGTGTTAATGTGAGTCTCTGTATCTGTGTGTTAATGTGAGTCTCTGTATCTGTGTGTTAATGTGAGTCTCTGTATCTGTGTGTTAATGTGAGTTTCTGTATCTGTGTGTTAATGTGAGTCTCTGTATCTGTGTGTTAATGTGAGTCTCTGTATCTGTGTGTTAATGTGAGTCTCTGTATCTGTGTGTTAATGTGAGTCTCTGTATCTGTGTGTTAATGTGAGTCTCTGTATCTGTGTGTTAATGTGAGTCTCTGTATCTGTGTGTTAATGTGAGTTTCTGTATCTGTGTGTTAATGTGAGTCTCTGTATCTGTGTGTTAATGTGAGTCTCTGTATCTGTGTGTTAAAATTAGTCTCTGTATCTGTGTGTTAATGTGAGTCTCTGTATCTGTGTGTTAATGTGAGTCTCTGTATCTATGTGTTAATGTGAGTCTCTGTATCTGTGTGTTAATGTGAGTCTCTGTATCTGTGTGTTAATGTGAGTCTCTGTATCTGTGTGTTAAAATTAGTCTCTGTATCTGTGTGTTAATGTGAGTCTCTGTATCTGTGTGTTAATGTGAGTCTCTGTATCTGTGTGTTAATGTGAGTCTCTGTATCTGTGTGTTAATGTGAGTTTCTGTATCTGTGTGTTAATGTGAGTCTCAGTATCTGTGTGTTAATGTGAGTTTCTGTATCTGTGTGTTAATGTGAGTCTCTGTATCTGTGTGTTAATGTGAGTCTCAGTATCTGTGTGTTAATGTGAGTTTCTGTATCTGTGTGTTAATGTGAGTTTCTGTATCTGTGTGTTAATGTGAGTCTCTGTATCTGTGTGTTAATGTGAGTCTCAGTATCTGTGTGTTAATGTGAGTTTCTGTATCTGTGTGTTAATGTGAGTCTCTGTATCTGTGTGTTAATGTGAGTCTCAGTATCTGTGTGTTAATGTGAGTTTCTGTATCTGTGTGTTAATGTGAGTTTCTGTATCTGTGTGTTAATGTGAGTCTCAGTATCTGTGTGTTAATGTGAGTTTCTGTATCTGTGTGTTAATGTGAGTTTCTGTATCTGTGTGTTAATGTGAGTCTCAGTATCTGTGTGTTAATGTGAGTCTCTGTATCTGTGTGTTAATGTGAGTCTCTGTATCTGTGTGTTAATGTGAGTCTCAGTCTCTGTGTGTTAATGTGAGTCTCAGTATCTGTGTGTTAATGTGAGTCTCTGTATCTGTGTGTTAATGTGAGTCTCAGTATCTGTGTGTTAATGTGAGTCTCAGTATCTGTGTGTTAATGTGAGTCTCTGTATCTGTGTGTTAATGTGAGTCTCAGTATCTGTGTGTTAATGTGAGTCTCAGTATCTGTGTGTTAATGTGAGTCTCTGTATCTGTGTGTTAATGTGAGTCTCTGTATCTGTGTGTTAATGTGAGTCTCTGTATCTGTGTGTTAATGTGAGTCTCTGTATCTGTGTGTTAATGTGAGTCTCTGTATCTATGTGTTAATGTGAGTCTCTGTATCTGTGTGTTAATGTGAGTCTCTGTATCTGTGTGTTAATGTGAGTCTCTGTATCTGTGTGTTAAAATTAGTCTCTGTATCTGTGTGTTAATGTGAGTCTCTGTATCTGTGTGTTAATGTGAGTCTCTGTATCTGTGTGTTAATGTGAGTCTCTGTATCTGTGTGTTAATGTGAGTCTCTGTATCTGTGTGTTAATGTGAGTTTCTGTATCTGTGTGTTAATGTGAGTCTCAGTATCTGTGTGTTAATGTGAGTTTCTGTATCTGTGTGTTAATGTGAGTCTCTGTATCTGTGTGTTAATGTGAGTCTCAGTATCTGTGTGTTAATGTGAGTTTCTGTATCTGTGTGTTAATGTGAGTTTCTGTATCTGTGTGTTAATGTGAGTCTCTGTATCTGTGTGTTAATGTGAGTCTCAGTATCTGTGTGTTAATGTGAGTTTCTGTATCTGTGTGTTAATGTGAGTCTCTGTATCTGTGTGTTAATGTGAGTCTCAGTATCTGTGTGTTAATGTGAGTTTCTGTATCTGTGTGTTAATGTGAGTTTCTGTATCTGTGTGTTAATGTGAGTCTCAGTATCTGTGTGTTAATGTGAGTTTCTGTATCTGTGTGTTAATGTGAGTTTCTGTATCTGTGTGTTAATGTGAGTCTCAGTATCTGTGTGTTAATGTGAGTCTCTGTATCTGTGTGTTAATGTGAGTCTCAGTCTCTGTGTGTTAATGTGAGTCTCAGTATCTGTGTGTTAATGTGAGTCTCTGTATCTGTGTGTTAATGTGAGTCTCTGTATCTGTGTGTTAATGTGAGTCTCTGTATCTGTGTGTTAATGTGAGTCTCTGTATCTGTGTGTTCATGTGAGTCTCTGTATCTGTGTGTTAATGTGAGTCTCTGTATCTGTGTGTTAATGTGAGTCTCTGTATCTGTGTGTTCATGTGAGTCTCTGTATCTGTGTGTTAATTTGATTCTCTGTATTTGTGTGTTAATGTGAGTCTCTGTATCTGTGTGTTAATGTGAGTCTCTGTATCTGTGTGTTAATGTGAGTCTCTATCTGTGTGTTAATGTGAGTCTCTGTATCTGTGTGTTAATGTGAGTCTCTGTATCTGTGTGTTAATTTGATTCTCTGTATTTGTGTGTTAATGTGAGTCTCTGTATCTGTGTGTTAATGTGAGTCTCTGTATCTGTGTGTTAATTTGATTCTCTGTATTTGTGTGTTAATGTGAGTCTCTGTATCTGTGTGTTAATGTGAGTCTCTGTATCTGTGTGTTAATTTGATTCTCTGTATTTGTGTGTTAATGTGAGTCTCTGTATCTGTGTGTTAATGTGAGTCTCTGTATCTGTGTGTTCATGTGAGTCTCTGTATCTGTGTGTTAATGTGAGTCTCTGTATCTGTGTGTTAATGTGAGTCTCTGTATCTGTGTGTTAATTTGATTCTCTGTATTTGTGTGTTAATGTGAGTCTCTGTATCTGTGTGTTAATGTGAGTCTCTGTATCTGTGTGTTAATGTGAGTCTCAGTATCTGTGTGTTAATGTAAGTCTCAGTATCTGTGTGTTAATGTGAGTCTCTGTATCTGTGTGTTAATGTGAGTCTCTGTATCTGTGTGTTAATGTGAGTCTCAGTATCTGTGTGTTAATGTGAGTCTCTGTATCTGTGTGTTAATGTGAGTCTCAGTATCTGTGTGTTAATGTGAGTCTCTGTATCTGTGTGTTAATGTGAGTCTCTGTATCTGTGTGTTAATGTGAGTCTCTGTATCTGTGTGTTAATGTGAGTCTCTGTATCTGTGTGTTAATGTGAGTCTCTGTATCTGTGTGTTAATGTGAGTCTCTGTATCTGTGTGTTAATGTGAGTCTCTGTATCTGTGTGTTAATGTGAGTCTCAGTATCTGTGTGTTAATGTGAGTCTCTGTATCTGTGTGTTAATGTGAGTCTCTGTATCTGTGTGTTAATGTGAGTCTCTGTATCTGTGTGTTAATGTGAGTCTCAGTATCTGTGTGTTAATGTGAGTCTCTGTATCTGTGTGTTAATGTGAGTTTCTGTATCTGTGTGTTAATGTGAGTCTCTGTATCTGTGTGTTAATGTGAGTTTCTGTATCTGTGTGTTAATGTGAGTCTCTGTATCTGTGTGTTAATGTGAGTCTCAGTATCTGTGTGTTAATGTGAGTCTCAGTATCTGTGTGTTAATGTGAGTCTCTGTATCTGTGTGTTAATGTGAGTCTCTGTATCTGTGTGTTAATGTGAGTCTCTGTATCTGTGTGTTAATGTGAGTCTCTGTATCTGTGTGTTAATGTGAGTCTCAGTATCTGTGTGTTAATGTGAGTCTCTGTATCTGTGTGTTAATGTGAGTCTCTGTATCTGTGTGTTAATGTGAGTCTCTGTATCTGTGTGTTAATGTGAGTCTCAGTATCTGTGTGTTAATGTGAGTCTCTGTATCTGTGTGTTAATGTGAGTCTCAGTATCTGTGTGTTAATGTGAGTCTCTGTATCTGTGTGTTAATGTGAGTCTCAGTATCTGTGTGTTAATGTGAGTTTCAGTATCTGTGTGTTAATGTGAGTCTCTGTATCTGTGTGTTAATGTGAGTCTCTGTATCTGTGTGTTAATGTGATTCTCTGTATCTGTGTGTTAATGTGAGTCTCAGTATCTGTGTGTTAATGTGAGTCTCTGTATCTGTGTGTTAATGTGAGTCTCTGTATCTGTGTGTTAATGTGAGTCTCTGTATCTGTGTGTTAATGTGAGTCTCTGTATCTGTGTGTTAATGTGAGTCTCAGTATCTGTGTGTTAATGTGAGTCTCAGTATCTGTGTGTTAATGTGAGTCTCTGTATCTGTGTGTTAATGTGATTCACAGTATCTGTGTGTTAATGTGAGTCTCTGTATCTGTGTGTTAATGTGAGTCTCTGTATCTGTGTGTTAATGTGAGTTTCTGTATCTGTGTGTTAATGTGAGTCTCTGTATCTGTGTGTTAATGTGAGTCTCAGTATCTGTGTGTTAATGTGAGTTTCTGTATCTGTGTGTTAATGTGAGTCTCAGTATCTGTGTGTTAATGTGAGTCTCTGTATCTGTGTGTTAATGTGAGTTTCTGTATCTGTGTGTTAATGTGAGTCTCTGTATCTGTGTGTTAATGTGAGTCTCTGTATCTGTGTGTTAATGGGATTCTCTGTATCTGTGTGTTAATGTGAGTCTCAGTATCTGTGTGTTAATGTGAGTCTCTGTATCTATGTGTTAATGTGAGTCTCAGTATCTGTGTGTTAATGTGAGTCTCTGTATCTGTGTGTTAATGTGAGTTTCTGTATCTGTGTGTTAATGTGAGTCTCTGTATCTATGTGTTAATGTGAGTCTCAGTATCTGTGTGTTAATGTGAGTTTCTGTATCTGTGTGTTAATGTGAGTCTCTGTATCTATGTGTTAATGTGAGTCTCAGTATCTGTGTGTTAATGTGAGTCTCTGTATCTGTGTGTTAATGTGAGTCTCTGTATCTGTGTGTTAATGTGAGTCTCTGTATCTGTGTGTTAATGTGAGTCTCTGTATCTGTGTGTTAATGTGAGTCTCAGTATCTGTGTGTTAATGTGAGTTTCTGTATCTGTGTGTTAATGTGAGTCTCTGTATCTGTGTGTTAATGTGAGTCTCAGTATCTGTGTGTTAATGTGAGTCTCTGTATCTGTGTGTTAATGTGAGTCTCTGTATCTGTGTGTTAATGTGAGTCTCTGTATCTGTGTGTTAATGTGAGTCTCTCT
Source organism: Heterodontus francisci (assembly GCF_036365525.1). Classification (NCBI taxonomy): domain Eukaryota; kingdom Metazoa; phylum Chordata; class Chondrichthyes; order Heterodontiformes; family Heterodontidae; genus Heterodontus; species Heterodontus francisci. Next base: position 18,109 of record NW_027140509.1, read on the forward strand.
ATCTGTGTGTTAATGTGAGTCTCAGTATCTGTGTGTTAATGTGAGTCTCTGTATCTGTGTGTTAATGTGAGTCTCTGTATCTGTGTGTTAATGTGAGTCTCAGTATCTGTGTGTTAATGTGAGTCTCTGTATCTGTGTGTTAATGTGAGTCTCTGTATCTGTGTGTTAATGTGAGTCTCTGTATCTGTGTGTTAATGTGAGTCTCAGTATCTGTGTGTTAATGTGAGTCTCAGTATCTGTGTGTTAATGTGAGTCTCTGTATCTGTGTGTTAATGTGAGTCTCTGTATCTGTGTGTTAATGTGAGTCTCAGTATCTGTGTGTTAATGTGAGTCTCTGTATCTGTGTGTTAATGTGAGTCTCTGTATCTGTGTGTTAATGTGAGTCTCTGTATCTGTGTGTTAATGTGAGTCTCTGTATCTGTGTGTTAATGTGAGTCTCAGTATCTGTGTGTTAATGTGAGTCTCTGTATCTGTGTGTTAATGTGAGTCTCTGTATCTGTGTGTTAATGTGAGTCTCAGTATCTGTGTGTTAATGTGAGTTTCTGTATCTGTGTGTTAATGTGAGTCTCTGTATCTGTGTGTTAATGTGAGTCTCAGTATCTGTGTGTTAATGTGAGTTTCTGTATCTGTGTGTTAATGTGAGTCTCTGTATCTGTGTGTTAATGTGAGTCTCTGTATCTGTGTGTTAATGTGAATCTCTGTATCTGTGTGTTAACGTGAGTCTCTGTATCTGTGTGTTAACGTGAGTCTCTGTATCTGTGTGTTAATGTGAGTCTCTGTATCTGTGTGTTAATGTGAGTCTCTGTATCTGTGTGTTAATGTGAGTTTCAGTATCTGTGTGTTAATGTGAGTCTCTGTATCTGTGTGTTAATGTGAGTCTCTGTATCTGTGTGTTAATGTGAGTCTCAGTATCTGTGTGTTAATGTGAGTCTCTGTATCTGTGTGTTAATGTGAGTCTCAGTATCTGTGTGTTAATGTGAGTCTCAGTATCTGTGTGTTAATGTGAGTCTCAGTATCTGTGTGTTCATGTGAGTCTCTGCATCTGTGTGTTAATGTGAGTTTCAGTATCTGTGTGTTAATGTGAGTCTCTGTATCTGTGTGTTAATGTGAGTTTCAGTATCTGTGTGTTAATGTGAGTCTCTGTATCTGTGTGTTAATGTGAGTCTCTGTATCTGTGTGTTAATGTGAGTCTCAGTATCTGTGTGTTAATGTGAGTCTCTGTATCTGTGTGTTAATGTGAGTCTCAGTATCTGTGTGTTAATGTGAGTCTCTGTATCTGTGTGTTAATGTGAGTCTCAGTATCTGTGTGTTAATGTGAGTCTCTGTATCTGTGTGTTAATGTGAGTCTCAGTATCTGTGTGTTAATGTGAGTCTCAGTATCTGTGTGTTAATGTGAGTCTCTGTATCTGTGTGTTAATGTGAGTCTCTGTATCTGTGTGTTAATGTGATTCTCTGTATCTGTGTGTTAATGTGAGTCTCTGTATCTGTGTGTTAATGTGAGTCTCTGTATCTGTGTGTTAATGTGATTCTCTGTATGTGTGTTAATGTGAGTCTCTGTATCTGTGTGTTAATGTGAGTCTCTGTATCTGTGTGTTAATGTGAGTCTCTGTATCTGTGTGTTAATGTGAGTTTCAGTATCTGTGTGTTAATGTGAGTCTCTGTATCTGTGTGTTAATGTGAGTCTCTGTATCTGTGTGTTAATGTGAGTCTCTGTATCTGTGTGTTAATGTGAGTCTCTGTATCTGTGTGTTAATGTGAGTCTCAGTATCTGTGTGTTAATGTGAGTCTCTGTATCTGTGTGTTAATGTGAGTCTCTGTATCTGTGTGTTAATGTGAGTCTCTGTATCTGTGTGTTAATGTGAGTCTCTGTATCTGTGTGTTAATGTGAGTCTCTGTATCTGTGTGTTAATGTGATTCTCTGTATGTGTGTTAATGTGAGTCTCTGTATCTGTGTGTTAATGTGATTCTCAGTATCTGTGTGTTAATGTGAGTCTCTGTATCTGTGTGTTAATGTGAGTTTCAGTATCTGTGTGTTAATGTGAGTCTCTGTATCTGTGTGTTAATGTGAGTCTCTGTATCTGTGTGTTAATGTGATTCTCTGTATCTGTGTGTTAATGTGAGTCTCTGTATCTGTGTGTTAATGTGAGTCTCTGTATCTGTGTGTTAATGTGAGTCTCTGTATCTGTGTGTTAATGTGATTCTCAGTATCTGTGTGTTAATGTGAGTCTCTGTATCTGTGTGTTAATGTGAGTTTCAGTATCTGTGTGTTAATGTGAGTCTCTGTATCTGTGTGTTAATGTAACTCTCTGTATCTGTGTGTTAATGTGAGTCTCTGTATCTGTGTGTTAATGTGAGTCTGTGTGTGTGTTACTGTGAGTTTCTGTGTGTGTGTTAATCTGAGTCTGTATGTGTGTTAATCTGAGTCTGTGTGTGTGTGTGTTACTGTGAGTTTCTGTGTGTGTGTTAATCTGAGTCTGTGTGTGTGTTACTGTGAGTTTCTGTGTGTGTGTTAATCTGAGTCTGTGTGTATGTGTGTTACTGTGAGTTTCTGTGTGTGTGTTAATCTGAGTCTGTGTGTGTGTTACTGTGAGTTTCTGTGTGTGTGTTAATCTGAGTCTGCGTGTGTGTGTGTTACTGTGAGTTTCTGTGTGTGTGTTAATCTGAGTCTGTATGTGTGTTAATCTGAGTCTGTGTGTGTGTGTGTTACTGTGAGTTTCTGTGTATGTGTGTTACTGTGAGTTTCTGTGTGTGTGTTAATCTGAGTCTGTGTGTGTGTGTGTGTTACTGTGAGTTTCTGTGTGTGTGTTAATCTGAGTCTGTGTGTGTGTTAATCTGAGTCTGTGTGTGTGTTAATCTGAGTCTGCGTGTGTGTTAATCTGAGTCTGTGTGTGTGTGTGTGTTACTGTGAGTTTCTGTGTGTGTGTTAATCTGAGTCTGTGTGTGTGTTAATCTGAGTCTGTGTGTGTGTGTTCCTGTGAGTCTGCGTGTGTGTTAATCTGAGTCTGCGTGTATGTGTGTTACTGTGAGTTTCTGTATGTGTGTTAATCTGAGTCTGTGTGTGTGTTAATCTGAGTCTGTGTGTGTGTTAATCTGAGTCTGTGTGTGTGTTAATCTGAGTCTGCGTGTGTGTTAATCTGAGTCTGTGTGTGTGTGTGTGTTACTGTGAGTTTCTGTGTGTGTGTTAATCTGAGTCTGTGTGTGTGTTAATCTGAGTCTGTGTGTGTGTGTGTTAATCTGAGTCTGTGTGTGTGTGTGTGTGTTACTGTGAGTTTCTGTGTGTGTGTTAATCTGAGTCTGTATGTGTGTTAATCTGAGTCTGTGTGTATGTGTGTTACTGTGAGTTTCTGCGTGTGTGTTAATCTGAGTCTGCGTGTGTGTTAATCTGAGTCTGTGTGTGTGTGTGTGTTACTGTGAGTTTCTGTGTGTGTGTTAATCTGAGTCTGTGTGTGTGTTAATCTGAGTCTGCGTGTATGTGTGTTACTGTGAGTTTCTGCGTGTGTGTTAATCTGAGTCTGCGTGTGTGTTAATCTGAGTCTGTGTGTGTGTGTGTGTTACTGTGAGTTTCTGTGTGTGTGTTAATCTGAGTCTGTGTGTGTGTTAATCTGAGTCTGCGTGTGTGTGTGTGTTACTGTGAGTTTCTGCGTGTGTGTTAATCTGAGTCTGTGTGTGTGTGTGTTACTGTGAGTTTCTGTGTGTGTGTTAATCTGAGTCTGTGTGTGTGTTAATCTGAGTCTGCGTGTGTGTGTGTTACTGTGAGTTTCTGCGTGTGTGTTAATCTGAGTCTGTGTGTGTGTGTGTGTTACTGTGAGTTTCTGTGTGTGTGTTAATCTGAGTCTGTGTGTGTGTTAATCTGAGTCTGCGTGTGTGTGTGTTACTGTGAGTTTCTGTGTATGTGTGTTACTGTGAGTTTCTGTGTATGTGTGTTAATCTGAGTGTGTGTGTGTTACTGTGAGTTTCTGTATGTGTGTGTTACTGTGAGTTTCTGTGTGTGTGTTAATCTCAGTCTGCGTGTGTGTTAATCTGAGTCTGCGTGTGTGTTAATCTGAGTCTGTGTGTGTGTGTGTATTACTGTGAGTTTCTGCATGTGTGTGTTACTGTGAGTTTCTGTGTGTGTGTTAATCTCAGTCTGTATGTGTGTTAATCTGAGTCTGTGTGTGTGTGTTACTGTGAGTTTCTGTGTGTGTGTTAATCTCAGTCTGTATGTGTGTTAATCTGAGTCTGTGTGTGTGTGTTACTGTGAGTTTCTGTGTATGTGTGTTACTGTGAGTGTCTGTGTGTGTGTTAGTCTGAGTCTGCGTGTGTGTTAATCTGAGTCTGTGTGTGCGTGTTACTGTGAGTTTCTGCATGTGTGTGTTACTGTGAGTTTCTGTGTGTGTGTTAATCTCAGTCTGTATGTGTGTTAATTTGAGTCTGTGTGTCTGTTAATCTGAGTCTGTGTGTGTGTGTTACTGTGAGTTTCTGTGTATGTGTTAATCTGAGTCTGTATGTGTGTTAATCTGAGTCTGTGTGTGTGTGTTACTGTGAGTTTCTGTATGTGTGTTAATCTGAGTCTGTATGTGTGTTAATCTGAGTCTGTGTGTGTGTGTGTTACTGTGAGTTTCTGTGTGTGTGTTAATCTGAGTCTGTATGTGTGTTAATCTGAGTCTGTGTGTATGTGTGTTACTGTGAGTTTCTGTGTGTGTGTTAATCTGAGTCTGCGTGTGTGTTAATCTGAGTCTGTGTGTGTGTTACTGTGAGTTTCTGTGTGTGTGTTAATCTGAGTCTGTATGTGTGTTAATCTGAGTCTGTGTGTATGTGTGTTACTGTGAATTTCTGTGTGTGTGTTAATCTGAGTCTGTGTGTGTGTTAATCTGAGTCTGTGTGTGTGTTACTGTGAGTTTCTGTGTGTGTGTTAATCTGAGTCTGCGTGTGTGTTAATCTGAGTCTGTGTGTGTGTGTGTTACTGTGAGTTTCTGTATGTGTGTGTTAATCTGAGTCTGTATGTGTGTTAATCTGAGTCTGTGTGTGTGTGTGTTACTGTGAGTTTCTGTGTGTGTGTTAATCTGAGTCTGTATGTGTGTGTTACTGTGAGTTTCTGTGTGTGTTAATCTGAGTCTGTATGTGTGTGTTACTGTGAGTTTCTGTGTGTGTGTTAATCTGAGTCTGCGTGTGTGTTAATCTGAGTCTGTGTGTGTGTGTTACTGTGAGTTTCTGTGTGTGTGTTAATCTGAGTCTGTGTGTGTGTTAATCTGAGTCTGTATGTGTGTGTTACTGTGAGTTTCTGTGTGTGTGTTAATCTGAGTCTGTGTGTGTGTTAATCTGAGTCTGTGTGTGTGTTAATCTGAGTCTGTGTGTGTGTTACTGTGAGTTTCTGTGTGTGTGTTAATCTGAGTCTGTGTGTGTGTGTGTTACTGTGAGTTTCTGTGTGTGTGTTAATTTGAGTCTGTGTGTGTGTTAATCTGAGTCTGTGTGTGTGTTAATCTGAGTCTGTATGTGTGTTAATCTGAGTCTGTGTGTGTGTGTGTTACTGTGAGTTTCTGTGTGTGTGTTAATTTGAGTCTGTGTGTGTGTTAATCTGAGTCTGTGTGTGTGTGTGTTTGTGAGTTTCTGTGTGTGTGTTAATTTGAGTCTGTGTGTGTGTTAATCTGAGTCTGTGTGTGTGTGTGTGTGTGTTACTATGAGTTTCTGTGTGTGTGTTAATCTGAGTCTGTGTGTGTGTTAATCTGAGTCTGTGTGTGTGTGTGTTACTGTGAGTTTCTGTGTGTGTGTTAATCTGAGTCTGTGTGTGTGTTAATCTGAGTCTGTGTGTGTGTTAATCTGAGTCTGTATGTGTGTGTTACTGTGAGTTTCTGTGTGTGTGTTAATCTGAGTCTGCGTGTGTGTTAATCTGAGTCTGTGTGTGTGTGTGTGTGTTACTGTGAGTTTCTGTATGTGTGTGTTACTATGAGTCTCTATATGTGTGTGTTTGTATGAATCTCTGCGTGTGTGTTACTGTGTGGGAATCTCTGTTTGGGGGTTTATTTGTCAGTTGACAGTGTGTTCAGAATCTCTCTCACCTGAGGTGTCTCCTCAGGTTCCCAATTGAACTGTGACCTGCGGCACTTCCTCAAACAGGTGTTCACTAAAGGCACGGCAGACTTCAATCTCCAGGAGCAGATCCGCCAGAATCTGTACATCCGCGCAGTACCATGTGAGTATAGAGAGAACGCAGGCGATGCACAGTGAATTACAGACACCCGCATTGGGGTGGGGGTACCCATGGGGGCGAGGGGTGGGTGAGGCCGATCTGTATCACTGTGCCATGTGATACTAAATTTTGGCAGGAAGTAAACGATGGAGGGTGGAGGGAATGCAGGTGAGCAAACAATCAAACCATGGAGTCCTAATTTGTTTTGTTGGGTGCAGGTTAATTCTTGATTCCTGTTTGATGGTTTTATTTTTTATTCATTCATGGGATGTGGGCGTCACTGGCCAGGCCAGCATTTATTGCCCATCCCTAATTGCCCTTGAGAAGGTGGTGGTGAGCTGCCTTCTTGAACCGCTGCAGTCCGTGTGGGGTAGGTACACCCACAGTGCTGTTAGGGAGAGAGTTCCAGGATTTTGACCCAGCGACAGTGAAGGAACGGTGATATAGTTCCAAGTGGTGCAATGGTTAGCACCGCAGCCTCACAGCTCCAGCGACCCGGGTTCAATTCTGGGTACTGCCTGTGTGGAGTTTGCAAGTTCTCCCTGTGTCTGCGTGGGTTTCCTCCGGGTGCTCCGGTTTCCTCCCACATGCCAAAGACTTGCAGGTTGATAGGTAAATTGGCCATTAGCAATTGCCCCTAGTATAGGTAGGTGATAGGGAAATATAGGGACAGGTGGGGATGTGGTAGGAATATGGAATTAGTGTAGGATTAGTATAAATGGGTGGTTGATGGTCGGCACAGACTCGGTGGGCCGAAGGGCCTGTTTCAGTGCTGGATCTCTAAACTAAACTAAAAGTCAGGATGGTGTGTGACTTGGAGGGGAACCCGCAGGTGGTGACAAAGGAGGTGAATGTTTAAGGTGGTGGAGGGAGTGAATGTTTGTAGATGGGGTGCCAATCAAGCGGGCTGCTTTGTCCTGGATGGTGTCGAGCTTCTTGAGTGTTGTTGGAGCTGCACCCATCCAGGCAAGTGGAGAGTATTCCATCACACTCCTGACTTGTGCCTTGTCGATGGTGGACAGGCTTTGGGGGAGTCAGGAGGTGAGTTACTCGCTGCAGGATTCCCAGCCTCTGACCTGCTCTTGCAGCCATGGTATTTACCTGGCTACTCCAGTTCAGTTTCTGGTCAATGGTAACCTCCAGGATGTTGATAGTGGGGGATTCAGCGATGGTAATGCCATTGAATGTCAAGGGGAGATGGTTAGATTCTCTCGTTGGAGATGGTCATTGCCTGGCACTTGTGTGGCGCGAATGTTACTTGCCACTTATCAGCCCAAGCCTGGATATTGTCCAGGCCTTGCTGCATTTCTACACGGACTGCTTCAGTATCTGAGGAGTCGTGAATGGTGCTGAACATTGTGCAATCATCAGCGAACATCCCCACTTCTGATCTTATGATTGAAGGAAGGTCATTGATGAAGCAGCTGAAGATGGTTGGGCCTAGGACACTACCCTGAGGAACTCCTGCAGTGATGTCCTGGAGCTCAGATGATTGACCTCCAACAACCACAACCATCTTCCTTTGCGCTAGGTATGACTCCAGCCAGTGGAGGGTTTTCCCCCTGATTCCCATTGACCTCAGTTTTGCTAGGGCTCCTTGATGCCATACTCGGTAAAATGCTGCCTTGATGTCAAGGGCAGTCACTCTCACCTCACTTCTTGAGTTCAGCTCTTTTGTCCATGTTTGAGCCAAGGCTGTAATGAGGTCAGGAGCTGAGTGACCCTGGCAGAACCCAAACTGAGCATCACTGAGCAGGTTATTGCTAAACAAGTGCCGCTTGATAGCACTGTTGATGACACCTTCCATCACTTTACTGATGATTGAGAGTAGACTGATGGGGCGGTAAATGGCCGGGTTGGATTTGTCCTGCTTTTTGTGTACAGGACATACCTGGGCAATTTTCCACATTGCAGGGTAGATGCCAGTGTTGTAGCTGTACTGGAACAGCTTGGCTAGGGACACGGCAAGTTCTGGAGCACAGGTCTTCAGTACTATTGCCGGAATATTGTCAGGGCCCATAGCTTTTGCAGTATCCAGTGTCTTCAGTCGTTTCTTGATATCACGCGGAGTGAATCGAATTGGCTGAAGACTGGCATCTGTGATGCTGGGGACTTCAGGAGGAGGCCGAGATGGATCATCAACTCGGCACTTCTGGCTGAAGATTGTTTTGCATTGATGTGCTGGGCTCCCCCATCATCGAGGATGGGGATATTTGTGGAGTTGTTTAATTATCCACCACCATTGATGTGGTAGGACTGCAGAGGAATTTTTACTTTGTATCTAACTCCGTTTTTTTTTTCTTTTATCCCATTTTTTTTTCCCTCCGTTTTTTTTCTAACGTGGCCTTTATACCCCAGGCCCCTTTTATATTATTTTCATGTTGAGGGGGCCTTTATTGCTCAGGCCCCCTTTTTATACATCATTTTAAAATAACTTTATTAAAACCAGATAAATAAACACAAAAACTCAAATTAAAATGCCATTCTCGGCGTCGACGATGCACTCCAGTCCCTGCGGTGCCCACCGGTCGCGGAAGGCCCCAAGCGAACCGGCGGACACCGCATGCTCCTTCTCCAGGGCCACCCGGGCGCGAACGTAACCGCGGAAGAGGGGCAGGCAATCGGGGAGGACGGAACCCCCGACGGCCCGCAGCCTGGACCTGTGAATTGCCACCTTGGCCAGGCCCAGGAGCAGACCGACGAGGAGATCCTCCTCCCGGCCCGAGCCCCTCCGCTCCGGGTGCCCAAAGATCAGGAGCGTGGGACTGAAGTGCAGCCAGAATTTGAGGAGCAGCCCCTTCAGATACTCAAAGAGGGGCTGCAACCTCACACACTCCGTATAAACGTGGAACATGGACTCGTCCAGACCGCAGAAAGTACAGGCGGCCTGGGAGTCCGTGAACCTACTTAAAAGTCTATTGCACGGGACTGCTCTGTGCAGCACCCTCCATCCCAGGTCCCCGATGTAAAGGGGGAAGACTCCGGCGTAGAGAGATCTCCATCAGGGTTTCCCCTCGCCGCCAGATGGCAACGCGGACCGCCAGGGCGTGTCCGGCCGGCTGACGAGGGCGAGGAAGTGGAGAGTGTGCAGGAGCAGCCCGTACAGGAAACCCCTCCGCGCCGATTGGAATGGCACGGAGGGCATTTCCGAGAGGCGGCTCGGGTTGTGCAGGACCGGCTCCCGAGGAGGGTTTCGGGACCTGGGTCCGATGAGCAGTTCCGGCCAAGCGGGGGTCAGCTCGGCCGGGATCGCTCCGCACTCCCGAGCCCCCTCGCCACCCGCAGTGAGGGGCGTCCCGGGGGTTTCGGCTACTCCTCCGCCCGCCGGACCGTCCCCGGAGTCGGCCGCCCGGACAGCCAAGGCGCTCTCCTCCGCCGGCGGGGGAGTGCCCTGACTGGAGGCGACCATGTTCCAGACTCGGAATAGATCCCGGTAAAAGACAAGCAACTCCCTCAGAGAGGCGCGGCTAATGGACTCCACCGGGAGCTGCGTGTCGTCTTGAAGGCAGTGACACTGGCGGAAAAAATACGTCGCCAGTGCACACCATCTGGGAGGACGCTCGACGTACAGGTATCTCTGCAGGGTCCGAAGGCAGAGAGTCACAGCCTGGGTGCGGACGCACACCAGCGACTGACCGCCCTCCTCAATCGGGAGACGCAGGACAGCGGCAGAGACCCAGTGTTTCCTCTTGCCCCAGAAGAAATCGACGAGTTTCTTCTGGATCTTGGTGGCAAATACAGGGGGCGGGGCCAAAGTGACCAACCGGTACCACAACATGGAGGCCACCAGTTGGTTTATGACCAACGCTCGGCCCCTGTAGGAAAGCACTCGGAGCAGTCCTGTCCAGCGCCCCAGCCGAGCAGTGACTTTCGCCTCCAACTCCTGCCAGTTTGCCGGCCAGGCTTCCTCAGCGGGGCTAAGGTGGACTCCCAGATAGAGGAGGTGCGTGGTGCTCCACGCAAAAGGTGTCATCTCCTCCGGCAGGGAGTCCATCCGCCACTGACCAACCAGGAGTCCGGAACATTTCTCCCAATTGATCCTCGCGGAGGACGCGGCAGAAAAGGTCTGCTGGCAGTCGCGCATCCTCCGCAAGTGCTGTACCTGTCCTGGGAGTGTTTGATGAGGACAGTGTAGAGAGAACTTTACTCTGCATCTAACCACGTGCTGTAGAACAAAGAACAAAGAAAATTACAGCACAGGAACAGGCCCTTCGGCCCTCCAAGCCTGCGCCGATCCAGATCCTCTATCTAAACCTGTCGCCTATTTTCTAAGGTTCTGTATCTCTTTTCTTCCTGCCCATTCATGTATCTGTCTAGATACATCTTAAAAGACGCTATCGTGCCCGCGTCTACCACCTCCGCTGGCAACGCGTTCCAGGCACCCACCACCCTCTGCGTAAAGAACTTTCCACGCATATCCCCCCTAAACTTTTCCCCTCTCACTTTGAACTCGTGACCCCTAGTAATTGAATCCCCCACTCTGGGAAAAAGCTTCTTGCTATCCACCCTGTCTATACCTCTCATGATTTTGTACACCTCAATCAGGTCCCCCCTCAACCTCCGCCTTTCTAATGAAAATAATCCTAATCTACTCAACCTCTCTTCATAGCTAGCGCCCTCCATACCAGGCAACATCCTGGTGAACCTCCAATGCACCCTCTCCAAAGCATCCACATCCTTTTGGTAATGTACCTGTACCTGGGAGAAGGGAGCGCCGCACTGTCGGAGGGTCAGTACTGAGGGAGTGCCGCACTGTCGGTGGGTCAGTACTGAGGGAGCCCCGCACTGCCGGGGGGAGCAGTGAGCCAAGTTTTTGTCCTTGGGGAGCTTCTCTTTATATTTCAATAGAGGACTTTCACTGTTCCATTGAATCCTGGGATACCCCCTCCACCATAAGGCTGTCAGTCTGGCGCCAGACTTGAATTTCTACAAAGCCTTTCACACCTCCCCAAGCACTTCACACGCAAAGAAGTACATTTTGTGAAGTCTAACGTGGGAACCGCAGCCACCAATTTCCGCACAGCAAGAGGTCTGGCCAGAGTAGATAGGGGGGAAAGGATCGAGAACGAGAGGGCACAGAGTGAAAGTAATTGGTAAGAGAAGCAAAAGTGAGCTGGGGGGGAAAACATGTTTTCACGCAGCGAGGGGTTCGGATCTGGAATGCGGTGCCTGAGAACGTGGTGGAGGCAGGTTCAATTGAAGCATTCAAAAGGAAATTGGAGAGGAAGAATGTGCAGGGTTACAAGGGGATGGTGGATGAAATGGAACTGAGTGAATTGCTGTTTCAGAGAGCCAGTCCAGACACGATGGGGCGAATGGCCTCCTTCTGCACTGGAACAATTCTGAGATTCTCCCACAAACAGTAAATCCATTTTTTTTTTTGTAGTGAGTTTGATTCAGGGACAGATATTGACCCCAGGACACCGGGGAGAACTCACCCCTGGGGAAACAGGAGACACTGAATCAGATTTTGATCCCCATCTCTCCAGATTGAAAGGTCAACTCCGAAGCCACTCACCTGTGACCTCCTCCAGTCACCTGCTCGAGGGGCTGATCAGCCTCCCCCTTCTGGCGGATGTAAGTTGACCGGACGTCTCACATTTTGTTCCACCAGGTACGACCAGGGCCTCTCGGGAAGGGGAGATCCCCGGTGTTGACTACCACTTCATCACTCTCTCGGAGTTTCAGGCCTTGGACAGGGCGGGAGGCCTCTTGGAGAGCGGCAGGTTTGACGGTAATCTGCTCCACACCCTCAGCATGCTGCCGTGCTCCTCGACAGAGGACACCCCAACATCATGGGGTGAAACTTATGTTACAAACTCGACCCGTTCACCCACGATGCTCCGTGCAGTTGGGATCCCGGTCCGCCGACACCTCCATTTTAAAATTCGCATCCTCGTTTTCAAATCCCTCCATGGCCTCTACACTCCTCCCTATCTCTGTAACCTCCTCCAGCCCCTACAACCTTCCCACTCTCTGTAACGTCCTACAGCCCCTACAACCCTCCCTATCTCTGTAACCTCCTCCAGCCCCCACAACCCTTCTTATCTCTGTAACCTCCTCCAGCCCCAACAACCCTCCCTATCTCTGTAACCTCCTCCAGCCCCTACAACCCTCCCGATCTCTGTAACCTCCTCCAGCCCCGACAACCCTCCCTATCTCTGTAACCTCCTCCAGCCCCTACAACCCTCCCTATCTCTGTAACCTCCTCCAGCCCCTACAACCCTCCCGATCTCTGTAACCTCCTCCAGCCCCGACAACCCTCCCTATCTCTGTAACCTCCTCCAGCCCCTACAACCCTCCCTATCTCTGTAACCTCCTCCAGCCCCAACAACCCTCCCTATCTCTGTAACCTCCTCCAGCCCCTACAACCCTCCCGATCTCTGTAACCTCCTCCAGCCCCGACAACCCTCCCTATCTCTGTAACCTCCTCCAGCCCCTACAACCCTCCCTATCTCTGTAACCTCCTCCAGCCCCTACAACCCTCCCTATCTCTGTAACCTCCTCCAGCCCCCACAACCCTTCTTATCTCTGTAACCTCCTCCAGCCCCAACAACCCTCCCTATCTCTGTAACCTCCTCCAGCCCCTACAACCCTCCCGATCTCTGTAACCTCCTCCAGCCCCTACAACCCTCCCTATCTCTGTAACCTCCTCCAGCCCCTACAACCCTCCCTATCTCTGTAACCTCCTCCAGCCCCTACAACCCTCCCTATCTCTGTAACCTCCTCCAGCCCCTACAACCCTCTCTATCTCTGTAACCTCCTCCAGCCCCTACAACCCTCCCTATCTCTGTAACCTCCTCCAGCCCCTACAACCCTCCCTATCTCTGTAACCTCCTCCAGCCCCTACAACCCTCTCTATCTCTGTAACCTCCTCCAGCCCCTGCAACCCTCCCTATATCTGTAACCTCCTCCAGCCCCCACAACCCTTCTTATCTCTGTAACCTCCTCCAGCCCCCACAACCCTCCCTATCTCTGTAACCTCCTCCAGCACCTACAATCCTCCCTAACTCTGTAACCTCCTCCAGCACCTACAACCCTCCCTATCTCAGTAACCTCCTCCAGCCCCGACAACCCTCCCTATCTCAGTAACCTCCTCCAGCCCCGACAACCCTCCCTATCTCAGTAACCTCCTCCAGCCCCGACAACCCTCCCTATCTCTGTAACCTCCTCCAGCCCCTACAACCCTCCCTATCTCTGTAACCTCCTCGAGCCCCTACAACCCTCCCTATCTCTGTAACCTCCTCCAGCCCCTACAACCCTCCCTATCTCTGTAACCTCCTCCAGCCCCTACAACCGTCCCTATCTCTGTAACCTCCTCCAGCCCCTACAACCTTCCCACTCTCTGTAACCTCCTCCAGCCCCGACAACCCTCCCTATCTCTGTAACCTCCTCCAGCCCCTACAACCCTCCCTATCTCTGTAACCTCCTCCAGCCCCGACAACCTTCCCACTCTCTGGAACGTCCTACAGCCCCTACAACCCTCCCTATCTCTGTAACCTCCTCCAGCACCTACAATCCTCCCTATCTCAGTAACCTCCTCCAGCCCCGACAACCCTCCCTATCTCTGTAACCTCCTCCAGCCCCTACAACCCTCCCTATCTCTGTAACCTCCTCCAGCACCTACAATCCTCCCTATCTCAGTAACCTCCTCCAGCCCCGACAACCCTCCCTATCTCTGTAACCTCCTCCAGCACCTACAACCCTCCCTATCTCAGTAACCTCCTCCAGCCCCGACAACCCTCCCTATCTCAGTAACCTCCTCCAGCCCCGACAACCCTCCCTATCTCTGTAACCTCCTCCAGCCCCTACAACCCTCCCTATCTCTGTAACCTCCACCAGCCCCTACAACCCTCCCTATCTCTGTAACCTCCTCCAGCACCTACAACCCTCCCTATCTCTGTAACCTCCTCCGGCCCCTACAACCCTCCCTATCTCTGTAACCTCCTCCGGCCCCTGCAACCCTCCCTATCTCTGTAACCTCCTCCAGCCCCTACAACCCTCCCTATCTCTGTAACCTCCTCCAGCCCCGACAACCCTTCTTATCTCTGTAACGTCCTCCAGCCTCTACAATCCTCCCTATCTCTGTAACCTCCTCCAGTCCCTACAACCCTCCCTATCTCTGTAACCTCCTCCAGCCCCTACAACCCTCACTATCACTGTAACCTCCTCCAGCCCCTACAACCCTCCCTATCTCTGTAACCTCCTCCGGCCCCTACAACCCTCCCTATCTCTGTAACTTCCTCCAGCCCCTACAACCCTTCTTATCTCTGTAACCTCCTCCAGCCCCTACAACCCTCCCTATCTCTGTAACCTCCTCCGGCCCCTACAACCCTCCCTATCTCTGTAACTTCCTCCAGCCCCTACAACTCTTCTTATCTCTTGTAACCTCCTCCAGCCCCTTCAACCCTACCTATCTCTGTAACCTCCTCCGGCCCCTGCAACCCTCCCTATCTCTGTAACCTCCTCCAGACCCTACAACCCTCCCTATCTCTGTAACCTCCTCCAGCCCCTACAACCCTTCTTATCTCTTGTAACCTCCTCCAGCCCCTGCAACCCGCCCTATCTCTGTAACCTCCTCCAGCCCCTACAACCCTCCCTATCTCTGTAACCTACTCCGGCCCCTACAACCCTTCTTATCTCTGTAACCTCCTCCAGCCCCTACAACCCTCCCTATCTCTGTAACCTCCTCCAGCCCCTACAACCCTCCCTATCTCTGTAACCTCCTCCAGCCCCGACAACCCCTCCCTATCTCTGTAACCTCCTCCAGCCCCTACAACCCTCCCTATCTCTGTAACCTCCTCCAGCCCCTACAACCCTCCCTATCTCTGTAACCTCCTCCAGCCCCTACAACCCTCCCTATCTCTGTAACCAACTCCAGCCCCTACAACCCTCCCTATCTCTGTAACCTCCTCCAGCCCCTACAAACCTCCCTATCTCTGTAACCTCCTCCAGCCCCTACAACCCTCCCTATATCTGTAACCTCCTCCAGCCCCTACAAACCTCCCTATCTCTGTAACCTCCTCCAGCCCCTACAACCCTCCCTATCTATGTAACCTCCTCCAGCCCCTACAACCCTCCCTATCTCTGTAACCTCCTCCAGCCCCCACAACCCTCCTTATTTCTGTAACCTCCTCCAGCCCCTACATCCCTCCCTATCTCTGTAACCTCCTCCAGCCCCTACAACCCTCCCTATCTCTGTAACCTCCTCCAGCCTCTACAATCCTCCCTATCTCTGTCACCTCCTCCAGCCCCTACAACCCTCCCTATCTCTGTCACCTCCTCCAGCCCCTACAACCCTCCCTATCTCTGTAACCTCCTCCAGTCCCTACAACCCTCCCTATCTCTGTAACCTCCTCCAGTCCCTACAACCCTCCCTATCTCTGTAACCTCCTCCAGCCCCTACAACCCTCACTATCACTGTAACCTCTTCCAGCCCCTACAACCCTCCCTATCTCTGTCACCTCCTCCAGCCCCTACAATCCTCCCTATCTCTGTAACCTCCTCCAGCACCTACAACCCTCCGAGATCTCTACACTCCCTCCAATTCCGGCCTCTTGACCATCCCCCGATTCCCATCGCTCCACCATTGGCGGCTGTGCCTTCAGCTGCCTGGGGCCCTAAGCTCTGGAATTTCCTCCCTAAACCTCTCCACCTCTCTCTCTCCTCTTTGACTGAGCTTTTGGTCGACTGTCCCTTATATACCCTTATGTGTAGTTTGATGGGGACAGTGTAAAGGGAGCTTTACTCTGTATCTAACCCCCGTACTGTACCTGTCCTGGGAGTGTTTGATGGGGACAATGTAGAGGGAGCTTTACTCTGTATCTAACCCCCGTACTGTACCTGTCCTGGGAGTGTTTGATGGGGACAGTGTAGAGGGAGCTTTACTCTGTATCTAACCCCCGTACTGTCCCTGTCCTGGGAGTGTTTGATGAGGACAGTGTAGAGGGAGCTTTACTCTGTATCTAACCCTGTGCTGTACCTGTCCTGGGGAGTTTTTGATGGGGACAGTGTAGAGGGAGCTTTACTCTGTATCTCACCTCCGTACTGTCCCTGTCCTGGGAGTGTTTGATGAGGACAGTGTAGAGGGAGCTTTACTCTGTATCTAACCCTGTGCTGTACCTGTCCTGGGGAGTTTTTGATGGGGACAGTGTAGAGGGAGCTTTACTCTGTATCTCACCCCCGTACTGTCCCTGTCCTGGGAGTGTTTGATGAGGACAGTGTAGAGGGAGCTTTACTCTGTATCTAACCCTGTGCTGTACCTGTCCTGGGGAGTTTTTGATGGGGACAGTGTAGAGGGAGCTTTACTCTGTATCTCACCTCCGTACTGTACCTGTCCTGGGGAGTGTTTGATGGGTTAGTGGAGGGGAGGATTTGCACTGTGTTTAACCTCATGGCCTGTGCAGTTCAGTTTCTTTGTAACTCATCTTCTGAATCTGGACCTGTCCTCTGTTGCCAGGTAACTATTATGGGACGCCGGTGCCCCCCATTCTTCCCACGGACCCTGTCCTGACCCTGGACCCCTCCATGCTGCAGTGTCCCCGACGCAGCAAGTCTCTCATCAACCTGGAGAAGGGGCTACGCAGGGAGGAAGGCCGAGTGGGCCGAGACACGGAGCTGCAGGGGCCTTCCAAGCCCCCAGGTGAGGGAACTACCTGTCTTTGTGGCCCATCTGATTTCTCGACTCGCACCAGCCGTGTTGGTTATCGGGGTGGGCGGGACGGGGCTGCACTTCACGGAGCGGGAAAGGCCCAGGCTCTAACGCCCGGCCTATGCTGAGATCACTGTCCAGATTCCGACACGGGACTGAGGCCTGCAGCAGCGTCGGCTCAGGAGGGAGAGATTTGGGGCCGGGCTGGGAACGGACGGGGCCCTGGGAGAGATCTAGACCCGGGAGGGAGCACACAGGGCCTGAGGGATGGAGCAGATGAGGCCAAGGCTTGTACTGGGGCCTGTGAAGCTTCAGGGTTGAGTCTGATCTTGGCCTTGCTTGACAGCCATACAGTGGGAGTAATCGAGACAGTGGCCAGGCCTGAGTTCAAGGTGAGCCCATAATCCCAGGGACACAGAGGTTGAGGGAAGGGAGCCTGGGAATGGGCCATACTGGAGTATCCCGGGAGCGTGACTAATTGCAGACCCCGTGCTTGGCTGGCAGGATCGACAGGAGCCCTGAGCAATGGACATCTGACCAGCACCAACACCAATCAGAGTGCAGGGCTGGAGGAACAGGGCACCAAGGAGACAACACATGCAGGAGACTGGGCGCAGGAAGACAACTGGGAAAGAGAAAGGTACCCCTCACTGTAAAACTCTGATATATCCCACACCCCTCACTGTCATACTCTGATATTTCCCACACCCCTCACTGCAACACTCTGATATATCCCACACCCCTCACTGTAACACTCTGATATACCCCACACCCCTCACTGTAACACACTGATATATCCCACACCCCTCACTGTAACACTCTGATATATCCCACACCCCTCACTGTAACACTCTGATATATCCCACACCCCTCACTGTAACACTCTGATATTTCCCACACCCCTCACTGTAACACTCTGATATATCCCACACCCCTCACTGTAACACTCTGATATACCCCACACCCCTCACTGTAACACACTGATATATCCCACACCCCTCACTGTAACACTCTGATATATCCCACACCCCTCACTGTAACACTCTGATATATCCCACACCCCTCACTGTAACACTCTGATATACCCCACACCCCTCACTGTAACACACTGATATATCCCACACCCCTCACTGTAACACTCTGATATATCCCACACCCCTCACTGTAACACTCTGATATATCCCACACCCTTCACTGTAACACTCTGATATATCCCACACCCCTCATTGTAACACTGATATATCCTGCACCCCTCACTGTAACACTGATATATCCTGCACCCCTCACTGCAACACTCTGATATATCCCACACCCCTCACTGTAACACTCTGATATATCCCACACCCTTCACTGTAACACTCTGATATATCCCACACCCCTCACTGTAACACTCTGATATATCCCACACCCCTCACTGTAACACACTGATATATCCCACACCCTTCACTGTAACACTCTGATATATCCCACACCCCTCACTGTAACACTCTGATATATCCCACACCCTTCACTGTAACACTCTGATATATCCCACACCCCTCACTGTAACACTCTGATATATCCCACACCCCTCACTGTAACACTCTGATATACCCCACACCCCTCACTGTAACATTCTGATATACCCCACACCCCTCACTGTAACACTCTACTATACCCCACACCCCTCACTGTAACACTGATATATCCCACACCCCTCACTGTAACACTCTGATATATCCCACACCCCTCACTGTAACACACTGATATATCCCACACCCCTCACTGTAACACTCTGATATACCCCACACCCCTCACTGTAACACTCTGATATATCCCACACCCTTCACTGTAACACTCTGATATACCCCACACCCCTCACTGTAACATTCTGATATACCCCACACCCCTCACTGTAACACTCTGATATATCCCACACCCTTCACTGTAACACTCTGATATACCCCACACCCCTCACTGTAACACTCTGATATATCCCACACCCCCTCACTGTAACACTCTGATATATCCCACACCCCTCACTGTAACACTCTGATATACCCCACACCCCTCACTGTAACACACTGATATATCCCACACCCCTCACTGTAACACTGATATATCCCACACCCCTCACTGTAACACTCTGATATACCCCACACCCCTCACTGTAACACACTGATATATCCCACACCCCTCACTGTAACACACTGATATATCCCACACCCCTCACTGTAACACTCTGATATATCCCACACCCCTCACTGTAACACACTGATATATCCTGCACCCCTCACTGTAACACTCTGATATATCCCACACCCCTCACTGTAACACTCTGATATATCCCACACCCCTCACTGTAACACTCTGATATATCGCACACCCCTCACTGTAACACTCTGATATATCTCACACCCCTCACTGTAACACTCTGATATACCCCACACCCCTCACTGTAACACTCTGATATATCCCACACCCCTCACTGTAACACTCTGATATATCCCACACCCCTCACTGTAACACTCTGATATATCCCACACCCCTCACTGTAACACTCTGATATATCTCACACCCCTCACTGTAACACTCTGATATACCCCACACCCCTCACTGTAACACTCTGATATATCCCACACCCCTCACTGTAACACTCTGATATATCCCACACCCCTCACTGTAACACTCTGATATATCCCACACCCCTCACTGTAACACTCTGATATATCCCACACCCCTCACTGTAACACTCTGATATATCCCACACCCCTCACTGTAACACTCTGATATATCCCACACCCCTCACTGTAACACTCTGATATATCCCACACCCCTCACTGTAACACTCTGATATATCTCACACCCCTCACTGTAACACTCTGATATACCCCACACCCCTCACTGTAACACTCTGATATATCCCACACCCCTCACTGTAACACTCTGATATAACCCACACCCCTCACTGTAACACTCTGATATTTCCCACACCCCTCACTGTAACACTCTGATATATCCCACACCCCTCACTGTAACACTCTGATATATCCCACACCCCTCACTGTAACACTCTGATATATCCCACACCCCTCACTGTAACACTCTGATATTTCCCACACCCCTCACTGTAACACTCTGATATATCCCACACCCCTCACTGTAACACTCTGATATATCCCACACCCCTCACTGTAACACTCTGATATATCCCACACCCCTCACTGTAACACTCTGATATATCCCACACCCCTCACTGTAACACTCTGATATAACCCACACCCCTCACTGTAACACTCTGATATATCCCACACCCCTCACTGTAACACTCTGATATAACCCACACCCCTCACTGTAACACTCTGATATTTCCCACACCCCTCACTGTAACACTCTGATATAACCCACACCCCTCACTGTAACACTCTGATATAACCCACACCCCTCACTGTAACACTCTGATATATCCCACACCCCTCACTGTAACACACTGATATATCCCAGACCCCTCACTGTAACACTCTGATATAACCCACACCCCTCACTGTAACACTCTGATATATCCCACACCCCTCACTGTAACACTCTGATATAACCCACACCCCTCACTGTAACAGTCTGATATATCCCACACCCCTCACTGTAACACTCTGATATATCCCACACTCCTCACTGTAACAGTCTGATATATCCCACACCCCTCACTGTAACACTCTGATATATCCCACACCCCTCACTGTAACACTCTGATATATCCCACACCCCTCACTGTAACACTGATATACCCCACACCCCTCACTGTAACACTCTGATATATCCCACACCCCTCACTGTAACACTCTGATATATCCCACACCCCTCACTGTAACACTCTGATATATCCCACACCCCTCACTGTAACACTCTGATATATCCCACACCCCTCACTGTAACACAGTGATATATCCCACACCCCTCACTGTAACACTCTGATATATCCCACACCCCTCACTGTAACACTCTGATATATCCCACACCCCTCACTGGAACACTCTGATATATCCCACACCGCTCACTGTAACACTCTGATATATCCCACACCCCTCACTGTAACACACTGATATATCCCACACCCCTCACTGTAACACTCTGATATATCCCACACACCCCTCACTGTAACACTCTGATATATCCCACACCCCTCACTGTAACACACTGATATATCCCACACCCCTCACTGTAACACTCTGATATACCCCACACCCTTCACTGTAACACTCTGATATACCCCACACCCCTCACTGTAACACACTGATATATCCCACACCCCTCACTGTAACACTCTGATATATCCCACACCCCTCACTGTAACACACTGATATATCCCACACCCCTCACTGTAACACTCTGATATATCCCACACCCCTCACTGTAACACTCTGATCTCCCCCACACCCCTCACTGTAACACACTGATATATCCCACACCCCTCATTGTAACACTGATATATCCCACACCCCTCATTGTAACACTGATATATCCCACACCCCTCACTGTAACACTGATATATCCCACACCCCTCACTGTAACACACTGATATATCCCACACCCCTCACTGTAACAGTCTGATATACCCCACACCCCTCACTGTAACACTGATATATCCCACACCCCTCATTGTAACACTGATATATCCCACACCCCTCATTGTAACACTGATATATCCCACACCCCTCACTGTAACACTGATATATCCCACACCCCTCACTGTAACACACTGATATATCCCACACCCCTCACTGTAACAGTCTGATATATCCCACACCCCTCACTGTAACACACTGATATATCCCACACCCCTCACTGTAACAGTCTGATATATCCCACACCCCTCACTGTAACACACTGATATATTCCACACCCCTCATTGTAACACTGATATATCCTGCACCCCTCACTGTAACACTCTGATATATCCCACACCCCTCACTGTAACACTCTGATATACCCCACACCCCTCACTGTAACACACTGATATATCCCACACCCCGCACTGTAACACTCTGATATATCCTGCACCCCTCACTGGAACACTGATATATCCTGCACCCCTCACTGTAACACTCTGATATATCCCACACCCCTCACTGTAACACACTGATATATCCCACACCCCTCACTGTAACACTCTGATATACCCCACACCCCTCACTGTAACACACTGATATATCCCACACCCCTCATTGTAACACTGATATATCCTGCACCCCTCACTGGAACACTGATATATCCTGCACCCCTCACTGCAACACTCTGATATATCCCACACCCTTCACTGCAACACTCTGATATACCCCACACCCCTCACTGTAACACTCTGATATACCCCACACCCCTCACTGTAACACTCTGATATATCCCACACCCTTCACTGTAACACTCTGATATACCCCACACCCCTCACTGTAACACACTGATATATCCCACACCCCTCACTGCAACACTCTGATATATCGCACACCCCTCACTGTAACACTCTGATATATCCCACACCCCTCACTGAAACACTCTGATATACCCCACACCCCTCACTGTAACACTCTGATATATCCCACACCCCTCACTGTAACACTCTGATATATCCCACACCCCTCACTGTAACACTCTGATATACCCCACACCCCTCACTGTAACACTCTGATATATCCCACACCCCTCACTGTAACACTCTGATATATCCCACACCCCTCACTGCAACACTCTGATATATCCCACACCCCTCATTGTAACACTCTGATATATCCCACACCCCTCACTGTAACACTCTGATATACCCCACACCCCTCACTGAAACACTCTGATATATCCCACACCCCTCACTGAAACACTCTGATATACCCCACACCCCTCACTGTAACACACTGATATATCCCACACCCCTCACTGTAACACAGTGATATACCCCACACCCCTCACTGTAACACTCTGATATATCCCACACCCCTCACTGTAACACTCTGATATACCCCACACCCCTCACTGTAACACTCTGATATATCCCACACCCTTCACTGTAACACTCTGATATACCCCACACCCCTCACTGTAACACTCTGATATATCCCACACCCCTCACTGAAACACTCTGATATAACCCACACCCCTCACTGTAACACTCTGATATAACCCACACCCCTCACTGTAACACTCTGAAATATCCCACACCCCTCACTGTAACAGTCTGATATATCCCACACCCCTCACTGCAACACTCTGATATATCCCACACCCCTCACTGTAACACACTGATATATCCCACACCCCTCACTGTAACACTCTGAAATATCCCACGCCCCTCTCTGTAACACACTGATATATCGCACACCCCTCACTGTAACACTCTGATATATCCCACACCCCTCTCTGTAACACACTGATATATCCCACACCCCTCACTGTAACACTCTGATATATCCCACACCCCGCACTGTAACACTCTGATATACCCCACACCCCTCACTGTAACACTCTGATATACCCCACACCCCTCACTGTAACACTCTGATATACCCCACACCCCTCACTGTAACACTCTGATATATCCCACACCCCGCACTGTAACACTCTGATATACCCCACACCCCTCACTGTAACACTCTGATATACCCCACACCCCTCACTGTAACACTCTGATATACCCCACACCCCTCACTGTAACACTCTGATATACCCCACACCCCTCACTGTAACACTCTGATATATCCCACACCCTTCACTCTAACACTCTGATATCCCCCACACCCCTCACTGTAACACTCTGATATATCCCACACCCTTCACTGTAACACTCTGATATACCCCACACCCCTCACTGTAACACTGATATATCCTGCACCCCTCACTGTAACACTGATATATCCTGCACCCCTCACTGTAGCACTCTGATATATCCCACACCCTCACTGTAACACACTGATATATCCCACACCTTTCACTGTAACACTCTGATATATCCCACACCCCTCACTGTAACACACTGATATATCCCACACCCCTCACTGTAACACTCTGATATACCCCACACCCCTCACTGTAACACACTGATATATCCCACACCCCTCACTGTAACACTGATATATCCCGCACCCCTCACTGCAACACTCTGATATATCCCACACCCCTCACTGTAACACTGATATATCCTGCACCCCTCACTGCAACACTCTGATATATCCCACACCCCTCACTGTAACACTCTGATATATCCCACACCCTTCACTGTAACACTCTGATATACCCCACACCCCTCACTGTAACACTCTGATATACCCCACACCCCTCACTGTAACACTCTGATATACCCCACACCCCTCACTGTAACACTCTGATATATCCAACACCCCTCACTGTAACACTCTGATATATCCCACACCCCTCACTGTAACACTCTGATATATCCCACACCCCTCACTGTAACACTCTGATATATCCCACACCCCTCACTGTAACACTCTGATATATCCCACACCCTTCACTGTAACACTCTGATATACCCCACACCCTTCACTGTAACACTCTGATATACCCCACACCCCTCACTGTAACACACTGATATATCCCACACCCCTCACTGTAACACTCTGATATATCCCACACCCCTCACTGTAACACTGATATATCCTGCACCCCTCACTGTAACACTCTGATATATCGCACACCCCTCACTGTAACACTCTGATATATCCCACACCCCTCACTGTAACACTCTGATATATCCCAACTCCCTCACTGAAACACTCTGATATACCCCACACCCCTCACTGTAACACACTGATATTTCCCACACCCCTCACTGTAACACTCTGATATACCCCACACCCCTCACTGTAACACTCTGATATATCCCACACCCCTCTCTGTAACACACTGATATATCCCACACCCCTCACTGTAACACTCTGATATATCCCACACCCCTCACTGTAACACTCTGAAATATCCCACACCCTTCACTGTAACACACTGATATATCCCACACCCCTCACTGTAACACACTGATATATCCCACACCCCTCACTGAAACACTCTGAAATACCCCACACCCCTCACTGTAACACTCTGATATATCCCACACCCTTCACTGTAACACTCTGATATACCCCACACCCTTCACTGTAACACTCTGATATACCCCACACCCCTCACTGTAACACACTGATATATCCCACACCCCTCACTGTAACACTCTGATATATCCCACACCCCTCACTGTAACACTGATATATCCCGCACCCCTCACTGTAACACTCTGATATATCGCACACCCTTCACTGTAACACTCTGATATATCCCACACCCCTCACTGTAACACTCTGATATATCCCACACCCCTCACTGAAACACTCTGATATACCCCACACCCCTCACTGTAACACACTGATATTTCCCACACCCCTCACTGTAACACTCTGATATACCCCACACCCCTCACTGTAACACTCTGATATATCCCACACCCCTCTCTGTAACACACTGATATATCCCACACCCCTCACTGTAACACTCTGATATATCCCACACCCCTCACTGTAACACTCTGAAATATCCCACACCCTTCACTGTAACACACTGATATATCCCACACCCCTCACTGTAACACACTGATATATCCCACACCCCTCCCTGTAACTCTCTGATATATCCCACACCCCGCACTGTAACACTCTGATATCTCCCACACCCCGCACTGTAACACTCTGATATATCCCACACCCCTCACTGTAACACTCTGATATACCCCTCACTGTAACACTCTGATATACCCCACACCCCTCACTGTAACACTCTGATATACCCCACACCCCTCACTGTAACACTCTGATATACCCCACACCCCTCACTGTAACACTCTGATAAATCCCACACCCCTCACTGTAACACTCTGATATATCCCCACACCCCTCACTGTAACACTCTGATATACCCCTCACTGTAACACTCTGATATACCCCACACCCCTCACTGTAACACTCTGATATACCCCACACCCCTCACTGTAACACTCTGATATATCCCACACCCCTCACTGTAACACTCTGATATACCCCACACCCCTCACTGTAACACTCTGATATACCCCACACCCCTCACTGTAACACTCTGATATACCCCACACCCCTCACTGTAACACTCTGATAAATCCCACACCCCTCACTGTAACACTCTGATATACCCCACACCCCTCACTGTAACACTCTGATATACCCCACACCCCTCACTGTAACACTCTGATAAATCCCACACCCCTCACTGTAACACTCTGATATACCCCACACCCCTCACTGTAACACTCTGATATACCCCACACCACTCACTGTAACACTCTGATAAATCCCACACCCCTCACTGTAACACTCTGATATACCCCACACCCCTCACTGTAACACTCTGATATACCCCACACCACTCACTGTAACACTCTGATATACCCCACACCCCTCACTGTAACACTCTGATATACCCCACACCCCTCACTGTAACACTCTGATATACCCCACACCCCTCACTGTAACACTCTGATATACCCCACACCCCTCACTGTAACACTCTGATAAATCCCACACCCCTCACTGTAACACTCTGATATACCCCACACCCCTCACTGTAACACTCTGATATATCCCACACTCCTCACTGTAACACTCTGATATATCCCACACCCCTCACTGTAACACTCTGAAATACCCCACACCCCTCACTGTAACACTCTGATATATCCCACACTCCTCACTGTAACACTCTGATATATCCCACACTCCCTCACTATAACACTCTGATATATCCCACACTCCTCACTGTAACACTCTGATATATCCCACACTCCTCACTGTAACACTCTGATATACCCCACACCCCTCACTGTAACACTCTGATATACCCCACACCCCTCACTGTAACACTCTGATATACCCCACACCCCTCACTGTAACACTCTGATATACCCCACACCCCTCACTGTAACACTCTGATATATCCCACACCCCTCACTGTAACACTCTGATATATCCCACACCCCTCACTGTAACACTCTGATATACCCCACACCCCTCACTGTAACACTCTGATATACCCCACACCCCTCACTGTAACACTCTGATATATCCCACACCCCTCACTGTAACACTGATATACCCCACACCCCTCACTGTAACACTGATATACCCCACACCCCTCACTGTAACACTCTGATATATCCCACACCCCTCACTGTAACACTCTGATATACCCCTCACTGTAACACTCTGATATACCCCACACCCCTCACTGTAACACTCTGATATACCCCACACCCCTCACTGTAACACACTGATATATCCCACACCCCTCACTGTAACACTCTGATATATCCCACACCCCTCACCGTAACACTCTGATATATCCCACACCCCTCACAGTAACACTCTGATATATCCCACACCCCTCACTGTAACACTCTGATATACCCCACACCCCTCACTGTAACACTCTGATATATCCCACACTCCTCACTGTAACACTCTGATATATCCCACACTCCCTCACTATAACACTCTGATATATCCCACACTCCTCACTGTAACACTCTGATATATCCCACACTCCTCACTGTAACACTCTGATATACCCCACACCCCTCACTGTAACACTCTGATATACCCCACACCCCTCACTGTAACACTCTGATATACCCCACACCCCTCACTGTAACACTCTGATATATCCCACACCCCTCACTGTAACACTCTGATATATCCCACACCCCTCACTGTAACACTCTGATATACCCCACACCCCTCACTGTAACACTCTGATATACCCCACACCCCTCACTGTAACACTCTGATATACCCCACACCCCTCACTGTAACACTCTGATATACCCCACACCCCTCACTGTAACACTCTGATATATCCCACACCCCTCACTGTAACACTCTGATATATCCCACACCCCTCACTGTAACACTGATATACCCCACACCCCTCACTGTAACACTGATATACCCCACACCCCTCACTGTAACACTCTGATATATCCCACACCCCTCACTGTAACACTCTGATATATCCCACACCCCTCACTGTAACACTCTGATATATCCCACACCTCTCACTGTAACACTCTGATATATCCCCCACCCCTCACTGTAACACTCTGATATATCCCACACCCCTCACTGTAACACTCTGATATATCCCACACCCCTCACTGTAACTAGGTTATTAACAATTTGATTCTTATGTTAATTTCTTGCAGCTATCAAAGAAAACAGTCTCTGGCTAAGAAGGCAAAGGGTGAGTGGCTGCTCATTACCAACTGAACTCTGCACACGGACTGTACACTACCGGACAGGAGTGAATCATTCCCTCTTACACTCTGTGTACTGTACATGCACAGTCGCTGACACTGAGATACACACGGACTGTACACTACTAGACAGGAGTGAATCATTCCCTCTTACACTCTGTGTACTGTACATGCACAGGAGCTGACACTGAGACACACACGGACTGTACACTACTAGACAGGAGTGAATCATTCCCTCTTACACTCTGTGTACTGTACATGCACAGGAGCTGACACTGAGACACACACGGACTGTACACTACTAGACAGGAGTGAATCATTCCCTCTTACACTCTGTGTACTGTACATGCACAGGAGCTGACACTGAGACACACACGGACTGTACACTACTGGACAGGAGTGAATCATTCTCTCTTACACTCTGTGTACTGTACATGCACAGTTGCTGACACTGAGATACACACGGACTGTACACTACTAGACAGGAGTGAATCATTCCCTCTCATACTCTGTGTACTGTACATGCACAGTAGCTGACCCTGAGATACACATGGGCACAGGTCTGGGAAGACTTCTCAACCTCTTTGAGGATTGGCACAGTTTACTGAACCACATGCTTGTTGCTTTTTGAACATTATGTTGATATATTCACAAACCTCTTTGCCATTCTCTCCTCTTCCCACTGTCGCTGTCTTCTTGTCTTTTGTTTTCCTTCTATCTCCTTCTGTCTCGCTTTCTCTTTCTATCTCTCTCCCTCTTCCCCTCTGCCCCATTTCTCGCTCTTTTCGCTTCCTGTCTCTCACGCCTCTATCTCCCCCTCTCTCTCCTCTCTCCCTCTTTCTCTCCCTATCTCTCTCCACCTCTACCTCTGGCCCCCTTCCCTTCTCTGTCCCCCGTCTCCCTTTCTTTTCCCCCTCTTTCTCACCATCTCTTTCTCTCCCCCCTCCCCATCTCTCCCCCCTCTACCCCCTCTACCCCCTCTCTCCCTCTCTCTCCCTCTCTCTCCCTCTCTCTCGCTCTCTCTTTCTCTCTCTCTCCCCTCTCTCCCTCTTTTTCTCCCTCCTTTTCTCCCTGTCTCTTTCCCCTCTTTTTCTCCTTCTCGCTTACCTCTTTTTCTCCCTCTCTCTCTTCCTCACACCCTCCATCTCTCTCTCTCCCCCCTCCCTGTCCCCCAATTTCTCCCCCCCTCTCTCTCACCCAACCTCTGCCCCCCTCTCTCCCCCTCTCCCTCTCTCCGCCCCCCTTCCCCTCTCTCTCTCCCCCCTCTCTCCCCCTCTCTCTCTCCCCAATCTATGCCCCCCTTTCCCTCCCTCTCTCCCCCTCTCTCCCCCAATCTCTGCCCCCCTTTCCCTCCCTCTCTCCCCCTCTCTCCCCCAATCTCTGCCCTCCCTTTCTCTCTCTCTCTCTTCCCCTCTCTCTCTCACCCCCCCTCTCCCCCAATCTCTGCCCCCTTTTCCCTTCCTCTCTCCCCCTCTCTCTCCCCCAATCTCTGCCCCCTCTCTCTTCCCCTCTCCCTCTCCCCCCTCTCTCTCTCCCCCAATCTCTGCCCTCCCTCTCTTTCTCTCTTCCCCTCTCTTCCCCAATCTCCCCCCTCTCTCTCTCCCCCCTCTCTCTCTCCCCCCTCTCTCTCTCACCCCTCTCTCTCTCACCCCTCTCTCTCTCACCCCCTCTCTCTCTCACCCCCTCTCTCTCTCACCCCCTCTCTCTCTCTTCCCCTCTCCCTCTCCCCCCTCTCTCTCTCCCCCAATCTCTGCCCTCCCTCTCTTTCTCTCTTCCCCTCTCTTCCCCAATCTCTCCCCTCTCTCTCTCACCCCCTCTCTCTCTCACCCCCTCTCTCTCTCACCCCCTCTCTCTCTCACCCCTCTCTCTCTCTCTCACCCCCTCTCTGCCTCTCACCACCCCCCTACCCCACCATTTCCATCCCCCCCCCCCTCCTCCGCCCCTCACAGACAGCCTATTTCCAACAGATGTGTCCCAGATGCTCGGTCACTCTGTGTTCACCACCGTCGTCAAGACCAACAACACGTTCGGCTTCACCATTGCCGGTGGAAACCGTCCCAGCGAGCTGCTGCAGGTTGTCAGCATAGCGACCGGGGGTCCAGCTGATCGGAGCGGAGACGTGCAGATCCGTGAGTAACCCGACGACACACCAAATGTGTCAAGAAGGTCCCAGCATGGCCGAGTAAATGGCCAGTGAACATCAGTCTAGATCATTGTGAGCTACTGTAATTGGCAGGAAGAATAAGGAGCCTTAGTGGGATCTGCGGGTACAGATTCAAACATTATTTAAAGCAGGAATACATCTGAACAACTCCATAAAACACGTGAACAAAGCATTGGTGTTCAGTCCTGGAGAGAGAGAATTGAAAAGCAGAGACATCATGTTAAACTTGTATAGAAACTTATTAGACCACACTCGGAATTCCGTGCACAGTTCCAGTCTCCGTATCACACTCGGAATACCGTGCACAGTTCCAGTCACCGTATCACACTCGGAATACCGTGCACAGTTCCAGTCTCCGTATCACACTCGGAATACCGTGCACAGTTCCAGTCTCCCTATCACACTCGGAATTCCGTGCACAGTTCCAGTCTCCGTATCACACTCGGAATTCCGTGCACAGTTCCAGTCTCCGTATCACACTCGGAATACCGTGCACAGTTCCGACCTCCCTCTTATAGAAAGGATCTAGAGGCACTGGAGAAAGTGCAAAAATAGATTTACGAGGATGATCCCAGAATTGAGAAGTTGTAACACTCAGGAAAGACTGAACAGTCTGGGGGCTCGTCTCTCTAGAAAAGAGGCGGCCGAGGGGCGACCTGATTGAGGTCTTTAAAATGATGAAGTGGGTTTCGATCCGGGAGACGTAGAGAAGATGTTTCCACTTGTGGGGGGAGACCAGAACTAGGGGGGGGGTCATCAATATAAGACAGTCAGTAATAAATCCAATGGGGAATTCAGGAGAAACTCCTTTCCCCAGAGAGTGGTGAGAATGTGGGACTCGCTCCCACAGGGAGTGGTTGAGGTGAATAGTATCGATGTATTTAAGGGGGAAGCTGGATAAACACACGAGGGAGAAAGGAATAGAAGGATATGGTGATGGGGGGGAGATGAAGTAGGGGGTGGGAGGAGGCTCGTGTGGAGCAGGAACACCAGCACGGAGCAGATGGGCCGAATGGCCTGTTTCGATGCTCTAGACTCGATTTAAGTGGATGTTGTAAAATTTAGGGCACGGGGCATGACCAACCAACTCTTCTCTATTGGCTGCAGGTGATGTCATCGTGGCGATCGACAAGGCCTCTGTCCTGGGATTCACACATGCTCAGGTGGTGCGTCTATTTCAGGCCGTGCCGGAGGGAGAGGGCGCGGAGCTGCACTTGCGCCGCGGCTACCCGCCCCTGTACAACGTGGAGCCCCACCTGCTGTCGGAGGCCAATGCCCGGGCCGCGGGCGCACTCCCCGCCCCCGTCATGGTGATGCTCCCGGTGGCCGTCATGCAGAGCCCCGACGGGCCGGGTTTCACGGTGGCCAGGGGCGCCGGCGGGCACGCCAGGGTGACCCGGGTCAACGACCGGCGGTGCTGCCCCGACCTGCGGGAGGGCGACCTCGTCGTCAAGGTCAACGGACAGCGGGTGCAGGAGCTGAGCGACCGGCAGCTGGAGGAGGTGCTCAGGATGCACACCCGGGCCGGGGACGTGATCCTATTGGTCCAGAGAGCAGGTGAGTCAAGGTCACATGCCAGTTCCCTGACCCCCATTCCCAAGTGTGTCCCCAACCTCTCCCATTCCCAGCACTCTATAAACTGATCCCCCATGGGGAGACTCTCTCAATAAAAGGGGTCCCCCATGGGGAGACTCTCTCTATAAAAGGGGTCCCCCATGGGGAGACTCTCTCTATAAAAGGGGTCCCCGATGGGGAGACTTTGTCTACAATGGGGCAGGATGGTTGGGGCTCAGGGACAGGGTAATATGGGGTAAAAGGATAATGGATTGCATCTCTCTTCACCGCAGTGGAGAGCCCTGTGAAGGGCACACAGCTCTGGTCAGATTCCACGAGATGTTCGGCTGACGGTTCAGCTCAGCCCCAGGCCGGATACATGGAGCATGCCGGCGGAGACGGGAACGGGTTGCAACGGTTTGGCGCTGGCAGCGGACACCAGGACCCAGAATCCCCCTGTGGTGATGGACAGGAGCGGACCAAACGCGGCCAGGCACCCGAGGACATTGTCTGTCGGCGGGACCGAGAGGGGTCAGGGTTCCTCGCGATTTCTTTGCAGACAGAATCAGGGGACAAGGCATCACCGGGTAAGATGGAGGACACCTGAGCACTGGGTACGGGGCAGTGGGATTAGTTTGAGATTGATACAGGGCTAGGGGGAGAGATTGGGACAGTGGGATTAGTTTGGGGATTGATACAGGGCTATGGGGAGAGAGTGGGGCAGTGGGATTAGTTTGGGGATTGATACAGGGCTATGGGGAGAGAGTGGGACAGTGGGATTAGTTTGGGGATTGATACAGGGCTATGGGGAGAGAGTGGGGCAGTGGGATTAGTTTGGGGATTGATACAGGGCTATGGGGAGAGAGTGGGGCAGTGGGATTAGTTTGAGGATTGATACAGGGCTATGGGGAGAGATTGGGACAGTGGGATTAGTTTGGGGATTGATACAGGGCTATGGGGAGAGAGCGGGGCAGTGGGATTAGTTTGGGGATTGATACAGGGCTATGGGGAGAGAGCGGGGCAGTGGGATTAGTTTGGGGATTGATACAGGGCTACGGGGAGAGAGTGGGACAGTGGGATTAGTTTGGGGATTGATACAGGGCTATGGGGAGAGAGTGGGGCAGTGGGATTAGTTTGGGGATTGATACAGGGCTATGGGGAGAGAGTGGGGCAGTGGGATTAGTTTGGGGATTGATACAGGGCTACGGGGAGAGAGTGGGACAGTGGGATTAGTTTGGGGATTGATACAGGGCTATGGGGAGAGAGTGGGGCAGTGGGATTAGTTTGGGGATTGATACAGGGCTATGGGGAGAGAGTGGGGCAGTGGGATTAGTTTGAGGATTGATACAGGGCTATGGGGAGAGAGTGGGGCAGTGGGATTAGTTTGAGGATTGATACAGGGCTATGGGGAGAGAGTGGGGCAGTGGGATTAGTTTGAGGATTGATACAGGGCTATGGGGAGAGAGCGGGACAGTGGGATTAGTTTGGGGATTGATACAGGGCTAGGGGGAGAGATTGGGACAGTGGGATTAGTTTGGGGATTGATACAGGGCTAGGGGGAGAGATTGGGACAGTGGGATTAGTTTGGGGATTGATACAGGGCTATGGGGAGAGAGCGGGACAGTGGGATTAGTTTGGGGATTGATACAGGGCTATGGGGAGAGAGTGGGGCAGTGGGATTAGTTTGGGGATTGATACAGGGCTATGGGGAGAGAGTGGGGCAGTGGGATTAGTTTGAGGATTGATACAGGGCTATGGGGAGAGAGTGGGGCAGTGGGATTAGTTTGGGATTGATACAGGGCTATGGGGAGAGATTGGGACAGTGGGATTAGTTTGGGATTGATACAGGGCTATGGGGAGAGATTGGGACAGTGGGATTAGTTTGGGGATTGATACAGGGCTATGGGGAGAGATTGGGACAGTGGGATTAGTTTGGGATTGATACAGGGTTATGGGGAGAGAGCGGGGCAGTGGGATTAGTTTGGGATTGATCCAGGGCTATGGGGAGAGAGTGGGGCAGTGGGATTAGTTTGGGATTGATCCAGGGCTATGGGGAGAGAGTGGGGCAGTGGGATTAGTTTGGGGATTGATACAGGGCTATGGGGAGAGAGTGGGGCAGTGGGATTAGTTTGAGGATTGATACAGGGTTATGGGGAGAGAGCGGGGCAGTGGGATTAGTTTGGGATTGATCCAGGGCTATGGGGAGAGAGTGGGGCAGTGGGATTAGTTTGGGATTGATCCAGGGCTATGGGGAGAGAGTGGGGCAGTGGGATTAGTTTGGGATTGATCCAGGGCTATGGGGAGAGAGTGGGGCAGTGGGATTAGTTTGAGATTGATACAGGGCTATGGGGAGAGAGCGGGGCAGTGGGATTAGTTTGGGATTGATCCAGGGCTATGGGGAGAGAGTGGGGCAGTGGGATTAGTTTGGGATTGATCCAGGGCTATGGGGAGAGAGCGGGGCAGTGGGATTAGTTTGGGATTGATACAGGGCTATGGGGAGAGAGTGGGGCAGTGGGATTAGTTTGGGGATTGATACAGGGCTATGGGGAGAGATTGGGACAGTGGGATTAGTTTGGGATTGATACAGGGCTATGGGGAGAGATTGGGACAGTGGGATTAGTTTGGGATTGATACAGGGCTATGGGGAGAGATTGGGACAGTGGGATTAGTTTGGGGATTGATACAGGGCTATGGGGAGAGATTGGGACAGTGGGATTAGTTTGGGATTGATCCAGGGCTATGGGGAGAGAGTGGGACAGTGGGATTAGTTTGGGATTGATACAGGGCTATGGGGAGAGAGTGGGGCAGTGGGATTAGTTTGGGATTGATCCAGGGCTATGGGGAGAGAGTGGGGCAGTGGTGACTGATGGACGTTGCAGGTTGTTGTCAGATTTCTAAAGATTCACCCCTCCATTTCTGAAGGCAGAGACTTGCACCATGATCTGTATAAACCCTCCCTACCCTCTGCCCGTCCTTGCCCACATGCCATCTCACCAGCCTGGCCATTCTTGGTACCTTGAGCTGAGTGTGTGTCGGTAGCATTTTCGACCTTGGGACGTGTCCCAACCGATCTGGGACTTGTCTCTCCCACGGCCATCACACAGGGTGGACTTTCCGTCTGGGGTTCCCTGGACAGTGCTCCGGAGCAGGAACCCCGGCTGACGCTCCCTAACCTCACCCTGTCAGATGAGCTCGTTCCACACAGGCCGGGAATGGAGCCTGGGCCTTTCCTGCTATGTGGGGCTCAGATTGAGGAGGGAAGCAGGGTGGGAATACAGACTGGGGCCAGCGTTCTTTAAGGTCATTACCATTTCTACAGAGACACCCATGTACCCGGGCGGGTGTGGTGGGTCAGGTACAGAACGGGTGTGAGATACAGAGTAAAGCTCCCTCTACACTGTCCCAATCAAACACTCCCAGGACAGGTACAGTACGGGGGTTAGATACAGAGTAAAGCTCCCTCTACACTGTCCCATCAAACACTCTCAGGACAGGTACAGCACGGGGGTTAGATACAGAGTAAAGCTCCCTCTACACTGTCCCAATCAAACACTCCCCAGGACAGGTACAGTACGGGGGTTAGATACAGAGTAAAGCTCCCTCCACACTGTCCCCATCAAACACTCCCAGGACAGGTACAGTACGGGGGTTAGATACAGAGTAAAGCTCCCTCTACACTGTCCCCATCAAACACTCCCAGGACAGGTACAGTACGGGGGTTAGATACAGAGTAAAGCTCCCTCTACACTGTCCCCATCAAACACTCCCAGGACAGGTACAGTACGGGGGTTAGATACAGAGTAAAGCTCCCCTCTACACTGTCCCCATCAAACACTCCCAGGACAGGTACAGTACGGGGGTTAGATACAGAGTAAAGCTCCCTCTACACTGTCCCAATCAAACACTCCCAGGACAGGTACAGTACGGGGGTTAGATACAGAGTAAAGCTCCCTCTACACTGTCCCAATCAAACACTCCCAGGACAGGTACAGTACGGGGGTTAGATACAGAGTAAAGCTCCCTCTACACTGTCCCCATCAAACACTCCCCAGGACAGGTACAGCACTCTGAGGGAGTTGCCTGTCTTTTACCGGGATCTATTCCGAGTCTGGAACATGGTCGCCTCCAGTCAGGGCGCTCCCCTGCCGGCAGAGGAGCGCGCCTCGGCTGTCCGGGCGGCCGACTCCGGGGACGGTCCAGCGGGCGGAGGAGTAGCCGAAGCCCCCGGGACGCCCCTCACTGCGGGTGGCGAGGGGGCTCGGGTGTGCGGAGTGATTCCGGCCGAGCTGACCCCCACTCGGCTGGAACTGGTCATCGGACCCAGGCCCCGAAACCCTCCTCGGGAGCCGGTCCCGCACAACCCGAGCCGCCTCTCGGAAATGCCCTCCGTGCCATTCCAATCGGCGCGGAGGGGTTTCCTGTGCGGGCTGCTCCTGCACACTCTCCACTTCCTCGCCCTCGTCAGCCGGCCGGACACGCCCTGGCGGTCCGCGTTGCCATCTGGCGGCGAGGGGAAACCCCGATGGAGGTCTCTCTACGCGGGAGTGTTCGCCCTTTACATCGGAGACCTGGGGTGGAGGGTGCTGCACAGAGCAGTCCCATGCAATAGACTTTTAAGTCGGTTCACGGACTCCCAGGCCAGCTGTACTTTCTGTGGCCTGGACGAGTCCGTGTTCCACGTTTATACGGAGTTGCGAGGTTGCAGCCCCTCTTTGAGTATCTGAAGGGGCTGCTCCTCAAATTCTGGCTGCACTTCAGTCCCACGCTCCTGATCTTTGGGCACCCGGTGCGGAGGGGCTTGGGCCGGGAGGAGGATCTCCTCGTCGGTCTGCTCCTGGGCCTGGCCAAGGTGGCAATTCACAGGTCCAGGTTGCGGGCCGTCGGGGGGTCCGTCCTCCCCGACTGCCTGCCCCTCTTCCGCGGTTACGTTCGCGCCCAGGTGTCCCTGGAAAAGGAGCATGCGGTGTCAGTCGGTACGCTTGAGGCCTTCCGCGACCGGTGGGCACCGCAGGGACTGGAGTGCATCGTTGACGCCGAGAATGGCATTTTAATTTGAGTTTTTGTTTATTCCTGTTTTTAATAAAGTTATTTTAAAAATATAAGTGTGTATATAAAGGGGGCCTGAGGAATAAAGGCCCCCTCGACATTAAAAAAAACCGGGGGTTAGATACAGAGTAAAGCTCCCTCTACACTGTCCCCATCAAACACTCCCCAGGACAGGTACAGCACAGGGGTTAGATACAGAGTAAAGCTCCCTCTACACTGTCCCCATCAAACACTCCCCAGGACAGGTACAGCACAGGGGTTAGATACAGAGTAAAGCCCCCTCTACACTGTGACGTTACACTGTGGGACTGCCCCAGTGAGAGAAGCTGTCTGACCAGATTGCCCGCTGGGTTTTTGATGCCTCCCTGTTACTTCCGACAGGGGCCTCGAGCCAAGGCGACGCCCGCGAGGGAGACCGAAGATCCCGGAGCCTCTCGGCGGCCCCAGACGTCCCGCGAGGAAGGTATGCGGCAGGAGCATTCCTCTCCGTTGCGTCGGGCAGGTTGCTGAAATTTGTTAGGTGTTTTGATCGGGGAGATCGGGAGAAAGCGTTCCCAGTGGCGGGAGGGTCGGTAACCGGAGGGACACAGATTTAAGACAATCGGGAAAAGAACCGGAGGGGGGAGAGGAGGAGAATGTTTTTTGATGCAGTGAGTTGTTGTGATCTGGAACGCGCTGCCTGAAAGGGCGGTGGAAGCAAATTCAATAGTAACTTTCAAAAGGGGAATTGGGGAAATACTGGAAGGGGAAAAATTTACAGGGTATGTGGGGGAAAGAGCAGGGGGAGGGATTGTGATTAATTGGAAAGCTCTTTCAAAGTGCCAGCACAGACACGATGGGCCGAATGGCCCCATTTTGTCCTGTCCGACTTGACGAACTGATCATTTTATGCCTTTGCTGTTTGAGCTGGGTCATTTATCACATGGCCGTCAGTGGGATCGTGCTGTCCCCAACAAGGCAGTCGTGTTTCCTGCCTTACATCAGTGACTGCACTTGGCTGCGCAGTG
This sequence comes from Heterodontus francisci, assembly GCF_036365525.1. NCBI lineage: Eukaryota > Metazoa > Chordata > Chondrichthyes > Heterodontiformes > Heterodontidae > Heterodontus > Heterodontus francisci. Next base: position 56,002 of record NW_027140509.1, read on the forward strand.
CTTTGGGACACCCGAAGGGTATCAAAGAAGAGCTGGAGAGCTCAGTGAATGTGTCACCCAGGGACTGCAGGCAGGGCCGCCGTACAACAACAATAACTTGCGTTTGTGTAGCGCTTTTAACGTGATGACGCACCCCAAGGTGCTTCACGGTAGCGTGATAAGGCAAGATTTGATCCCAATCCACATCAGGAGATATCGGGGACGGGCGACCAAAAGCTCGGTCAAAGAGGTCGGTTTTTAAGCAGCATCTTAAAGGAGGAGAGAGAGAGGTGGAGAGGTTTAGGGAGGGGATTCCAGAGCTTAGGGCCCCCAGGCAGCTGAAGGCACGGCCGCCAATGGGGGAGCGATGGGAATCGGGGGATGGTCAAGAGGCCGGAATTGGAGGAGGGCAGAGATCTCGGAGGGTTGGAGGGGCTGGAGGAGGTTACAGAGATAGGGAGGATTGTAGAGGCTGGAGGAGGTTACAGAGATAGGGAGGGTTGCAGGGGCTGGAGGAGGTTACAGAGATAGGGAGGATTGTCGGGGCTGGAGGGGGTGACAGAGATTGGGAGGGTTGTAGGGGCTGGAGGGGGTTACAGAGATAGGGAGGGTTGTAGGGGCTGGAGGAGGTTACAGAGAAAAGGAGATTTTGTAGAGGCTGGAGGAGGTGACAGAGATAGGGAGGGTTGTAGGGGCTGGAGGAGGTTGCAGAGATAGGGAGGGTTGTAGGGACTAGAGGAGGTTAGCGATAGGGAGGGTTGTAGGGGCTGGAGGAGGTTACAGAGATAGGGAGGGTTGTAGGTGCTGGAGGAGGTTACAGAGATAGGGAGGGTTGTAGGGGCTGGAGGAGGTTACAGAGATAGGGAGGGTTGTAGGGATTGGAGGAGGTTACAGAGACAGGGAGGGTTGTAGGGGCTGGAGGAGGTTACAGAGATAGGGAGGGTTGTAGGTGCTGGAGGAGGTTACAGAGATCGGGAGGGTTGTAGGGGCTGGAGGAGGTTACAGAGATAGGGAGGTTTGTAGGGATTGGAGGAGGTTAAAGAGATAGGGAGGGTTGTAGGGGCTGGAGGAGGTTACAGAGATAGGGAGGTTTGTAGGGATTGGAGGAGGTTAAAGAGATAGGGAGGGGGTGAGGATATGGAGGGATTTGAACAGGAGGATGAGAATTTAAAAACAGAGGTGTTGTTTAACTGAGAGCCGGTGTCAGTCAGTGAGCACGGAAAGTTTGTGCAAGTTCAGACAGGGGCAGGAGAGTTTTGGATGAGTTCAAGTTTACGAAGGGTGGAACACAGGAGATCAGCCAGGAGAGCGTTGGAAAGCTCAAGTCTGGAGCTAACAAAGGCAATGATGAAGGTTTCAGCGGCAGCTGAGTTGAGGCACAACCCTGCAGGATTTCTGCTTTTCGTCATTTGTCTTCATATCTCCTTATGTGGCTCAGTCTCAACTTTGCTTTGATCATGCACCTTAGGATGATAGGTTGTTTTTGGTACTGCACGCAACAGTGCGGATCTCCCTCAGTACTGACCCTCCGACAGTGCGGATCTCCCTCAGTACTGACCCTCCGACAGTGCGGATCTCCCTCAGTACTGACCCTCCGACAGTGCGGATCTCCCTCAGTACTGACCCTCCGACAGTGCGGATCTCCCTCAGTACTGACCCTCCGACAGTGCGGATCTCCCTCAGTACTGACCCTCCGACAGTGCGGATCTCCCTCAGTACTGACCCTCCGACAGTGCGGATCTCCCTCAGTACTGACCCTCCGACAGTGCGGATCTCCCTCAGTACTGACCCTCCGACAGTGCGGATCTCCCTCAGTACTGACCCTCCGACAGTGCGGCGCTCCCTCAGTACTGACCCTCCAACAGTGCGGATCTCCCTCAGTACTGACCCTCCGACAGTGCGGATCTCCCTCAGTACTGACCCTCCGACAGTGCAGCGCTCCCTCAGTACTGACCCTCCGGCAGTGCGGCGCTCCCTCAGTACTGACCCTCCGACAGTGCGGCGCTCCCTCAGGACTGACACCAGGGAAGAGTCAGGTCTGGATCATGGGACTTGAATCGCTGGAGTGGGGGCTCGATCCCACAACCTTTTGACTCGCAGATCACCTGCGAGTCCTCAGCCCTTTGTGACCCCGTGAACCCGGAGGTCCCCCGACCCTGTTTTGAGTCAGTGGCGTATCCAGCAGGACCATGTCACAGGTTGCACTGGAGTACCCAGCACTCAACGAGTCATCGAGCAGCTGGGGCTGCAGGACCTCAAACCCCACCAAGGCAGACTGAGAATTTGAAGTCAGTTGTAAAAATCGGGGAATAAAAATGCAGTAAAAGATTGGCGCAAAAATGGCCGGTCTGTTCAGACGTCACTCTGAAGCATGTTTGTTACGTCAGGTAGTCTTAACCCCAGGAATTTTTACTTTCTCCTTCCTCACAGCTCCAGGGCACAGCTGAGCGACTCTCACCCCGACCAGGTAATGAAAGAACACGGCCCCAGGACAAGACCCAGGGAACAAAGCAGTGAGGAGGGGAGGGTGCTGGGGCAAGGTGGAAAGGCTGGGACAGAGGGACGTGGAAAGAGACTGGAGCGAGGGGAATGAGTCGTGGGGAAGGGGAGGACGAGATGGGAGCACTGTGGGGGAACGGGAGGGTGCAAGGAGGAGAGAGGGAGACTGAAGGAAGACAAAAGGATATGCAGAAGGGGGATGGATGAGGAGGAAGGGGAGGGGAAGGAGACAAGAGGGTGAGGGGAAGGATCAGAGGGGAGCGGAGGAGCGAGAGACAAGGGAGGAGGCGAGGGGTAAGGGGCAGGCAGAGCGGATGAGAGGAGATGGTGGAAGGGTTTGGGGTGGGTGAGAGAAGGCGAGGTGAGTGGGGAGTGGGATATGGGGGGGGGGTGGGAATCACTGCCCTCATATATTCAGCTCCTCACTCACTGTTACTCTCTCTCTCTCTTCGCCTCACTCTCCCCTCCCCTCCATCCCCGGAAGGACTCAGAGTTTTACGCGGTGGATCTCGAACGCAGTCCTACGGGGTTCGGGTTCAGTGTGAGAGGGGGCCACGAGTACGACATGGACTTGTACATCTTGGGGTTGATCGTCGGGGGCCCAGCCATGAGAAGTGGAAAGATCAGGGTAAGAGAGGGAGCAGTGTGGGATATATCAGAGTGTTACAGTGAGGGGTGTGGGAAATATCAGTGTGTTACAGTGAGGGGTGTGGGATATATCAGAGTGTTACAGTGAGGGGTGTGGGATATATCAGTGTTACAGTGAGGGGTGTGGGATATATCATTGTGTTACAGTGAGGGGTGTGGGGTGTATCAGAGTGTTACAGTGAGGGGTGTGGGATATATCAGAGTGTTACAGTGAGGGGTGTGGGATATATCAGAGTGTTACAGTGAGGGGTGTGGGATATATCAGAGTGTTACAGTGAGGGGTGTGGGATATATCAGAGTGTTACAGTGAGGGGTGTGGGATATATCAGTGTGTTACAGTGAGGGGTGTGGGGTGTATCAGAGTGTTACAGTGAGGGGTGTGGGATATATCAGAGTGTTACAGTGAGGGGTGTGGGATATATCAGTGTTACAGTGAGGGGTGTGGGATATATCATTGTGTTACAGTGAGGGGTGTGGGGTGTATCAGAGTGTTACAGTGCGGGGTGTGGGATATATCAGAGTGTTACAGTGAGGGGTGTGGGATATATCAGAGTGTTACAGTGAGGGGTGTCGGATATATCAGAGTGTTACAGTGAGGGGTGTGGGGTATATCAGAGTGTAACAGTGAGGGGTGTGGGATACATCAGTGTTACAGTGAGGGGTGTGGGATATATCAGAGTGTTACAGTGAGGGGTGTGGGGTATATCAGAGTGTAACAGTGAGGGGTGTGGGGTATATCAGAGTGTAACAGTGAGGGGTGTGGGATACATCAGTGTTACAGTGAGGGGTGTGGGATATATCAGAGTATTACAGTGAGGGGTGTGGGATATATCACTGTTACAGTGAGGGGTGCGGGATATATCACTGTTACAGTGAGGGGTGTGGGGTACATCAGAGTGTTACAGTGAGGGGTGTGGGAAATATCAGTGTTACAGTGAGGGGTGTGGTAAATATCAGTGTTACAGTGAGGGGTGTGGGATATATCAGAGTATTACAGTGAGGGGTGTTGGATATATCAGTGTGTTACAGTGAGGGGTGTGGGATATTTCAGTGTGTTACAGTGAGGGGTGTGGGATATATCAGAGTGTTACAGTGAGGGGTGTGGGATATATCAGTGTGACAGTGAGGGGTGTGTGATATATCAGAGTGTTACAGTGAGGGGTGTGGGATATATCAGAGTGTTACAGTGAGGGGTGTGGGATATATCAGAGTGTTACAGTGAGGGGTGTGGGAAATATCAGAGTGTTACAGTGAGGGGTGTGGGATATATCAGAGTGTTACAGTGAGGGGTGTGGGATATATCAGAGTGTTACAGTGAGGGGTGTGGGATATATCAGAGTGTTACAGTGAGGGGTGTGGGTTATATCAGAGTGTTACAGTGAGGGGTGTGGGTTATATCAGAGTGTTACAGTGAGGGGTGTGGAGTATATCAGAGTGTTACAGTGAGGGGTGTGGGATATATCAGAGTGTTACAGTGAGGGGTGTGGGTTATATCAGAGTGTTGCAGTGAGGGGTGTGGGATATATCAGAGTGTTACAGTGAGAGGTGTGGGATATATCAGAGTGTTACAGTGAGGGGTGTGGGATATATCAGAGTGTTACAGTGAGGGGTGTGGGATATATCAGAGTGTTACAGTGAGGGGTGTGGGATATATCAGAGTGTTACAGTGAGGGGTGTGGGGTATATCAGAGTGTTACAGTGAGGGGTGTGGGATATATCAGAGTGTTACAGTGAGGGGTGTGGGATATATCAGAGTGTTACAGTGAGGGGTGTGGGATATATCAGAGTGTTACAGTGAGGGGTGTGGGATATATCAGAGTGTTACAGTGAGGGGTGTGGGGTATATCAGTGTGTTACAGTGAGGGGTGTGGGATATATCAGTGTTACAGTGAGGGGTGTGGGATATATCAGTGTGTTACAGTGAGGGGTGTGGGATATATCAGAGTGTTACAGTGAGGGGTGTGGGATATATCAGAGTGTTACAGTGAGGGGTGTGGGTTATATCAGAGTGTTACAGTGAGGGGTGTGGGGTATATCAGAGTGTTACAGTGAGGGGTGTGGGGTATATCAGAGTGTTCCAGTGAGGGGTGTGGGGTATATCAGAGTGTTACAGTGAGGGGTGTGTGGTATATCAGAGTGTTACAGTGAGGGGTGTGGGGTATATCAGAGTGTTACAGTGAGGGGTGTGGGGTATATCAGAGTGTTACAGTGAGGGATGTGGGATATATCAGAGTGTTACAGTGAGGGGTGTGGGGATATATCAGAGTGTTACAGTGAGGGGTGTGGGGTATATCAGAGTATTACAGTGAGGGGTGTGGGTTATATCAGAGTGTTACAGTGAGGGGTGTGGAGTATATCAGAGTGTTACAGTGAGGGGTGTGGGGTATATCAGAGTATTACAGTGAGGGGTGTGGGTTATATCAGAGTGTTACAGTGAGGGGTGTGGGGTATATCAGAGTATTACAGTGAGGGGTGTGGGTTATATCAGAGTGTTACAGTGAGGGGTGTGGAGTATATCAGAGTGTTACAGTGAGGGGTGTGGGATATATCAGAGTGTTACAGTGAGGGGTGTGGGTTATATCAGAGTGTTGCAGTGAGGGGTGTGGGGTATATCAGAGTATTACAGTGAGGGGTGTGGAGTATATCAGAGTGTTACAGTGAGGGGTGTGGGATATATCAGAGTGTTACAGTGAGGGGTGTGGGATATATCAGAGTGTTACAGTGAGGGGTGTGGGATATATCAGAGTGTTACAGTGAGGGGTGTGGGATATATCAGAGTGTTACAGTGAGGGGTGTGGGATATATCAGAGTGTTACAGTGAGGGGTGTGGGATATATCAGAGTGTTACAGTGAGGGGTGTGGGATATATCAGAGTGTTACAGTGAGGGGTGTGGGATATATCAGAGTGTTACAGTGAGGGGTGTGGGATATATCAGAGTGTTACAGTGAGGGGTGTGGGATATATCAGAGTGTTACAGTGAGGAGTGTGGGATATATCAGAGTGTTACAGTGAGGGGTGTGGGGTATATCAGACTGTTACAGTGAGGGGTGTGGGATATATCAGAGTGTTACAGTGAGGGGTGTGGGATATATCAGAGTGTTACAGTGAGGGGTGTGGGATATATCAGAGTGTTACAGTGAGGGGTGTGGGGTATATCAGACTGTTACAGTGAGGGGTGTGGGATATATCAGAGTGTTACAGTGAGGGGTGTGGGATATATCAGAGTGTTACAGTGAGGGGTGTGGGATATATCAGAGTGTTACAGTGAGGGGTGTGGGGTATATCAGAGTGTTACAGTGAGGGGTGTGGGATATATCAGAGTGTTACAGTGAGGGGTGTGGGGTATATCAGAGTGTTACAGTGAGGGGTGTGGGGTATATCAGACTGTTACAGTGAGGGGTGTGGGATATATCAGAGTGTTACAGTGAGGGGTGTGGGATATATCAGAGTGTTACAGTGAGGGGTGTGGGATATATCAGAGTGTTACAGTGAGGGGTGTGGGGTATATCAGAGTGTTACAGTGAGGGGTGTGGGATATATCAGAGTGTTACAGTGAGGGGTGTGGGGTATATCAGAGTGTTACAGTGAGGGGTGTGGGATATATCAGTGTGTTACAGTGAGGGGTGTGGGGTATATCAGAGTGTTACAGTGAGGGGTGTGGGATATATCAGAGTGTTACAGTGAGGGGTGTGGGATATATCAGAGTGTTACAGTGAGGGGTGTGGGGTATATCAGAGTGTTACAGTGAGGGGTGTGGGATATATCAGAGTGTTACAGTGAGGGGTGTGGGGTATATCAGAGTGTTACAGTGAGGGGTGTGGGGTATATCAGAGTGTTACAGTGAGGGGTGTGGGATATATCAGAGTGTTACAGTGAGGGGTGTGGGGTATATCAGAGTGTTACAGTGAGGGGTGTGGGATATATCAGAGTGTTACAGTGAGGGGTGTGGGGTATATCAGAGTGTTACAGTGAGGGGTGTGGGGTATATCAGAGTGTTACAGTGAGGGGTGTGGGGTATATCAGTGTTACAGTGAGGGGTGTGGGATATATCAGAGTGTTACAGTGAGGGGTGTGTTGGCTTTGCCAAGTATTTTGAAGTCTCCTCTGTCGCTGGTTATAGATCGGTGATCAGTTGGTTGAGATTAACGGTGAACGGACACTGGGGATGACTCACTCCCAAGCCGTGGAGCTGATCAAACAAGGACAAGGGAAAATCCGGCTGGTGATGCGCTGTGGAAATGGCCTTGTTCCGGAGTATGGTGAGTGACTGAAGACTGAGTGTTTGGGAGCTGGAGCAGGGCCGCATGCGAAACAGGGAAGAATCACAGAGCTGCAGAAGGCACTGAGGTCCAGAGGGAGCCTCACTATCTGGGACCCTTTTTTCGAGAGAGCGTCACCATTCGGGACCCCTTTCAGGTCTTCGTTTGCGGAAAGCCCTACCACTAGGTGGTGCTGCACCGGCACAGGCGCAAATGCAGCCTCTTCCACTGAGACGTCAATGAAACAGCGAGAGTGAGTGGCTCGCGTGGGGGAGTACAGTTGTGTGGGGGTAGGGCAGGGAAATAGAGGCGGCAATTGCAGCCATCGAGGGTTGAAGCAGCACTCAGATGTCCTTGCATCTTTGCATCATTCCGTGGTGGCGTTGGTGTGCATATGCGCAGGTTGGCACTGGCAAGCTGCCAAATGTTCGGACTCACTACTGATGTCTGCACATGTTCTGCGTTGTCAGGACACCACTCTGTAGTCAAAGAAAACGCCCACTCCCTGCAGTTCAAGGAGGAAGCTCATCAACACTTCCTCGAGGATTGGAGATGGGTAATCAATGCAGGACTTGCCAAAAACGCCCACGTCCTGGGAAGGAATGAACAAAATGCCAGCCGTGGCTCAATGGGGTCTCACTCTCGTCACTCAGGCAGAAGGTGGTGGGGTGAAGCCCCCACTCTAGAGACTCGTGTCCCTTAATCCAAATCCAACACGCCCCCTCCCCGGTGCCAGTACTGAGGGAGCGCCGCACTGTCGGAGGGTCAGTACTGAGGGAGCGCCGCACTGTCGGAGCGTCAGTACTGAGGGAGCACCGCACTGTCGGAGGGTCAGTGCTGAGGGAGCGCCGCACTGTCGGAGGGTCAGTACCGAGGGAGCGCCGCACTGTCGGAGGGTCAGTACTGAGGGAGCGCCGCACTGTCGGAGGGTCAGTACTGAGGGAGCGCCGCACTGTCGGAGGGTCAGTACTGAGGGAGCGCCGCACTGTCGGAGGGTCAGTACTGAGGGAGCGCCGCACTGTCGGAGGGTCGGTACTGAGGGAGTGCCGCACTGTCGGAGGGTCGGTACTGAGGGAGCGCCGCACTGTCGGAGGGTCGGTACTGAGGGAGTGCCGCACTGTCGGAGGGTCGGTACTGAGGGAGCGCCGCACTGTCGGAGGGTCAGTACTGAGGGAGCGCCGCACTGTCGGAGGGTCAGTACTGAGGGAGCGCCGCACTGTCGGAGGGTCAGTACTGAGGGAGCGCCGCACTGTCGGAGGGTCAGTACTGAGGGAGCGCCGCACTGTCGGAGAGTCAGTACTGAGGGAGTGCCGCACTGTCGGAGGGTCAGTACTGAGGGAGTGCCGCACTGTCGGAGGGTCAGTACTGAGGGAGTGCCGCACTGTCGGAGGGTCAGTACTGAGGGAGTGCCGCACTGTCGGAGGGTCAGTACTGAGGGAGAGCCGCAGTGTCGGAGGGTCAGTACTGAGGGAGCGCCGCACTGTCAGAGGGTCAGTACTGAGGGAGCGCCGCACTGTCAGAGGGTCAGTACTGAGGGAGTGCCGCACTGTCGGAGGGTCAGTACTGAGGGAGTGCCGCACTGTCGGAGGGTCAGTACTGAGGGAGCGCCGCACTGTCGGAGGGTCGGTACTGAGGGAGTGCCGCACTGTCGGAGGGTCAGTACTGAGGGAGTGCCGCACTGTCAAGAGGGTCAGTACTGAGGGAGTGCCGCACTGTCGGAGGGTCAGTACTGAGGGAGTGCCGCACTGTCGGAGGGTCAGTACTGAGGGAGTGCTGCACTGTCGGAGGGTCAGTACTGAGGGAGCGCCGCACTGTCGGAGGGTCAGTACTGAGGGAGTGCCACACTGTCAAGAGGGTCAGTACTGAGGGAGTGCCGCACTGTCAGACGTGCTGATGTTTACGCCGCGACCAACATGGCTGCAAAAGGCAGCTTAACCGGCCATTTATCTCATTGCTCTGTCTGGGATCTTGCTGTGCGCAAATTGGCCACCGCCGTTGGTTACAACAGTGACGACGCACTTCAGAAAAGAAAGAAGCTCCCTCATTGGCTGTGAGGTGCTTTGGGACTGACTGCGATGGTGAAACGGCCGACTGTTCTGACCGACTGAATGAAATTAACTCCTCTTTTCCTTCTCTCCTTCTCTCTTCGGCCCTTCCTCTTTCTCATTCTTGCGCTCTGTCCTGTCAGCGGCGAGCCCTTCCAACCTCTCTGTCTGCGTGACCAACTCCAGGCACGGAGAACCCTGCTATTTCCTCCTGGGACGTGCCGACAGGATCCGGTGTGTACCCCACTTTATTTCTCTGGAGTCTGTCTGATTCGTGGAGCCCCGGTGCGGAGAGAGGGGGAAGGGGCGGTGTGGGGGGGGTGGGGGAGGAGGGGTGGGGAATGGGAAGGGCCGAGGGGGGTGCGCTGGAGAGGGAATTGACGAGGATATTGCCAGGGCTGGAGAATAATAAAACAAAACAACAATGGGAACTGCTCGGAAATGGTTCATGTTTCTCACGAGCCAGGACTGTTGTATCTGCTGACTGACTGTGTTGCCTTGGCGACGGACACACTCGATCATCCTCCCCTCTGCACCAGCTCTCTGGAGACTGTGACAATTAACCACCGTAACCATGCAACGAGAAAAGGTGAAAGTGGTTCACGCCATTATCAGCCCTGTATCAATCCCAAACTAATCCCACTGCCCCGCTCTCTCCCCATCGCCATGTATCAATCTCAAACTAATCCCACTGCCCCGCTCTCTCCCCATAACCCTGTATCAATCCCCAAACTAATCCCACTGCCCCGCTCTCTCCCCATCGCCATGTATCTATCTCAAACTAATCCCACTGCCCCGCTCTCTCCCCATAGCCCTGTATCAATCCCCAAACTAATCCCACTGCCCCACTCTCTCCCCATAGCCCTGTATCAATCCCCAAACTAATCCCACTGCCCTGCGCTCTCCCCACAACCCTGTATCAATCCCCAAACTAATCCCACTGCCCCGCTCTCTCCCCATAGCCCTGTATCAATCCCCAAACTAATCCCACTGTCCACTCTCTCCCCATAGCCCTGTATCAATCCCCAAACTAATCCCACTGTCCACTCTCTCCCCATAGCCCTGTATCAATCCCCAAACTAATCCCACTGCCCCGCTGTCTCCCCATAGCCCTGTATCAATCCCCAAACTAATCCCACTGCCCCGCTCTCTCCCCCTAGCCCTGTATCAATCCCCAAACTAATCCCACTGCCCCGCTCTCTCCCCATAGCCCTGTATCAATCCCCAAACTAATCCCACTGCCTCGCTCTCTCCCCATAGCCCTGTATCAATCCCAAACTAATCCCACTGCCCCGCTCTCTCCCCATAGCCCTGTATCAATCCCAAACTAATCCCACTGCCCCGCTCTCTCCCCATAGCCCTGTATCAATCCCCAAACTAATCCCACTGCCCCACTCTCTCCCCATAGCCCTGTATCAATCCCCAAACTAATCCCACTGCCCCGCTGTCTCCCCATAGCCCTGTATCAATCCCCAAACTAATCCCGCTGCCCCGCTCTCTCCCCCTAGCCCTGTATCAATCCCCAAACTAATCCCACTGCCCCGCTCTCTCCCCATAGCCCTGTATCAATCCCAAACTAATCCCACTGCCCCGCTCTCTCCCCATAGCCCTGTATCAATCCCAAACTAATCCCACTGTCCACTCTCTCCCCATAGCCCTGTATCAATCCCAAACTAATCCCACTGTCCACTCTCTCCCCATAGCCCTGTATCAATCCCAAACTAATCCCACTGTCCACTCTCTCCCCATAGCCCTGTATCAATCCCCAAACTAATCCCACTGCCCCACTCTCTCCCCATAGCCCTGTATCAATCCTCAAACTAATCCCACTGTCCACTCTCTCCCCATAGCCCTGTATCAATCCCCAAACTAATCCCACTGTCCACTCTCTACACATCGCCCTGTGTCAATCCCCAAACTAATCCCACTGCCCCGCTCTCTCCCCATAGCCCTGTATCAATCCCAAACTAATCCCACTGCCCCGCTCTCTCCCCATAGCCCTGTATCAATCCCAAACTAATCCCACTGTCCACTCTCTCCCCATAGCCCTGTATCAATCCCAAACTAATCCCACTGTCCACTCTCTCCCCATAGCCCTGTATCAATCCCCAAACTAATCCCACTGCCCCACTCTCTCCCCATAGCCCTGTATCAATCCTCAAACTAATCCCACTGTCCACTCTCTCCCCATAGCCCTGTATCAATCCCCAAACTAATCCCACTGTCCACTCTCTACCCATCGCCCTGTGTCAATCCCCAAACTAATTCCACTGCCCTGCTCTCTCCCCATAGCCCTGTATCAATCTCAAACTAATCCCACTGCCCCGCTCTCTCCCCATACCGTGTATCAATCCCCAAACTAATTCCACTGTCCCGCTCTCTCCCCATCGCCCTGTATCAATCCCCAAACTAATCCCACTGCCCCACTCTCTCCCCATAGCCCTGTATCAATCTCCAAACTGCTGCCACTGCATCTTGCCCCACAGGCTGGAGATGAGCCCGGGTACGTCTGGTCTATGTAGTTTCGTACCACACTGGATGCAGTTTTTACGCTCTGAGCCACATTAATGATTAATCGGTACTGAGCTGTTTTGTCTACAGGCCAGAGTCTGGGCGTCTGCTCTCACACATGTTCAGACAGTGAGGATCTACACTCCCCACAGCCCTCGGCTGTGAGTCATTATTTTATCTCCAGGAACAATGACGTGGAGAATGGGTAGATTAGATACAGAGTAAAGCTCCCTCTACACTGTCCCCCATCAAACACTCCCAGGACTGAGACAGCACGGGGGTTAGATACAGAGTAAAGCTCCCTCTACACTGTCCCCATCAAACACTCCCCAGGACAGGTACAGTACGGGGGTTAGATACAGAGTAAAGCTCCCTCTACACTGTCCCCCATCAAACACTCCCAGGACTGAGACAGCACGGGGGTTAGATACAGAGTAAAGCTCCCTCTACACTGTCCCCCATCAAACACTCCCAGGACAGATACAACACTGAGGGTATTTGTAACACTCCACCATTGCACTGTCTGGATCTTGCTGACGAAAGTCGAAGTCTAAGGTGATGCCTGGTTATAATTTGAACCTTTTATATCCCCACAGGTCCTGACATCACAGGAGTGATGGAGCTCGAAGGAGCCTTTGTGGTTCCAGTCTGCCAGCAGCCTCCCTCCCTCATTCCCAGAGGCGGAACCGAGCTCGAGAGATTCCCTCTGGAGAACCAGGCCAGCCGGAAGCCGGAGTCCCAGTCCCCACCTCGGGTGCTCTCCTCCCCTGACCGAGCCCAGGCTCGGAAGAGAGGTCGGCTGGGCGAGGAGGGCAAGGTTCAGGCCCGAGGGGGTAGGCCCGAGGGGGTTCAGGCAGGCGGGGAGGCAGGAGGTCGAGGCGCTGAGCCTGTCACATACAACTCCCGGGGCCACAGGCGACCAGGCCGAAGGCAGCACGACGACAAAGGGCCTGAAGCCCTCGTGAAAACGAAACCCCAGATTCTCCCTGAGCATGCTCTGCCCCAGGCTCTCCCCGACACTAGGCCCCAGGCTCTCCCCGACACTAGGCCCCAGGCTCTCCCCGACACTAGGCCCCAGGCTCTCCGCGGCTCTCGGCCCCAGGCTGAGGAGAGCAGTGAGACGGAATCGGAGAGCACTGAGATAGAATCGGAGAGTAGCTGGTCCTCGCCCAGCGAGGATGCCCCAGCCCTCCACAGCTTCGACGAGCAGCGTCAGATGAACTCCATGATCGGGAAGGGGCTGGATCACCCGGGGGGGCCTCTGTCACCATGCCGGTGGGGAACGAAGGAGGGATACTGTGCGCACTGTGGCAGCCGGACGGGAAGCAGAGGCAGGTTGCGGCGCATCCTGGCTCCAGGGCCCTGGCTCGTGCCAGGGCAAGGGAAACTTCTGGAAATAATCGACGGGTAGCGGTCGTGCTGAGTGTTGGGTGGGGGAGGGGGAGCAGGGGTGAATCAAGTGGCCATGGTCAGCAGAGGGGCAGGCTTCTGGGAAGCCGAGCCCCATGTGTAAAAACAGCCATCGCCTCTGGAATTCTATCCCTGTCAGGAGAGGGCCAGTGGGGAGAGGATTGAGGGGTGAGTGGGAGGAAGGTGAGGAGGTGAGTATGTTTTGAAGGGCCGACCACAGTCACACCCTCGCCTGTAAGTCAGAGGGCCTTGAGGTCGAGCCCCGTAATCCAGGCCTGACACTACTCCGAGGTCAGTACTGAGGGAGCGCCGCACTGTCGGAGGGTCAGTACTGAGGGAGCGCCACACTGTGTGAGGGTCAGTACTGAGGGAGCGCCGCACTGTCGGAGGGTCAGTACTGAGGGAGCGCCGCACTGTCGGAGCGTCAGTACTGAGGGAGCGCCGCACTGTGTGAGGGTCAGTACTGAGGGAGCGCCGCACTGTCGGAGCGTCAGTACTGAGGGAGCGCCGCACTGTCGGAGCGTCAGTACTGAGGGAGCGCTGCACTGTCGGAGGGTCAGTACTGAGAGAGGGCCGCACTGTCGGAGCGTCAGTACTGAGGGAGCGCCGCACTGTCGGAGGGTCAGTACTGAGGGAGCGGCGCACTGTCGGAGGGTCAGCACTGAGGGAGCGCCGCACTGTCGGAGCGTCAGTACTGAGGGAGCGCCGCACTGTCGGAGCGTCAGTACTGAGGGAGCGCCGCACTGCCGGAGGCTCAGTACTGAGGGAGTGCCGCTCTGTCGAGGATCAGTATTGAGGGAGCGCCGCACTGTCGGAGGGTCAGTACTGAGGGAGCGCCGCACTGTCGGAGGGTCAGTACTGAGGGAGCGCCGCACTGTCGGAGGGTCAGTACTGAGGGAGCGCCGCACTGTCGGAGGGTCAGTACTGAGGGAGCGCCGCACTGTCGGAGGGTCAGTACTGAGGGAGCGCCGCACTGTCGGAGGGTCAGTACTGAGGGAGCGCCGCACTGTCGGAGGGTCAGTACTGAGGGAGCGCCGCACTGTCGGAGGGTCAGTACTGAGGGAGCGCCGCACTGTCGGAGGTGCCGTCTTTCAGGATGAGACGTTAAACACGAGGCCCCCGTCTGCCATCTTGGGTGGATGTGAAAGATCCCACGGCTGCTATTGGATGAAGAGTGGGCGGTGGGGGGGATAGGGGAGGGGAGGGGGGAGGCAGGGGGAGGGGGTCGGGGGGGGGGGGAGGGGAGTTCTCCCCAGTGTCCCGGGGTCCAGTATTTATTCCTCAGCCAACATCGTTAAAAACAGGTAATCTGGCCACTGTCACATTGCTGTTTGTGGGATCTTGCTGTGCGTTTCCCCAGATTACAACAGCGACAAAAACTCAAAAGTAGCTCATTAAGTGTGAAGTACTTTAGGACATTCTGAGGTGCCGGCCAGCACCATAGAAATTCAAAGCTTTTGGAATGAAGAATATTGTATATCAGTGTCTAAAAGGAGTTAATATTGTAATGAAATGTAAACCTACTTGTCTATACTGTTTGCAAACAATGAATAAAGAGCCATTACACAATGCAGAACATAGCAGTGTCGCCTTTGCTCATTGCGGTCACGAGCCTGGTGGCGGTCCTGTCAGTATAACTCTCATCCGCCTGTGCGTCAGTTATTGTATTCCACGTTTCCTGGACCGTCTCAACCCAACCAGTCGCTGATTGAGTGAAAGTGCCAGGCAATGACCATCTCCAACAAGAGAGAATCTAACCATCTCCCCATGACTTTCAATGACATTACCATCGCTGAATCCCCCACTATCAACCCTCCCTATCTCTGTAACCTCCTCCAGCCCCGACAACCCTCCCTATCTCTGTAACCTCCTCCAGCCCCGACAACCCTCCCTATCTCTGTAACCTCCTCCAGCCCCGACAACCCTCCCTATCTCTGTAACCTCCTCCAGCCCCTACAACCCTCCCTATCTCTGTAACCTCCTCCAGCCCCGACAACCCTCCCTATCTCTGTAACCTCCTCCAGCCCCTACAACCCTCCCTATCTCTGTAACCTCCTCCAGCCCCTACAACCCTCCGAGATCTCTGCCCTCCTCCAACTCCGACATCTTGACCATCCCCCGATTCCCATCGCTCCACCATTGGCGGCCGTGCCTTCAGCTGCCTGGGGGCCCTAAGCTCTGGAATCCCCTCCCTCCACCTCTCCGCCCCTCTCTCCTCCTTAGAACCTACCCTTCGGGCTAAGCTCGTTGGGTGGCCCACTGTCCAACTGCGTTGATTTACTCTCCCGTGAAGCGCCTTGGGACCCTTCATTGTGTTAAAGGCGCTCTCTAATCGCAAGTTAGTTGTGGGGTTGGATTTGTAAATACTCTGGCAAACCGAGTTACAGTCCAGTCTGCCTCTGAAATCGGGAAAACCAGACAGCAGGAGAGAGAGGGAAAGCTGATACGAAATGAAGGAAGGAGTGAGAGAGGGAGCTGTGGGTGAGGTGAGGCCACACTTTCCCTTTAACAGATCCTCCCTCCTCGGCACTGGTGGAGAGAGAGAGAGAGAGAGAGAGAGAGAGCGAGTTAGTCACTGCACCCACCTAGAGAAGGCAGGGCTCTGAGAGAGGAGTGGAGAGCGGAGAGAACACACGGCGGGGACTGTCTGTAGCAGACGGGAGTGAGAGCATGTCCAGCAATGAGCAGTACAGCTCTGCCCAGGAGGGCGAGGGAATATTGACCCGTTTCCAGAATTATGCCCGCACCAGGAAAGGCTTAGTCTTACTGGCAGAGATGGTAAGAGAGGCGCCAGGGGAGATGTGAGGGAGACGCCCTTTTCCCTCTCCGTTAATTCTGTCTGAATTCGCTTTGCTGAGTCAGGCTGTGGGAAGTTGCACTTTGTCCCCCGGCAGGGGGGCTAGTTCGTGATTCCCTGCTTATTTTGTGTGTGTGTGTGTGATTTAAAAGTGCTGACACTGTAGCTGAAGCTGACGTTTTCAAGCTGAATTTCTCCGAACTGTGTTCCTTCTGGCTGCATGTTTGAACAGGCGTGTGCAATCTCTCACAACTGTCAGCTTCTATAATTAACTGGGTACTCCCAGCTTTGCTGCAGGCAGGAGCTTGTTTTCTGGTCTTCAGGAAAACATCCCCCCAGCCCCCCCCACCGCCCTCTCTACCCCCGCCCCCCCCCCCCCCCCCTCTCACAGTCACTCACTCTCTCATTCAGTTTCGGCCATTCTCTCCCTTACTCTCAAACTCTCTCATTGTCTCTCTCTCTTTCTCTCTCCCTCTCTCATTCTCTCTCTCTCTCCCCTCCCTCTCTGAGGGACAAATTCCACCTGCAACTCCTGTCCAAGTAAGGAGAGGTGGGTGGGGTGAGAATGGGAGAGAGAGAGAGAGAGAGAGAGAGAGAGGAAGTCTGTAGGTCTGACTCAGTGCTTCCAACTGTGGGAGTGGAAGTGAGCAGAGCCATTGTCAAATCAGTGACTGGAATCCCTCCCTCCGTTGGTCACTCTCTGTCCCTCCCTCCTGTCGCCCCTTTCTCCTCCCCCCCCCCCCCCCCCCCCGCCCCACTCAGCCCCCAGCAGTCGCTCTCTGTTAATCTATCTCCCTGCACAACCTGTGGGCCACACCTATTGAAGATGTGTGCAGCAGAAACAGTCTCCGAGTAATCTCCAGGAGTGAGCCATTCCATATGTTAGCAGCGTGTGTACACAGGCTGGTCAGATCGTCCTGAGACCTCCACCATCCACCCCTCACACTCCTCGCCCTCCTCTCAGCCTCACCCGCTCCCCCATTACTAACCTCAACTCACCCTGACCCCTGTCCATGGCCTCATACACTGACCCCCTCTTCCTAACCTCATGCACCCTGAGCACCCCTCCCACTCCCCCTCTCCACCCCATTATCAGCCTCCAGAACCCAGGTGTTTCACTTTGAATTGATGAATTGTATCTGAGACACCAGGCACTGTTCAGAAGCACCAAATTGTGCTGGTCACTGAGGCCCTCATGGGAAGAGTGACTGCTATCTCTGTCAGCCATGGCTCAGTTGTTCTCAATATCGTCTCTGAGTCTGAAGGTCGTGGGGTTCGAGTCCCCACTCCAGAGAATCGAGCCCCATAATCCAGGCCCAACACTCCCCCCAGTGCCAGTACTGAGGGAGCGCCGCTCTGTCGGAGGGTCAGTACTGAGGGAGCGCCGCACTGTCGGAGGGTCAGTACTGAGGGAGCGCCGCTCTGTCGGAGGGTCAGTACTGAGGGAGCGCCGCGCTGTCGGAGGGTCAGTACTGAGGGAGCGCCGCGCTGTCGGAGGGTCAGTACAGAGGGAGCGCCGCTCTGTCGGAGGGTCAGTACTGAGGGAGCGCCGCGCTGTCGGAGGGTCAGTACTGAGGGAGCGCCGCACTGTCAGAGGGTCAGTACTGAGGGAGCGCCGCTCTGTCGGAGGGTCAGTACAGAGGGAGCGCCGCTCTGTCGGAGGGTCAGTACTGAGGGAGTGCCGCACTGTCGGAGGGTCAGTCCTGAGGGAGCGCCGCGCTGTCGGACGGTCAGTACTGAGGGAGTGCCGCACTGTCGGAGGGTCAGTACTGAGGGAGCGCCGCACTGTCGGAGGGTCAGTACTGAGGGAGCGCCGCGCTGTCGGAGGGTCAGTACTGAGGGAGCGCCGCACTGTCGGAGGGTCAGTACTGAGGGAGCGCCGCACTGTCGGAGGGTCAGTACTGAGGGAGCGCCGCACTGTCGGAGGGTCAGTACTGAGGGAGTGCCGCACTGTCGGAGGGTCAGTACTGAGGGAGCGCCGCGCTGTCGGAGGGTCAGTACTGAGGGAGCGCCGCGCTGTCGGAGGGTCAGTACTGAGGGAGCGCCGCACTGTCGGAGGGTCAGTACTGAGGGACCGCCGCGCTGTCGGAGGGTCAGTACTGAGGGAGTGCCGCACTGTCGGAGGGTCAGTACTGAGGGAGTGCCGCACTGTCGGAGGGTCAGTACTGAGGGAGCGCCGCACTGTCGGAGGGTCAGTACTGAGGGAGCACCGCACTGTCGGAGGGTCAGTGCTGAGGGAGTGCCGCACTGTCGGAGGGTCAGTGCTGAGGGAGTGCCGCACTGTCGGAGGGTCAGTACTGAGGGAGCACCGCACTGTCGGAGGGTCAGTGCTGAGGGAGTGCCGCACTGTCGGAGGGTCAGTACTGAGGGAGCGCCGCACTGTCGGAGGGTCAGTACTGAGGGAGCACCGCACTGTCGGAGGGTCAGTGCTGAGGGAGTGCCGCACTGTCGGAGGGTCAGTGCTGAGGGAGTGCCGCACTGTCGGAGGGTCAGTACTGAGGGAGGGCCGCACTGTCGGAGGGTCAGTACTGAGGGAGCGCCGCTCTGTCGGAGGGTCAGTACTGAGGGAGCGCCGCGCTGTTGGAGGGTCAGTACTGAGGGAGCGCCGCGCTGTCGGAGGGTCAGTACTGAGGGAGTGCCGCGCTGTCGGAGGGTCAGTACTGAGGGAGCGCCGCGCTGTAGGAGGGTCAGTACTGAGGGAGTGCCGCACTGTCGGAGGGTCAGTACTGAGGGAGTGCCGCACTGTCGGAGGGTCAGTCCTGAGGGAGCGCCGCGCTGTCGGAGGGTCAGTACTGAGGGAGTGCCGCACTGTCGGAGGGTCAGTACTGAGGGAGCGCCGCACTGTCGGAGGGTCAGTACTGAGGGAGCGCCGCGCTGTCGGAGGGTCAGTACTGAGGGAGCGCCGCGCTGTCGGAGGGTCAGTACAGAGGGAGCGCCGCTCTGT
The DNA here is from genome assembly GCF_036365525.1 of Heterodontus francisci. Classification (NCBI taxonomy): domain Eukaryota; kingdom Metazoa; phylum Chordata; class Chondrichthyes; order Heterodontiformes; family Heterodontidae; genus Heterodontus; species Heterodontus francisci. The sequence goes on from NW_027140509.1 coordinate 75,095, forward strand.
CGGAGGGTCAGTACTGAGGGAGCGCCGCGCTGTCGGAGGGTCAGTACTGAGGGAGCGCCGCACTGTCAGAGGGTCAGTACTGAGGGAGCGCCGCTCTGTCGGAGGGTCAGTACAGAGGGAGCGCCGCTCTGTCGGAGGGTCAGTACTGAGGGAGTGCCGCACTGTCGGAGGGTCAGTCCTGAGGGAGCGCCGCGCTGTCGGACGGTCAGTACTGAGGGAGTGCCGCACTGTCGGAGGGTCAGTACTGAGGGAGCGCCGCACTGTCGGAGGGTCAGTACTGAGGGAGCGCCGCGCTGTCGGAGGGTCAGTACTGAGGGAGCGCCGCACTGTCGGAGGGTCAGTACTGAGGGCCTCTCCCTCAGCATTAGCACCAGGCGAGTATCGGACCTTGCTTTTGGTGCTCGAGTCCCTGGAATGGGGGCTGGAAACCCACGACTCAGAGACATGGAATAGAATTGTACAGCAGAGAGGGAGGCCATTCGGCCCATTGTATCTGTGCCAGCTCTTTGAAAGAGCTATCCAATTAATCCCAATCCCTCCCCCTCTCCTTGCCCCAACATCCCTGCAAATTTCTCCCCTTCCAGCCTTTCTCCAATTCCCCCCTTTTGAAAGTTACTATTGATTCTGCTTCCACCGCCCTTTCAGGCAGCGCGTTCCAGATCACAACAACTCACTACGTCAAAAAAACATTCTCCTCCTCTCCCCCCTCTGGTCCTTTTCCCGATTATCTTCAATCCGTGTCCCTCTGGTTACCGACCCTCCCGCCACTGGGAACAGTTTCTCCTGATTTACTCCATCAAAACCCTTCCTGATTCTGAACGCCCCGATTAAATCTCCCCTTAACCTTCTCTGCTCTCAGGAGAACAATCCCAGCCTCTCCCAGTCTCTCCGCGTTAACTGTAATCCCTCATCCTTGGGACCGTCCGAGTAAATCTCCTCCGCACCCTCCCCGAGGCCCTCGGCATCCTTCCTCAAGTGATATGAGGAAACACTTCCTCACGTAAAGGGTGGTAGATGTTTGAAACTCTCTTTTGCCCCAGCAGTTGGTGTTCGATCAATTGTTAGTTTTAAATCTGTGAGATTGATCGATTTTTGTGATGCGAAGGTATTAAAGGATTTGGGGGAAAAGGTGGGAATACGTAGTTAGGTCACAGATCGGTCGTGATCTTATTGAACAGTGTAACAGGCCCGAGAGGGGCTGAATGGGCCTCCTCCCGTTCCTGTGTAACAGGCCCGAGAGGGGCTGAATGGGCCTCCTCCCGTTCCTGTGTAACAGGCCCGAGAGGGGATGAATGGGCCTCCTCCCGTTCCTGTGTAACAGGCCCGAGAGGGGATGAATGGGCCTCCTCCCGTTCCTGTGTAACAGGCCCGAGAGGGGATGAATGGGCCTCCTCCCGTTCCTGTGTAACAGGCCCGAGAGGGGATGAATGGGCCTCCTCCCGTTCCTGTGTAACAGGCCCGAGGAGGGGTGGGGGGGGGGTCTTGTGTGAAGTATTAACACTGAGACTGTGAGAATAGAGGTCGCAGGTCGCTGGTGTCGCGGACCGGTCACTTGGATTAGTGGTCCAGTGGACCAGACTAGCTAGTGCAGGGGACTGTTCATTTAAATCACACCCCTAGTCCTTGTACCATCAGCTAATGGGAACAGAGTTTCTTTATCTACCTTATCTAAACCTGTCAGAATCTTGTAAACCTCCATCAAATCTCCCCTCAATCTCCTTTGCTCCAGGGAAAACAACCCCAGCTTCTCCAACCTAACCTTGTAACTAAAATCCCCCATCCCTGGACCCATTCTGGTAAATCTCCTCTACACCCTCTCAAGGACCCTCACATCCTGCTGAAAGTGTGACCAGAACTGGACACAATACTCCAGTTGTGACCTAACCAGAGATTTATAAAGGTTCAACAAAACCTCCCTGCTTTTGTGCTCAATACCTCGATTTCTGAATCCCCAAGATCCCATTTACTTTACTAACCACTCTCTCAATCTGTCCTGCCACCTTCAAAGATCAATGCACATGCACCCCCAGGTCCCTCTGTTCCTGCACACTCTTTCGAACTGTGCCATTAAGTCTATATTGCCTCTCCCTACCCCTTCTGCTAAATTGCATCACCTCACACCTCTTTGTATTAAATTCAATCTGCCACTTGTCTGCCCATTCTGCTAACCTATCTATGTCCTGTTGCAGTCGATTGCTATCACCCTCACTGTCTGTCACACCTCCGAGTTTGGGATCATCGGCAAATTTTGAAATTTTACTCTGTATTCCAATATCCACATCATTTATATATATAGCAAAACAAGCAGTGGTCCCAGCACTGACCCTTGGGGAAACACCACTGTCTACCATCCTCCAGTCTGAAAAATAATCATTGACCACAACTTGCTGTTTTCTGTCCTTACAGCAACTTTATATCCAAGCTGACACTGATCTTCCTATTCCACAAGCCTCAATTCTGTTAACCAGCTTTTTATGTGGTATTTTGTTTTGTAGACAATATCCACCCCATTCCATTCATCAACCTTCTCTGTTACTTCATCAAAAATCAATTAGATTAGTCAAGCACGATCTACCTTTTACAAATCCGTGCTGGCTCTCCTTAATTAACTCAAACCTCTCCAAGTGCCTGTTGATTTTCACCCCTGATTATTCTTTCGAAAACCTTACCCACCACTGATGTTAAACTGACCGGCCTGTAATTATTAGGACTGTCCTTACACCCTTTCTTGAATAAGGGTGTCACATTTGCCACTCTCCAATCCTCTGGCACCTCCCCTGTATCTCAGGAAGATTGGAAGATTATGACAAACCCTTCCTTATCTCCATTCCCCACTTCCTTTAGCAACCTGGGATGCAAACCATTCGGACCAGGTGACCTATCTACTCTCAGCATAGCCAGCCTTTCCATGTACATCCTGCCTATTAATTTTCACCCCATCCATTACCTCTACCATCTCTGCTTCTACCGATATTTTGTCAGCGTCCTCTTCCTTAGAAAACACCGACACAAAGTACTCATTAAGTATTCTAGCCTTGCTCTGTGCCTCTAGGCATATGTCACCCTCTTTGTCCCTAATAGGCCCCACTCCACCTCTTACTACCCACTTACTATTTACATGCTGGTAGAAGATTTTTGGGTTTCCTTTTATGTTAACTGCCTTTCTATTCTCAGATTCTCTCTTTGCCAGTCTTATTTTCCTCTTCACTTCCCCTCTCAACTTATTGTATTTGACCTGGTTCTCGTTTGAAGAATTCACTTGACGTGCATCATACATTCTCTTTTTTGTTTCATCATATTCTCTATCTCCCTCGTCATCCAAGGAGCCCTGGTTTTGGTTCCCTTACCTTTCGCCCTTGTTGGAATGTACCTAACCTGTGCCTGAAGCATCTCCTCCTTAAAGATCACCCATTATTCCGTTACAGTTTTTCCTGACAGTCTTTGGTTCCATTTTACCCTGGCTGGATCCCCTCTCATCCCATTGAAGTTAGCCCTCTTCCAATTTAGAAGTTCTCCTTTACATTGTTCCTTGCTCTTCTCCATTGCTAATCTAAACCTTATGATATAATGATCACTCTTCCCCAAGTGCTCCCCCACAGACACTTGGCCAACTTGGTCCACCTCATTCCCCAGCACCAGATCCAGCAATGCCTCCTGGACATTCTGGACAATGGACCAAGAACATACTGATCAAGGAAGTTCTCCTGAACACATTTCAGAAAGTCCTCCAATATCACCACTCTATAGTTCTTGCACATCTATGAGTTCCCTGCGGCTTTGCTTCTCTCTCTCTCTCTCTCTCTCACACTATTTGGAGGCCTATAGAATACCCCCAGATGTGTGATCATACCCCTTATGTATCTCAACTCTAATCAAATGGATTATGTCTTTGTTGTATGATTGTCTTTAAGAGTGATGCCCCTTTAAGATCATAGTATGCTAATGAGCCAAGTACCAGGATTTAGTCATGTGACTCAGAGCCAGAGTCACTCTGCAACTGTAACACCCAGAGTAAGGTTCTACAGACAGTGAGCTCTGTACTAGATATAATATTTAGCTGTAATAAACCTTTTTGAGATCTTCAACCAACTGGACTCTACGCATCTCTTTTATGTTGCATCAGACCACATATAAAGAGCTCATTACATGGTGGCAGCTGTGGTGAGAAGACAAAGTCTGAGGTCGAAGACCACGGTTAAAACAGCTCTGAAAACGACCTTTCCTACAGCCAGTAGAGAAAAAGTTCAAGAAAAATACTGGCTCAAACAGTAAAAAAAAAACTTACCTCAAGCTGTAAAAGACAGAGCACAGAATGACAGGCTGCGAGTAAATCGGGTGAGTCATTGTGCTTTCCGTGTAGGGAAAAACAGGGAAGACCCACCTCCTTTCCCAAGTTGATCGAGGTCGGTGCCATTGCAGGAAGCGTCCATTCGAAAAAATGTGGGAAAACCCAGACGACTGCAGAGCCTTCATCCAGGCAGCCAAAGTTTAAAAAAACATTAAACTACTCAAGAGTGACTAAGAGCTTCCGTTCAGGAAGCCAAAGTAAAAAAAATTAAAACCACTCGAGTGTGAAGAACATAAAAAAACGCCTAAAAAAAAAAGCCCATTGAACTGCCTGTTTAACAGCAGTGTAAACAGAACAGGCTTAAGTGCTGGAAGCAAGATAAACACACAGCACTAGCAAACACCTGATCCTGTCAATCGAAGCAGCTAGTATAGATAACCGACAGTTTCTTAAAGGGGAAACAGTGCAGCGTCATAGAACAAATCTGAAAGCAAGTCTTAAAGCAAAAGTACAGCAGAGATACCAAATCTCCCAGCATGAACTGGAAGACTTTGGATATCCTATCTAAATTCCAACTGTTCAAACAAAGACCAAATAATTGTAGAACCAGAAAAATAGGCTGTAAAAATACTGATAGCAGTTGGAAATAAGGGATTACACAGAATCAACACCTCTGGACTATCTGATGAGGACCAGAAAGATCCCACAAAGATATGGAAAGTGTGAGAAGATCAATTCCGATTCCAAGTGAATTTTAGAATTCGCCACTCGGAATTGATATCCTACAGGCAACAGCCACAGGAATCAATAGACCATTTCATCAGTAGATGCCGTAGTAAGGGCAACAAATGCGACTTCTCAGAAACTGAGATGTCAGAGTGACAAATGGAGCTAATGACTGTATCAACACCCATTGAAGCATTTCAGAAAGATCTCTTGAGGAAAAGGAAAGGTCACAGCATTGATGCACTGCTGGAAGATGGCAGGAAATACGAGGCCATTGTAGCTGGACAACAGCATCTACAAGCACTAGGTGCAGCCGACAGTATCTGCACCACAACCAGGTCGAACAAGAGCAAGCAAGCTGTGTGGTAAACGTGGTCTGTCCCACTCAAGGTGAAATTGCCCTGCATTTCGTGACCTGTGCAAGGCGTGCGGTGCAAAAGGATAGTGGGCCGGCCTATGTGAGAAACCTGACTCCAAAGAGGTGGCCAGAGGCCACAGCGGGACACAAACAAACAGGGAAACAGCAGCAAGGAGAGCGCCAGAGACCTGCGTAAATGTAAGCCGATACAGGAATCCCACAGCGAGACAGACCCGAGACAAGAACCAACGAGGAGTGATTCTCAGCCAGAAGACGATCAGGCGTTCTGCATTGTGAACCTGACACATCACGTTGATGAAGTCAAACAACTGGAAGCTTTCGCTACTATTAACATCACGTGCCCAAAGAAAGCTGGCAAACATACACTCAGGATCAGGACTGACGCCGGCACTAGTGCAAATATCCCACTGCTGCCACCATATAATGAGCTCTTTGATGTTGTCAGGTGGTTGAAGATCTCAAACAGGTTCATTCATGCATCTCATTTATGTTGCATCAGACAACATAAAAGAATTCACTACAATCTTTGCCCCCTCAAGGGCATCCTTTCGGTCCAACACTACAATGTCTCTCTGATCAGTACTGCCACCCCATCTCCCGTTTTTCCTTCCCTATCTTTTCTGAACATTTTATATCCTTGAATATTAAGCGCCCAGTCCTCACCATAAAAAAAGCCACATTTCTGTTACTGCCACCATATCATATTCCCACACAGCTATTTGTGCTTGTAGCTCACCAACCTTATTCACCACCCTTTGTGCGTTTTGTTACGACCAGGTGTGAAAGGTGTCTAGGGGTCTCTTACTATCTTCACCTGGTCTTACTGTAACAGGATTTAATTTTAAACACATTGTGTTTTGAGCTCCCCCTTTGTGAATCCTTGTTCACAGCTTTCCACAACTATAAAGCAAAGAAGTGAGCACAAACAGGCTTTCTTCGGTTTAAAGAAGAAAGAAGAAATGTATTGAACCTTAAACTTAAACTCCAGCACGGTTCAGGCCTATGGATGTACGACACGCCCGTGCTAGCATGCCTTCGTGTTACACACATGCAGATAGGGACAGAAAAGAGCAGAAGAAAAGATAAGCAGAACAGTTTGAGGCAATATCTTGTTACTGTTTCTCGAACTCGCTGTCGCCCTTGATTGAAGATATGGTCTGCCGTTTCGTTGGGGCCCAGTGCTCGCCTCAAACCTTGTTCACGTCGGAGACTGTTGTCCCGTTGAGTTTGCGCATCTTCACAAGTTTCAGTTCCGTGGGAAAGAGATGGAGGCAGGCAGACAGGAGAGGAGATGTTCTCGGTCCATGACCGCACGGCATTCTGAGTTCCTCAAATTCAAAAACTCCATCCAGCTAGTCATGTGTCTAAAACTGGTTTGACCACTTCTGGTGTATTGGGGAAGGAAATGCTGTATTCCCCATTGTTTCAGCATTGTCTGGTACGATGCAAATATCCTTCCAGTCAGGGCTTGCAATTTTAAGTCTTTGCACATGAGGCGAGATAATGGGTGCCTCAGACTTCGCGGGTGGGGGTTTGCCTGACAGGTTACATACATACATTGTAAAGCTGTCTTTCGATTCCTCGTAGATCTTCTTACTTTGCTCCGATCTAATATGGAGCTACTCCCTTCTCTAGTACGGTCCAACACTCTCATTCCTTAATGCACCTTGTTCCTCTTTTTGACTCCTTCATGCTGATGTGGTCCTGTCACTGGATGGGTAATTTCGAGATCCTAGACCAGTAATCCATCTGAACGTGAGTTCAAATCCCACTCTGGCAGTTAGAAATTTGTATTCAGGTTTTTGAAAACCTGCGTAGGAGATGCGAGAGCCAAGTTCCGCACTGCAAGATCCCACAGAGTTATGATAAATTACCAGATTTTTTGTTTTGCGACGTTTGTTGAGGGGTATATATTGGCGCATGGACACTGAGCAGAACTCATTATTGACCCTCCGACAGTGCAGCGCTCCCTCAGTACTGACCCTCCGACAGTGCGGCGCTCCCTCAGTACTGACCCTCCGACAGTGCGGCGCTCCCTCAGTACTGACCCTCCGACAGTGCAGCACTCCCTCAGTACTGGCATCGGGGGGAGTGTCGGGCCTGGATTATGGGGCCCCGGTCGCTGAAGTGGGGCTCGAAGCCCACGACCTTGTGACTCAGAGGCGAGAGGGAGACTGACAGTGACAAAGGGTCCACAGTACCCAGCGATCCTGTTCAAGCTGCTGAGTAGCAGAGTTGTCTGTTCCCAGCACTATCAGCAGGGGTTTCAAATTCCAGTTACCTGCTGTATTTTACCTTTGTATCGCTCTCTGAGGAGTGCCAGTCCACCTTAACCCCAGTGTTTGATAACCACCAGCCCAGCACTTGGCTCGCGGTCTGCCCACCTCTTGGTCCCCCTCGGTTACTCTCACCCTATTCTCAGCTCATCACTGTATGACTGCCCACTCCCCATTCATTCCGAGAGGGAGAGTTAGAGTCAGGGAAGGGGTGAGGGAGAGAGAGAGAGAGAGAGAGAGAGAGAGAGAGACAGGGTGAGGGCGCTGGCTGAAAGCAGTCGGCCAGCCAGCGGCCCCCTTGAAGGGGGCCTCCGTGGGCCTTTGCCAAACCACCAACAGTTCCTGACCCAGAACCTGTCACATGGGCTTCCAGTTCTGGTCAACAACTGCCAGACTCTGCAACAAGTGTTCATTGTCTCTCTCTGTCTCTCACTCTCAGTCTCTCTCTCTCTGTCTTTCACTCTCAATCTCTCTCTCTCTCTCTCTCTCTCTCTGTCTTTCACTCTCAATCTCTCTCTCTCTCTCTCTCTGTCTTTCACTCTCAGTCTCTCTCTCTCTGTCTTTCACTCTCAATCTCTCTCTGTCTCTCTCTCTCTGTCTCTCACTCTCAGTCTCTCTCTCTCTGTCTTTCACTCTCAATCTCTCTCTCTCTCTCTGTCTTTCACTCTCAATCTCTCTCTCTCTGTCTCTCACTCTCAGTCTCTGTCTCTCTGTCTCTCACTCTCAATCTCTCTCTCTCTCTCTGTCTTTCACTCTCAATCTCTCTCTCTCACTGTCTCTCACTCTCAGTCTCTCTCTCTCACTGTCTCTCACTCTCAATCTCTGTCTCTCTGTCTCTCACTCTCTGTCTCTCACTCTCAATCTGTCTCTCTGTCTCTCACTCTCTGTCTCTCACTCTCAATCTGTCTCTATCTCTCTCTCTCACTCTCAATCTCTCTCTCTCTCTTTCACTCTCAATCTCTCTCACTATTTCTCACTCTCAATCTCTCTCTCTCTGTCTTTCACTCTCAATCTCTCTCTGTCACTGTCTCTCACTCTCAATCTCTCTCTCTCTGTCTCTCACTCTCAATCTTTCTCTTTCTCTCTCTGTCTCTCACGCTCAATCTGTCCCTCTCTTTGTCCCTCACTCTCAATCTCTCCCTCTCTCTGTCTCTCACTCTCAATCTCTCCCTCTCTCTGTCTCTCACTCTCAACCTCTCCCTCTCTCTCTCTGTGTCTTTCTCAATCTGTCTCTCTCTCTCTGTCTTTCACTCTCTATCTCTCTCTCCCTCTAACTCTCTGACTTTTTCTCTACCTCTCTTTGTCTCTCTCTCTCTCTCTGCCTCATTCTCCGTGTATGTGTGACTCTCTCTCTCTCCCTGCCTGTATTTCTCTATCAGTCTGTCCCTTTTCTTTCTCTCACTCCCTCTCTCTCTTTCTCTCTCTCTTGCTCTAACTCTCTTTCTCTATGTTCTCTCTCCCTCCCCCACCACCGCCATCCCTCTCTTCCCATGTTATCCAAAGGAATAGGGTTATATGGAGTTCGGTCACAGATCAACCATGACCACATTAAACGTGGGAACAGGCCCGAGGGGCTGAATGGCCTTCTCCCATTCCGATGATAACTATTTCCCTTTCCCTCAACTCTCTGCCTCTCTCCCTAGACACTCTGCCTCGCTCCTCTCCTCTCTCCACCTCTTTCCCCAACGCATTCCATCTCTGCTTCTCATTCCCTTTCTCCCAACCTCTTCCCTCCTCTTGCCCCCTCCTATCCCAGCCTCTGTCCCTCCCCACTCTCCCAACCTCTTCCCTCCTCTCGCCCCCTCCTATCCCAGCCTCTGTCCCTCCCCACTCTCCCAACCTCTTCCCTCCTCTTGCCCCCTCCTATCCCAGCCTCTGTGCCTCCCCACTCTCCCAACCTCTTCCCTCCTCTCTCCCCCTCCTATCCCAGCCTCTGTCCCTCCCCACTCTCCCAACCTCTTTCCTCCTCTTGCCCCCTCCTATCCCAGCCTCTGTCCCTGCCTCTCTCCCCCTCCTCTCTCTGCCTCTCTCTCCCAGCCTCTCTCTCTTTCTCTTGCTGTCTGCGCTCTCCCCTTCTCTCTCTCTCTCTCCTTCACTGTCTCACGCTCTCCCCCTCTCTCTCTATTTCTTTCTCCTGCTCGTGCTCTCTCCAGTTTGCTTACTTCTAGCTGTGTATCCCTGTGATTTTCAGTGTCTCTCAGTTTGTACCTTGCTGCTCTGGGATCTGACTCACTCTGTGTGGCTGGAATCCTTGGAGACAGTGCCCGGGCTGTTTCCCAGGAGACATATTTATCCCTTTCTCTCTGTCTCTCTATTTTCTGTGAAATGAGTTGATTGGCACCAAGTCAAATGGAAGGAGGAGTGCAGCTTGGGATATTAATGGGCTGTTTTGTTTCTGGGTGATACGTGTGCGAGGCTGGACTGGAACGAGGTGGGACCTGCACTCACTGCCAGCTCCATCTGCAAATAGATCCCCCAAACGGGCCTGTCAGCCTGAACATAGTATAGTCTGTGCAGGACAGTAAAAGCTGTGACAGCATCATGGAAGTGAAACGATCTATTTAGGGAAGGCTGCTCCTTTCTCCCTCTCTCCCAAGCCCTCTCTCTCTCTCTCTATCTTTCTTTGTCCCCTTCTGTCTTGCCCTCTCTCTGTCCCTCATTCTCCCTGTCTCTTTCTCTCTCCCCTTCTTGTCTCCCTCTCTCCCTTGCTCTCTCCGTCTGTCTGTCTTTATCTTCCTCTCTCCCTTTCTCTCTCTTTCTCTCTATCTCTCTCTTTGCTCCCTTTCTTTCTCTCTCTGTCTGTCTCTCTTTCTCCCTGTCCCTCCTGTTCTCCCTTTCCCTCTGTCTCTGTCCCTTTCTCTCTGTCCCTCTATCTCTTTCTCTCCCGCGGAACTGGAAGCCCTTCGGAACTCCAGTTGTCCAGTCCCAGGCATCTTTTTATCCAGCTGATTTAAACTGCAACAAACTTCAGCTGCACCGGGACCAGTTAATGAGTGAACACAGCAAATGCAGATAGAGTTGTCAGGAGGTTATCGGGGCGACAGGGGGGGCCGGGGGTCGACCGCCAGCAAAAGCACGGACTGGACCCCCCGCGTCACCCTTTCCGTGGGACCCCAACCAAATCAAGTGCTAATCAAGCACTTACACTCTCCCCCTCTCCCTCTCTCTCTCTCTCCTTCTTTGTCTCTTGCTCTCTCTTCCTCGCTAAACACGAGTCCAGCTGGACTGGGATCTCAGGTCGTCTCCACCTGCGCCCCGCCCAACCACAGTTAGCCCCTTGCCGGGGCTGTGCCCTGGGGCCCATGTGCAGCTCGGTGTCAGAATCAGTTCCCGAGAGGTGGGTTCGCGACCTAACTGTGGTTTGCCACCATCCGGCAGCATGAAAGCCGGGCGGACCGAGGCCAAACCACAGGCTTCCTGGGCTGGGCCAGTCTGGGCTGCCATGGTAACCCGAGATTTCTGTGCTCAAGCAGCACTGTGCCACCCTGCCTCGCACTTCCTCTCCCCCTCCCCCTCGGCCTGCTGTCATTTGCAGTAGAAACGCTGATTGGACTTGGCCATCGATGGTAAAGAGCGGGCAGAGGTTGACGGAGATCCTGTGCGTGAAGGCCCTGGGCCTTTCACATCCGTGTCAAAGGTTGAGCATTGAGCACAGTCTCAGGCCTAGGCCTGTCTGCAGCCTGAGCTTATCTGGGGCTTTGGGCAGCTGTCGAAGTGAATGAGTCACAGATTCTCACACACGAAACATAAACATCCCCCAATCCCAATCAGGTGGATATAAATGACAATTCCCCAGTGTCGGTACCCAGGGAGCGGCGCACTGTCGGAGGGTCAGTACTGAGGGAGCGCCGCACTGTCGGAGGGTCTGTACTGAGGGAGCGCCGCACTGTCGGAGGGTCTGTACTGAGGGAGCGCCGAAATGTCGGAGGGTCTGTACTGAGGGAGCGCCGAAATGTCGGAGGGTCTGTACTGAGGGAGCACCGCACTGTCAGAGGGTCAGTACTGAGGGAGCGCCGCACTATCAGAGGGTCAGTACTGAGGGAGTGCCGAGCTGTCGGAGGGTCAGTACTGAGGGAGCGCCGCACTGTCGGAGGGTCAGTACTGAGGGAGCGCCACACTGTCAGAGGGTCAGTACTGAGGGAGCGCCGCACTGACGGAGGGTCAGTACTGAGGGAGCGCCGAAATGTCGGAGGGTCTGTACTGAGGGAGAGCCGCGCTGTCGGAAGGTCAGTACTGAGGGAGCGCCGCAGTGTCAGAGGGCCAGTACTGAGGGAGCGCCGAAATGTCGGAGGGTCTGTACTGAGGGAGAGCCGTACTGTCAGAGGGTCAGTACTGAGGGAGCACCGCACTGTCAGAGGGTCAGTATTGAGGGAGAGCCGCACTGTCGGAGGGTCAGTACTGAGGGAGCGCCGCACTGTCGGAGGGTCAGTACTGAGGGAGTGCCGCGCTGTCGGAGGGTCAGTACTGAGGGAGCGCCACACTGTCAGAGGGTCAGTACTGAGGGAGCGCCGCACTGACGGAGGGTCAGTACTGAGGGAGCGCCGAAATGTCGGAGGGTCTGTACTGAGGGAGAGCCGCGCTGTCGGAAGGTCAGTACTGAGGGAGGGCCGCACTGACGGAGGGTCAGTACTGAGGGAGCGCCGAAATGTCGGAGGGTCTGTACTGAGGGAGAGCCGTACTGTCAGAGGGTCAGTACTGAGGGAGCACCGCACTGTCGGAGGGTCAGTATTGAGGGAGTGCCGCACTGTCGGAGGGTCAGTGCTGAGGGACCGCCGCACTGTCGGAGGGTCAGTACTGAGGCAGCTCCACACTGTCGGAGGGTCAGTATTGAGGGAGAACCGCACTGTTGGAGGGTCAGTACTGAGGGAGCGCCGCACTGTCGGAGGGTCAGTATCGAGGGAGCGCCGCACTGTCGGAGGGTCAGAGCTGAGGGAGCGCCGCACTGTCGGAGGGTCCGTACTGAGGGAACTCCGCACTGTCGGAGGGTCAGTATTGAGGGAGAACTGCACTGTCGGAGGGTCAGTACCGAGTGAGCGCCGCACTGTCGGAGGGTCAGTACCGAGGGAGCGCCGCACTGTCGGAGGGTCAGTATTGAGGGAGAACCGCACTGTCTGAGGGTCAGTACCGAGGGAGCGCCGCACTGTCGGAGGGTCAGTATTGAGGGAGAACCGCACTGTCGGAGGGTCAGTGCTGAGGGAGCGCCGCACTGTCGGAGGGTCAGTACTGAGGGAGCGCCGCACTGTCGGAGGGTCAGTACCGAGTGAGCGCCGCACTGTCGGAGGGTCAGTACTGAGGGAGCGCCGCACTGTCGGAGGGTCAGTATCGAGGGAGCGCCGCACTGTCGGAGGGTCAGAGCTGAGGGAGCGCCGCACTGTCGGAGGGTCCGTACTGAGGGAACTCCGCACTGTCGGAGGGTCAGTACTGAGGGAACTCCGCACTGTCGGAGGGTCAGTATTGAGGGAGCTCCGCACTGTCGGAGGGTCAGTATTGAGGGAGAACCGCACTGTCGGAGGGTCAGTGCTGAGGGTGCGCCGCACTGTCGGAGGGTCAGTATTGAGGGAGCTCCGCACTGTCGGAGGGTCAGTATTGAGGGAGCTCCGCACTGTCAGAGGGTCAGTATTGAGGGAGCTCCGCACTGTCGGAGGGTCAGTATTGAGGGAGAACCGCACTGTCGGAGGCTCAGTACTGAGGGAGCTCCGCACTGTCGGAGGGTCAGTATTGAGGGAGAACCGCACTGTCGGAGGGTCAGTGCTGAGGGAGCGCCGCACTGTCGGAGGGTCAGTACTGAGGGAGCGCCGCACTGTCGGAGGGTCAGTATTGAGGGAGAACCGCACTGTCGGAGGGTCCGTACTGAGGGAACTCCGCACTGTCGGAGGGTCAGTACTGAGGGAACTCCGCACTGTCGGAGGGTCAGTATTGAGGGAGAACTGCACGGTCGGAGGGTCAGTACCGAGGGAGCGCCGCACTGTCGGAGGGTCAGTATTGAGGGAGAACCACACTGCCGGAGGGTCAGTATTGAGGGAGAACCGCACTGTCAGAGGGTCAGTACTGAGGGAGCTCCACACTGTCGGAGGGTCAGTATTGAGGGAGAACCGCACTGTCGGAGGGTCAGTACTGAGGGAGCGCCGCACTGTCAGAGGGTCAGTATTGAGGGAGAACCGCACTGTCTGAGGGTCAGTACTGAGGGAGCGCCGCACTGTCGGAGGGTCAGTACTGAGGGAGCGCCGCAGTGTCAGAGGGTCAGTACTGAGGGAGTGCCGCGCTGTCGGAGGGTCAGTACTGAGGGAGCACCGCACTGTCGGAGGGTCAGTACTGAGGGAGCGCCGCACTGTCGGAAGGTCAGTACTGAGGGAGCGCCGAAATGTCGGAGGGTCTGTACTGAGGGAGCACCGCACTGTCGGAGGGTCAGTATTGAGGGAGTGCCGCACTGTCGGAGGGTCAGTGCTGAGGGAGCGCCGCACTGTCGGAGGGTCCGTACTGAGGCAGCTCCACACTGTCGGAGGGTCAGTATTGAGGGAGAACCGCACTGTCGGAGGGTCAGTACTGAGGGAGCGCCGCACTGTCGGAGGGTCAGTACTGAGGGAGCGCCGCACTGTCGGAGGGTCAGTATCGAGGGAGCGCCGCACTGTCGGAGGGTCAGTACTGAGGGAGCGCCGCACTGTCGGAGGGTCAGTATTGAGGGAGAACTGCACTGTCGGAGGGTCAGTACTGAGGGAGCGCCGCACTGTCGGAGGGTCAGTACTGAGGGAGTGCCGAGCTGTCGGAGGGTCAGTACTGAGGGAGCGCCGCACTGTCGGAGGGTCAGTACTGAGGGAGCGCCACACTGTCAGAGGGTCAGTACTGAGGGAGCGCCGCACTGACGGAGGGTCAGTACTGAGGGAGCGCCGAAATGTCGGAGGGTCTGTACTGAGGGAGAGCCGCGCTGTCGGAAGGTCAGTACTGAGGGAGCGCCGCAGTGTCAGAGGGCCAGTACTGAGGGAGCGCCGAAATGTCGGAGGGTCTGTACTGAGGGAGAGCCGTACTGTCAGAGGGTCAGTACTGAGGGAGCACCGCACTGTCAGAGGGTCAGTATTGAGGGAGAGCCGCACTGTCGGAGGGTCAGTACTGAGGGAGCGCCGCACTGTCGGAGGGTCAGTACTGAGGGAGTGCCGCGCTGTCGGAGGGTCAGTACTGAGGGAGCGCCACACTGTCAGAGGGTCAGTACTGAGGGAGCGCCGCACTGACGGAGGGTCAGTACTGAGGGAGCGCCGAAATGTCGGAGGGTCTGTACTGAGGGAGAGCCGCGCTGTCGGAAGGTCAGTACTGAGGGAGGGCCGCACTGACGGAGGGTCAGTACTGAGGGAGCGCCGAAATGTCGGAGGGTCTGTACTGAGGGAGAGCCGTACTGTCAGAGGGTCAGTACTGAGGGAGCACCGCACTGTCGGAGGGTCAGTATTGAGGGAGTGCCGCACTGTCGGAGGGTCAGTGCTGAGGGACCGCCGCACTGTCGGAGGGTCAGTACTGAGGCAGCTCCACACTGTCGGAGGGTCAGTATTGAGGGAGAACCGCACTGTTGGAGGGTCAGTACTGAGGGAGCGCCGCACTGTCGGAGGGTCAGTATCGAGGGAGCGCCGCACTGTCGGAGGGTCAGAGCTGAGGGAGCGCCGCACTGTCGGAGGGTCCGTACTGAGGGAACTCCGCACTGTCGGAGGGTCAGTATTGAGGGAGAACTGCACTGTCGGAGGGTCAGTACCGAGTGAGCGCCGCACTGTCGGAGGGTCAGTACCGAGGGAGCGCCGCACTGTCGGAGGGTCAGTATTGAGGGAGAACCGCACTGTCTGAGGGTCAGTACCGAGGGAGCGCCGCACTGTCGGAGGGTCAGTATTGAGGGAGAACCGCACTGTCGGAGGGTCAGTGCTGAGGGAGCGCCGCACTGTCGGAGGGTCAGTACTGAGGGAGCGCCGCACTGTCGGAGGGTCAGTACCGAGTGAGCGCCGCACTGTCGGAGGGTCAGTACTGAGGGAGCGCCGCACTGTCGGAGGGTCAGTATCGAGGGAGCGCCGCACTGTCGGAGGGTCAGAGCTGAGGGAGCGCCGCACTGTCGGAGGGTCCGTACTGAGGGAACTCCGCACTGTCGGAGGGTCAGTACTGAGGGAGCTCCGCACTGTCGGAGGGTCAGTATTGAGGGAGCTCCGCACTGTCGGAGGGTCAGTATTGAGGGAGAACCGCACTGTCGGAGGGTCAGTGCTGAGGGTGCGCCGCACTGTCGGAGGGTCAGTATTGAGGGAGCTCCGCACTGTCGGAGGGTCAGTATTGAGGGAGCTCCGCACTGTCAGAGGGTCAGTATTGAGGGAGCTCCGCACTGTCGGAGGGTCAGTATTGAGGGAGAACCGCACTGTCGGAGGCTCAGTACTGAGGGAGCTCCGCACTGTCGGAGGGTCAGTATTGAGGGAGAACCGCACTGTCGGAGGGTCAGTGCTGAGGGAGCGCCGCACTGTCGGAGGGTCAGTACTGAGGGAGCGCCGCACTGTCGGAGGGTCAGTATTGAGGGAGAACCGCACTGTCGGAGGGTCCGTACTGAGGGAACTCCGCACTGTCGGAGGGTCAGTACTGAGGGAACTCCGCACTGTCGGAGGGTCAGTATTGAGGGAGAACTGCACGGTCGGAGGGTCAGTACTGAGGGAGCAGCGCACTGTCGGAGGGTCAGTACTGAGGGAGCGCCGAAATGTCGGAGGGTCTGTACTGAGGGAGAGCCGTACTGTCAGAGGGTCAGTACTGAGGGAGCACCGCACTGTCGGAGGGTCAGTATTGAGGGAGTGCCGCACTGTCGGAGGGTCAGTACTGAGGGAGTGCCGCACTGTCGGAAGGTCAGTACTGAGGGAGCGCCGCACTGTCAGAGGGTCAGTATTGAGGGAGCGCCGAAATGTCGGAGGGTCTGTACTGAGGGAGAGCCGCAGTGTCAGAGGGCCAGTACTGAGGGAGCGCCGAAATGTCGGAGGGTCTGTACTGAGGGAGCGCCGCACTGTCGGAGGGTCAGTACTGAGGGAGCACCGCACTGTCAGAGGGTCAGTATTGAGGGAGAGCCGCACTGTCGGAGGGTCAGTACTGAGGGAGCGCCGCACTGTCGGAGGGTCAGTACTGAGGGAGTGCCGCGCTGTCGGAGGGTCAGTACTGAGGGAGCGCCACACTGTCAGAGGGTCAGTATTGAGGGAGCGCCGCACTGTCGGAGGGTCAGTACTGAGGGAGCGCCGAAATGTCGGAGGGTCTGTACTGAGGGAGCGCCGCACTATCAGAGGGTCAGTACTGAGGGAGTGCCGCGCTGTCGGAGGGTCAGTACTGAGGGAGCGCCGCACTGTCGGAGGGTCTGTACTGAGGGAGAGCCGAAATGTCGGAGGGTCTGTACTGAGGGAGAGCCGCGCTGTCGGAAGGTCAGTACTGAGGGAGCGCCGCAGTGTCAGAGGGCCAGTACTGAGGGAGCGCCGAAATGTCGGAGGGTCTGTACTGAGGGAGAGCCGTACTGTCAGAGGGTCAGTATTGAGGGAGCGCCGCACTGTCGGAGGGTCAGTATTGAGGGAGCGCCGAAATGTCGGAGGGTCTGTACTGAGGGAGCGCCGCACTATCAGAGGGTCAGTACTGAGGGAGTGCCGCGCTGTCGGAGGGTCAGTACTGAGGGAGCGCCGCACTGACGGAGGGTCAGTACTGAGGGAGAGCCGCGCTGTCGGAAGGTCAGTACTGAGGGAGCGCCACACTGTCAGAGGGTCAGTACTGAGGGAGCGCCGCACTGACGGAGGGTCAGTACTGAGGGAGCACCGCACTGTCAGAGGGTCAGTACTGAGGGAGCGCCGAAATGTCGGAGGGTCAGTACTGAGGGAGCGCCGCACTGTCGGAAGGTCAGTACTGAGGGAGCGCCGAAATGTCGGAGGGTCTGTACTGAGGGAGAGCCGCGCTGTCGGAAGGTCAGTACTGAGGGAGCGCCGAAATGTCGGAGGGTCTGTACTGAGGGAGAGCCGTACTGTCAGAGGGTCAGTACTGAGGGAGCACCGCACTGTCGGAGGGTCAGTATTGAGGGAGTGCCGCACTGTCGGAGGGTCAGTGCTGAGGGACCGCCGCACTGTCGGAGGGTCCGTACTGAGGCAGCTCCACACTGTCGGAGGGTCAGTATTGAGGGAGAACCGCACTGTCGGAGGGTCAGTATCGAGGGAGCGCCGCACTGTCGGAGGGTCAGATCTGAGGGAGCGCCGCACTGTCGGAGGGTCCGTACTGAGGGAACTCCGCACTGTCGGAGGGTCAGTATTGAGGGAGAACTGCACTGTCGGAGGGTCAGTATTGAGGGAGCGCCGCACTGTCGGAGGGTCAGTACCGAGGGAGCGCCGCACTGTCGGAGGGTCAGTATTGAGGGAGAACTGCACTGTCGGAGGGTCAGTATTGAGGGAGCGCCGCACTGTCGAAGGGTCAGTACTGAGGGAGCGCCGCACTGTCTGAGGGTCAGTACCGAGGGAGCGCCGCACTGTCGGAGGGTCAGTACCGAGGGAGCGCCGCACTGTCGGAGGGTCAGTATTGAGGGAGAACCGCACTGTCTGAGGGTCAGTACCGAGGGAGCGCCGCACTGTCGGAGGGTCAGTATTGAGGGAGAACCGCACTGTCGGAGGGTCAGTGCTGAGGGAGCACCGCGCTGTCGGAGGGTCAGTACTGAGGGAGCACCGCACTGTCTGAGGGTCAGTACCGAGGGAGCGCCGCACTGTCGGAGGGTCAGTATTGAGGGAGAACCGCACTGTCGGAGGGTCAGTGCTGAGGGAGCGCCGCACTGTCGGAGGGTCAGTACTGAGGGAGCGCCGCACTGTCGGAGGGTCAGTATCGAGGGAGCGCCGCACTGTCGGAGGGTCAGAGCTGAGGGAGCGCCGCACTGTCGGAGGGTCCGTACTGAGGGAACTCCGCACTGTCGGAGGGTCAGTACTGAGGGAACTCCGCACTGTCGGAGGGTCAGTATTGAGGGAGCTCCGCACTGTCGGAGGGTCAGTATTGAGGGAGAACCGCACTGTCGGAGGGTCAGTGCTGAGGGTGCGCCGCACTGTCGGAGGGTCAGTATTGAGGGAGCTCCGCACTGTCGGAGGGTCAGTATTGAGGGAGCTCCGCACTGTCGGAGGGTCAGTATTGAGGGAGCTCCGCACTGTCGGAGGGTCAGTATTGAGGGAGAACCGCACTGTCGGAGGCTCAGTACTGAGGGAGCTCCGCACTGTCGGAGGGTCAGTATTGAGGGAGAACCGCACTGTCGGAGGGTCAGTACTGAGGGAGCGCCGCACTGTCGGAGGGTCAGTATTGAGGGAGAACCGCACTGTCGGAGGGTCCGTACTGAGGGAACTCCGCACTGTCGGAGGGTCAGTACTGAGGGAACTCCGCACTGTCGGAGGGTCAGTATTGAGGGAGAACTGCACTGTCGGAGGGTCAGTACCGAGGGAGCGCCGCACTGTCGGAGGGTCAGTACCGAGTGAGCGCCGCACTGTCGGAGGGTCAGTATTGAGGGAGAACCACACTGTCGGAGGGTCAGTATTGAGGGAGAACCGCACTGTCAGAGGGTCAGTACTGAGGGAGCTCCACACTGTCGGAGGGTCAGTATTGAGGGAGAACCGCACTGTCGGAGGGTCAGTACTGAGGGAGCGCCGCACTGTCGGAGGGTCAGTACTGAGGGAGCGCCGCACTGTCGGAAGGTCAGTACTGAGGGAGCGCCGCAGTGTCAGAGGGTCAGTACTGAGGGAGTGCCGCGCTGTCGGAGGGTCAGTACTGAGGGAGCACCGCACTGTCGGAGGGTCAGTACTGAGGGAGCGCCGCACTGTCGGAAGGTCAGTACTGAGGGAGCGCCGAAATGTCTGAGGGTCTGTACTGAGGGAGAGCCGTACTGTCAGAGGGTCAGTACTGAGGGAGCGCCGAAATGTCGGAGGGTCAGTACTGAGGGAGCGCCGCACTGTCGGAAGGTCAGTACTGAGGGAGCGCCGAAATGTCGGAGGGTCTGTACTGAGGGAGAGCCGCGCTGTCGGAAGGTCAGTACTGAGGGAGCGCCGAAATGTCGGAGGGTCTGTACTGAGGGAGAGCCGTACTGTCAGAGGGTCAGTACTGAGGGAGCACCGCACTGTCGGAGGGTCAGTATTGAGGGAGTGCCGCACTGTCGGAGGGTCAGTGCTGAGGGACCGCCGCACTGTCGGAGGGTCCGTACTGAGGCAGCTCCACACTGTCGGAGGGTCAGTATTGAGGGAGAACCGCACTGTCGGAGGGTCAGTATCGAGGGAGCGCCGCACTGTCGGAGGGTCAGATCTGAGGGAGCGCCGCACTGTCGGAGGGTCCGTACTGAGGGAACTCCGCACTGTCGGAGGGTCAGTATTGAGGGAGAACTGCACTGTCGGAGGGTCAGTATTGAGGGAGCGCCGCACTGTCGGAGGGTCAGTACCGAGGGAGCGCCGCACTGTCGGAGGGTCAGTATTGAGGGAGAACTGCACTGTCGGAGGGTCAGTATTGAGGGAGCGCCGCACTGTCGAAGGGTCAGTACTGAGGGAGCGCCGCACTGTCTGAGGGTCAGTACCGAGGGAGCGCCGCACTGTCGGAGGGTCAGTACCGAGGGAGCGCCGCACTGTCGGAGGGTCAGTATTGAGGGAGAACCGCACTGTCTGAGGGTCAGTACCGAGGGAGCGCCGCACTGTCGGAGGGTCAGTATTGAGGGAGAACCGCACTGTCGGAGGGTCAGTGCTGAGGGAGCACCGCGCTGTCGGAGGGTCAGTACTGAGGGAGCACCGCACTGTCTGAGGGTCAGTACCGAGGGAGCGCCGCACTGTCGGAGGGTCAGTATTGAGGGAGAACCGCACTGTCGGAGGGTCAGTATTGAGGGAGAACCGCACTGTCAGAGGGTCAGTACTGAGGGAGCTCCACACTGTCGGAGGGTCAGTATTGAGGGAGAACCGCACTGTCGGAGGGTCAGTACTGAGGGAGCGCCGCACTGTCAGAGGGTCAGTATTGAGGGAGAACCGCACTGTCTGAGGGTCAGTACTGAGGGAGCGCCGCACTGTCGGAGGGTCAGTACTGAGGGAGCGCCGCAGTGTCAGAGGGTCAGTACTGAGGGAGTGCCGCGCTGTCGGAGGGTCAGTACTGAGGGAGCACCGCACTGTCGGAGGGTCAGTACTGAGGGAGCGCCGCACTGTCGGAAGGTCAGTACTGAGGGAGCGCCGAAATGTCGGAGGGTCTGTACTGAGGGAGCACCGCACTGTCGGAGGGTCAGTATTGAGGGAGTGCCGCACTGTCGGAGGGTCAGTGCTGAGGGAGCGCCGCACTGTCGGAGGGTCCGTACTGAGGCAGCTCCACACTGTCGGAGGGTCAGTATTGAGGGAGAACCGCACTGTCGGAGGGTCAGTACTGAGGGAGCGCCGCACTGTCGGAGGGTCAGTACTGAGGGAGCGCCGCACTGTCGGAGGGTCAGTATCGAGGGAGCGCCGCACTGTCGGAGGGTCAGTACTGAGGGAGCGCCGCACTGTCGGAGGGTCAGTATTGAGGGAGAACTGCACTGTCGGAGGGTCAGTACTGAGGGAGCGCCGCACTGTCGGAGGGTCAGTACTGAGGGAGTGCCGAGCTGTCGGAGGGTCAGTACTGAGGGAGCGCCGCACTGTCGGAGGGTCAGTACTGAGGGAGCGCCACACTGTCAGAGGGTCAGTACTGAGGGAGCGCCGCACTGACGGAGGGTCAGTACTGAGGGAGCGCCGAAATGTCGGAGGGTCTGTACTGAGGGAGAGCCGCGCTGTCGGAAGGTCAGTACTGAGGGAGCGCCGCAGTGTCAGAGGGCCAGTACTGAGGGAGCGCCGAAATGTCGGAGGGTCTGTACTGAGGGAGAGCCGTACTGTCAGAGGGTCAGTACTGAGGGAGCACCGCACTGTCAGAGGGTCAGTATTGAGGGAGAGCCGCACTGTCGGAGGGTCAGTACTGAGGGAGCGCCGCACTGTCGGAGGGTCAGTACTGAGGGAGTGCCGCGCTGTCGGAGGGTCAGTACTGAGGGAGCGCCACACTGTCAGAGGGTCAGTACTGAGGGAGCGCCGCACTGACGGAGGGTCAGTACTGAGGGAGCGCCGAAATGTCGGAGGGTCTGTACTGAGGGAGAGCCGCGCTGTCGGAAGGTCAGTACTGAGGGAGGGCCGCACTGACGGAGGGTCAGTACTGAGGGAGCGCCGAAATGTCGGAGGGTCTGTACTGAGGGAGAGCCGTACTGTCAGAGGGTCAGTACTGAGGGAGCACCGCACTGTCGGAGGGTCAGTATTGAGGGAGTGCCGCACTGTCGGAGGGTCAGTGCTGAGGGACCGCCGCACTGTCGGAGGGTCAGTACTGAGGCAGCTCCACACTGTCGGAGGGTCAGTATTGAGGGAGAACCGCACTGTTGGAGGGTCAGTACTGAGGGAGCGCCGCACTGTCGGAGGGTCAGTATCGAGGGAGCGCCGCACTGTCGGAGGGTCAGAGCTGAGGGAGCGCCGCACTTTCGGAGGGTCCGTACTGAGGGAACTCCGCACTGTCGGAGGGTCAGTATTGAGGGAGAACTGCACTGTCGGAGGGTCAGTACCGAGTGAGCGCCGCACTGTCGGAGGGTCAGTACCGAGGGAGCGCCGCACTGTCGGAGGGTCAGTATTGAGGGAGAACCGCACTGTCTGAGGGTCAGTACCGAGGGAGCGCCGCACTGTCGGAGGGTCAGTATTGAGGGAGAACCGCACTGTCGGAGGGTCAGTGCTGAGGGAGCGCCGCACTGTCGGAGGGTCAGTACTGAGGGAGCGCCGCACTGTCGGAGGGTCAGTACCGAGTGAGCGCCGCACTGTCGGAGGGTCAGTACTGAGGGAGCGCCGCACTGTCGGAGGGTCAGTATCGAGGGAGCGCCGCACTGTCGGAGGGTCAGAGCTGAGGGAGCGCCGCACTGTCGGAGGGTCCGTACTGAGGGAACTCCGCACTGTCGGAGGGTCAGTACTGAGGGAGCTCCGCACTGTCGGAGGGTCAGTATTGAGGGAGCTCCGCACTGTCGGAGGGTCAGTATTGAGGGAGAACCGCACTGTCGGAGGGTCAGTGCTGAGGGTGCGCCGCACTGTCGGAGGGTCAGTATTGAGGGAGCTCCGCACTGTCGGAGGGTCAGTATTGAGGGAGCTCCGCACTGTCAGAGGGTCAGTATTGAGGGAGCTCCGCACTGTCGGAGGGTCAGTATTGAGGGAGAACCGCACTGTCGGAGGCTCAGTACTGAGGGAGCTCCGCACTGTCGGAGGGTCAGTATTGAGGGAGAACCGCACTGTCGGAGGGTCAGTGCTGAGGGAGCGCCGCACTGTCGGAGGGTCAGTACTGAGGGAGCGCCGCACTGTCGGAGGGTCAGTATTGAGGGAGAACCGCACTGTCGGAGGGTCCGTACTGAGGGAACTCCGCACTGTCGGAGGGTCAGTACTGAGGGAACTCCGCACTGTCGGAGGGTCAGTATTGAGGGAGAACTGCACGGTCGGAGGGTCAGTACTGAGGGAGCACCGCACTGTCGGAGGGTCAGTACTGAGGGAGCGCCGAAATGTCGGAGGGTCTGTACTGAGGGAGAGCCGTACTGTCAGAGGGTCAGTACTGAGGGAGCACCGCACTGTCGGAGGGTCAGTATTGAGGGAGTGCCGCACTGTCGGAGGGTCAGTACTGAGGGAGTGCCGCACTGTCGGAAGGTCAGTACTGAGGGAGCGCCGCACTGTCAGAGGGTCAGTATTGAGGGAGCGCCGAAATGTCGGAGGGTCTGTACTGAGGGAGAGCCGCAGTGTCAGAGGGCCAGTACTGAGGGAGCGCCGAAATGTCGGAGGGTCTGTACTGAGGGAGCGCCGCACTGTCGGAGGGTCAGTACTGAGGGAGCACCGCACTGTCAGAGGGTCAGTATTGAGGGAGAGCCGCACTGTCGGAGGGTCAGTACTGAGGGAGCGCCGCACTGTCGGAGGGTCAGTACTGAGGGAGTGCCGCGCTGTCGGAGGGTCAGTACTGAGGGAGCGCCACACTGTCAGAGGGTCAGTATTGAGGGAGCGCCGCACTGTCGGAGGGTCAGTACTGAGGGAGCGCCGAAATGTCGGAGGGTCTGTACTGAGGGAGCGCCGCACTATCAGAGGGTCAGTACTGAGGGAGTGCCGCGCTGTCGGAGGGTCAGTACTGAGGGAGCGCCACACTGTCGGAGGGTCTGTACTGAGGGAGAGCCGAAATGTCGGAGGGTCTGTACTGAGGGAGAGCCGTACTGTCAGAGGGTCAGTATTGAGGGAGCGCCGCACTGTCGGAGGGTCAGTATTGAGGGAGCGCCGAAATGTCGGAGGGTCTGTACTGAGGGAGCGCCGCACTATCAGAGGGTCAGTACTGAGGGAGTGCCGCGCTGTCGGAGGGTCAGTACTGAGGGAGCGCCGCACTGACGGAGGGTCAGTACTGAGGGAGAGCCGCGCTGTCGGAAGGTCAGTACTGAGGGAGCGCCACACTGTCAGAGGGTCAGTACTGAGGGAGCGCCGCACTGACGGAGGGTCAGTACTGAGGGAGCACCGCACTGTCAGAGGGTCAGTACTGAGGGAGCGCCGAAATGTCGGAGGGTCAGTACTGAGGGAGCGCCGCACTGTCGGAAGGTCAGTACTGAGGGAGCGCCGAAATGTCGGAGGGTCTGTACTGAGGGAGAGCCGCGCTGTCGGAAGGTCAGTACTGAGGGAGCGCCGAAATGTCGGAGGGTCTGTACTGAGGGAGAGCCGTACTGTCAGAGGGTCAGTACTGAGGGAGCACCGCACTGTCGGAGGGTCAGTATTGAGGGAGTGCCGCACTGTCGGAGGGTCAGTGCTGAGGGACCGCCGCACTGTCGGAGGGTCCGTACTGAGGCAGCTCCACACTGTCGGAGGGTCAGTATTGAGGGAGAACCGCACTGTCGGAGGGTCAGTATCGAGGGAGCGCCGCACTGTCGGAGGGTCAGATCTGAGGGAGCGCCGCACTGTCGGAGGGTCCGTACTGAGGGAACTCCGCACTGTCGGAGGGTCAGTATTGAGGGAGAACTGCACTGTCGGAGGGTCAGTATTGAGGGAGCGCCGCACTGTCGGAGGGTCAGTACCGAGGGAGCGCCGCACTGTCGGAGGGTCAGTATTGAGGGAGAACTGCACTGTCGGAGGGTCAGTATTGAGGGAGCGCCGCACTGTCGAAGGGTCAGTACTGAGGGAGCGCCGCACTGTCTGAGGGTCAGTACCGAGGGAGCGCCGCACTGTCGGAGGGTCAGTACCGAGGGAGCGCCGCACTGTCGGAGGGTCAGTATTGAGGGAGAACCGCACTGTCTGAGGGTCAGTACCGAGGGAGCGCCGCACTGTCGGAGGGTCAGTATTGAGGGAGAACCGCACTGTCGGAGGGTCAGTGCTGAGGGAGCACCGCGCTGTCGGAGGGTCAGTACTGAGGGAGCACCGCACTGTCTGAGGGTCAGTACCGAGGGAGCGCCGCACTGTCGGAGGGTCAGTATTGAGGGAGAACCGCACTGTCGGAGGGTCAGTGCTGAGGGAGCGCCGCACTGTCGGAGGGTCAGTACTGAGGGAGCGCCGCACTGTCGGAGGGTCAGTATCGAGGGAGCGCCGCACTGTCGGAGGGTCAGAGCTGAGGGAGCGCCGCACTGTCGGAGGGTCCGTACTGAGGGAACTCCGCACTGTCGGAGGGTCAGTACTGAGGGAACTCCGCACTGTCGGAGGGTCAGTATTGAGGGAGCTCCGCACTGTCGGAGGGTCAGTATTGAGGGAGAACCGCACTGTCGGAGGGTCAGTGCTGAGGGTGCGCCGCACTGTCGGAGGGTCAGTATTGAGGGAGCTCCGCACTGTCGGAGGGTCAGTATTGAGGGAGCTCCGCACTGTCGGAGGGTCAGTATTGAGGGAGCTCCGCACTGTCGGAGGGTCAGTATTGAGGGAGAACCGCACTGTCGGAGGCTCAGTACTGAGGGAGCTCCGCACTGTCGGAGGGTCAGTATTGAGGGAGAACCGCACTGTCGGAGGGTCAGTACTGAGGGAGCGCCGCACTGTCGGAGGGTCAGTATTGAGGGAGAACCGCACTGTCGGAGGGTCCGTACTGAGGGAACTCCGCACTGTCGGAGGGTCAGTACTGAGGGAACTCCGCACTGTCGGAGGGTCAGTATTGAGGGAGAACTGCACTGTCGGAGGGTCAGTACCGAGGGAGCGCCGCACTGTCGGAGGGTCAGTACCGAGTGAGCGCCGCACTGTCGGAGGGTCAGTATTGAGGGAGAACCACACTGTCGGAGGGTCAGTATTGAGGGAGAACCGCACTGTCAGAGGGTCAGTACTGAGGGAGCTCCACACTGTCGGAGGGTCAGTATTGAGGGAGAACCGCACTGTCGGAGGGTCAGTACTGAGGGAGCGCCGCACTGTCGGAGGGTCAGTACTGAGGGAGCGCCGCACTGTCGGAAGGTCAGTACTGAGGGAGCGCCGCAGTGTCAGAGGGTCAGTACTGAGGGAGTGCCGCGCTGTCGGAGGGTCAGTACTGAGGGAGCACCGCACTGTCGGAGGGTCAGTACTGAGGGAGCGCCGCACTGTCGGAAGGTCAGTACTGAGGGAGCGCCGAAATGTCTGAGGGTCTGTACTGAGGGAGAGCCGTACTGTCAGAGGGTCAGTACTGAGGGAGCACCGCACTGTCGGAGGGTCAGTATCGAGGGAGCGCCGCACTGTCGGAGGGTCAGAGCTGAGGGAGCGCCGCACTGTCGGAGGGTCCGTACTGAGGGAACTCCGCACTGTCGGAGGGTCAGTACTGAGGGAACTCCGCACTGTCGGAGGGTCAGTATTGAGGGAGCTCCGCACTGTCGGAGGGTCAGTATTGAGGGAGAACCGCACTGTCGGAGGGTCAGTGCTGAGGGTGCGCCGCACTGTCGGAGGGTCAGTATTGAGGGAGCTCCGCACTGTCGGAGGGTCAGTATTGAGGGAGCTCCGCACTGTCAGAGGGTCAGTATTGAGGGAGCTCCGCACTGTCGGAGGGTCAGTATTGAGGGAGAACCGCACTGTCGGAGGCTCAGTACTGAGGGAGCTCCGCACTGTCGGAGGGTCAGTATTGAGGGAGAACCGCACTGTCGGAGGGTCAGTACTGAGGGAGCGCCGCACTGTCGGAGGGTCAGTATTGAGGGAGAACCGCACTGTCGGAGGGTCCGTACTGAGGGAACTCCGCACTGTCGGAGGGTCAGTACTGAGGGAACTCCGCACTGTCGGAGGGTCAGTATTGAGGGAGAACTGCACGGTCGGAGGGTCAGTACCGAGGGAGCGCCGCACTGTCGGAGGGTCAGTACCGAGTGAGCGCCGCACTGTCGGAGGGTCAGTATTGAGGGAGAACCACACTGCCGGAGGGTCAGTATTGAGGGAGAACCGCACTGTCAGAGGGTCAGAGCTGAGGGAGCTCCACACTGTCGGAGGGTCAGTATTGAGGGAGAACCGCACTGTCGGAGGGTCAGTACTGAGGGAGCGCCGCACTGTCGGAGGGTCAGTACTGAGGGAACTCCGCACTGTCGGAGGGTCAGTACTGAGGGAGCGCCGCACTGTCGGAAGGTCAGTACTGAGGGAGCGCCGCAGTGTCAGAGGGTCAGTACTGAGGGAGTGCCGCGCTGTCGGAGGGTCAGTACTGAGGGAGCACCGCACTGTCGGAGGGTCAGTACTGAGGGAGCGCCGCACTGTCGGAAGGTCAGTACTGAGGGAGCGCCGAAATGTCGGAGGGTCTGTACTGAGGGAGCACCGCACTGTCGGAGGGTCAGTATTGAGGGAGTGCCGCACTGTCGGAGGGTCAGTGCTGAGGGAGCGCCGCACTGTCGGAGGGTCCGTACTGAGGCAGCTCCACACTGTCGGAGGGTCAGTATTGAGGGAGAACCGCACTGTCGGAGGGTCAGTACCGAGTGAGCGCCGCTCTGTCGGAGGGTCAGTACTGAGGGAGCGCCGCACTGTCGGAGGGTCAGTATCGAGGGAGCGCCGCACTGTCGGAGGGTCAGAGCTGAGGGAGCGCCGCACTGTCGGAGGGTCCGTACTGAGGGAACTCCGCACTGTCGGAGGGTCAGTATTGAGGGAGAACTGCACTGTCGGAGGGTCAGTACCGAGGGAGCGCCGCACTGTCGGAGGGTCAGTACCGAGTGAGCGCCGCACTGTCTGAGGGTCAGTACCGAGGGAGCGCCGCACTGTCGGAGGGTCAGTATTGAGGGAGAACCGCACTGTCGGAGGGTCAGTGCTGAGGGAGCGCCGCACTGTCGGAGGGTCAGTACTGAGGGAGCGGCGCACTGTCGGAGGGTCAGTACTGAGGGAGCGCCGCACTGTCGGAAGGTCAGTACTGAGGGAGCGCCGCAGTGTCAGAGGGCCAGTACTGAGGGAGCGCCGAAATGTCGGAGGGTCTGTACTGAGGGAGAGCCGTACTGTCAGAGGGTCAGTACTGAGGGAGCACCGCACTGTCAGAGGGTCAGTATTGAGGGAGAGCCGCACTGTCGGAGGGTCAGTACTGAGGGAGCGCCGCAGTGTCAGAGGGTCAGTACTGAGGGAGTGCCGCGCTGTCGGAGGGTCAGTACTGAGGGAGCGCCGCACTGTCGGAGGGTCAGTACTGAGGGAGCGCCGCGCTGTCAGAGGGTCAGTACTGAGGGAGTGCCGCGCTGTCGGAGGGTCAGTACTGAGGGAGCGCCGAAATGTCGGAGGGTCTGTACTGAGGGAGAGCCGTACTGTCAGAGGGTCAGTACTGAGGGAGCACCGCACTGTCGGAGGGTCAGTATTGAGGGAGTGCCGCACTGTCAGAGGGTCAGTACTGAGGGAGTGCCGCACTGTCGGAAGGTCAGTACTGAGGGAGCGCCGAAATGTCGGAGGGTCTGTACTGAGGGAGAGCCGTACTGTCAGAGGGTCAGTATTGAGGGAGCGCCGAAATGTCGGAGGGTCTGTACTGAGGGAGAGCCGCAGTGTCAGAGGGTCAGTGCTGAGGGAGCGCCGAAATGTCGGAGGGTCTGTAGTGAGGGAGCGCCGCACTGTCGGAGGGTCAGTACTGAGGGAGCACCGCACTGTCAGAGGGTCAGTATTGAGGGAGAGCCGCACTGTCGGAGGGTCAGTACTGAGGGAGCGCCGCACTGTCGGAGGGTCAGTACTGAGGGAGAGCCGCGCTGTCGGAAGGTCAGTACTGAGGGAGCGCCGCAGTGTCAGAGGGCCAGTACTGAGGGAGCGCCGAAATTTCGGAGGGTCTGTACTGAGGGAGAGCCGTACTGTCAGAGGGTCAGTATTGAGGGAGCGCCGCACTGTCGGAGGGTCAGTACTGAGGGAGCGCCGAAATGTCGGAGGGTCTGTACTGAGGGAGCGCCGCACTATCAGAGGGTCAGTACTGAGGGAGTGCCGCGCTGTCGGAGGGTCAGTACTGAGGGAGCGCCGCACTGACGGAGGGTCAGTACTGAGGGAGCGCCGAAATGTCGGAGGGTCTGTACTGAGGGAGAGCCGCGCTGTCGGAAGGTCAGTACTGAGGGAGCGCCGAAATGTCGGAGGGTCTGTACTGAGGGAGAGCCGCGCTGTCGGAGGGTCAGTACTGAGGGAGCGCCGAAATGTCGGAGGGTCTGTACTGAGGGAGAGCCGTACTGTCAGAGGGTCAGTATTGAGGGAGTGCCGCACTGTCGGAGGGTCAGTATTGAGGGAGTGCCGCACTGTCGGAGGGTCAGTGCTGAGGGACCGCCGCACTGTCGGAGGGTCAGTATTGAGGGAGTGCCGCACTGTCGGAGGGTCAGTACTGAGGGAGCACCGCACTGTCGGAGGGTCCGTACTGAGGCAGCTCCACACTGTCGGAGGGTCAGTATTGAGGGAGAACCGCACTGTTGGAAGGTCAGTACTGAGGGAGCGCCGCACTGTCGGAGGGTCAGTATCGAGGGAGCGCCGCACTGTCGGAGGGTCAGAGCTGAGGGAGCGCCGCACTGTCGGAGGGTCCGTACTGAGGGAACTCCGCACTGTCGGAGGGTCAGTACTGAGGGAACTCCGCACTGTCGGAGGGTCAGTATTGAGGGAGCTCCGCACTGTCGGAGGGTCAGTATTGAGGGAGAACCGCACTGTCGGAGGGTCAGTGCTGAGGGTGCGCCGCACTGTCGGAGGGTCAGTATTGAGGGAGCTCCGCACTGTCGGAGGGTCAGTATTGAGGGAGCTCCGCACTGTCGGAGGGTCAGTATTGAGGGAGCGCCGCACTGTCGGAGGGTCAGTACTGAGGGAGAGCCGCACTGTCGGAGGGTCAGTACTGAGGGAGCGCCGCACTGTCGGAGGGTCAGTACCGAGTGAGCGCCGCACTGTCGGAGGGTCAGTACTGAGGGAGAGCCGCACTGTCGGAAGGTCAGTACTGAGGGAGCGCCGCACTGTCGGAGGGTCAGTACTGAGGGAGAGCCGCACTGTCGGAAGGTCAGTACTGAGGGAGTGCCGCAGTGTCACAGGGTCAGTACTGAGGGAGTGCCGCGCTGTCGGAGGGTCAGTACTGAGGGAGCACCGCACTGTCGGAGGGTCAGTACTGAGGGAGCGCCGAAATGTCGGAGGGTCTGTACTGAGGGAGAGCCGTACTGTCAGAGGGTCAGTACTGAGGGAGCACCACACTGTCGGAGGGTCAGTATTGAGGGAGTGCCGCACTGTCGGAGGGTCAGTGCTGAGGGAGCGCCGCACTGTCGGAGGGTCAGTATTGAGGGAGAACCGCACTGTCGGAGGGTCAGTACTGAGGGAGCGCCGCACTGTCGGAGGGTCAGTACCGAGTGAGCGCCGCTCTGTCGGAGGGTCAGTACTGAGGGAGCGCCGCACTGTCGGAGGGTCAGTATCGAGGGAGCGCCGCACTGTCGGAGGGTCAGAGCTGAGGGAGCGCCGCACTGTCGGAGGGTCCGTACTGAGGGAACTCCGCACTGTCGGAGGGTCAGTATTGAGGGAGAACTGCACTGTCGGAGGATCAGTACCGAGGGAGCGCCGCACTGTCGGAGGGTCAGTACCGAGTGAGTGCCGCACTGTCTGAGGGTCAGTACCGAGGGAGCGCCGCACTGTCGGAGGGTCAGTATTGAGGGAGAACCGCACTGTCGGAGGGTCAGTGCTGAGGGAGCGCCGCACTGTCGGAGGGTCAGTACTGAGGGAGCGCCGCACTGTCGGAGGGTCAGTACCGAGTGAGCGCCGCACTGTCGGAGGGTCAGTACTGAGGGAGCGCCGCACTGTCGGAGGGTCAGTATCGAGGGAGCGCCGCACTGTCGGAGGGTCAGAGCTGAGGGAGCGCCGCACTGTCGGAGGGTCCGTACTGAGGGAACTCCGCACTGTCGGAGGGTCATTACTGAGGGAACTCCGCACTGTCGGAGGGTCAGTATTGAGGGAGCTCCGCACTGTCGGAGGGTCAGTATTGAGGGAGAACCGCACTGTCGGAGGGTCAGTGCTGAGGGTGCGCCGCACTGTCGGAGGGTCAGTATTGAGGGAGAACCGCACTGTCGGAGGGTCAGTATTGAGGGAGCTCCGCACTGTCGGAGGGTCAGTATTGAGGGAGAACCGCACTGTCGGAGGCTCAGTACTGAGGGAGCTCCGCACTGTCGGAGGGTCAGTATTGAGGGAGAACCGCACTGTCGGAGGGTCAGTACTGAGGGAGCGCCGCACTGTCGGAGGGTCAGTATTGAGGGAGAACCGCACTGTCGGAGGGTCCGTACTGAGGGAACTCCGCACTGTCGGAGGGTCAGTACTGAGGGAACTCCGCACTGTCGGAGGGTCAGTATTGAGGGAGAACTGCACTGTCGGAGGGTCAGTACCGAGGGAGCGCCGCACTGTCGGAGGGTCAGTACCGAGTGAGCGCCGCCCTGTCGGAGGGTCAGTATTGAGGGAGAACCGCACTGTCGGAGGGTCAGTATTGAGGGAGAACCGCACTGTCGGAGGGTCAGTACTGAGGGAGCTCCACACGGTCGGAGGGTCAGTATTGAGGGAGAACCGCACTGTCGGAGGGTCAGTACTGAGGGAGCGCCGCACTGTCGGAGGGTCAGTACCGAGTGAGCGCCGCACTGTCGGAGGGTCAGTACTGAGGGAGCGCCGCACTGTTGGAGGGTCAGTATCGAGGGAGCGCCGCACTGTCGGAGGGTCAGAGCTGAGGGAGCGCCGCACTGTCGGAGGGTCCGTACTGAGGGAACTCCGCACTGTCGGAGGGTCAGTACTGAGGGAACTCCGCCCTGTCGGAGGGTCAGTATTGAGGGAGAACTGCACTGTCGGAGGGTCAGTACCGAGGGAGCGCCGCACTGTCGGAGGGTCAGTACCGAGTGAGCGCCGCACTGTCGGAGGGTCAGTATTGAGGGAGAACCGCACTGTCGGAGGGTCAGTGCTGAGGGAGCGCCGCACTGTCGGAGGGTCAGTACTGAGGGAGCTCCGCACTGTCGGAGGGTCAGTATTGAGGGAGAACCGCACTGTCGGAGGGTCAGTGCTGAGGGTGCGCCGCACTGTCAGAGGCTCAGTACTGAGGGAGCTCCGCACTGTCGGAGGGTCAGTATTGAGGGAGAACCGCCCTGTCGGAGGGTCAGTACCGAGTGAGCGCCGCACTGTCGGAGGGTCAGTACTGAGGGAGCGCCGCACTGTCGGAGGGTCTGTACTGAGAGAGCGCCTCACTGTTGGAGGGTCAGTACTGAGGGAGCGCCGCACTGTCGGAGTGTCAGTACTGAGGGAGCGCCGCACTGTCGGAGGGTCAGTACTGAGGGAGCGCCGCACTGTCGGAGGGTCAGTATTGAGGGAGAGCCGCCCTGTCGGAGGGTCAGTACTGAGGGAGCTCCGCACTGTCGGAGGGTCAGTACTGAGGGAGCGCCGCACTGTCGGAGGGTCAGTACCGAGGGAGAGGCGCACTGTCGGAGGGACAGTACTGAGGGAGGGCCGCACTGTCGGAGGGTCAGTACCGAGGGAGCGCCGCACTGTCGGAGGGTCAGTACCGAGTGAGCACCGCACTGTCGGAGGGTCAGTACCGAGGGAGCGCCGCACTGTCGGAGGGTCAGTACTGAGGGAGCGCCGCACTGTCGGAGGGTCAGTACTGAGGGAGTGCCGCCCTCTCGGTGGGTCAGTACTGAGGGAGCGCCGCACTGTCGGAGGGTCAGTACCGAGGGAGCGCCGCACTGTCGGAGGGTCAGTACTGAGGGAGCGCCGCACTGTCGGAGGGTCAGTACTGAGGGAGCGCCGCACTGTCGGAGGGTCAGTACTGAGGGGGCGCCGCACTGTCGGAGGGTCAGTGCTGAGGGAGGGCCGCACTGTCGGAGGGTCAGTACTGAGGGAGTACCACACTGTCGGAGGGTCAGTACTGAGGGAGCACCGCACTGTCGGAGGGTCAGTACTGAGGGAGTACCACACTGTCGGAGGGTCAGTACTGAGGGAGCGCCGCACTGTCGGAGGGTCAGTACTGAGGGCGTACCACACTGTCGGAGGGTCAGTACTGAGGGAGCGCCGCACTGTCGGAGGGTCAGTACTGAGGGAGTGCCGCACTGTCGGAGGGTCAGTACTGAGGGAGTGCCGCACTGTCGGAGGGGCTGTCTTTCAGGATGAGACGTTACACCCGAGGCCCCCGTCTGCCTTCTCACGTGGATGTAAAAGATTTCATGGCCACAATTTAAAGAGTGGGAGTCGTGGGGGGAGCAGGAGGTCTCCCCACTGTCCTGGGGCAAACATACCTCCCTCAACCAGATCAATCGCTCATTCGTGGGGTCTTGCTGTGCGCAAATTGGTTGCCATGTTTCCCAATGTAATAAGGCTGACCACCCTGGGAAATTGAATTCTTTCCCTCTCCCTTTCGGGTGGTTTTGGAGACCTCTGCCCTCCCACACCGTCTGTGGGAGCTTCATCTCCAGCAGCAGCAGCCACCTCCCCTACCCTGCCAAGCCTGTGAATGTGAAACGGGTTTCTCACTCCAACCACCCTCAGCCTCCTTACTCAGCCAGGCTGGGGCCAGGATCCTGCTCCTGATCACAGAATGACGGAGGGTCTCGAAGGGTCGACCGGCAGATTCTGCGATGCCGCCCGTAGTCGAATAGCTGGCGGACAGACAGGTGGGACGCTGGCCACTGCCTCAGGCAGTGGATTGAGAGGGGGGAGCTTGCTGCCTTCTCCCGCCGCGCTGCTGAATGATAATCTCGCCACATCTCTCTCTCTCTCTCTCTCCCTCTCACACTCAGTCTCTTTCTTCCCCACAGGTGGTGAGTCTGCTGGTTTTCATCTGTTTCTGCGCCTCCATTACTGGGGGCTATTCCACGGCCCCCATCATCGAGCTCTGCTTCAGTGCCATCTTCTTCGTGATCTTCATGAACCAGTTCGACCAGTCGTTGTCATTTATTCACTGGCCGTGGACGGTAGGTCGGGTTCTCTCCCTGTCTGCCTGTCTATGTGTGTGTATATGTGTTTCTGTGTGTGTGTCTCTGCCTGTCAGTCTGGGTGTGTCCGTGGGTGTATCTCTGCCTGTCTGGGTGTGTCTCCGCCTCTCTGGGTGTGCCAGTGGGTGTGTCTCTGTCGATCTGGCTGTGTTGGTGCGTGTGGCTCTGACTGTCTGGGTGTGTCTGTAGGTGAGTCTCTGTCTGTCTGGGTGTCTTGGTGGGTGAGTATCTGTCTGTCTGGGTGTGTCGGGGGTGAGTCTCTGTCTGTCTGGGTGTGCCAGTGGGTGAGTCTCTGCCTGTCTGGTTGTATCTCTGCCTGTCCGATTGTGTCTCTGTCTGTCTGGGTGTGTCGGGGGTGAGTCTCTGTCTGTCTGGGTGTGTCAGTGGGTGAGTCTCTGCCTGTCTGGTTGTATCTCTGCCTGTCCAATTCTGTCTCTGTCTGTCTGGGTGTGTCGGTGGGTGAGTCTCTGTCTGGGTGTGTCGGTGGGTGAGTCTCTCTCTGGTGTGTCGGTGAATGTGTCTCTGTCTGTCTGGGTGTGTCAGTGGGTGAGTCTCTGCCTGTCTGGTTGTATCTCTGCCTGTCCAATTGTGTCTCTGTCTGTCTGGGTGTGTCGGTGGCTGAGTCTCTGTCTGGGTGTGTCAGTGGGTGAGTCTCTGCCTGTCTGGTTCTGTCTCTGCCTGTCTGGGTGTGTCAGTGGGTGAGTCTCTGCCTGTCTGGTTCTGTCTCTGCCTGTCTGGGTGTGTCGGTGAGTGAGTCTCTGTCTGTCTGGTTCTGTCTCTGCCTGTCTGAGTGTGTCAGTGGGTGAGTCTCTGCCTGTCTGGTTGTGTCTCTGCCTGTCTGGGTGTGTCAGTGGGTGAGTCTCTGCCTGTCTGGTTCTGTCTCTGCCTGTCTGAGTGTGTCATTGGGTGAGTCTCTGCCTGTCTGGTTCTGTCTCTGCCTGTCTGAGTGTGTCGGTGAGTGAGTCTCTGCCTGTCTGGTTGTGTCTCTGCCTGTCTGGGTGTGTCGGTGAGTGAGTCTCTGCCTGTCTGGTTCTGTCTCTGCCTGTCTGGGTGTGTCAGTGGGTGAGTCTCTGCCTGTCTGGTTCTGCCTCTGCCTGTCTGGGTGTGTCAGTGGGTGAGTCTCTGCCTGTCTGGTTCTGTCTCTGCCTGTCTGGTGTGTCAGTAGGTGAGTCTCTGCCTGTCTGGTTCTGTCTCTGCCTGTCTGGGTGTATCAGTGGGTGAGTCTCTGCCTGTCTGGTTCTGTCTCTGCCTGTCTGGGTATGTCAGTGGGTGAGTGTCTGCCTGTCTGGTTCTGTCTCTGCCTGTTTGGGTGTGTCAGTGAGTGAGTCTCTGCCTATCTGGTTGTGTCTCTGCCTGTCTGGGTGTGTCGGTGAGTGAGTCTCTGCCTGTCTGGTTCTGTCTCTGCCTGTCTGGGTGTGTCAGTGGGTGAGTCTCTGCCTGATTGGTTCTGTCTCTGCCTGTCTGGGTGTGTCAGTAGGTGAGTCTCTGCCTGTCTGGTTCTGTCTCTGCCTGTCTGGGTGTGTCAGTGGGTGAGTCTCTGCCTGTCTGGTTCTGTCCCTGTCTGTCTGGGTGTGTCAGTGAGTGAGTCTCTGCCTGTCTGGGTGTGTCAGTGGGTGAGTCTCTGCCTGTCTGGTTCTGTCTCTGCCTGTCTGGGTGTGTCAGTGGGTGAGTCTCTGCCTGACTGGTTCTGCCTCTGCCTGTCTGGGTGTGTCAGTTGGTGAGTCTCTGCCTGTCTGGGTGTGTCAGTAGGTGAGACTCTGCCTGTCTGGTTCTGTCTGTGCCTGTCTGGGTATGTCGGTGAGTGAGTCTCTGCCTGTCTGGTTCTGTCCCTGTCTGTCTGGGTGTGTCAGTGGGTGAGTCTCTGCCTGTCTGGGTGTGTCAGTAGGTGAGTCTCTGCCTGTCTGGTTCTGTCTCTGCCTGTCTGAGTGTGTCAGTGGGTGAGTCTCTGCCTGTCTGGGTATGTCGGTGAGTGAGTCTCTGCCTGTCTGGTACTGTCCCTGTCTGTCTGGGTGTGTCAGTGGGTGAGTCTCTGCCTGTCTGGGTGTGTCAGTAGGTGAGTCTCTGCCTGTCTGGTTCTGTCTCTGCCTGTCTGGGTATGTCAGTGGGTGAGTCTCTGCCTGTCTGGTTCTGTCTCTGCCTGTCTGGGTGTGTCAGTGGGTGAGTCTCTGCCTGTCTGGTTCTGTCTCTGCCTGTCTGGGTGTGTCAGTGGGTGAGTCTCTGCCTGTCTGGTTCTGTCTCTGCCTGTCTGGGTGTGTCAGTGGGTGAGTCTCTGCCTGTCTGGGTGTGTCGGTGAGTGAGTCTCTGCCTGTCTGGGTGTGTCAGTGGGTGAGTCTCTGCCTGTCTGGGTGTGTCGGTGAGTGAGCCTCTGCCTGTCTGGGTGTGTCAGTGGGTGAGTCTCTGCCTGTCTGGTTCTGTCTCTGCCTGTCTGGTGTGTCAGTAGGTGAGTCTCTGCCTGTCTGGTTCTGTCTCTGCCTGTCTGGGTGTATCAGTGGGTGAGTCTCTGCCTGTCTGGTTCTGTCTCTGCCTGTCTGGGTATGTCAGTGGGTGAGTGTCTGCCTGTCTGGTTCTGTCTCTGCCTGTTTGGGTGTGTCAGTGAGTGAGTCTCTGCCTATCTGGTTGTGTCTCTGCCTGTCTGGGTGTGTCGGTGAGTGAGTCTCTGCCTGTCTGGTTCTGTCTCTGCCTGTCTGGGTGTGTCAGTGGGTGAGTCTCTGCCTGATTGGTTCTGTCTCTGCCTGTCTGGGTGTGTCAGTAGGTGAGTCTCTGCCTGTCTGGTTCTGTCTCTGCCTGTCTGGGTGTGTCAGTGGGTGAGTCTCTGCCTGTCTGGTTCTGTCCCTGTCTGTCTGGGTGTGTCAGTGAGTGAGTCTCTGCCTGTCTGGGTGTGTCAGTGGGTGAGTCTCTGCCTGTCTGGTTCTGTCTCTGCCTGTCTGGGTGTGTCAGTGGGTGAGTCTCTGCCTGACTGGTTCTGCCTCTGCCTGTCTGGGTGTGTCAGTTGGTGAGTCTCTGCCTGTCTGGGTGTGTCAGTAGGTGAGACTCTGCCTGTCTGGTTCTGTCTGTGCCTGTCTGGGTATGTCGGTGAGTGAGTCTCTGCCTGTCTGGTTCTGTCCCTGTCTGTCTGGGTGTGTCAGTGGGTGAGTCTCTGCCTGTCTGGGTGTGTCAGTAGGTGAGTCTCTGCCTGTCTGGTTCTGTCTCTGCCTGTCTGAGTGTGTCAGTGGGTGAGTCTCTGCCTGTCTGGGTATGTCGGTGAGTGAGTCTCTGCCTGTCTGGTACTGTCCCTGTCTGTCTGGGTGTGTCAGTGGGTGAGTCTCTGCCTGTCTGGGTGTGTCAGTAGGTGAGTCTCTGCCTGTCTGGTTCTGTCTCTGCCTGTCTGGGTATGTCAGTGGGTGAGTCTCTGCCTGTCTGGTTCTGTCTCTGCCTGTCTGGGTGTGTCAGTGGGTGAGTCTCTGCCTGTCTGGTTCTGTCTCTGCCTGTCTGGGTGTGTCAGTGGGTGAGTCTCTGCCTGTCTGGTTCTGTCTCTGCCTGTCTGGGTGTGTCAGTGGGTGAGTCTCTGCCTGTCTGGGTGTGTCGGTGAGTGAGTCTCTGCCTGTCTGGGTGTGTCAGTGGGTGAGTCTCTGCCTGTCTGGGTGTGTCGGTGAGTGAGCCTCTGCCTGTCTGGGTGTGTCAGTGGGTGAGTCTCTGCCTGTCTAGGTGTGTCGGTGAGTGAGTCTCTGCCTGTCTGGGTGTGTCAGTGGGTGAGACTCTGCCTGTCTGGGTGTGTCAGTGGGTGAGTCTCTGCCTGTCTGGTTCTGTCTCTGCCTGTCTGGGTGTGTCAGTGGGTGAGTCTCTGCCTGTCTGGGTATGTCGGTGAGTGAGTCTCTGCCTGTCTGGGTGTGTCAGTGGGTGAGTCTCTGCCTGTCTGGGTGTGTCGGTGAGTGAGTCTCTGCCTGTCTGGGTATGTCGGTGAGTGAGTCTCTGCCTGTCTGGGTGTGTCAGTGGGTGAGTCTCTGCTTGTCTGGGTATGTCGGTGAGTGAGTCTCTGCCTGTCTGGGTGTGTCAGTGGGTGAGTCTCTGCTTGTCTGGGTATGTCGGTGAGTGAGTCTCTGCCTGTCTGGGTGTGTCAGTGGGTGAGTCTCTGCTTGTCTGGGTATGTCGGTGAGTGAGTCTCTGCCTGTCTGGGTGTGTCGGTGAGTGAGTCTCTGCCTGTCTGGTTCTGTCTCTGCCTGTCTGGGTATGTCGGTGAGTGAGTCTCTGCTTGTCTGGGTATGTCGGTGAGTGAGTCTCTGCCTGTCTGGGTGTGTCAGTGGGTGAGTCTCTGCCTGTCTGGGTACGTCGGTGAGTGAGTCTCTGCCTGTCTGGGTATGTCAGTGGGTGAGTCTCTGCCTGTCTGGGTATGTCGGTGAGTGAGTCTCTGCCTGTCTGGTTCTGTCTCTGCCTGTCTGGGTATGTCGGTGAGTGAGTCTCTGCCTGTCTGGGTGTGTCAATGTCCTCCCTTTAATAACTGCTTTTCTCTGTTGCAGGATTTTATCCGTTGTGTGATTGCAGTTATCATCTACATCATCATTTCCATCATTGCTCTCGCTTCCCACATTGGAGCCCAGATCGCTGCAGGGGTGAGTGCAGGTCACGCAGCTTCATTTGTGTTGGTCAGTGTCGGAGACACAATGTGTTTGATGGGGCGGTGTCGGGCCCGACATACAGCAATGTGAGAATCAATCTGTATCAGTGATGTTAGTTGAGGAATAAATACTGGCCCCTGGACACTGGGGAAAACTACCCCTCAGTACTGACCCTCCGACAGTGAGGCACTCCCTCAGTACTGACCCTCCGACAGTGCGGCGACAGTGCGGCACTCCCACAGTACTGACCCTCCGACAGTGCGGCACTCCCTCAGTACTGACCCTCCGACAGTGTGGCGCTCCCTCAGTACTGACCCTCCGACAGTGTGGCGCTCCCTCAGTACTGACCCTCCGACAGCGCGGTGCTCCCTCAGTACTGACCCTCCGACAGTGTGGCGCTCCCTCAGTACTGACCCTCCGACAGTGCGGCGCTCCCTCAGTACTGACCCTCCGACAGTGCGGCGCTCCCTCAGTATTGACCCTCCGACAGTGCGGCGCTCCCTCAGTACTGACCCTCCGACAGTGCGGCGCTCCCTCAGTACTGACCCTCCGACAGCACGGTGCTCCCTCAGCACTGACCCTCCGACAGTGCGGCGCTCCCTCAGTACTGACTCTTTGACAGTGCGGCACTCCCTCACTACTGACCCTCCGACAGTACGGCGCTCCCTCAGTACTGACCCTCCGACACTGCAGCGCTCCCTCAGTACTGACCCTCCGACAGTGCGGCGCTCCCTCAGTACTGACCCTCCGACACTGCGGCGCTCCCTCAGTACTGACCCTCCGACACTGCGGCGCTCCCTCAGTACTGACCCCCCGACAGTGCGGCGCTCCCTCAGTACTGACCCTCCGACACTGCGGCGCTCCCTCAGTACTGACCCTCCGACAGTGCGGCGCTCCCTCAGCACTGACCCTCCGACACTGCGGCGCTCCCTCAGTACTGACCCTCCGACAGCGCGGTGCTCCCTCAGTACTGACCCTCCGAAAGTGTGGCGCTCCCTCAGTACTGACCCTCCGACAGTGCGACTCCAAGGTGATAGTGGGACCCATTCAGCCAGGGCTGGGACCGGCCCCTCACGCTGGTCTGGCCTGGCCAGCTCGTGTTGCCGAGGGTGCCTGGATGGGGTTTTGTTGTTTGTGTTGTGAGATCCTCCACCGCCTCGCCCTCTGTCTCTCTCCCCTTACCTCCTCTCACTGCCTCTCCTCTCTCCCGCAGATCTTTGGCCTGATCGCAGCTGCAATCTTCGCTTACGATGCCTACCTCATCTTCCCCAACCTGAAGAAGCGACAGCACGTACCAGCTGCCACCAGTGAGTCCCGACAGAGCGGGCGCTGAGGAGGGGGTGTTGGGGGGGGGGTGGGGGTCAGGCGGAGTTGGCTGTTCGTGAGGGTCGCCAACCCTCGAGGTTGAGGTCACTGAGCACGACCCCTCACGTTCCGTGAACCGAGCGGGCGAGGGGCTACCTGATGAACACCAACCCGCACCCCCGCACCCCCCCCCCCCAATTTCTGAGCCCTCCACCTCCCCCACCACCCCGAACCCTGTGAACCCTTGACGAGGCTCCTGTCTGCGGATGGCGTGACAAATCAGGGGTGGGGCGAGGTTGTGGGTGGGGTCCCCGCTGGAGGCAGTGCTCGGCGGGGAGAGGAACTCCAGATTAGGGAAAACTGCCGCTCACTCCGAAAGGATTGGGAACCCTATCCCCACTCCCGCTCACCGCCCGGCTTGACCATCGACCACTGCGGGGGTCAAAGGTCGTTCCAAATCGCTGGCCGTAAAGTCCAGTGACCTCAACTAACAAATGGTTAGAGTCAATACCCGGTCAACCGAGAGTCACCATTACAGGCCAGTAACTGCAACAACAATCTGCATTTATATAGCACCTTTAACATGGGAAAACATGCAAAGTGCTTCACAGGAGTCACTCAGGCAAATTTAACCCCAAGCCACATCAGGAGATATTAGGGACGGGTGACCAAAAGCTCGGTCAAAGAGGTCGGTTTTAAGCAGCGTCTTAAAGGAGGAGAGAGAGAGGCGGAGAGGTTTAGGGAGGGAATTCCAGAGCTTAGGGCCCCAGGCAGCTGAAGGCACGGCCACCAATGGTGGAGCGATGGGAATCGGGGGATGGTCAAGAGGCCGGAATTGGAGGAGGGCAGAGATCTCGGAGGGTTGTAGGGGCTGGAGGAGGTTACAGAGATAGGGAGGGTTGTAGGGACTGGAGGAGGTTCCAGAGATAGGGAGGGTTGCAGGGGCTGGAGGAGGTTATAGAAATAGGGAGGGTTGTAGGGGCTGGAGGAGATTACAGAGATAGGGAGGGTTGTAGGGGCTGGAGGAGGTTCCAGAGATAGGGAGGGTTGTAGGGGCTGGAGGAGGTTACAGAGATAGGGAGGGTTGTAGGGACTGGAGGAGGTTACAGAGATAGGGAGAGTTGTCGAGGCTGGAGGAGGTTACAGAGATAGGGAGGGTTGTAGGGACTGGAGGAGGTTCCAGAGATAGGGAGGGTTGTAGGGGCTGGAGGAGGTTATAGAAATAGGGAGGGTTGTAGGGGCTGGAGGAGGTTACAGAGATAGGGAGGGTTGTAGGGACTGGAGGAGGTTACAGAGATAGGGAGAGTTGTCGAGGCTGGAGGAGGTTACAGAGATAGGGAGGGTTGTAGGGACTGGAGGAGGTTACAGAGATAGGGAGGGTTGGAGGGAGTGGAGGAGATTACAGAGATAGGGAGGGATGTCGGGGCTGGAGGAGGTTACAGAGATAGGGAGGGTTGTAGGGGTTGGAGGAGGTTACAGAGATAGGGAGGGTTGTAGGGGCTGGAGGAGGTTACAGAGATAGGGAGGGTTGTAGGGGCTGGAGGAGGTTACAGAGATAGGGAGGGTTGTAGGGGCTGGATGAGGTTGCAGAGATAGGGAGGGTTGTCGGGGCTGGAGGAGGTTACAGAGATAGGGAGGGTTGTAGGGGTTGGAGGAGGTTACTGAGATAGGGAGGGTTGTAGGGGTTGGAGGAGGT
Source organism: Heterodontus francisci (assembly GCF_036365525.1). Taxonomy (NCBI): domain Eukaryota; kingdom Metazoa; phylum Chordata; class Chondrichthyes; order Heterodontiformes; family Heterodontidae; genus Heterodontus; species Heterodontus francisci. The sequence goes on from NW_027140509.1 coordinate 116,674, forward strand.
TACTGAGATAGGGAGGGTTGTAGGGGCTGGAGGAGGTTACAGAGATAGGGAGGGTTGTCGGGGCTGGAGGAGGTTACAGAGATAGGGAGGGTTGTAGGGGTTGGAGGAGGTTACAGAGATAGGGAGGGTTGTAGGGGTTGGAGGAGGTTACTGAGATAGGGAGGGTTGTAGGGGTTGGAGGAGGTTACTGAGATAGGGAGGGTTGTAGGGGCTGGAGGAGGTTACAGAGATAGGGAGGGTTGTAGGGGCTGGATGAGGTTGCAGAGATAGGGAGGGTTGTAGGGGCTGGATGAGGTTGCAGAGATAGGGAGGGTTGTAGGGGCTGGAGGAGATTACAGAGATCGGGAAGGGGGCAAGGGTCATAGAGGGATTTGAAAACAAGGATATGAATTTTAAATTGAGGTGTTCCTACAGGGAGACTGAAAGGAAAGGATGAGCTTTTTTCTGGCTGTAGACGTCCACATCAGATGAGTTAACGATTTCACCCAGTTCCCAGTTAGCAACGACTTAGAGAAATCCCCCAGTCTCGCTCAGAACACCACAAGTCAGCTTTGCCCTGTATCTAACTCATTGGGACAGTGTAGAAGGAGCTTTACTCTGTATCTAACCCCGTTTTTTTTTTTTTTCTTTTTTTTTAATGTCGAGGGGGCCTTTATTCCTCAGGCCCCCTTTATATACATACTTATATTTTTTAAATAACTTTATTAAAACCAGATAAATAAACAAAAAACTCAAATTAAAATGCCATTCTCGGCGTCGACGATGCACTCCAGTCCCTGCGGTGCCCACCGGTCGCGGAAGGCCTCAAGCGTACCGCCGGACACCGCATGCTCCTTCTCCAGGGACACCCGGGCGCGAAGTAACCGTGGAAAAGGGGCAGGCAATCGGGGAGGACGGACCCCCCGACGGCCCGCAACCTGGACCTGTGAATTGCCACCTTGGCCAGGCCCAGGAGCAGACCGACGAGGAGATCCTCCTCCCGGCCCAAGCCCCTCCGCACCGGGTGCCCAAAGATCAGGAGCGTGGGACTGAAGTGCAGCCAGAATTTGAGGAGCAGCCCCTTCAGATACTCAAATAGGGACTGCAACCTCGCACACTCCGTATAAATGTGGAACACGGACTCGTCCAGGCCGCAGAAAGTACAGGTGGCCTGGGAGTCCGTGAACCTACTTAAAAGCCTATTGCACGGGACTGCTCTGTGCAGCACCCTCCACCCCAGGTCCCCGATGTAAAGGGGGAAGACTCCCGCGTAGAGAGACCTCCATCGGGGTTTCCCCTCGCCGCCAGATGGCAACGCGGACCGCCAGGGCGTGTCCGGCCGGCTGACGAGGGCGAGGAAGTGGAGAGTGTGCAGGAGCAGCCCGTACAGGAAACCCCTCCGCGCCGATTGGAATGGCACGGAGGGCATTTCCGAGAGGCGGCTCGGGTTGTGCGGGACAGGCTCCCAAGGAGGGTTTCGGGGCCTGGGTCCGATGAGCAGTTCCGGCCAAGCGGGGGTCAGCTCGGCCGGGATCGCTCCGCACTCCCGAGCCCCCTCGCCACCCGCAGTGAGGGGCGTCCCGGGGGTTTCGGCTACTCCTCCACCCGCCGGACCGTCCCCGGAGTCGGCCGCCCGGACAGCTGAGGCGCTCTCCTCTGCCGGCGGGGGAGCGCCCTGACTGGAGGCGACCATGTTCCAGACTCGGAAAAGATCCCGGTAAAAGACAGGCAACTCCCTCAGAGAGGCGCAGCTAACGGACTCCACCGGGAGCTGCGTGTCGTCTTGAAGGCAGTGACACTGGCGGAAAAAATACGTCGCCAGCGCACACCATCCGGGAGGACGCTCGACGTACAGGTATCTCTGCAGGGTCCGAAGGCGGAGAGTCGCAGCCTGGGTGCGGACGCACACCAGCGACTGACCGCCCTCCTCGATCGGGAGACTCAGGGCCGCAGCAGAGACCCAGTTATTCCTCTTTCCCCAGAAGAAATCGATGACTTTCTTCTGGATATTTGTGGCAAATACAGGGGGCGGGGCCAAAGTGACCAACCGGTACCACAGCATGGAGGTCACCAGTTGGTTTATGACCAACGCTCGGCCCCTGTAGGAAAGCACTCGGAGCAGTCCTGTCCAGCGCCCCAGCCGAGCGGTAACTTTCGCCTCTAACTCCTGCCAGTTTGCCGGCCAGGCTTCTCAGCGGGGCTAAGGTGGACTCCCAGATAGAGGAGGTGCGTGGTGCTCCACGCAAAAGGTGTCATCTCCTCCGGCAGGGAGTCCACCCGCCACTGACCAACCAGGAGTCCGGAACATTTCTCCCAATTGATCCTCGCGGAGGACGCGGCAGAAAAGGTCTGATGGCAGTCGCGCATCCTCCGCAAGTCAACGGGATCTGTGATTGCGAGGAGCACGTCGTCGGCGTAAGCCGAGAGGACGACCCGCATGGCCGGCTCGCGCAGAGCCAATCCCGTCAACCTCCTGCGAAGCAGGCACAGGAAGGGCTCCACGCAGATGGTATACAATTGGCCGGACATGGGGCATCCCTGACGCACTCCTCTCCCAAATCGAAGGGGCGCCGTCAAGGACCCGTTAACTTTGACTAGACACTCTGCGGCGGCGTATAAAAGTCGGACCCGGGCCACGAAATGCGGCCCGATTCCAAAAGCGCGCAGAGTCCCGAAAAGGTAATCGTGATCCACCCTGTCGAACGCCTTCTCCTGATCGAGGGAGAGAAAGGCGACCGACTGACCAGTCCTCCGGGAAAGATGGATCAGGTCCCGGACCAGGTGGATGTTGTCCTGGATGGACCGGCCCGGGACCGTGTAGGACTGGTCGGGGTGGATCATGTGGGCCAGCACGGAGCCCAGGCGGGTAGACATAGCCCGGGCAAAGATCTTATAATCCGTGCTGAGGAGGGAGACCGGACGCCAGTTTTTAAGCAGGCGGAGATCGCCCCTCTTCGGCAGCAGGACGATGACCGCCCTGCGCCACGAGAGGGGCATCTCCCAGGTCGCCAGGCTTTCCCCCAGGACCCGCGCGTAATCGTCCCCCAGGACGTCCCAGAACGCCCTGAGGAACTCCACGGTCAACCCATCCAGCCCTGGGGATTTGCCCCTCGAGAGCTGGTGGAGGGCGCCAGTCAGCTCCGCCAACGTGAGCGGAGCCTCCAATCCTTCGGCGCCCTCCGGGCTGACCTGCAGCAGGTCCTCCCACAAAACTCTGCGCGCATCCTCGCTGGACGGATCCGGAGAGAACAACGCACTGTAATAAGTACGGACCAGGAGGCCCATTCCCTCCGGATCCGTGATGGAAGATCCGTCGTCGGCCAGCAGCTCGATGAGCTGCTTACGGACCCCCCGCCATTTTTCCAGCGAGTAGAAGAAGGGTGAGGCGCGGTCCAAATCTTTCAGGATCTGGATCCGCGACCTCACGTACGCGCCTCGGGACCCTATGAGCTGCAGGTTCCTCAGCGCGCCCTTCTTCTCTTTGTACGCCTGCCACAGGGCCGGGTCCGCGACGGCATGACCGAGGCGGGACTCCAAGTCGAGCACCTCCCTCTCAAGGCGCCCGATCTCGGCTTCCCGCCTCTTGGTCGACCCCTTCGCGTACTCCTGACAGAAGACGCGGATGTGCGTCTTGCCCACATCCCACCATAGTCTCAAGGAGGGGAAGCCCCCCTGCTTCCTTCTCCAATCGGCCCAGAATCGACAGAACGAGTCCCGAAATCGCTTGTCCTCCAGCAGCCGGTTGTTAAAGTGCCAGTACGCAGACCTCGCCCGCGTGCGGAGCGGAGTGAACTCCGCCCACACCAGGCGGTGGTCCGAGCACGGCACCAGCCGCATGGAGGCCGCCGAGACGCGGGAGACGTACGCCTGCGAAATGTAGAGGCAGTCGATTCGCGACCCCCCTCCTCCAGACCTCCACGTGAAGGTGCTGGAGTCGGGATGGATATTCCGCCAGACGTCCACCAAGTTAAGGGAGCTGATCAGTCCCCTCAACTTCTCCACCGACGCTTGGCCGCGCTGGGGACCGGAGCGATCCCCCACCTCGAGGGTGCAGTTAAAATCCCCCTCGAGGATGATGCACTCGCCGCTATCGATGGAGCTCAAGAGAGCGGACACTTCTTCAAAGAAGCGCGCTTGCAACGCGCCGGGCCTGGGCGCGCACACGTTCACAAAGTGGAGCGGCACGCTACCCAGGCGAACGGCGAGGTGGAGCAAGCGGCCCGGCACTAGATCCTTGACCCCCAAGATCTCCGGTTGAGAAGTCGGGGCCAACAAGATAGCCACCCGACTAGAAATAGGGGTGAGGTGACTCATGTGGACCCCACCCTGCCACTCCAGGAGCCAGGTGGCTTCGTCTCCCGGAATGGTGTGGGTTTCCTGCAGAAAGCTCACCGCGTATCTCCCTTCCCTAAGGACTGAGAGATTGTGAAATCTGCGGTGAGACCCCCTGCTGCCGTTGATGTTGAGGCTGGCTATGGTTATCTTCATGTCAAAGGTACTTAAAACCCGTCACCAACAGCTCACTGTGAGGAGGGAGTGGAAGTGCACCTGGCCTTCCACTCCCCCAGCAACCCATTGAGGAACACATTAAACCGGCGCCTCTCAATCAGTTTCACGCCCACGCGCTTGCCCGTTATCTTCAGGGCAGCACGGACGGACTGGATGATCAGCGCCAGATTCGACCAGCGGTCGAGGGCCAGCTGAACTTTATTGCGGCAGCCCCTGCAAACCGCGAGGAAATCCCGGAGTTCCGCCGTGGGGATGAGAGGAGATTCGGTGGGAGGCACGAGGGACTCCACCACCTCACTGGCGATGGAATCAAGATCATCCTCCGTGCCCCACACCGAATCCCCATCCTCCTCCGGGTCGTCACCGCCAGCGGGCGACACATCTACCACACACTGTGGGGCGGACGTCCCGGCCGCGCCAGCTGGTCCCGCCTCCGTCACGATCCCACCCCCAGGATCGATGGCGGAGGAGTCCTCTCTGGGTTCTATTGTGAAACTGGAGCCTGTCGGCACCAGCAGCCCAGGACCCCCCTCCACCTCCGTCCCCAGGCCAATGAGTGGTCCAGGGGAGACATAAGATCCCGACTCCGGAAATCCAGCCGGAGCCGAGACCGGAGGCGGAGAGAGGAGGCCATCTCCCGCTCCGCCAGCACCCACAGGTCCAGCAGATGGGGCAGCATTCTCAGTTATAACTGGGTCGGGTGTCTCCTGGTTGGTGGTGGACTCCAGCTGGGAGGCCCGACCCTCTGGGGCGTCGCCCTCCCCTTCATTCAGGGCACCCGACCCAGTAGCAGTGGCGGAATGGGCGGCGTCCCCAGGCTCCCCCACCACAAGCAGGGCCCCACTTACTCCTTCTGGAGGGGCCTCATGTACCGGGGCCTTCCCCTCCCCTCCATCCTGAGGAACAGGGAGCTCCTGCCCGGACTTTGCAGCCTTGGTGGTGGCGGTAGGGGGTACCTGAGGACCAGAAACAGGAGGCAGCTCCCCTCCAACAGATGGGCCCTACACCTCAGACCCCTGTGTTATTTCTGTGGAGGGGTGCCTTCTCCTCTTTTTCCCACTAGGGCGCAGAGGCTCAGAGACCTCCATGTCATCAGAGGCCTCCGCACCCTCCTTTTTTAGTCACCCTGGGCCTGAGCCCAGCCCTGGGACAGGTGGATTCCATGGGAATGGGCTTTGGGCTGAGCTCAGGCTCGGGTTGAGTCAAAGTGTACATGGGACGCGCCTCATGATGTTTCTTTTTTCCCCGCGTCTTCCTTCTGCTAACCCTAACCCTAACCCCCTTGCAGACGTGGCACCGCGCTCCATCTGAGGTCCAGAAGACGCGGTAGGCCGTCCCCTGAAACTCTATACCGAAGTGGCCCTCCAAGACCTCCTCCCGCGCCAGCTGCATGAATAGCTGGCGGCGGAAGGAGTAGACATGTCGGAGGCTGTGCTCCCGAAGACCGAGCGGGACTGGGGTGATCCCCGACCTCACCTCCCCCAGATGGTGTAGATGGGGGAGGAGGAGCTCATCAGGAATGAAGGGTGGGACATTCGACAAGGTTACCCGATGTGCAGTGGCCCCCAGAGGGTCCACTGGCAGGAAAATCCCACCCACTGTGAGCCCCGTACTTAGGGCGAGGGACACAGCCCGCTCGGTCTTCAGGAAGAACACAGCCTTCCCATACATCTTTGAGGCTGCAACAATGGCCGAGGGGCCGACAACCACGGCCATTGCCTTAACACAAGCCTCAATAGTCATATTAGGATGAGTGTAACTCTTCACCCCATGCTTTGATGTTAAGATTTTAAATGGTGACGGGGCCACAGGAGCAGCTGTCGCAGCTGCTGCAGCATAGGAGGGCCCCGCCACCGGAGAGGACTGAGAAGTCATGGGGTAGAAGAGTTACAAGCACTTTGTTGAGAGCAAAAAAAAAGAAAAGAGCAAATACAATAAATCAAAAATGTAACACTTAAAGGATGTAGCACAGGGGAAGAGGCTGAGGGAGAGGAAGGCCAAGAGGAATCAGTCTTTGTTAGTATTGCACAAGTCTTGTAGCTGGTCTTCCAGTTGGGAGGGTGGGGTGATGTCTTCACCTGGGTCAGCTGTAAGCTGCCAAGGCACACGCCTCCTTCGATGTTCAGATAAGAGAAAAGAGAAGAGAAGTCTATTCACCTGGGCAGCTCCAGCTGTCCCAGGCTTAGTAGTTGGGGTGGGGAGGGAGCTCCCTATCCAAAGATGTTAAACACAGGAGCTCCCTATTGAACAATGCAGCCCCACCCAAAGTCTTCAGGTCTCTTCTTTCCCCACCCCCAACAATCAATGAAAAAGACTTCAGGATAAAACAAACTCACAAAAGAGCTTCCAGTTCTTCCAGTTCTCTGCCTTCCTGCCTTTGTTGAAATTTGGAACAAACTTTTGTTTCAGTTTGAATCTCCCTCTTGCAGCAGTCACACAGCCTGCAGCCTCCAACCTGTGCACACAGCTACAGTCAGCTACACCTCGTTGATGCACTCAGGCTCCCAAATCAGAGAGCAGCCAAACCCAGTGCTGTAGCTGTCCTGGGAGTGTTTGATGGGGACAGTGTAGAGGGAGCTTTACTCTGTATCTAACCCCCGTACTGTACCTGTCCTGGGAGTGTTTGATGGGGGACAGTGTAGAGGGAGCTTTACTCTGTATCTAACCCCCGTACTGTACCTGTCCTGGGAGTGTTTGATGGGGGACAGTGTCGAGGGAGCTTTACTCTGTATCTAACCCCCGTACTGTACCTGTCCTGGGAGTGTTTGATGCGGACAGTGTAGAGGGAGCTTTACTCTGTATCTAACCCCCGTACTGTACCTGTCCTGGGAGTGTTTGATGGGGACAGTGTAGAGGGAGCTTTACTCTGTATCTAACCCCCGTTTTTTTGTTTTGCTTTACTCTGTATCTAACCCCGTTTTTTTGAGCTTTACTCTGTATCTAACCCCCGTACTGTACCTGTCCTGGGAGTGTTTGATGGGGACAGTGTAGAGGGAGCTTTACTCTGTATCTAACCCCCCGTTTTTTTTTTTTTTTTTTTTTTTTTTCTTTTTTTTTTCTTCATTGCCCAGCCAATCCCAGTACTGTACCTGTCCTGGGAGTGTTTGATGGGACAGTGTAGAGGGAGCTTTACTCTTTATCTAACCCCCGTACTGTCCCTGTCCTGGGAGTGTTTGATGGGACAGTGTAGAGGGAGCTTTACTCTGTATCTAACCCCCGTTTTTTTTTTTTTTTTTCTTTTTCTTGTGACCTTTATACCCCAGGCCCCTTTTATATTTTTCACATCGAGGGGGCCTTTATCCCTCAGGCCCCCTTTATGTACATATTTACAGTTTTAAAATAACTTTATTAAAACCAGATAAATAAACAAAAACTCAAATTAAAATGCCATTCTCGGCGTCGACGATGCACTCCAGTCCCTGCGGTGCCCACCGGTCGCGGAAGGCCTCAAGCGTACCGGCGGACACCGCATGCTCCTTTTCCAGGGACACCCGGGCGCGAACGTAACCGCGGAAGAGGGGCAGGCAATCGGGGAGGACGGACCCCCCGACGGCCCGCAACCTGGACCTGTGAATTGCCACCTTGGCCAGGCCCAGGAGCAGACCGACGAGGAGATCCTCCTCCCGGCCCAAGCCCCTCCGCACCGGGTGCCCAAAGATCAGGAGCGTGGGACTGAAGTGCAGCCAGAATTTGAGGAGCAGCCCCTTCAGATACTCAAATAGGGGCTGCAACCTCGCACACTCCATATAAATGTGGAACACGGACTCGTCCAGGCCGCAGAAAGTACAGCTGGCCTGGGAGTCCGTGAACCTACTTAAAAGCCTATTGCACGGGACTGCTCTGTGCAGCACCCTCCACCCCAGGTCCCCGATGTAAAGGGGGAAGACTCCCGCGTAGAGAGACCTCCATCGGGGTTTCCCCTCGCCGCCAGATGGCAACGCGGACCGCCAGGGCGTGTCCGGCCGGCTGACGAGGGCGAGGAAGTGGAGAGTGTGCAGGAGCAGCCCGTACAGGAAACCCCTCCGCGCCGATTGGAATGGCACGGAGGGCATTTCCGAGAGGCGGCTCGGGTTGTGCGGGACCGGCTCCCGAGGAGGGTTTCGGGGCCTGGGTCCGATGAGCAGTTCCGGCCGAGCAGGGGTCAGCTCAGCCGGGATCGCTCCGCACTCCCGAGCCCCCTCGCCACCCGCAGTGAGGGGCGTCCCGGGGGTTTCGGCTACTCCTCCGCCCGCCGGACCGTCCCCGGAGTCGGCCGCCCGGACAGCCGAGGCGCTCTCCTCCGCCGGCGGGGGAGCGCCCTGACTGGAGGCGACCGTGTTCCAGACTCGGAAAAGATCCCGGTAAAAGACAGGCAACTCCCTCAGAGAGGCGCGGCTAACGGACTCCACCGGGAGCTGCGTGTCGTCTTGAAGGCAGTGACACTGGCGGAAAAAATACGTCGCCAGCGCACACCATCTGGGAGGACGCTCGACGTACAGGTATCTCTGCAGGGTCCGAAGGCGGAGAGTCGCAGCCTGGGTGCGGACGCACACCAGCGACTGACCGCCCTCCTCGATCGGGAGACTCAGGACCGCGGCAGAGACCCAGTGTTTCCTCTTGCCCCAGAAGAAATCGACGAGTTTCTTCTGGATCTTGGTGGCAAATACAGGGGGCGGGGCCAAAGTGACCAACCGGTACCACAGCATGGAGGCCACCAGTTGGTTTATGACCAACGCTCGGCCCCTGTAGGAAAGCACTCGGAGCAGTCCTGTCCAGCGCCCCAGCCGAGCGGTGACTTTCGCCTCCAACTCCTGCCAGTTTGCCGGCCAGGCTTCCTCAGCGGGGCTAAGGTGGACTCCCAGATAGAGGAGGTGCGTGGTGCTCCACGCAAAAGGTGTCATCTCCTCCGGCAGGGAGTCCACCCGCCACTGACCAACCAGGAGTCCGGAACATTTCTCCCAATTGATCCTCGCGGAGGACGCGGCAGAAAAGGTCTGCTGGCAGTCGCGCATCCTCCGCAAGTCAACGGGATCTGTGATTGCGAGGAGCACGTCGTCGGCGTAAGCCGAGAGGACGACCCGCATGGCCGGCTCGCGCAGAGCCAATCCCGTCAACCTCCTGCGAAGCAGGCACAGGAAGGGCTCCACGCAGATGGTATACAATTGGCCGGACATGGGGCACCCCTGACGCACTCCTCTCCCAAATCGAAGGGGCGCCGTCAAGGACCCGTTAACTTTGACTAGACACTCTGCGGCGGCGTATAAAAGTCGGACCCGGGCCACGAAATGCGGCCCGAGTCCGAAAGCGCGCAGAGTCCCGAAAAGGTAATCGTGATCCACCCTGTCGAACGCCTTCTCCTGATCGAGGGAGAGAAAGGCGACCGACTGACCAGTCCTCTGGGAAAGATGGATCAGGTCCCGGACCAGGTGGATGTTGTCCTGGATGGACCGGCCCGGGACCGTGTAGGACTGGTCGGGGTGGATCATGTGGGCCAGCACGGAGCCCAGGCGGGTGGACATAGCCCGGGCAAAGATCTTATAATCCGTGCTGAGGAGGGAGACCGGACGCCAGTTTTTAAGCAGGCGGAGATCGCCCCTCTTCGGCAGCAGGACGATGACCGCCCTGCGCCACGAGAGGGGCATCTCCCCGGACGCCAGGCTTTCCCCCAGGACCCGCGCGTAATCGTCCCCCAGGACGTCCCAGAACGCCCTGAGGAACTCCACGGTCAACCCATCCAGCCCTGGGGATTTGCCCCTCGAGAGCTGGTGGAGGGCGCCAGTCAGCTCCGCCAACGTGAGCGGAGCCTCCAATCCTTCGGCGCCCTCCGGGCTGACCTGCGGCAGGTCCTCCCACAAAACTCTGCGCGCATCCTCGCTGGACGGATCCGGAGAGAACAACGCACTGTAATACGTCCGGACCAGGAGGCCCATTCCCTCCGGATCCGTGATGGAGGATCCGTCGTCGGCCAGCAGCTCAACGAGCTGCTTACGGACCCCCCGCCATTTTTCCAGCGAGTAGAAGAAGGGTGAGGCGCGGTCCAAATCTTCCAGGATCTGGATCCGCGACCTCACGTACGCGCCTCGGGACCCTATGAGCTGCAGGTTCCTCAGCGCGCCCTTCTTCTCTTTGTACGCCTGCCACAGGGCCGGGTCCGCGACGGCATGACCGAGGCGGGATTCCAAGTCGAGCACCTCCCTCTCAAGGCGCCCGATCTCGGCTTCCCGCCTCTTGGTCGACCCCTTCGCGTACTCCTGACAGAAGACGCGGATGTGAGTCTTGCCCACATCCCACCATAGCCTCAAGGAGGGGAAGCCCCCCTGCTTCCTTCTCCAGTCGGCCCAGAAGCGACAGAACGAGTCCCGAAATCGCACGTCCTCCAGCAGCCGGTTGTTAAAGTGCCAGTACGCGGACCCCGCCCGCGTGCGGAGCGGAGTAAACTCCGCCCACACCAGGCGGTGGTCCGAGCACGGCACCAGCCGCATGGAGGCCGCTGAAACGCGGGAGACGTACGCCTGCGAAATGTAGAGGCGGTCGATTCGCGACCCCCCTCCTCCAGACCTCCACGTGAAGGCGCTGGAGTCGGGATGGAGATTCCGCCAGACGTCCACCAAGTTAAGGGAGCTGATCAGTCCCCTCAACTTCTCCACCGACGCTTGGCCGCGCTGGGGACCGGAGCGATCCCCCACCTCGAGGGTGCAGTTAAAATCCCCCCCGAGGATGATGCACTCGCCGCTATCGATGGAGCTCAAGAGAGCGGACACTTCTTCAAAGAAGCGCGCTTGCAACGCGCCGGGCCTGGGCGCGTACACGTTCACAAAGTGGAGCGGCACGCTACCCAGGCGAACGGCGAGGTGGAGCAAGCGGCCCGGCACTAGCTCCTTGACCCCCAAGATCTCCGGCTGAAAAGTCGGGGCCAACAAGATAGCCACCCCACTAGAAATAGGGGTGAGGTGACTCATGTAGACCCCACCCTGCCACTCCAGGAGCCAGGTGGCTTCGTCTCCCGGAACGGTGTGGGTTTCCTGCAGAAAGCTCACCGCGTATCTCCCTTCCCTAAGGACTGAGAGATTGTGAAATCTGCGGTGAGCCCCTCTGCTGCCGTTGATGTTGAGGCTGGCTATGGTTATCTTCATGTCAAAGGTACTTAAATCCCGTCACCAACACCTCACTGTGAGGAAGGAGTGGAAGTGCACCTGGCCCTCCACTCCCCCAGCAACCCATTGAGGAACACATTAAAACGGCGCCTCTCAACCAGTTTCACGTCCGCGCGCTTACCCGCTATCTTAAGGGCGGCACGGACGGACTGGATGATCAGCGCCAGATTCGACCAACGGTCGAGGGCCAGCTGAACTTTATTGCGGCAACCCCTGCAAGCCGCGAGGAAATCCCGGAGTTCCGCCGTGGGGATGAGAGGAGATTCGGTGGGAGGCACGAGGGACTCCACCACCTCACTGGCGATGGAATCAAGATCATCCTCCGTGCCCCGCACCGAATCCCCATCCTCCTCCGGGTCGTCACCGCCAGCGGCCGACACATCCACCACACACTGTGGGGCGGACGTCCCGGCCGCGCCAGCTGGTCCCGCCTCCGTCACGATCCCACCCCCAGGATCGATGGCGGAGGAGTCCTCTCTGGGTTCTATTGTGAAACTGGAGCCTGTCGGCACCAGCGGTTCAGGACCCCCCTCCACCTCCATCCCCAGGCCAATGAGTGGTCCAGGGGAGACAGAAGTTCCGGACTCCGGGAAACCAGCCGGAGCCGAGACTGGAGGCGGCGAGAGGAGGCCATCTCCCGCTCCGCCAGCACCCACAGGCCCAGCAGATGGGGCAGCATTCTCAGTTATAACTGGGTCGGGTGTCTCCTGGTTGGTGGTGGACTCCGGCTGGGAGGCCCGACCCTCTGGGGCCTCGCCCTCCCCTTCATTCAGGGCACCCGACCCAGTAGCAGTGGCGGAATGGACGGTTTCCCCAGGCTCCCCCACCACAAGCAGGGCCCCACTTACTCCTTCAGGAGGGGCCTCACGTACCGGGGCCATCCCCTCCCCTCCATCCTGAGGAATAGGGAGCACCTGCCCGGACTTTGCAGCCTTGGTGGTGGCGGTAGGGGGCACCTGAGGACCAGAAACAGGAGGCAGCTCCCCTCCAACAGATGGGCCCTGCACCTCAGGGCCCTGTGTTATTTCTGTGGAGGGGTGCCTTCTCCTCTTTTTCGCACTTGGGCGCGGAGACTCAGAGACCTCCATGTCATCAGAGGCCTCCGCACCCTTTTTTCCTTTTTTAGTCACCCTGGGCCTGAGCCCAGCCCTGGGACAGGTGGATTCCATGGGAATGGGCTTTGGGCTGAGCTCAGGCTCGGGTTGAGTCAAAGTGTCCAGGGGACGCGCCTCACGATGTTTCTTTTTTCCCCGCGTCTTCCTTCCGCTCGGACGGACGCTCCCCTCCCCGCCAGAGGCTGTGAAAACCACAGCCTCCGGAACCGACTGAGCGGTGTCTGTTGGATGTGCGGGGGGAGTGGGAGGAGGTGCTGTGGAACCACTCTGGGCCGCCGAGGTGGAGCTGGCGGCCGGGAGGTTGGGGCAGTTCTTCCGAACATGCCCCACCCCCTTGCAGACGTGGCACCGCGCCCCGTCCGAGGTCCAAAAGACGCGGTAGGCCGTCCCCTGGAACTCCACATTAAATTGGCCCTCCGTGTCCTCCTCCCGCGCCAGCTGCATAAATAACTGGCGGCGGAAGGAGTAGACATGTTGGAGGCTGTGCTCCCGAAGACCAAGCCGGACTGGGGTGATCCCCGACCTCACCTCCCCCAGATGGTGCAGGTGGGGGAGGAGGAGCTCACTGGGAATGAAGGGTGGGACGTTGGACAACATTATCCGATGCGCAGTGGCCCCCAGAGGGTCCACTGGCAGGAAGGTCCCCCCCACAGTGAGCCCTTTACTCAGGGCCAGGGACACCGCCCGCTCGGTCTTCAAAAAGAACACAGCCTTCCCATACATCTTTGAGGCCGCAACAATGGCCGAGGGGCCGACAACCACGGCCATTGCCTTAACGCAGGCCTCAATAGACATGTTGGGGTGGGGATAGCTCTTCACCCCATGGCTGCATGTCAATAATTTAAAGGGTGACGGGGCCACGTGGGCAGCCACAGAAGCTGCAGCTGCGTAGGTAGTAGAGGGCCCCGCCACCGGTGATGAAGGGCTTGCCATGGGTCCAAGAGCTAAACCCACCCCAAATTGTGGACTTGCACACTAAATAACAGATTCACAGAAAGATTTGAAAAGACAAACAAACAAACAACAGGTTAGTGGAGAGGCTGAGGTAAGAGAGGAGAGGCAAAGGCAGGCTGGAAGGGATGACTTGCTTTCTGGAGGTGGTGCTCACAGAACACTTAAAACAAACAGTCTTTGAAGTTGGTCTTCCGGTCTTCTGGTTGGGGGAGTCGTCTTCACCTGGGTCAGCTGAAGCTGCCCAGGCACTATCTATCCCCTTCCGTCTGTTTAGCTGGGCAGCTTCAGCTGACCCAGGCTTGGCAATTGGGGTGGGGAGGGAGCTTCCCTGTGTGCTTTTGCAGCAGCACAGACTCCTGTTGAATTGGCAGCCCCACCCCTTGTTGTTCCAGCCACTTGTTCCTCCCCCAACAGTCCAAAGTAAATTACTGGTGTTCAGCACCCACCTCCAGACAAAGCCTTGTTTCCACAAAATGTCCCTTTCTTCTCTTTAATGGAGACTGTTGTTGGAGTTTTCCTCTGCTTGTTGGTAGCTGCTCTCCCTTGCTCAGTGCAGCTCCTCTCTCCACCTCTGCAACCTCCAACTGCCACCAGCACTCTCAGCTGCACCTCGTTGATGCACTCAGGCTCCCAAATCAGTGGGCAGCCAATCCCAGTGCTGTACCTGTCCTGGGAGTGTTTGATGGGGACAGTGTAGAGGGAGCTTTACTCTGTATCTAACCCCCCGTGCTGTACCTGTCCTGGGGAGTGTTTGATGGGGACAGTGTAGAGGGAGCTTTACTCTGTATCTAACCCCGTTTTAAAAAAAATAACTTTATTAAAACCAGATAAATAAACAAAAACTCAAATTAAACTGCCATTCTCGGCGTCGACAATGCACTCCAGTCCCTGCGGTGCCCACCGGTCGCGGAAGGCCTCAAGCGTACCGGCGGACACCGCATGCTCCTTTTCCAGGGAGACCCGGGCGCGAACGTAACCGCGGAAGAGGGGCAGGCAATCGGGGAGGACCCCGTTTTTTTTTTTTTTTCTTTTATCTAACCCCGTGCTGTACCTGTCATGGGAGTGTTTGATGCGGACAGTGTAGAGGGAGCTTTACTCTGTATCTAACCCCCGTTTTTTTTTCATTTTCTTCCCCTTTTTTTTTCCCCCCGTTTTTTTTTAAGGTGTCCTTTATACCCCAGGCCCCTTTTATATATTTTTTATGTCGAGGGGGCCTTTATTCCTCAGGCCCCCTTTATATACACACTTATATTTTTAAAATAACTTTATTAAAACCAGATAAATAAACAAAAAACTCAAATTAAAATGCCATTCTCGGCGTCGACATTGCACTCCAGTCCCTGCGGTGCCCACCGGTCGCGGAAGGCCTCAAGCGTACCGGCACGTACCTGTCCTGGGAGTGTTTGATGGGGACAGTGTAGAGGGAGCTTTACTCTGTATCTAACCCCCGTACTGTACCTGTCCTGGGAGTGTTTGATGGGGGACAGTGTAGAGGGAGCTTTACTCTGTATCTAACCCCCGTGCTGTACCTGTCCTGGGAGTGTTTGATGGGGGACGGTGTAGAGGGAGCTTTACTCTGTATCTAACCCCCGTACTGTACCTGTCCTGGGGAGTGTTTGATGGGGACTGTGTAGAGGGAGCTTTACTCTGTATCTAACCCCCGTACTGTACCTGTCCTGGGAGTGTTTGATGGGGACAGTGTAGAGGGAGCTTTACTCTGTATCTAACCCCCATACTGTACCTGTCCTGGGGAGTGTTTGATGGGGACTGTGTAGAGGGAGCTTTACTCTGTATCTAACCCCCGTACTGTACCTGTCCTGGGAGTGTTTGATGGGGACAGTGTAGAGGGAGCTTTACTCTGTATCTAACCCCCGTACTGTACCTGTCCTGGGAGTGTTTGATGGGGACAGTGTAGAGGGAGCTTTACTCTGTATCTAACCCCCGTACTGTACCTGTCCTGGGGAGTGTTTGATGGGGACTGTGTCGAGGGAGCTTTACTCTGTATCTAACCCCCGTACTGTACCTGTCCTGGGAGTGTTTGATGGGGACAGTGTAGAGGGAGCTTTACTCTGTATCTAACCCCCGTACTGTACCTGTCCTGGGGAGTGTTTGATGGGGGACAGTGTAGAGGGATCTTTACTCTGATCTAACCCCCGTACTGTACCTGTCCTGGGAGTGTTTGATGGGGGACAGTGTAGAGGGAGCTTGACTCTGTATCTAACCCCCATACTGTACCTGTCCTGGGAGTGTTTGATGGGGGACAGTGTCGAGGGAGCTTTAATCTGTATCTAACCCCCGTTTTTTTTTGAGCTTTGCTCTGTATCTAACCCCCGTACTGTACCTGTCCTGAGGAGTGTTTGATGGGGGACAGTGTAGAGGGAGCTTTACTCTGTATCTAACCCCCGTACTGTACCTGTCCTGAGGAGTGTTTGATGGGGGACAGTGTAGAAGGATGTTTCCTGGGAGTCCTGCATGCTATTAGCTCCCTGGTTGTGAGAGGGTTGGTAACCTGACCCTTCCTGTCCTGCAGTGAGTGCCATGAGATGGTTTATGCTAGTGTTGGACTTTACTAGGCCATGCACTTAATAACCTGCGGAATCTGTGAATATTGCCCTATTTTGTTGGGCGCTTGTATACATAACTCGTTGTGTGGTGATTTGCCTGCCCATGGATATCTGCTTGGATTTCAGTGAACGGGCTCGCGCCTGGTTCTTCGGCTGCCATATTGTTTCAGAATCTGTTTGAAGTTTTGTCTCAACATTAATTTTCTCGTCTCTTTCTATTTTTCCACAGCTCCCCCAGATTACTCTCCCTAATGTGGGGACCCGAACTGTTGAGAGGAGGTGATTGTCAGGGAACCCGAAACAGGGTTCCCATTTCCAGCACTGCCCGAACAGAAGACACCGGAATCCATTCTGATATCCCCTCACCGTCCCTCCCCAACCTTTGTTCCCCTCTCCCATACCGATCCCTCCATTAACCCGATCCCTCCCCCATCCCGAACCGCCCTCCAACCCAATCCCTCCTTCATCCCGATCTCTCCCCCATCCCGATCCCTCCCCCACCTGATCCCTCCCCCATCCCGATCCATCCCCTCCCCGCCTCATCCTGATCCCTTCCCCTCCCCGTTCCCCTCACCTGTTCCACCTTCAGCTCCATCTGTCTCTCCCTTTCTGCTCTGCCCATCTATCCCTCCCCCTTCTCTGTCCCTCCTGCTCCCCATTCCCTTCCCCTCCCTCTCTCTCTCCTCAATGCCAATCCTTCCCCAGCCCATCCCTGTTCTGCTCACTCTCCACAGCTGGGAAGTCTGCACCGCCTCTTGCTCCAGCTTTTCGGCCTAACCTTACTTGAAGCCTGGGACCCAAGTAACAACACCCCCCCCACTCCCCCCCGCCCCACCCCTCCTCACCCCCCTGGCTTCGAAATGTAGTCCCTCACTGTCTGGCTGGAGAATTGGCTCTTTGGCCTACACTCCTGTTTATATTTTTATTTATGTTTCATTTAATATTGAGTAACCAATGTTTCTAATTTATAAAAAGAAATAATTCAGGGGGAGCCATGACCATATTCTCAGCCCAGGCTTGGGGCCCTTGTCAGCTTGAGGTAGGGTTGCCAATTCTCCAGACTAGGCCTGGAGTCTGCAGGTTACAGCTGTGAGCAAAAGGCCCGGGAGTAAACAAAATGTTCAAACGCTCTCAATTATTAGCTGGAAAAATACTGGAGATTCTGGGAGAATAATTAGTCAAGATTGATCCAATTGGGTATCCAAGAGTCTGTTTCCTTTCAAATTGGCCGTCGGAATGGATCAATGGCGCGATGTGTTGGGAAGGGGGCAGTTGTCAGCGGGAAGCCATGGGATTGAACCTCCAGGAAAAGGCCCAAGCAGAGTTGGCAACCCTACGCTGGAGTGGGAGGGAAGGGGGGGGTGGGGAATGCGGGGAGGGAGAGGGGCAGCGGGGAAGGGGAGGAGTTGTGAGGGAGGGGAGGGGGAGCAGCGGAGAAGGGGGCACTCGAACCCAACCAGAGGAGGTCGATTGACTCACAATCAGAGCAGCTTATGTAGCCTGCGGCCCCTCCCCCCCAACCATACTCCCCACCAACACCCACCTGCTGCCCCCATCCCACCATTTCAATTACATTGGAACCAAAATGTTAATAGTAACGCGGAGAAGCTGGAGATTCTTGGGATATTTCCGCTGCAATGGAAGCAGGCTAAGAGACAATTAAATGGAGTTTATGTAAAATTATACAGAGGGGTTTGGCAAAAGGGTTAAAGGACAATTTGCTATCAGTGTCTCTCGGACATGGTGGTTGGTGTTAAATTGTCACTGAGGTTAGGAGATGTTTCCTCACATCCGGAGCTCGGTATGACAATGAGTCGCTGGGGGGGGGGTGGGGGGGGGGGGGGTGGTGGTGTCGAGTGTAAATCTGGATTTAAAGCCAGGCATTGCTGCCCCCTTGTGATGGGGGGGGGGAGTAGATGACACTGGCTCAGACCCAGTGACCAGCTGTCTGACTCTTGCAACCCAATTCCAATGAATATTCCGGATTTGCCTTTCCCGTTTCCCTTAACTAATTCTTTGCGATACCTCCAGGCTGCAAATTCCCCCAAGTGTCTCCAATCTCGAATCAACACTGCGACCCCTCACCCTGACCCCTCACCCCGCCCTGCCCTAACCCCAGACCCAGAGTATCAGCCTCGTGACTCTTCTCTCCACATTGTCCCAGCCCTCCAGCGTTTGAACCTTTCCCCCCTTGTTTCTCAGTGACCAAGGCACGGCCCCTTCCATTGAGCACCTAGTCCCATCACTTGGAGTGAAGGGAGGCAGAGTAGATGGGGGGGGGGGGGGCGGGGGAGGGGTGAGGGGAAGAACACAGAACTTGTACACCACTGGAAAGTGACTCCAAAAGTGCCTTAATGGAGAACGGGAATATGAAAATGGCTTCAATTTCCTTTAGAACGTGTCATAATCTTTTGTGTCTTAAATGTAACATACGTGTATTGTTATTGTGGGGAGGGTGGGTTAATTTTAACCTTTCATTTGCTGGGTCAAGCAGGGTCACGATATTGGCAATGAGCCTGACTCTTGTGAACTGAGGTGCTGGAAAGTCCCTTTGGACATCAACTGAACTGCCAACAGATGTGAAGGCTAAGAGGAGATTCAGTGGAATTTATTATTGAAATAAAAGATTACACGGAGGGTTTTCAACCATGCCGTCTATTTCTGGTCTTTGAATCATTTCACTCAGTTGCCGTACCCTAAAGGGAATTCCAGCTGTCTCAGTGCCTTGTTTCTGATGTAAATTCACTGGTTGTAATACACGCAACCCAGGGTTTGCGTGTCAGTTATATGTTCTCTGTTTGTACTACTGTAATCCTGGTGTCGAGCCCTGTCTATGAAGAATCTCCATTCACAAGGATGAGAAGGAAGCTTTTTTTTTCTTAACACTTTGTGCCCACTGTAGCTTAGGATTTCGCCCTGAGACGACCACCAGGCCTGGAAACGTGGTCCCTCACCAAGGACCTCAGCATGTTGAAGTAGTCACACTGCGCCCACGAGAGGCACTCAGTGTTGCAGTAAGTCCATCCTGGCCCAACACCTCCCCCTCGTGGCGGAAAATAACAACTGCAGCGTTTCAGTTCACTTCACAGATTCAACAGTTGCTGCACACCAATTACTTCCTGTAGATTCTCGCTCCTTAAACAGGTCCCCAGATTTACTTCCCCCCCCCACCCCCCCCCACCACCTCCGCCAGGAGTTGGAGAATCAAAACATCCTCTTTGCACTGAGAGGCCGCCTCACTCGAGCCTCTGTGGCAGGGCACCGGGGGTGGCGGGGGAACGGGAGCCCCTTTGGGATCGGCTCACTCGCGGGTGCGGATTTGCTTTTAACCCCTTTCCTGCTCTCCTATCTGCTTTTTCCGCCCGTCGTCCCAGTCCACGGTCAAACACACGGGAGGTAGTGGGGCGGAGGGGTTGGGATCTCAGATTCTGTCTTCCCCCTGTCCGGGGCGGCTGTTCTACCGCCAAGCACTGGCTGAAAACCGGCTGGTGCCACAGAGGGGCTAGGGGCGAGAGCCCCTCCCCCAACTCCGCGAGACTCATGGCGTCCACCTTGTTTAATCCCAGTGTTTGGCTGAGGGTCTGAAAGCTTATTGCACATAAATGTCAACCCTGCTCGACACACCAAAGGATTCATTATGTAATAAAAGTTCTTTTTTTTTTTCAAATCTACTGCTTGTGCGTTTCATTCCTGTGGGAATCACAGGCACCAGCGACAGCGCCTGATACAAGACATTGAGTCACTGAAACAATCGGAACAGGAGGCCATTCGGCCCCTCTCACCTGTTCCCTCATTCAATGAGACCAAGTTTGATCTGTGCCGTAACTCCACATTCCCACCGTTGCCCCATATCCCTTAATACTTCCGGATAACAAAAATCGACCAATCTCAGAGCTAAAATTAAAAATTTAATTTGCAATTAACATCGATTGCCGTTGGTGGGAGAGAGTTCCAAACTTCTCCCACCCTTTGCGTGTCGAAATGTTTCCTAATTTCACTCCTGAAAGGTCTGCCTCTCAGGTTTAGTCTCTGCCTCCCAGTCCTAGACTCCCCGACCAGCAGAAACAGTTTCTCTCACTCTCTACCCTATCAGTTCCCCCAAATATCCTGAAACCGTCAATCAAATCACCCCTTAACCTTCTAAACGCCAGGGACTACAACCCGTGTTTGTGTAATCTCCCCTCGTAATTTAACCCTTGGAAACCCGGTATCATTCTGGTAAATCTCCACTGCCCTCCCTCCAAGCCCAATACATCCTTCCCAAGGTGTGGTGTCGTGAATGGTGGTGGACAATTAAACAACTAACAGGAGGAGGAGGCTCCACAAATATCCCCATCCTCAATGATGGGGGAGCCCAGCACATCAGTGCAAAAGATAAGGCAACCACCTTCGGTTGATGATCCATCTCGGCCTCCTCCTGAGGTCCCCAGCATCACAGACGCCAGACTTCAGACAATCAGATTCACTCGACATGATATCATTGTTTAAAAAGGGTACGAGGGATAGGCCAAATAATTATAGGCCGGTCAGACTGATCTCGGTGGTGGGTGAATTGTTAGAACCTATTCTGAGGGACAGGATAAACTGCCACTAAGAAAGGCACGGATTAATCAGGGATAGTCAGCATGGATTTGTTAGGGGAAGGTCATGTCTTACTAACTTAATTGCGTTTTTTGAGGAAGTAACAGGGAGGATTGATGAGGGTTGTGCAGTGGATGTGGTCCACGTGAATTTTAGTAAGGCATATGACAAGGTCCCGCATGGCAGACTGGTCAGCGAAATAGAAGCCCATGGGATACAGGGGAATGTGGCAGGTTGGATCCAGAATTGGCTCAGGGACAGGAAACAAAGGGTAGTAGTCGATGGATGTTTTTGTGAATGGAAAGTGGTTTCCAGTGGTGTTCCACAGGGCTCAGTGTTGGGTCCCTTGCTGTTTGTAGTATATATTAATGATTTGCACTTAAATGTGGGAGGCATGATTGGGAAATTTGCTGATGACACAAAAATTGGCCGTGTAGTTAAGAGTGAAGAGGACAGCCGTAGACTCCAGAATGATGTCAATGGTTTGGTTGAGTGGGCGTGCTGGAACTGTATGAAAAGGCTGGTTGGGCCACAGCTGGAGTATTGCGTACAGTTCTGGTCACCACATTACAGGGAGGACATAATTGCTCTAGAGAGAGTACAGAGGAGATTTACGAGAATGTTGCCTGGGCTTGAAAGTTGCAGTTATGAGGAAAGATTGGATTGGCTAGGGTTGTTTTCCTTAGAACGGAGGAGGCTGAGGGGAGACTCAATTGAGGTGCACAAAATTATGAGGGGCCGAGATAGAGTAGACAGGAAGGACCTGTTTCCCCTGGCGGAGAGGTCAATTACCAGGGGGCACAGATTTAAGGTGATTGGTAGAAGGATTAGAGGGGACATGAGGTATGATACTGAGTAGAATGTCCACAGATTCCTGGACTGGCTGGACAGATAGATAAGGTGGTTAGGAAGGCAGACGGGATACTTGCCCTTATTAGCCAAGGCATAGGATATTAGACCAGGGAGGTTATGATGGAGCTGTATAAAACACTGGTTAGGCCACAGCTGGAGGACTGTGTGCAGTTCTGGTCACCACACTATAGGAAAGATGTGATTGAACGAGAGAGGGATTAGGCTGGATATCTACTTGTCAGCCAGTGCAGACACAAAGGGCCGAATAGCCCCGTTCAGTGCGGCAAATTTCTATGTTACTATGATCAAAAGCTCGGTCAAAGAGGTCGGTTTTTAAGCAGCATCTGAAAGGAGGAGAGGGAGAGGCGGAGAGGTTTAGGGGGGGGAATTCCAGAGCTTAGGGCCCCAAGGCAGCTGAAGGCACGGCCGCCAATGGTGGAACGATGGGAATCGGGGAGGGGGGGGGGGGGCGGGGGTGCGCAAGTGGCCAGAACTGGAGGAGGGCGGAAATCTCGGAGAGTTGTAGGGGCTGGAGGAGGCTACAGAGATAGGAAGAGGGGCGAGGGCCATGGAGGAATTTTACCAAGACGATGAGAATTTTGAAATCGGGGTACTGGGGAATGGCGGTGGGGGGGGGGGGGGTTAATGTAGGTCAGCAAGCACAGGGATGAAGGGCGAACGGGACTTGGTGCGAGTTAGGATACGGAAGCAGAGTTCTGGACGAGCTGGATTTTTGCGAAGGGTGGGAGGCCGGGCAGGAGAGCTGAGGCAGGAATGGAGTCGGTAGATAGAGAACAGAGTTTGTGGCGGGGACTGATGACGATGGCTTTGGTCAACTCAATATTTAACTGCCCATCCGGGACTGGATCTTGACCAAGCACCATGTCAAATCAGAAGCAGCGGAAGGGTTGAGAAAGGGCTGAATGGAGTCAGCAAACATAGAATAGCATTGCAGAAAAGAACACTATTCAGTCCATCAAATTTGTGCCAATGCTTTCCAAAAGCAATCCAGTGAGTCTCACTACCCCCTGTTCTTTCCCCATATCCCAGTGTAGTACTCCTTCCACCGCCTTGATTAAATCTCCTCTTAGCCTTCTCTGCTCTAAGGAGAACAACCCCAGCTTCTCCCAGTCTCTCCACGTCACTGGAATCCCTCATCCCAGCTGGTGAATCCCTTCCGTGCACTCTTGAAAGCCTTCGCGTCTTTCCTAAGGTGTGGTGCCCAAAGTTGGAGACAGTACTCCAGTTGCAGCCAAACTAGTGTTTTATATAGATCCACCAGGCAAGATGGTGGCACAGTGGCAATGTCACAGAACTAGTAATCCAGAGGTGCAGGCTAATGTCCTGGGGACATGGGTTCAAATCCCGTCATAGCAGCTGGGCGAATTTAAATCCAATTAATTAATTTTTTTAAAAATCTGGAATTGAAAGCTAATCTCAGTAATGGTGCCATGAAAATTGACATCGAGGCAAAATTTCACCGAGTGTGGCATCGAGGAGCCCCAGCAAAACTGAGGTCAATGGGAATCAGGGGGAAAACTCTCCGCTGGCTGGAGTCACACCGAGCGCAAAGGAAGATGGTCGTGGTTGTTGGAGGTCAATCATCTGAGCTCCAGGACGTCACTGCAGGAGTTCCTCAGGGTAGTGTCCTCGGCACAACCGTCTTCAGCTGCTTCATCAATGACCTACCTTCAATCATAAGGTCAGAAGTGGGGATGTTCGCTGATGATTGCACAATGTTCAGCACCATTCATGACTCCTCAGATACTGAAGCAGTCCGTGTAGAAATGCAGCAAGACCTGGACAATATCCAGGCTTGGGCTGGTAAGTGGCAAGTAACATTCGCGCCACACAAGTGCCAGGCAATGACCATCTCCAACAGGAGAGAATCTAACCATCTCCCCTTGACATTCAATGGCATTTCCATCGCTGAATCCCCCACTATCAACGTCCTAGGGGCTACCATTGACCAGAAACTGAACTGAACCAGCCATATAAATACCCTGGATACAAGAACAGGTCAGAGGCTGGGAATCCTGAGGCGAGTAACTCACCTCCTGACTGCCCAAAGCCTGTCCACCATCTACAAGGCACAAGTCAGGAGTGTGATGGAATACTGTCCACTTGCCTGGATGGGTGCAGCTCCAACAACACTCAAGAAGCTCAACACCATCCAGGGCAAAGCAGCCCGCTTGATGGCACCCCATCTACAAACATTCACTCCCTGCACCACCGACGCACAGTGGCAGCAGTGTGTACCATCTACAAGATGCACTGCAGCAACTCACCAAGGCTCCTTCGACAGCACCTTCCAAACCCGCGACCTCTACCACCTAGAAGGACAAGGGCAGCAGATACATGGGAACACCACCACCTGCAAGTTCCCTTCCAAGTCACACACCATCCTGACTTGGAACTATATCGGCCGTTCCTTCACTGTCGCTGGGTCAAAATCCTGGAACTCCCTTCCTAACAGCACTGTGGGCGTACCTACCCCACACGGACTGCAGCGGTTCAAGAAGGCAGCTCACCACCACCTTCTCGAGGGGCAAATAGGGATGGGCAACAAATGCCGGCCTGGCCAGCGACGCCCACATCCCATGAAAGAATTTTTTAAAAAAGGCATAACTTCCTGGATTTTACTCAGGATGACTCTCGACAAGAATATAAGAAGATAAGACACATGAGCAGCAGTCGACCATAGCGGGCCCTCCAGCCTCTTCTGCCGGTCAAAAAGATCATGGCTGATGCTGAATCTCAGCCCCACCTTCCCACCTGAGCCCCTGCTTCCCTTCGAATCGAAAAATCTATCCATCCCAGTTGTTGAATATACTCAACGACCGAACATCCGCAGCTCCCTGGGGAAGAGAATTCCAAAGAGTCACAACCCTCCGAGTGAAGAAATTGCTCATCTCAGGCCGACCCCTTATCCCAAGAAGGTGGTCCCCAGGTCAAGACTCTCCAGCCAAGGAAACCAAGACTCTCCGGCCTCTCAGCCTTTACTCTGTCAAGCCCTTTCAGAATCGGCTTCAATGGGATCACCTGTCATTCTGTTAAACTCCAGAGAATATAGGACCGGGCTACTCAATCCCTCATCATAGGACAACCCCATCACCTCAGGAATCAATCTAGTCAACCTTTGTTGCACGCCCTCTAAGGCAAATATATCCTTCCTTAGGTAAGGAGACCAAAACTGTACATAGTACTCTAGATTAGTTGCAAGACTTCCTTACTCTTTCACCCTGATGCTCAACCCCACTGCAATAAAAGACAACATTCCACTTGTCTTCCTAACTCCTTGCTGTATGGTCTCGTACACCAGTCGCTGAAGGTAAGCATGCAGGTGCAACAGGCGGTAAAAAAGGCAAATGGTATGTTGGCCTTCATAGCGAGAGGATTCGAGTACAGGAGCAGGGATGTCTTGCTGCAATTATACAGGGCCTTGGTGAGGCCACACCTGGAATATTGTGTGTAGTTTTGGTCTCCTTATCTGAGGAAGGATGTTCTTGCTGTAGAGGGAGTGCAGCGAAGGTTCACCAGACTGATTCCTGGGATGGTGGGACTGACGTATGAGGAGAGATTGAGTCGGTTAGGATTATATTCGCTGGAGTTCAGAAGAGTGAGGGGGGATCTCATAGAAACCTATAAAATTCTAACAGGACTTGACAGGGTAGATGCAGGAAGGATGTTCCCGATGGTGGGGGAGTCTAGAACCAGGGGTCATAGTCTAAGGATACGGGGTAAACCTTTCAGGACTGAGATGAGGAGAAATTTCTTCACCCAGAGAGTGGTGAGCCTGTGGAATTCGCTACAACAGAAAGCAGTTGAGGCCAAAACATTGTATGTTTTCAAGAAGGGGATAGATATGGCTCTTGGGTCTAAAGGGATCAAAGGGTATGGGGCGAAAGCGGGAACAGGTTACCGAGTTGGATGATCAGCCATGATCATAATGAATGGCGGAGCAGGCTCGAAGGGCCGAATGGCCTACTCCTGCTCCTATTTTCTATGTTTCTATGGGATCTTTCTGCGTTTCCTGTACAAGAACATCCAAATCCCTCTGAACACTAATATTTAATTGTTTCTCACCATTTATAAAGTATTCAGTTTTTCTATTCTTCCTACCAAAGTGAAGAACCTCGCATTTCCCCACATTATATTCCATCTGCCACCTTGTTACCCACTCACTAAGCCCGTCTCTTTCTTTTGGCAGACGCTTTGAGTCCTCCTCACAGCTGACATTCCCATCAAGCTTTGTATCGTCAGCAAACATGGATACATTACCTTCAGTTGCCTCATCTAAGTCATTAATACAGGTTGTAAATAGCTGAGACCCCAGCACCGATCCTGACCATTGATTTCTCCAGTACTTTTTCTTTCCTAATGTTAATTACTCAGTTTCTCGCTCTATTAGACCCTCAGTTCCTACTCGTTCTTGTATGTTTTCTGTGTCTTCTCCTCTGACGACATGCAAAATATTTGTTTAACATCTCTGCCATTTCCTTAATCCGCATTACAATTTCTCCTGTCTCAGCCTCTGAGGGTCCCATGTTTACTTTAGCTACTCCCCTCCTTTTTACATAATTGTAGAAGCTCTTACAAACTGTTTTTATACTTCTGGCTGGTTTGCACTCCATCTATTTTCTCCCTCTTTCTCAACTTTTGGGTCATCCATTGCTGGCATCTAAAACTCTCCCAATCTTCAGGCTTACTACACTTCTTGACAATATTATAAATGATTTCTTTCAATCTAATACTATCCTTCAACTCTTTAGTGAGTCACGCATGGATCTCTTTTCCTTTGGAGTTTTTCAGTGGTATGTAGATTTGTTGAGAATTATAAAATATTTATTTCGATTTTTATCATTGTTCATCTGCTGTCATATCTATTAATCTAATTTCCCAATCTACCTTACTCAACTTGCTCCTCATAACTATGGCTTTATTTAAGGTCAGTACTCGAGTTTCAGACTTATGTACATCACTCTCAAATTCAGTGTGAAATTCTATTGTATTATGATCACTCTTCCCCAGATTATCCCTTGGAATGAGATTACTAATCAACCCTGCCTCATTACACAAAACAAGACCTAAAATAGCCGCTTAACTGGTTGGTTCCATGATGTATTTTTCTAGGAAACTGTCGCGAATGCATTCCATGAACTCGTCCTCCAAACTACTTTTTCCAATTTGATTTGTCCTGACTGTGTGAAGATCAAAGTACCACATGATTATTGCATGGCCTCTGCTACGAGCTCCTCTTATTTTTTGATTAGCACTCTGTCCAACACGTATAGTTACTGCGAGGGGGCCTATAAACTACTCCTACCCTTGTTTTTTGAGGCTTGCAATTTCTTATCTCCACCCATGCTCATTCCACATCCCGCTCTTCCCAGCCCAGATCTTTCCTTATGGCTGCCCTTATGTCATCCCTAATTATCAGGGCTACCCTCCCCTCTCCTTTTCCATTTTGTCCATCTTTTCGTAACGTGAAGTATCCTGGAATATTTAGTTCCCAACCTTGGTCACCTTGCAACCACATCTATTAGATCAAGCCCATTTATCTTTATTTGTGCCAATAATTTGTGAATGCATTCAGATAAAGCACCTTTAATTTTATTCTTTTACCATTTTTCCCTGTCTTGACCTTATTCACTGATGCCCTATTACTGTTAAACATTTTTTCCCCTTCCTGTCACATTCTGCTATCTTTACCCAAATTGCTGCAATATTCTGCAGCCATGGCATTTCCCTTAAGAATTATAAGTCTCCCCTCATCCAAACCATGGCCCACTTATTAGTTTAAAGGCCTATCTACTGCCCTTGTTATACCATTTGATCCCATTCCTAGCAGAGCCCATCCCAATGGAACAGCTCCCTCTTTCCCCAGTACTGGTGCCAGTGCCCCACGAATCAAAACCCTTTCTCCCACACCACTCCTTGAGGCATTCAACTCTCTGAACTGCCTACCCCTACGTCAATTTGTGCATAGTGCAGGTAACAATCCAGAGATTGGGAGGTTCTGCTTGATCACTTGGGCTTCTCAAACCCCCGTCAGCAGAATCCCACGCCTAGTTCCATATGTCGTCAGTTCCTACATGGGCTGCGACAACGAGATCCTCCCCCTCCCGCTCCGGGTTCGTCTCCAGCCGCGAGGAGATGCCTTTAACCCTGGCGCTGTGCAGGCAACAGAGCCTTCGTAACCCCCAGTCAGGGCTGCAGAGAACTGTACTTGTCCCATGACTATCACATTCCTTTTCGCTCCCCCCCCACTTGAATGGCCACCTGTGCCCTCATCCAAACTGGCACCAAAACCGCGCACCTGTTGGGTAAATGCATCCGATGTGCTTTATTAACTGCTTTGTTAACCTGTCCTACCAGCTGCAAAGTTTTGTGCAAAAACACTCCCAGGTCTCTCTGTTCACAGGAGCGTAAATCAGACAAAATCTGATACTGATCCAAATAAGCAGGTATCAGCGCAGATGACCAAAAACTTGGTTAACAAGGACTGTCTTCAAGGAGGGAGGCGAAGCCGCAATGAAGTCTTATTCTGGTAATCACACCCTTTGGGATATTCAACGGGCAAGGTGAAAAGGGTCCATAAGTAGAACTGTAGGGAGGCGGAGAGGTTTAGGGACAGAATTCCCGAGCTTAGGGCCCCAGGCAGCTGAAGACACGGCCGCCAATGGCGGAGCGATGGGAATCGAGAGATAGCTAGGGATGGGCAAGAGGCCGGAATTGGAGGAGCTCAGAGATCTCAGAGGGTTGTAGGGGCTGGAGGAGGTTACAGGGGTGGGGCGGGGCGAGGCCACGGAGGGGTTTGAAAACAAGGGCGAGAGATTTTAAAATCGGGGCGTTACTTCATCGAATCTGTTTTCACCTTCTGAATTTGAGGTCATGGATTAGCTAGTTCATCTCAGAGACTCACAGAACACTGCTATTTATTAAATACAAGCTGTTTGAGTGATGAACTGCAGATTGAAGGGATGTCTGTTCTGGAACTGAATACAGCATTGGTGATGGGAGAATCTCACCTACAAAGTCAAACGTGACTTCACTAGTCTGCCAACAAGTTGCAATCTCCTCCAGTCCCTACAACTCTCCCTATCTCTGTAATCTCCTCCAGCCCCAACAACCCTCCCTATCTCTGTAACCTCCTCCAGCCCCTACAACCCTCCCTATCTCTGTAACCTCCTCCAGTCCCTACAACCCTCCCTATCTCTGTAACCTCCTCCAGTCCCTACAACCCTCCCTATCTCTGTAACCTCCTCCAGCCCCTACAACCCTCCCTATCTCTGTAACCTCCTCCAGCCCCTACAACCCTCCCTATCTCTGTAACCCCCTCCAGCCCCTACAACCCTCCGAGATCTCTGCGCTCCTCCAATTCCAGCCTCTTGACCATCCCCCGATTCCCATCGCTCCACCATTGGCGGCCGTGCCTTCAGCTGCCTGGGGCCCTAAGCTCTGGAATTCCCTCCCTAAACCTCTCCGCCCCTCTCTCTCTCTTGCTTTAAGGCACTCCTTAACAGCGACCTTTCTGACCGAGCTTTTGGTCGCCCGTCCCTAATATCTCCTACAGTGCCTCGGCGTCCAATTTTGTTTGGTCATGCTCCTTTGAACATTGCAGACCAATCCAACTGCCTTTCGACATATTGAACAATGAAACGCTCCTCCCCATTGTGGACCCATTCATGCTTCAACAGGTTGCAAGGCTGACTGCATCCCGTCCCATGTATCGAACAATGAAACAGCTACTCTCGCATTGTTCCACCCGTCAATGCTTCAGCAGGTTCCAAGGCTGAGCACATCCCTTCCCACGCATGGAACAACCAAACGCCAACTCTTTTACTGTTGGACCCACCAATGCTACAGAGAATACAAGCCTAAGTTTACGTCTTCTCTCCGCGGAACCTAACCCTTGAAGCCCTGTTATCATTCTGGTGAATC
Source organism: Heterodontus francisci (assembly GCF_036365525.1). Taxonomy (NCBI): domain Eukaryota; kingdom Metazoa; phylum Chordata; class Chondrichthyes; order Heterodontiformes; family Heterodontidae; genus Heterodontus; species Heterodontus francisci. Next base: position 146,305 of record NW_027140509.1, read on the forward strand.
TGCATTGCGCTCCTGCTAAGGTGCGGTGCCCAACACTCTATGCAATACTCCCAGATGTGATCTAATGAGGGCTTTGCATACCTGTAGCAAAATTCCCCAATGCAAGTACCTGCTCATTATCCCAACCCTCTGTCTTCGTCCACTTAATCAATCTCCTAAACGAGTCAATAATTTGCCTTCAATTCCATGAGTTTTAATTTCAGATAGGCTAATTCGGAAGGCTAATGGTATGTTAGCCTTTATCGCAAGAGGATTTGAGTACAGGAGTAGTGAAATCTTGCTTCAATTGTGTAGAACCTTGGTTAGACCGCACCAGGAGCGCTGTGCGCAGTTTTGGTCCCCTTACAAAGAACAAAGAACAGTACAGCACAGAAACAGGCCATTCGGCCCTCCAAGCCTGCGCCGATCTTGATGCCTGCCTAAACTAAAACCTTCTGCACTTCCGGGGCACGTATCCCTCTATTCCCTTCCTATTCATGTATTTGTCAAGATGCCTCTTAAACGTCGCTATCGTACCTGCTTCCACCACCTCCCCCGGCAGCAAGTTCCAGGCACTCACCACCATCTGTGTAAAGAACTTGCCTCGCACATCCCCTCTAAACTTTGCCCCTCGCACCTTCAACCTATGTCCCCTAGTAACTGACTCTTCCATCCTGGGAAAAAGCTTCTGACTATCCACTCTGTCCATGCCGCTCATAACTTTGTAAGCCTCTATCATGTCGCCCCTCCACCTCCATCGTTCCAGTGAAAACAATCCGAGATTACCCAACCTCTCCTCATAGCTAATGCCCTCCAGACCAGGCAACATCCTGGTAAACCTCCTCTGTACCCTCTCCAAAGCCTCCACGTCCTTCTGGTAGTGTGGCGACCAGAATTGCACGCAATATTCTAAGTGCGGCCTAACTAAAGTCCTGTACAGCTGCAGCATGACTTGCCAATTTTTATACTCTATGCCCCGACCGATGAAGGCAAGCATGCCTTAGGAAGGAAATTATTGCCAGGGAGGGAGTGCAACGAAGGTTCACCAGACTTGTTCCCGGGATGGCGGGACTGTTCTATGAAGAGAGATTGGGGAAACTGGGCCTGTATTCTCTAGAGTTTTGAAGAATGAGAGGTGATCTCATTAAAACCTACAAAATACTGAAAGGGATAGACAGGGTGGATGCAGGTAAGATGTTTCCCCTGGTTGGGGAGTCTAGAACCAGGGGACACAATTTCAAAATAAGGGGGAAGCCACTTAGGACAGAGATGAGGAGAAATGTCTTTACTCAGAGGGTTGTGAATCTTTGGAATTCTCTATCCCAGAGGCCTGTGGAAGCTCAGTCATTGAGTATGTTTAAAGCAGAGATTGACAGATTTCTCAATATCAATGACATAAAGGGGATATGGGGATAGTGTGGGAAAAAGGCATTGAAGTGGATGATCAGCCATGACTGTATTGAATGGCGAGGCAGACTCAATGGGCTGAATGGCCTACTCCTGCCCCTATGTTCCGACAGCAGTCTCTCATGTGGAACCTTACTGAAAACCTTCTGGAAGTCCTTATAAACGACATCCCATAGACATCCCCCTCTCTACTATTTTAGTTACTTCCTCAAACAATTTGAATTACAGTTGTTAGACATCACCCACCCTTAACAAATCCATGTTAACTTTCTTGAAACAGCTTAAATTTCAGTAAGGGCTCAGTCACTCTGTCTTTAATTATCGATTTCAATGACTTCCTCGTCGTTGTTTGACTGACAGATCCTGAATGTTCTGCTTTCTCTCTCTCACCTTTCTCAAATAACGGAGTTGCATTTTCAGTTTTCCAAATTAGAGGGGCAATTCCTGAACCTAGAGAACTTTGGAAGGTTGGAATTTGATCTGCAGTTTCCTCACCTACTGCCTCTAAAACCCTGGAGTGGAAACCATCAGGTCCTGGAGACTTGTCACTTGTGAATTTTTCGAATTCCAATTCTGAAAGTTTGCTGTCTTCAATCTCAGTCTCATGCCATTAGAGTGAACCTTGCCAAAATCTAGAATCTTCGTAACTGTTACTCCTTTTGAAACCTAACTTTGAGTTTGGTCATATTATGATGACCATTAGGTAATCATTCTCTGACTGTTAGATTATCAACTAAATCTTGCTCGTTACTTATCATTAAATATAACGTGCCCTCGCCCCAAAATCCTATCTCGTGTGCACACAAGCCTTTCCATGACTTTCTGACCTCAGCACTCTACTCTTGGGAACATAGGAGCAGGAGCAGGCCATTCAGCCCATCGAGCCTGCTCCGCCATTCAATACAATTATGGCTGATCATCCATTTCAATGCCTTTCTCCCCCCTTTCCGACAAGCATCTCTAATCTCTGCTGCCACTCCATTGCCCCTATGGGGAACTGGTAGACAGTTTTAAGTCCTGCGTCTGTAATTAATAAAGCTACCCCCTCCTCCACCAGGCCCTGCTGCACACATTTGACCCCTGTGCCGAGCTAGGTGGCAACGCGATTGCAGGCCAGGCGTCGTTTTGAGCGAATCGGCCTCACAAGGTGTCCTCCGTGACTCAAATCGAATTTCAACGCGTTGGAAACAAGACAAGGCCTTTCCCAGAACATGGCCCTGGAAATAAGGTGGGACGTTAAGGGAAGGCCTGGCTCGGGTATAAAATTAAAACCCGACCCGGCAGCAGCCAACCCAAACCCGACCCAACCCCAGGCCAGATGCTGGGCAAAGCAACCCTCACCCCAGCAGGACAGTCTTAAAAAAAAAATGGACCAATTCCCACAAGGTTTGTAACTGGCTGGAATGATCATTGGGGCACTGTGATACTAGGAGTGATCAGGCGATTGCCTGCAGATGTTAACTTCCAACGCCCTCTCCCTCTCATTGACTTGCCAAGGTTCTCAATTACAACTTCTTGGCAGAGAACTCTGATCACAAGATTTCAGCAGACGCCCCATTTCCTGGACACATGAGTAATGTGATAGATTGAACAGCACAATTCCTTTCGACACATTGGTGAGATGGTGCACTCAGGTGAGACAGCACCTTCCTTATTGTGTCTTTAAACAGTCTAATGTTTCTTTCTCGCAAACAAAGTGCCTTGTGATATTTGGTATGGAAGGCCTCAGGGAGCTCAAAGGACAGAGTCATTGGCATCGCTGAATTTTTTAAGCCCTCGTCCTCTTGTGCCTGGGCCAGGAAGTGAGAGACGGAGAAAGAGGCGATTCCAGGGTTGTCACCTTCGAACCTGGAACCGGACGTTCCCTCTGTACTGTGCAGCTCAAAGCCGTACAAGTGCGTTTTCAATGCTTCTTCACTTCTCTTTGTCTATTAGCCTCCTCCCGCCACCTGAGGGAGGCCGATTACGTTCCCCCGTCCCGTCCCGTCCCGTGCGTGTCCCTCGCCCGGCCTGGATGCAAAATGCCGACTGGCCGACTGGCGGGCGTCAAACGGCGGGAGAATGGAATATGATCTCAGCCCTCCTCCAATTCCGGCCTCTTGAGCATCCCCCCGATTCCCATCGCTCCCCCATTGGCGGCTGTGCCTTCAGCTGCCTGGGGGCCCTAAGCTCTGGAATTCCCTCCCTAAACCTCTCCGCTACTCTCTCTCTCTCCTCCTTTAAGACGCTGCTTAAAACCGACCTCTTTGACCGAGCTTTTGGTCGCCCGTCCCTAATATCTCCTGATGTGGCTCAGGGTCAAATTCTGTCTGATTTATGTTCCTGTGAAGCACCTTGGGTGATGATTTACCCTGTTAAAAGCGCTATATAAATGCAAGTTGTTGTTGAGATTCCCTGTGATTAGTTGCAAGTTCTATAGGGTACGGTCTTGAAGAACATTAGTCTGCACTGTGGTTTCTAATGATGCATGGAGCTGCCATCGATAAAGACTTGCATTTCTATAACACCATTCACAGTCTCAGGGTGTATCGCTGTGCTTTACAATCAATCAATTACTTTCAAGGTGCAGTTACTGCTGGAATGTAGAAAACAAAGCAGGCAATGTGTGCACAGCAAGCACCTAAAAACAGCTATGTGACAAATGACCAGATCACCCGCTTTTAGTGATGTTGGTTGAGGGCTAAGTATCATCCCCAGGACACCGGGGAGAACTTACTCCCCGCACCCCACTCTTCTTCCAATAGTGGCCGCAGGATCTTTTACATCCACCTGAGAGGGCAGACGGGGACCTCAGGTTTAATGTTTCATCCTCAAAGATGGCACCTCCGACAGTGCAGCACTCCCTCAGTACTGACCCTCCGTCAGTGCGGCGCTCCCTCAGTACTGACCCTCCGACAGTGCGGAGCTCCCTCAGTACTGACCCTCCGACAGTGCGGCGCTCCCTCAGTACTGACCCTCCGACAGTGCGGCGCACCCTCAGTACTGACCCTCCGACAGTGCGGCGCTCCCTCAGTACTGACCCTCCGACAGTGAGGCGCTCCCTCAGTACTGACCCTCCGACAGTGCTGCGCTCCCTCAGTACTGACCCTCCGACAGTGCGGCGCTCCCTCAGTACTGACCCTCCGACAGTGCTGCGCTCCCTCAGTACTGACCCTCCGACAGTGCGGCACTCCCTCAGTACTGACCCTCCGACAGTGCGGCGCTCCCTCAGTACTGACCCTCCGACAGTGCGGCACTCCCTCAGTACTGACTCTCCGACAGTGCGGCGCTCCCTCAGTACTGACCCTCCGACAGTGCGGCACTCCCTCAGTACTGACTCTCCGACAGTGCGGCGCTCCCTCAGTACTGACCCTCCGTCAGTGCGGCGCTCCCTCAGTACTGACCCTCCGACAGTGCGGAGCTCCCTCAGTACTGACCCTCCGACAGTGCGGCGCTCCCTCAGTACTGACCCTCCGACAGTGCGGCGCACCCTCAGTACTGACCCTCCGACAGTGCGGCGCTCCCTCAGTACTGACCCTCCGACAGTGAGGCGCTCCCTCAGTACTGACCCTCCGACAGTGCTGCGCTCCCTCAGTACTGACCCTCCGACAGTGCGGCGCTCCCTCAGTACTGACCCTCCGACAGTGCTGCGCTCCCTCAGTACTGACCCTCCGACAGTGCGGCACTCCCTCAGTACTGACCCTCCGACAGTGCGGCGCTCCCTCAGTACTGACCCTCCGACAGTGCGGCACTCCCTCAGTACTGACTCTCCGACAGTGCGGCGCTCCCTCAGTACTGACCCTCCGACAGTGCGGCACTCCCTCAGTACTGACTCTCCGACAGTGCGGCGCTCCCTCAGTACTGACCCTCCGACAGTGCGGCACTCCCTCAGTATTGACCCTGGTACAGTGCAGCACTCCCTCTGTACTGACCCTCTGACAGTGCGGCACTCCCTCAGTACTGACCCTCCGACAGTGCGGCGCTCCCTCAGTACTGACCCTCCGACAGTGCAGCACTCCCTCAGTACTGACCGACCGACAGTGCGGCACTCCCTCAGTATTGACCCTGGTACAGTGCAGCACTCCCTCAGTACTGACCCTCCGACAGTGCGGCGCTCCCTCAGTCCTGACCCTCTGACAGTGCGGCGCTCCCTCAGTACTGACCCTCCGACAGTGCGGGCGGTCCCTCAGTACTGACCCTCCGACAGTGCGGCGCTCCCTCAGTACTGACCCTCCGACAGTGCGGGCGCTCCCTCAGTACTGACCCTACGAAAGTGCAGCGCTCCCTCAGTACTGACCCTCCGACAGTGCGGCACTCCCTCAGTACTGACCCTCCGACAGTGCGGGCGGTCCCTCAGTACTGACCCTCCGACAGTGCGGCACTCCCTCAGTACTGACCCTCTGACAGCGCGGCGCTCCCTCAGTACTGACCCTCCCACAGTGCGGCGCTCCCTCAGTACCGACCCTCCCACAGTGCGGCGCTCCCTCAGTACTGACCCTCCCACAGTGCGGCACTCCCTCAGTACTGACCCTCCGACAGTGTGGGCGCTCCCTCAGTACTGACCCTCCGACAGTGCGGCACTCCCTCAGTACTGACCCTCCGACAGTGCGGGCGCTCCCTCAATACTGACCCTCCGACAGGGCGGCGCTCCCTCAGTACTGGCCCTCCGACAGTGCGGGCGCTCCCTCAGTACTGACCCTCCGACAGTGTGGGCGCTCCCTCAGTACTGACCCTCCGACATTTCGGCGCTCCCTCAGTACTGACCCTCCGACAGTACGGCACTCCCTCAGTACTGACCCTCCGACAGTGCGGCACTCCCTCAGTACTGACCATCCGACAGTGCGGCACTCCCTCAGTACTGACCCTCCGACAGTGCGGCACTCCCTCAGTACTGACCCTCCGACAGTGCGGCGCTCCCTCAGTACTGACCCTCCGACAGTGCAGCACTCCCTCAGTACTGACCCTCCGACAGTGCGGGCGGTCCCTCAGTACTGACCCTCCGACAGTGCGGCACTCCCTCAGTACTGACCCTCTGACAGCGCGGCGCTCCCTCAGTACTGACCCTCCCACAGTGCGGCGCTCCCTCAGTACCGACCCTCCCACAGTGCGGCGCTCCCTCAGTACTGACCCTCCCACAGTGCGGCACTCCCTCAGTACTGACCCTCCGACAGTGTGGGCGCTCCCTCAGTACTGACCCTCCGACAGTGCGGCACTCCCTCAGTACTGACCCTCCGACAGTGCGGGCGCTCCCTCAATACTGACCCTCCGACAGGGCGGCGCTCCCTCAGTACTGGCCCTCCGACAGTGCGGGCGCTCCCTCAGTACTGACCCTCCGACAGTGTGGGCGCTCCCTCAGTACTGACCCTCCGACATTTCGGCGCTCCCTCAGTACTGACCCTCCGACAGTACGGCACTCCCTCAGTACTGACCCTCCGACAGTGCGGCACTCCCTCAGTACTGACCATCCGACAGTGCGGCACTCCCTCAGTACTGACCCTCCGACAGTGCGGCACTCCCTCAGTACTGACCCTCCGACAGTGCGGCGCTCCCTCAGTACTGACCCTCCGACAGTGCGGCACTCCCTCAGTATTGACCCTGGTACAGTGCAGCACCCCCTCTGTACTGACCCTCCGACAGTGCGGCACTCCCTCAGTACTGACCCTCTGACAGTGCGGCGCTCCCTCAGTACTGACCCTCCGACAGTGCAGCACTCCCTCAGTACTGACCCACCGACAGTGCGGCACTCCCTCAGTATTGACCCTGGTACAGTGCAGCACTCCCTCTGTACTGACCCTCCGACAGTGCGGCACTCCCTCAGTACTGACCCTCCGACAGTGCGGCGCTCCCTCAGTACTGACCCTCTGACAGTGCGGCGCTCCCTCAGTACTGACCCTCCGACAGTGCGGCGCTCCCTCAGTACTGACCCTCTGACAGTGCGGCGCTCCCTCAGTACTGACCCTCCGACAGTGCGGGCGCTCCCTCAGTACTGGCCCTCCGACAGTGCGGCACTCCCTCAGTACTGACCCTCCGACAGTGTGGGCGCTCCCTCAGTACTGACCCTCCGACAGGGTGGCACTCCCTCAGTACTGACCCTCCGACAGTGCGGGCGCTCCCTCAGTACTGACCCTACGAAAGTGTGGGCGCTCCCTCAGTACTGACCCTACGAAAGTGCGGCGCTCCCTCAGTACTGACCCTCCGACAGTGCGGCACTCCCTCAGTACTGACCCTCCGACAGTGCGGCACTCCCTCAGTACTGACCATCCGACAGTGCGGCACTCCCTCAGTACTGACCCTCCGACAGTGCGGCACTCCCTCAGTACTGACCCTCCGACAGTGCGGCGCTCCCTCAGTATTGACCCTGGTGCAGCGCAGCACTCCCTCAGTACTGACCCTCCGACAGTGCGGCGCTCCCTCAGTACTGACCCTCCGACAGTGCGGCACTCCCTCAGTATTGACCCTCCGACAGTGCGGCACTCCCTCAGTACTGACCCTCTGACAGTGCGGCGCTCCCTCAGTACTGACCCTCCGACAGTGCAGCACTCCCTCAGTACTGACCCTCCGACAGTGCGGCACTCCCTCAGTACTGACCCTCTGACAGTGCGGCGCTCCCTCAGTACTGACCCTCCGACAGTGCAGCACTCCCTCAGTACTGACCCACCGACAGTGCGGCACTCCCTCAGTATTGACCCTGGTACAGTGCAGCATTCCCTCTGTACTGACCCTCCGACAGTGCGGCACTCCCTCAGTACTGACCCTCCGACAGTGCGGCGCTCCCTCAGTACTGACCCTCTGACAGTGCGGCGCTCCCTCAGTACTGACCCTCCGACAGTGCGGGCGGTCCCTCAGTACTGACCCTCCGACAGTGTGGGCGCTCCCTCAGTACTGACCCTCCGACAGGGCGGCGCTCCCTCAGTACTGGCCCTCCGACAGTGCGGGCGCTCCCTCAATACTGACCCTCCGACAGTGTGGGCGCTCCCTCAGTACTGACCCTACGAAAGTGCGGCGCTCCCTCAGTACTGACCCTCCGACAGTGCGGCACTCCCTCAGTACTGACCCTCCGACAGTGTGGGCGCTCCCTCAGTACTGACCCTCCGACAGTGCGGGCGCTCCCTCAGTACTGACCCTCCGACAGTGTGGGCGCTCCCTCAGTACTGACCCTCCGACAGTGCGGCACTCCCTCAGTACTGACCCTCCGACAGTGCGGCGTTCCCTCAGTACTGGCCCTCCAACAATGCGGCACTCCCTCAGTACTGACCCTCCGACAGTGCAGCACTCCCTCAGTACTGACCCTCCGACAGTGCGGCACTCCCTCAGTACTGACCCTCCGACAGTGCAGCACTCCCTGAGTACTGACCCTCCGACAGTGCGGCACTCCCTCAGTACTGACCCTCCGACAGTGCGGCGCTCCCTCAGTACTGGCCCTCCAACAATGCGGCACTCCCTCAGCACTGACACCGGGACCCGTGTCAGGTCTTGATTATGGGCCTTGAACCTGTAACCTGACTTTGAGGTGAGAGTGAGACTAACCAAGTCATGGCTGCCCTAGGACAGAGGGCAGTCTCAGAGTATCTCTTACAACTGTGATTCCGGGAGTGGCTTCTACTCCGTCGACTGACTGGAGACGTAATCCTTCACTGCCAACTCCCTGTCGTTTACTTTGCCAAGGGTTAAGGTTCTCAATTACAGCTGCTTTTCACAGAGAGTCACTCTGATTACGTTACACCTGTACAACCGGACCTCAATCCAACACAATTTGAGGATACGCCCCAGTTCCTGGAGACCTGAGTAATGTGATCGGCAGAACAGTAATGACTGATTCTCCAATATGATGACATGCTGTGCCTCTGTGTTCAAACACTGCGTTATTGTGTCTTCAGCGAGACTAATGTTTCTTTCCCACAAGGTTCTGGTGATATTTGGTACGGATGTCCTCAGGGCTTCCGAGCACAGGATCCCTGAGCCTTTTGACCCCTGATGCTCCTGTTCCTGGCCCAGGAGCACTGGTAGATGTGGCACAAGAGACGGACCACAGGGTTTAGATGCCGCAAGGACGTCCAGGTCAAGCTTTGTCTTGGATGGTGTTGAGCTTCTTGAGTTTTGTTGGAGCTGCACTCATCCAGGCAGGTGGCAATGTAGGTTAAGGGATCAGTCAATTGAGATGCAGTGACAGACATTTAAGGGGATATTTCAGAATACACAGAATTGATACATACCAACGACAAAGAAAAATTCCAAGGAGAGGACCCACCATCTGTGATTGATTTAAAAAGTTAAAGATATATCAAACTTATTATATAACTGCGCAAAGATGGATGACAGATTGAACAGAATATAAAAAAGCAGTAAAGAATGACTATAAGATTAATAAGGAGGGAAAAATTAGAGTATGATAAAAATCTGGCGATAAATATAAAAACAGATACCAAGAGTTTCTATAGATATTTCAAAAAGAAAAGAGTTAACAAAGTGAACTTTGGTCCTATAGAAAGTGAGTCTGGGAAATTAATAATGGATAATCAGGAGATGGCAGATGAACTGAACAGGTATTTTGCATCGGTCTTCACCGTAGTGGATACAAGTAACATCCCAGAAATAACTATAAATCAGGAACTGGAAAGGAGGGAGGAATTTTTGTGGAGAGGGAAGCAGAGTTAACGTTTCAGGTCAGTGACCCTTCTTCAGACATAAAAGGGTGGTGGGGGGTGGGGTGGGGGGGAGAGGGCCAGTCATGCTCTGAAATTATTGAATTCAATGTTCAGTCCGGCAGGCTGTCGTGTGCCTAATCGGTAGATGAGATGCTGTTCCTCGAGCTTGCGTTGATGTTCACTGGAACACTGCAGCAATCCCAGGACAGAGATGTGAGCATGAGAGCAGGGGGGAGTGTTGAAATGGCAAGCAAACGGAAGCTCGGGGTCCTGCTTGCGGACTGAGCGGAGGTGTTCCGCAAAGCGGTCACCCAGTCTGCGTTTGGTCTCCCCAGTGTAGAGGAGACCACACTGTGAGCAGCGGATACAGTATACTACATTGAAAGAAGTACAAGTAAATCGCTGCTTCACCTGAAAGGAGTGTTTGGGGCCTGGGATAGTGAGGAGAGAGGAGGTAAATGGGCAGGTATTACACCTCCTGCGATTGCAGGGGAAGGTGCCCTGGGACGGGGACGAGGTGGTCGGGGTAATGGAGGAGTGGACCAGGGTGTCAGGGAGGGAACGATCCCTTCGGAATGCTGACAGGGGAAAGGAGGGGAAGATGTGTTTGGTGGTGGCATCACGCTGGAGGTGGCGGAAATGGCGGAGGATGATCCTTTGGATCTGGAGGCTGGTGGGGTGGAAAGTGAGGACAAGGGGAACCCTGTCACGGTTCTGGGAGGGAGGGGAAGGGGTGAGGGTAGAGGTGCAGGAAATGGGCTGGACACGGTTGAGGGCCCTGTCAACAGCAGTGAGGGGGAATCCTCGGTTGAGGAGAAAGGAGGTCATATCAGAAGCACTGTCATGGAAGGTAGCATCATCAGAGCAGATGCGTCGGAGACGGAGAAACTGGGAGAATGGAATGGAGTCCTTACAGGAGGTAGGGTGTGAAGAAGTGTAGCCAAGGTAGCTGTGGGAGTCGGTTGGCTTTTAATGAATATTAGTAGACAGCCTAGCCCCAGAGATGGAGACCGAGATGTCGAGGAAGGTGATGTTGTAAGTCATCTCATAAGCCCCAATGTTACTGGAGTGCTTTGTGCTTTACAGTCCATTCACACCCTCTCTGCACTAACGCTTTGTCTTTCAGCACACCATTAACATACCCGTTTGCCTTTGTTCCATGACCTTCTGGTCAGTTATTCACTGTGACCTTGTCCTATCAACACCTTCTCTTTTGTTATCTCTTGCCCCACCCCCTGCTTACTTGCTTAAAATCTTTGACATTTCTAATATTTGTCAGTTCTGAAGAAGGGTCACTGACCTGAAACGTTAACTCTACTTCTCTCTCCACAGATGCTGCCAGACCTGCTGAGTATTTCCAGCGTTTCTTGTTTTTACTTCACATTTCCAGCATCTGCAGTACTTTGCTTTTATTTAAGTGGTACTGAACAAATTGTTGGAGCTGCGGGCTGACAAGTCCCCAGGTCTTAATGGATTTCATCCTCGGGTCTTAAAAGAAGTGGCGAGTGAGATAGTTGATACGTTGGTTTTAATTTTCCAAAATTCCCTTGATTCGGGGAAGGTTCCATTAGATTGGAAAATAGCGAATGTAACTCCTTTATTCGAAATGGGAGGGAGACAGAAAGCAGGAAACTACAGGCCAGTTAGCTTAATATCTGTCTTAGGGAAAATGTTAGAAGCAAGCGGTGGATGTATTGTACTTAGATTTCCAGAAGGCATTTGATAAGGTGCCACATCAAAGTTTATTGTGGAAAATAAAAGCTCATGGTGTAGGGGGTAACATATTGGCATGGTTAGAAGATTGACTAGCTGACAGGAAACAAAGAGTAGATATAAATGGGTCATTTTCTGGTTGGCAAGATGTAACGAGGGGAGTGTCACAGGGATCAGTGCTGAGGCCTCAACTTTTTATAATTTATATAAATTACTAAGATGAAGGGACTGAAGGTATGGTTGCTCAATTTGCTGATGACACAAAGATAGGTCGGAAAGTAACTTGTGAAGAGGACATAAGGAGGCTACAAAGGAATATAGTTAGGTTAAGTGAGTGGGAAAAGATCTGGCAAATGGAGTATAATGTGGGATAGTGGGAAATTGTCCACTTTGGAAGGAAGAATATAAAAGAAGCATATTATCTAAATGGTGAGAGATTGCAGAGCTCGGAGATGCAGAGGGATCTGGGTGTCCTGGTGCATGAATCGCAAAAGGTTAGTATGCAGGTACAGCACATAATTAGGAAAGCAAATAGAATGTTATCGTTTATCGCGAGGAGAATTGAATATAAAAGTAGGGAGGTTATGCTTCAGCTATACAGGGCATTGGTGAGACCACATCTGGAGTAGTGTGTACAGTACTGGTCTCCTTATTTAAGGAAGGATGTAAATACGTTGGAGGTAGTACAGAGAAGGTTTACTAGAATAATACCTGGAATGGGCGGACTGTCTTATGAGGAAAGGTTGGACAGGCTAGGCTTGTATCCGCTGGAGTTTAGCAGAGTAAGAGGCGACTTGATTGAAACATATAAGATCCTAAGGTCTTGACAGGGTGGATGTGAAAAGGATGTTTCCCCTTGTGGGAGAATCCAGAACTGGGGGTCACTGATTAAAAATAAGGGGTCGCCCATTTAAGACAGAGATGAGGAGAAATTTTTTCTCTCGGAGGGTCGTGAGTCTTTGGAACTGTCTTCCTCAAAAGGCAGTGGAAGCAGAGTCCTTGAATATTTTTAAGGCAGAGGGAGATAGATTCTTGATAAGCAAGGGGGTGAAAGGTTATTGGGGGTCGGTGGGAATGTGGAGTTGAGGTTACAGTCAGATCAGCCATGATCTTGTTGAATGATGGAGCAGGCTTGAAGGGGCCGAATGACCTACTCCTGCTCCTAATTCGCATGTTCGAGAGTATTCCATTACACTCCTGGCTTGTGCCTTGTAGATGGTGGACAGGCTTTGGAGGAGAGGGGGGGTGGGGGTCAGGAGTTACTCAGCGCAGAACCCCCAGCCTCTGACCTACTTTTGAAGCTACAGTATTCATACGGCTGGTCCAGTTAGGTTCAACAAGTGCTGGCCTCTCACGATGGTGGGCCACCACTGACCCCCACCAACACCGCCACCCACGCCCCCCCCAATTGAAGCACGCAATCACTTGACAGCGCAGCTAGCGCTGACTGCTCGCTCGCTACAACGTGAATCAGTAGGCGGCATATCGAACGGGTGCAGGTTAATTGGGCACCACCCTCCCCGTGTCTGTTTTCAGGGGCTGTGGTAAACTGCCCCCAGTGTGTTAGACACTTTCACTGGAAACTAGATACAAATCCAGCCCAAGGCAGACAGAACAAGTTACAGTGATTGAATGGAATTGAAAAACCTACAACAGGAGCCAAAAAATCTCGCACTCCGCCCCTTCCCACTTGTACAAAAGGTACAAGCAGGTTCTGAAGGGAGAGGCATTCGAGACAAGGGGAAAGAGCAGTGCACAGACACACACAATTGAGGAGAGGAACTCTCGTCCATGAACATGTTCTCCTGGGGAAAGGTGAGCACATCTTCAGAGTTTAAAGGCAGATTCCAAGTCCACATCATTCCACGAGTTTCCTGATTTTTCTCTTCTCTCATTCAATAGGTTCTGCTGCTCCTCGGCTTCGTCCAATGCTTTGCCCAGATGACTGTGGAAGGGTACAACGCCCAGCGAGTGCGAAGGGTAAATTTTCAAAAGGAAATCAGACTGGCGAAAGACGTACAGCTTCAGACATGTAACCCGCTTGCTGAGGGGGTTGGCTGTACCCATAGAGGGGGCTTTACTCTGTATCTAACCCCCGTGCTGTACCTGTCCTGGGGAGTGTTTGATGGGGACAGTGCAGAGGGAGCTTTACTCTGTATCTAACCCCCGTGCTATACCTGTCCTGGGGAGTGTTTGATGGGGACAATGTAGAGGGAGCTTTACTCTGTATCTAACCCCCGTGCTGTACCTGTCCTGGGGAGTGTTTGATGTGGACAGTGTAGAGGGAGCTTTACTCTGTATCTAACCCCCGTGCTGTACCTGTCCTGGGGAGTGTTTGATGGGGACAGTGTAGAGGGAGCTTTACTCTGTATCTAACCCCCGTGCTGTACCTGTCCTGGGGAGTGTTTGATGGGGGACAATGTAGAGGGAGCTTTACTCTGTATCTAACCCCCGTGCTGTACCTGTCCTGGGGAGTGTTTGTTAGGGACAGTGTAGAGGGAGCTTTACTCTGTATCTAACCCCTGTACTGTACCTGTCCTGGGAGTGTTTGATGGGGACAGTGTAGAGGGAGCTTTACTCTGTATCTAACCCCCGTACTGTACCTGTCCTGGGAGTGTTTGATGGGGACAGTGTAGAGGGAGCTTTACTCTGTATCTAACCCCTGTACTGTACCTGTCCTGGGAGTGTTTGATGAGGACAGTGTAGAGGGAGCTTTACTCTGTATCTAACCCCCGTTTTTTTTTTTTCTCTAACCCCGTTTTTTTTTATAAGGTGGCCTTTATACCCCAGGCCCCTTTTATATATATTTTTCACGTCGAGGGGGCCTTTATTCCTCAGGCCCCCTTTATATACACACTTATATTTTTAAAATAACTTTATTAAAACCAGATAAATAAACAAAAAACTCAAATTAAAATGCCATTCTCGGCGTCGACAATGCACTCCAGTCCCTGCGGTGCCCACCGGTCGCGGAAGGCCTCAAGCGTACCGGCGGACACCGCATGCTCCTTTTCCAGGGACACCCGGGCGCGAACGTAACCGCGGAAGAGGGGCAGGCAATCGGGGAGGACGGACCCCCCGACGGCCCGCAACCTGGACCTGTGAATTGCCACCTTGGCCAGGCCCAGGAGCAGACCGACGAGGAGATCCTCCTCCCGGCCCAAGCCCCTCCGCACCGGGTGCCCAAAGATCAGGAGCGTGGGACTGAAGTGTAGCCAGAATTTGAGGAGCAGCCCCTTCAGATACTCAAATAGGGGCTGCAACCTCGCACACTCCGTATAAATGTGGAACACGGACTCGTCCAGGCCGCAGAAAGTACAGGCGGCCTGGGAGTCCGTGAACCTACTTAAAAGCCTATTGCACGGGACTGCTCTGTGCAGCACCCTCCACCCCAGGTCCCCGATGTAAAGGGGGAAGACTCCCGCGTAGAGAGACCTCCATCGGGGTTTCCCCTCGCCGCCAGATGGCAACGCGGACCGCCAGGGCGTGTCCGGCCGGCTGACGAGGGCGAGGAAGTGGAGAGTGTGCAGGAGCAGCCCGTACAGGAAACCCCTCTGCGCCGATTGGAATGGCACGGAGGGCATTTCCGAGAGGCGGCTCGGGTTGTGTGGGACCGGCTCCCGAGGAGGGTTTCGGGGCCTGGGTCCGATGAGCAGTTCTGGCCGAACGGGAGTCAGCTCGGCCGGGATCGCTCCGCACTCCCGAGCCCCCTCACCACCCGCAGTGAGGGGCGTCCCGGGGGTTTCGGCTACTCCTCCGCCCGCCGGACCGTCCCCGGAGTCGGCCGCCCGGACAGCCGAGGCGCTCTCCTCCGCCGGCGGGGGAGCGCCCTGACTGGAGGCGACCATGTTCCAGACTCGGAAAAGATCCCGGTAAAAGACAGGCAACTCCCTCAGAGAGGCGAGGCTAACGGACTCCACCGGGAGCTGCGTGTCGTCTTGAAGGCAGTGACACTGGCGGAAAAAATGCGTCGCCAGCGCACACCATCTGGGAGGACGCTCGACGTACAGGTATCTCTGCAGGGTCCGAAGGCGGAGAGTCGCAGCCTGGGTGCGGACGCACACCAGCGACTGACCGCCCTCCTCGATCGGGAGACTCAGGACCGCGGCAGAGACCCAGTGTTTCCTCTTGCCCCAGAAGAAATCGACGAGTTTCTTCTGGATCTTGGTGGCAAATACAGGGGGCGGGGCCAAAGTGACCAACCGGTACCACAGCATGGAGGCCACCAGTTGGTTTATGACCAACGCTCGGCCCCTGTAGGAAAGCACTCGGAGCAGTCCTGTCCAGCGCCCCAGCCGAGCGGTGACTTTCGCCTCCAACTCCTGCCAGTTTGCCGGCCAGGCTTCCTCAGCGGGGCTAAGGTGGACTCCCAGATAGAGGAGGTGCGTGGTGCTCCACGCAAAAGGTGTAGAGGGAGCTTTACTCTGTATCTAACCCCTGTGCTGTACCTGTCCTGGGGAGTGTTTGATGGGGGACAGTGTAGAGGGAGCTTTACTCTGTATCTAACCCCCGTGCTGTATGTCCTGGGGAGTGTTTGATGGGGGACAGTGTAGAGGGAGCTTTACTCTGTATCTAACCCCCGTGCTGTACCTGTCCTGGGGAGTGTTTGATGGGGGACAGTGTAGAGGGAGCTTTACTCTGTATCTCACCCCCGTGCTGTACCTGTCCTGGGGAGTGTTTGATGGGGGACAGTGTAGAGGGAGCTTTACTCTGTATCTAGCCCCCGTGCTGTACCTGTCCTGGGGAGTGTTTGATGGGGGACAGTGTAGAGGGAGCTTTACTCTGTATCTAACCCCCGTGCTGTATGTCCTGGGGAGTGTTTGATGGGGGACAGTGTAGAGGGAGCTTTACTCTGTATCTAACCCCCGTGCTGTACCTGTCCTGGGGAGTGTTTGATGGGGGACAGTGTAGAGGGAGCTTTACTCTGTATGTAACCCCCGTGCTGTACCTGTCCTGGGGAGTGTTTGATGGGGGACAGTGTAGAGGGAGCTTTACTCTGTATCTAACCCCCGTGCTGTACCTGTCCTGGGGAGTGTTTGATGGGGGACAGTGTAGAGGGAGCTTTACTCTGTATCTAACCCCCGTGCTGTACCTGTCCTGGGGAGTGTTTGATGGGGGATAGGGTAGAGGGAGCTTTACTCTGTATCTAACCCCCGTGCTGTAACTGTGCTATAATGGATGCTTGATCCAATTGTGATCCGTGTGGAAGTTGTGTTTAACAGAGAACTTCCTTCCATCTGTGCAGAATTATCACTGGCCAAATGACAACACGAATGTCTTGCAGCTTCTGGAGGAGAGAATCTCCGCTTTGGAAAATCACGAGGAAGAGGGTAAGTCAGGGAAATGAGACAGGTGTTGGTGTCAGAAAAGAAGAGAGCATGGGCTTTTATGATCGAAGGACAACCCAAGTTGCTTCAGAGCAAATGAAACTCTTCCTTGAAGTGGAGTCACTGTTGTAGTGTGGTAAACGCAGCAGCCAAGTTGCGCACAGAAAGATGCCACAACAGCCATGTGAGCATGACTTGTTCGTCTCTGCTGTTCATCCATGGGATGTGGGCTTCGCTGGCAAGGTTGGCATTTATTGCCCGTTCCCTAATTGCCCCTTGAGAAGGTGGTGGTGAGCTGCCTTCTTGAACCACTGCAGTCCGTGTGGGGTAGGTCCACCCACAGTGCTGTTTGGAAGGGAGTTCCAGGATTTTGACCCAGCGACAGTGAAGGAACGGCCGATCTCGTTCCAAGTCAGGATGGTGTGTGACTTGGAGGGGAACTTGCAGGTGGTGGTGTTCCCATGTATCTGCTGGTGGTAGAGGCCGTGGGTTTGGAAGGTGCTGTCGAGGGAGCCTTGGTGAGTTGCTGCAGCGCATCTTGTAGATGGTACACACTGCTGCCACTGTGTGTCGGTGGTGTAGGGAGTGAATGTTTGTGGATGGGGTGCCAATCAAGCGGGCTGCTTTGTCCTGGACGGTGTCGAGCTTCTTGAGTGTTGTTGGAGCTGCACCCATCCAGGCAAGTGGAGAGTATTCCATCACACTCCTGACTTGTGCCTTGTAGATGGTGGACAGGCTTTGGGGAGTCAGGAGGTGAGTTACTCACCGCAGAATTCCCAGCCTTTGACCTGCTCTTGTAGCCACAGCATTTATGTGGCTACTCCAATTCAGTTTCTGGTCAATGGTGACCCCCAGGATGTTGATAGGGGGGGACTCTGCGATGGTAATGCCATTGAATGTCAAGGTGAGAAGGTTAGATCCTCTCTTGTTGGAGATGGTCATTGCCTGGTACTTGTGCGTTGTAAATGTTACTTGCCACTCATCAGCCCAAACCTGGATGTTGTCCAGATTTTGCTTTCTGTTCTCTGCTTCCCAATTGGCTGCGGGAAGACGGGCCAACCAATGGGGAGGGAGTGTGGGGGCGGGGTATTTGGAGGCAGGAGCTCATGTGACTAAACCTCCAGAGACACATCCAACTAGCGCTGGCAACCTCATGCTCACCTCGCGGACAGGGTAGTCTTCCATTATTCTTTGCTGTTGTGATGTGTTAAGGATCTGATCTACCATTTCTCTCTCTCTCTCTCTCTCTGTCTCACAGAAGCTCACGACCATCACAAAGTGCTCTTCTCCGTCGCGCGCTCGGAGGGCAATGAGCTGACTGCAATCGGGGTCCCTATTGTGTACGACCAGGTGTTTCTAAACAGGGAGGTAGGCTACAACAGCACGACTGGAGTCTTCACCTGCCCCATCGCTGGCGTGTACCTCCTCGCCTACACCTCTCTGCCAAGCCCGGGCGCAGAGACTTCTGTCGTCCTCTTGAAGGGTAACACCCAGCTGAGCAACATCTACAGCAACCTCCTGCAGGGCAGTACCCAGCTCTCCGAGCACAATGTACTCGTTCTCCTCGAGAAGGGTGATAAAGTGTGCGTGCAGCTGCAGCAGGGCTCTTTGCTGACTGAAAAGGCCTCCTTAACTTTGCTGGGATACCGAGTCTCAGATTAACACCCCATGAGACCTCCCCCCACCCCCCACCCCCCTCCCCTCCGCACCCCCACTCCCCCCCACTCCGACCCCTTGCTTTGTGGCCCCGTGCCAACATTCAAACCCTCTTCCATCTGCCCATTCGGGCTCCTGAAAGCTGTGCATTGCTCTATCACTCTCTGGGATGGCTGGGTTGGTCTTTGGAACTGTCCTGCTCCGAGGCCTGTGAAAGCGTTCCCATCAGGAATGTGGGATCACGATTTGGTTTTTTTGCTCTGTGCTTCATTACTTCCCAATTCTGCATCAATAATAAAGAAATCTATTTAGCATCAGTTGTGTGTCTCATTTTCCCGTCTGGTCTGAGGCAATCGTTTATCGCCCCGCTCCCATTTTTGCGGAATTTGTTTCATTATTTACAACAACTTGGCTCAGGGAGGGAATTCCAGGGCTTAGGGTCTCGGGAGCTCTTGGCACAGCCGCGAATGACGGGGCACTTAAAATCCGGTGGGGGGGGTGGGAAACAGCCTGGAATTAGAGGAACGCAGATATACAAAAGGGCAGTGGGACTGCAGGAGGCGACTGATTTAGGGAGCAGGGGGGGGGGGGGGGCGAGGTCATTTCCCGGGAATCCCAAACCTGTGCGTGAATCCGAGGCAAATTCATCGAGGTAGCGCAGGGATGTAGAATAACAGAGTTTACAAAGTGGGGGGCCATTCGCCCCACCATACCTGCGAGCCGCCATCTTAAACCGCTGCTGTCCACTGGTTTACTGCCATTGGGTTGGGAATTCCTGAATTATGACCCACGCCGACGAAGATATGGCTGATACGTTTCCAAAGTGGGGGGGGGGGGGGGGGGGGTGGTGCGGGGGGCCGAAGGGCGTGAGTGACTCTGAGGGCGGGTGACCTTGGAACGTGGTTACAATGAGAGCCAACAGCACCGAAGCGGGCCATTCGGCCCAACCGGTGCATGCTGGCATTGATGGCCCAGATAGTTGGGTGCGAACGCCCCGGCTGGCCGCTGAAGTTCATGTCGAGCAGCTGTTGGCGCATTTAGGATTTGGCTCCAAAGTGCCATGGGGCGGTCAATCCAGGGCACTTGGCCAACATTTTCTTTGCCCTTTCACCTCCAGGTGAGGTGGTGTGGGTGGTGGGGGGGGGGTGGTGCCGTGGAGAGCGAACAGGCGCACGTGAGGATCCCCGTGGGCGGTTTTGTTTTCCCGCCGCCGGGGAGGTGGGGCGGGGGAAAGCTGGGAGGACGCATGCGCAGAAAACCCGCCGGCAACGCCGATCGGGGTGGTGGGCAGGGAAACCTCCGCGCGGCGGTTGGGGGGGAGACTGCGCAGGCGCTTGATGTCGGGACGATACTGCACATGCGTAGAGAGTCGTGAGCGGCGGCGGGGGGGGGGGGGGGGGGTGGTTGGGGCGGAATTCCGAGCGGGAGCGGCGGGACTGCGCGTGCGCGGGGGATGGCGGTTGGTGGTTGTGGGGGGGGGGAGGGGAGAGCGCGCGAGAGCGGATTCAAAAATTAACGGCTGAGCGGCGGCGCGTGCGCAGAAGGGGCGCTCTGGCTGCGGAGCGGCAGAGAAGGAGCTGAGGTATCCAGTAACATGGGGGTTGATGAGATGACTGACAACCCACCCCCCCCCACCCTTCCACCTCCTTTGATCAGAGAGTCTGACTGACAATTTGTGCAACACCATCTCTTGGATTCGGAGCATGCAATAGAGCGCTTTTTATTTCTCTTCTGTTGAAGCAAAAGGGTCTTCAACTCTGCTGGACTGCTCCATGGGTGCAATGGGCGCCATCTTCCCTGGCCAACTTCCATGTTGCTCTTGTTCCAACATTTTCCCATTCCAGTGCATCCCCCCCACCCCAGTTCTTCGGCTTTTAGACCCCTTGCTAGTTACTGGAGGCGGCTGCACTGGAATGCACTTGGCCGAGCCCTTGGCCAAGTTTTGATGGCACCCGAAACTGGCCGTTCAGCCCATCTGCTCCGTGGTGGCGCTTTTGCTCCACACGAGCCTCCTCCCAGCCCCCTTACTTCCCCACCCCCATCGCCCTATCCTTCTATTCCTTTCTCCCTCGTGCGTTTATCCAGCTCCCCCCCCCCCTACTTAAATGCATCGATACTATCCACCTTAACCACTCCCTGTGGGAGCGAGTTCTACATTCTCACCGCTCCCTGGGGAAAGAGGTTTCTCCCGAATTCCCCGTTGGATTTACTAGTGACTGTCTTTTACTTACGGCCCCCGGGGTTCTGGTTGTCCCCACAGCTGGGAACATCTCTATGTCTACCCCATCGAAACCCTTTTCCTAATTTTAGAGACCTCTTATCTATTCGCTCCCCAACACCTTCAGTTCTCTCTTTTCTAGAGAAAAGCCTGTTCAGTCTGTCCTGACGCTTCTAACCTCTGGCATCACAACTGAGAAGCTAATCTCGCCCTCAATCCCATTCTTTTCAGGCTTATTCTGTCCTATTTTCCAACACTGCAACTAACGCGACCCGAACCCGACCAGACCCGACAACTTGTGCCAGGTTCGGGTTGGGTCGGATCTCTCGTCCGGGTCCAGCGTTCGGGTGCGGGTCGGGTCGGGCTGGACGTGGACAGAGCTGCCTTGCCGAGGGAAGTAATCTTCAAGTGAACATTCAGGACGCCAAGTCGCGAAACGCCTTGAAGAGGAAGAAACCCGTGTGTCGGGTTCGGGTCGGGTCGGGCATTTAAAAATATAAAAGGACTCGGACTCGGACCCAGGTTGGGTTCGGGTTGGCTGTTGTCGGGTCGGGTTTTAATTTTGTACCCAAGCCAGGCTTTAATTGCAACAGTGACGACACTCCCAAGAAGGAATCCGTTGACTGTAAACATCCTGAGGTGGTGAAAGGTGCTGTAGAAATGGAGGTTTTTTTTAATCCCCCTTTTTTCTAATGTGGTATCCTACACTTTGGTCCTTGAGTTTCTAACTTGGGGAACGACTTGTTGTGGATCCTGCTGACATCACACTGGTGTGTATCTATTGTTGCATAGCCCAGTGTTGTCAAGGTACCCACGTCTAATGATGCCATACTGCATCGCCTGCTTCCATAGTTACCCAGTCTATTGAATGTGTCCCATTCTTTTGGTGTTGTATCTGTCAACTGTTTATCTCTGCAGTCAGTGCAATCTATCAAATGATTGTATCAACGTGGATTATCTATTTCTGGGGACAGGGGAAGTTAATTGGACCAATCGATTGCATCCCCGTTTCTCCGTGTCTTAATGAGGGAGGAAAGCTGGTGGTTAATAAAAAGGTGGCAAATGGAAGTCTGGTCCAGTGTGACGGCGATGCACAGGCCTCAGTTGCCATGGAGCCTGAGCATGTAGCCCTTGAGGTTGGGAAGATGGAGATTCGCCCCAAGCAGGTGGAAGTAAATGTAATTTTAACGCGTTCTGAAGTCAGAGTTGAAGAGGAAATATATCCGGGAGCTACAGAGAGTCGGACTGAGGGAGTGGAGCAGTGTGAGATTGCGGCCGTTCATTTGACCACTGAAGCAGATCATGGGGATTTTTCGAGAAATGGGTTACGGTCCAGCGGCCAGGTGATACCTTCTAATACACAAGCAGCCTTTGAGGTGGGCTCACAGGTTCCTCAACGCCTCTGTGACACAGGAAATGAGGTAGAAATATACCCAAAGGCCTGGACAACACCTGGCGTGGGGGTGAAGCAATACAGCGGCGCCAGCGCGGATTGCAAGGCACACGTTAAGCCAGATGAGGCCGGTTGCCTGCTGGCTGGTGGGGATATGGCTGCAGCCAAGCTGAGGGCGCCCAGTGATGGGCATCGCATTTCAGCTGCTTTGGAGGAAGGCCGGCCTGCGAAGGATGATTCGGAGTTGCCACCGACACCTGTGGACCTCCCTGCTGCTGGAGAAGCGGGAAGGTGTGAGGCAAGACAAGTTGCTCAAGTGGTCCGAGCTGATTCACGCCAAGATGGCTTCTCACCTGCTGGGGGTGCTGGTGATACAGTCGTCAGTCCTTCTGACCCCCAGGTTGACGTCCCATATGAAGAGGAAGAAACTAGAAGGGATGGCGGTGTGAGCAAGTTAGGAACATTTGCAGCTGAGGTCACCTCCGTGTCCACCAAAGATGATCCAGGTAAAATGGAGGAAGAGGCCTCAGTGGGACCAAACATCAAGGCACTCACGGCAGACCATGAGTTCCCAATTGGAGACGTTGAGGAATTCCCTGCAGGAAAAGGGATGGCTATGCTGCATAAGGTAGAAGTTGAGCCCTTCATGGACACAGCACGAAAGAATCTCATCAACACTGCCTTGGCGTCACCGTTGTGCAAGAGGGAGAGCGAGTATCCATTGGCAGTCACTCCCTCCGCCAGGAAACTGCTTTCAAATAACTCCATTCACCGACTGCACTCTTGGATGGATGCCAGGTTAGCCCACAGGCTAGAACGAGGACCAGAGCACAAGGCTTGCGCTCCGGCTACCTTGAGTTTCTTTGAACGCTCTGCCATGCAGTTTAAAATCTGGAAGGACGGAATCCGAGACAATCTACGCAGGCGGCTGGGGAAAGAGCCATAGGACTAGCCAGACCACTGACTTATATTGGACAGGGTCAAAGCTGACCGAGGAAACTTTGCAAAGAAGTTTCACTTCCGTGTTTAGTCTTCAGTCTGAACAATTTATTGTGATTGTATGATTATAGTAAACAACTCAATATAAAATAAATTCTTAGAACACTTTGCACGGCCGGAGAAGCGTAATTGAGGCAAGGGCACTGTTCATTTATCTTGGGTGGTGATGCTTGAGGGAGAACCGTTGGCAAAGGCAATTACAATCAAACATGACTGCAACCTTGGCTGTTCCAGAATTAGTCCTCTTTTTTTCCTGTGCACTTGCTCCAAGGGTAAAGCAGAGTTCTGTTCCTTAAATGCTGGGAATCTGCATTTACACCTCTCACTCGTTTGTTCATTCCCGCCTGCATTTTTACATAGCTTTTACAGCAAAGAAACAGACAATTGGGCCCAGTTAGTCTGTGCTGGAGTCTATGCCCCCCAACAAGCCTCCTCCCTCCTTACTTCATCTCGCCCTAGCAACATAATGTGCGCAAGGTTGTAGCAGATTTTACAGCATCAATGGATCAGCTGCGTTGGTCAAACGAGAGAAGGACTTGCATTTCTGTCGCGCCTTTCGCAACCTCAGGACATCCCAAAGCTCTTTACAACCAATGAAGTACTTTTGAAGTGTAGTCACTGTTGTACTGCGCCTCATTTGCGCATAGCAAGGTCCCACAAGCAGTCATGTGATATTCTTTGGCCTCCTTATCTCGAGAGACAATGGGTAAGCGCCTGGAGGTGGTCAGTGGTGTGTGGAGCAGCGCCTGGAGTGGCTATAAAGGCCAATTCTAGAGTGACAGGCTCTTCCACAGGCGCTGCAGAAAAATTTGATTGTCGGGGCTGTTGCACAGTTGGCTCTCCCCTTGCGCTTTTGTCTTTTTTCCTGCCAACTGCTAAGTCTCTTCGACTCGCCACACTTTAGCCCCGCCTTTATGACTGCCCGCCAGCTCTGGCGAACGCTGGCAACTGACTCCCACGACTTGTGATCAATGTCACAGGACTTTATGTCGCGTTTGCAGACGTCTTTGAAGCGGAGACATGGACGGCCGGTGGGTCTGATACCAGTGGCGAGCTCGCTGTACAATGTGTCTTTGGGGATCCTGCCATCTTCCATGCGGCTCACATGGCCAAGCCATCTCAAGCGCCGCTGACTCAGTAGTGTGTACAAGCTGGGGATGTTGGCCGCCTCGAGGACTTCTGTGTTGGAGATACGGTCCTGCCATCTGATGCCAAGTGTTCTCCGGAGACAGCGAAGATGGAATGAATTGAGACGTCGCTCTTGGCTGACATACGTTGTCCAGGCCTCGCTGCCATAGAGCAAGGTACTGAGGACACAGGCCTGATACACTCGGACTTTTGTGTTCCGTGTCAGTGCGCCATTTTCCCACACTCTCTTGGCCAGTCTGGACATAGGAGTGGAAGCCTTTCCCATGCGCTTGTTGATTTCTGCATCTAGAGACAGGTTACTGGTGATAGTTGAGCCTAGGTAGGTGAACTCTTGAACCACTTCCAGAGCGTGGTCATGTGATAACAGCCATCTTTAACGATAATGCTTTAGTGGTGTTGGTTGTGGGTTAAATTTTAGCTCAGGACTCCCTCGCTCTTCAAAACAGTGGCCATGGAATTTTTAATGTCCCATTAAAGGGCAGATGGGTTTAATGTCTCTTCTTAGAGACAGCATCTCTGACAGTGTAGCGCTTCCTCAGTACTGGCAGTTTCGTCCTGGACGATGGTGCTGATGTCTCTGAAGTGGCACTCAAACCCATGAGCTACTGACTCAGAGGCAAAAGCACAGACACTGACCAAAGGATGCCATCCAAATAGTGAAGTGATACACCTGCTTCATACAGACATACACAGCACTGGGGACAAGAGAAGTGGAAGTGGTGGGAATTGCAATTGATGTCATCGTCTCTTTCTGGCATGTCTGTATAGGGTGGGGAGATGAACACAACAGGTCTCTCCACCCTCATATCTGGTGAGATTTTGCAAAGGGTCAAAGACCTGTCCTAGTCAGGTCCCGCACCAAATCCTCCCTCTGGCCTGCCTGATTCCATTACTGATCCACCCCCAGGATGGTTAATGACTCGGTTGTAATGCCCGTCGTAAATAGGTCTGTGTTCGGTGGAGCTTGACTGTGTTAGGATGGTGCTAATGGTGTAACGGAGCTTGGTGACGGGCCTTAGTTGGATCACTGGAGCTCAGCAACGTACCTGGAGGAGACCAGCAATGAACTGAGACACAATAGAACTAAGAGGTTGTGCCTGTCAGGAAACACTGAACAGGGTGGGGGTTCTTTACTCCAGAAAAGAGAAGGCTGAGGGGTGACCTGATAGACGTCTTTAAAATTATGAAGGGATTTTGACAGGGTGGAGGCAGAGAGGATGTCTCCACTCATTGGGGAGACCAAAACCAGGGGCCATCAATATAATTCACTCACTAATAAATACAATTGGGAATTCAGGAGAAATTTCTTTACCCAGAGTGGTGAGAATGTGTAATTTGCTACCACAGGGAGTGGTTGAGCTGAATAGCATAGAGGCATTTAGAGAGAAAGCAATAGAAGAGGGGAGCTGGTGGTATAGTGGTAATCTCACTGGACTAGTAATCCAGAGCCCAGGCTCTGGGGGCATGAGTTCGAATCCCACCACAGCAGATGGTTGAATTTGAATTCAGTTAATAAACCTGGAATTCAAAGCTAGTCTAATGGTGACCACGAAACCATTGTCAATTGTTGTAAAAATCCATCTGGTTCACTTATGGCCTTTAGGGAAGGAAATCTGCCGTCCTTCCCTGGTCTGGCCGACATGTGACCTCTAGACCCACAGCAATGTGGTTGACTCTTAAACGCTCTCTGAGCCAGCCGCTCAGCTCAAGGACAATAAATGCTGGCCTAGCCAGTGATGTCCACATCCTACAAGCGAATATAAAAGAAAATATGGTGATGGGGTGAGGTGCATTAGGGGTGGGAGGAGGTTCGTTTGGAACATAAACTGTATGGCAGTAGTAGTTAGTGGAGATTCAGGCCTGTTTCAGAGGAGAACTGTGATGTTTGGCCTTTATCAAAAGAACATAATGGGTCTAGTGCCATGACTGGACTGTGTTGCAGCACTGTACTGGGGGTCAGGCGGGGATTAAGAATCCCAGCGGTGTCACAATGAAACCAACAGTGGTCAGCCATGTGATGGGCTTCCTCAGGTCAACGTTGGCACGAGCAAACTCAGATTGTTCAGCTCACACCAATCACTAACTTCCTCTCAAGCCCTGATTCAATTCCGCCGGCGAGGCAGTTTTCGTTTGCAGCGTAGTCGCTGTTGTAATGTTGGAAGCCCGGTGGGCAATTTTTGCACAGCAGGATCCCACAGGCAGCCTCGCGATCCTCACCGGATCATAAGGAAAAAGGAAGACCCGCCACAGGACGTCCCAAAGTGCTCGACAATCAATGAAGCACTTTTAGAGGAACGTAAGACCAGGAGGAGGCTCCCCTCGAGCCTGTTACACAGGAACAGGAGGAGGCCATTCAGCCACTTGAGCCTGTTCTACCATTCAATATCATGGCTGATCTGTGACCGAACTCCGTATTCCCCTCCCAACTCTCCCCAAGATTCCTTAATACCTTTGCCATTTGCCAAAGAGAGTTCCAAACTTCTACCACCCTTGGCATGAAGAAGTGTTTCCTAATTTCACCCCTGAAAAGGTATGGCTGTAATTCTTTGACTGTATGTCCCCTAGTCCTATCCTCCCCAACTAGCTTTTGAAGTGTTGTGGGAAAGATATCAACTTGCCACACAGCAAGATCCCACAAACAGCTATGTGGTAATTGACCACATAATCTACTTTTGTGATATTGGTTGAGGGATACTGGGAAGAATGCCCTCCGACTCTTCTTCCAAGTGTCACCATGGGATCTTTTACATGCACTAGATAGGGATCTTGGTCTCATCTGAAAGACAGCACTTCTGACAGTGCAGTACTCCCTTGGTACTGCACTGGAGTACCAGCCTTGAATTTTGTGCTTAAATTCTGGAACAGGACCTAAATCCACAACCCTTTGACTTCTAGGTAACAATGCTACCAACGGAGCTACGGCTGACACTTACCTGTTTGTAGTCAGGTTATCTGTCTTCATGGTATTGGTTGAGTGATAAATATTGACCAGGACACCAGGGAGAACTCCCCTGCTCTATTTACAACAGGAGCCATGGGATCTTTTATGTGCAACTGAGAAGGCAGGTGGTACGACAGTGCGTGGAGGATATTGTGATCGCACTCTGCAGTGTATCCATTATCAAGGCTGTTGAATATGAATATTTCTCATGTCTGGATCTAATGTAAACTAATTGATAGAGATTGATTGCTGTGGTTAATCAACAACTTTGTTATCGTCGTATTATGCAACTGTCAGGGTGGTAGAAGGCGAACGAGGTGGACTTTGATGTTTTCTCTGTTGCTATGATGCTCACCATCACAGAATACTAAAAAGAACAACTTCTATAAGACACCCCCATTCAAGGTTGAAAACTCCCAAGTTTCATAAAATTGTAGAAACTTATAGCACAGAGAGAGGACATTCAGCCCATCTTTGTAAAAATACAAAACAGTCGTGCTTAGTCCCACATTCCCGCTTTTGTTCGTCACCCTGTAAGTTCCTTGTCCTCAAGTACCTGTCCAACTTCCTTTTAAAATTATTTATGGAATTAGCTTCCAGCACTACTTCACTTCGAGCATTCCCGATCCTGACAACTCTCAGAGTGAGAAAGTTCCTCCTCTTCTCTCCACTGGATCTTTTGCAAATGGTTTGAAATCTTTGACCTCTGGTTATTGATCCACTGGTTAGGGGGAATGGTTTTGCTCGATCTACTCTATCAAAACCTTTCCGTTTCTCCAGATCTTCCTCATAAACGAAGTCTCGCTGACACTAGGGATCAGCTCTTGTGACTCTTCTTTGACTGCTAGCAGGTCTTGAATGATTACATAAACTGAACTCGTTACTCAAGGTGTTGGCTTAGTCAACTAGTTACGAGTACCTAGTTACTAAGCCAATGGTGTCTGCGATGGCTCAGCATGTTCATCGGATGTATGTGGTCATATACGGCGAACCGGTCACTGGGTCACGACCTGCTGGACGTCCATACCTCCCCTATCTGGACACTCAGAAGCGAGATGTGAAGATCGCAGACATTGGCATAGACAACTGGGAGACAGTCATCAATGGCCGGGACCTCTGGAGGCTGACCGTTCAGAGGGGCATCGGAAGTGGCAAGGAGAAACGGAAAGCTCAGCCGGCTGAGAGGAGGTCCCAGAGAAAGCAGAGGCCAGCGAATGCTGCATCTTCTCGGCCCACTGCCTTCATCTGCAGCCAGTGCAGCAGAGACTGCCATGCCAGAGTGGGGCTCCTGAGCCACACCAGGCGATGTTTAACACAGCGCTGATCACCAGGGTGCAAACCATCGTCCCTTGAGAGGGAAGGCTGTCTGTGCACTCAAGGTGTGGTCCGGCCAGAGCACAGTTCAGTTTGAGGCCACTAAATCCCTTTCAGTTTCCTCCTTAGTTATTTCAACACCTTTCAGGACATGTGATGAGTTCACGTTTTCTTCTTCCCATGTGCAGTAATTTACACTTCTCCAAATTAAATATTGTCTGCCAGTGTTCGACCAACTACATAGTTTGTCAACCTCACTCTCTTCTTCCTCAGCTACCTCCTTCAATCCAATTCAATTTCCCCTTTTAATTTGGTATCATCTGCAAGTCTGATTAACTTGCATTTCTGAACCCAGCTCCTTAAGTAAATTAGAAACATGAGTGACTGAAATGATAAAGTGGTGCCCCTGCAGTCAGCACTCCATCCTTGATGAACCTCCTCTGACAGGTACCTGTTCTTTACTACCCATCAGCCATTTATTTCAACGCAACACATGGCTTTAACTTTAAATAATGACCTGCCTTCAGAACGGCGTTCCGTGGATAGAGGTGAGTATTGATGGAGTACGCTCACAGTTGATGTGGATGAAGGGCGAGCACAGATTTAAGTTAGTACAGATAGGGTATGAACAAAGATTGACTTTGCTGTCATGGGTAAAGGAAAGTGCAGGTGGAGGGCTATCAGAACACACTGAAGGGATATAATGGGTGCAGGGGTGTGACTGCTGGGATGTGATGGGTGTAGAGGTATCACTGATGAGATGTGATGGGTGTAGGGGTGTCACTGATGGGATGTGATGGGTGTAGGGGTATCACTGAGGGGATATGATGGGTGTAGGAGTCTGACTGATGGGATATGATGGTGTGCGGGTCTGACTGATGGGATATGATGGGTGTAGGGGTATTACTGAGGAGATATGATTGGTGTAGGAGTCTGACTGATGGGATATGATGGTGTGCGGGTCTGACTGATGGGATATGATGGGTGTAGGGGTATCACTGAGGGGATATGATGGGTGCAGGAGTCCGACTGATGGGATATGATGGTGTGCGGGTCTGACTGATGGGATATGATGGGTGTAGGGGTATCACTGAGGGGATATGATGGGTGTAGGAGTCTGACTGATGGGATGTGATGGTGTGCGGATCTGACTGATGGGATATGACGGGTGTAGGGGTGTCACTGAGGGGATATGGTGGGTGTAGGGGTGTCACTGATGGGATGTGATGGGTGTAGGGGTGTTACTGATGGGATGTGATGGGTGTAGAGGTATCACTGATGAGATGTGATGGGTGTAGGGGTGTCACTGAGGAGATATGATGGGTGTAGGAGTCTGACTGATGGGATATGATGGTGTGGGGGTGTCAGTGATGGGATATGATGAGTGTAAGGGTGTCACTGATGGTATGTGATGGGTGTAGGGGTGTCACTGATGGGATGTGATGTGTGTAGGGGTGTCACTGATGGTATGTGATGGGTGTAGGGATGTCACTGATGGGATGTGATGGGTGTAGGGGTGTCACTGATGGTATGTGATGGGTGTAGGGGTGTCACTGATGGTATGTGATGGGTGTAGGGGTGTCACTGATGGTATGTGATGGGAGTAGGGGTGTCAGTGATGGGATATGATGGGTGTAGGGGTGTCACTGATGAGATGTGATGGGTGTAGGGGTGTCACTGATGGTATGTGATGGGTGTAGGGGTGTCAGTGATGGGATATGATGGGTGTAGGGGTGTCAGTGAGGGGATATGATGGGTGTAGGGGTGTCACTGAGGGGATATGATGGGTGTAGGGGTCTGACTGATGGGATATGATGGTGTGGGGGTGTCACTGATGGGATATGATGGGTGTAGGGGTGTCACTGATGGGATGTGATGGGTGTAGGGATGTCACTGATGGGATGTGATGGGTGTAGGGGTGTCACTGATGGTATGTGATGGGTGTAGGGGTGTCACTGATGAGATGTGATGGGTGTAGGGGTGTCAGTGATGGTATGTGATGGGTGTAGGGGTGTCACTGATGAGATGTGATGGGTGTAGGGGTGTCACTGATGAGATGTGATGGGTGTAGGGGTGTCACTGATGGGATGTGATGGGTGTAGGGGTGTCACTGATGGTATGTGATGGGTGTAGGGGTGTCAGTGATGGGATATGATGGGTGTAGGGGTGTCAGTGAGAGGATATGATGGGTGTAGGGGTGTCACTGAGGGGATATGATGGGTGTAGGGGTGTCACTGATGGGATATGATGGGTGTAGGGGTGTCACTGATGGGATGTGATGGGTGTAGGGATGTCACTGATGGGATGTGATGGGTGTAGGGGTGTCACTGATGAGATGTGATGGGTGTAGGGGTGTCACTGATGAGATGTGATGGGTGTAGGGGTGTCACTGATGGTATGTGATGGGTGTAGGGGTGTCACTGATGGTATGTGATGGGTGTAGGGGTGTCAGTGATGGGATATGATGGGTGCAGGGGTGTCACTGAGGGGATATGATAGAGTCATAGAGTTTTATAGCACAGAAACAGGCCATTCGGCCCAATGCGCCTGCGCCGGCCATCCAGCATGCGTCCCAACTAATCCCATTTCCCCACACTTGGCCCGTAGCCTTGTATGCTATGGTGTTTCAAGTGCTCATCTAAATACTTCTTAAATGTTGCAAAGGTTCCTGCCTCTCCCACCCCTTCAGGCAGTGTGTTCCAGATTCCAACCACCCTCTGGGTGAAAAACTTTTTCCTCAAATCCCCTCTAAACCTCCTGCCCCTTACCTTAAATCTATGCCCCCTAGTTATTGACCCCTCCACTAAGGGAAAAAGTTTCTTCCTATCTATCCTATCAATGCCCCTCATAATCTTGTACACCTCAATTAAGCCCCCCTTCAGCCTTCTCCGCTCCAAGGAAAACAACCCCAGCATATCCAGTCTCTCTTCATAGCTGAAATGCTCCAGCCCAGGCAACATCCTGGTGAATCTCCTCTGCACTCTCTCCATTGCAATCACATCCTTCCTATAGTGTGGTGACCAGAACTGTACACAGTACTCCAGCTGTGACCTAACCAGCGTTTTATACAGCTCCATCATAACCTCCCTGCTCTTACATTCTATGCCTCGGCTAATGAAGGTAAGTATCCCATATGCCTTCCTAACCACCTTATCTACCTATGCTGCTGCCTTCAGTGATCTATGGACAAGTACACCAAGGTCCCTCTGACCCTCTGTACTTCCTAGGGTCCTACCATCCATTGTATATTCCATTACCTTGTTAGACCCCCCAAAATGCATTACCTCACACTTCTCAGGATTAGATTCCATTTACCACTGCTCCGCCCATCTTACCAGCCCATCTATATCGTCCTGTAATCTAAGGCTTTCCTCCTCACTATTTACGACAGCACCACTTTTCGTGTCATCTGCGAACTTACTGATCATACCTCCTATATTCCCGTCTAAATCATTAATGTACACTACAAACAGTAAGGGTCCCAGCACCGATCCCTGCGGTACCCCACTGGTCACAGGCCTCCAGTCGCAAAAACAACCCTCGACCATCACCCTCTGCCTCCTTCCACTAAGCCAATTTTGAATCCAATTTGCCAAATTACCCTGGATCCCATGGACTCTTACTTTCTTAACCAATCTCCCATGCGGGACAATATCAAAAGCCTTACTGAAGTCCATGTAGACTACATCAACTGCTTTACCCTCATCTACACCTCTAGTCACCTCCTTGAAAAGTTCTAATTGGTTAGACACGATCTCCCCCTGACAAAGCCATGCTGACTATCCCTGATTAATCCCTGCCTGTCCAAGTGGAGATTAATCCTGTCTCTCAGAATTTTTTCCAATAATTTCCCTACCACTGACGTTCGACTCACCGGCCTGTAAATACCTGGTTTATCCCTGCTACCCTTCTTGAATAATAGTAACACATTTGCTGTCCTCCAGTCCTCTGGCACCTCTCCTGTGGCCAGAGAGGATCTGAAAATTTGTGTCAGAGCCCCTGCTATCTCCTCCCTTGCCTCACATTGCAGCCTGGGATACATCTCATCTGGGCCTGGGGATTTATCCATCTTTAAGCCCGCTAATACAGCTAATATTTCCTCCTTTTCAATGCTAATTTGATCAAGTATATCACAATCCCCTTCCCTGATCACGACACCTACGTCGTCCCTCTCCATAGTGAACACAGATGAAAAATAATCGTTCAAAACCTCACCTATGTCTTCCGGCTCCTCACACAGATTGCCTCTTAGATCCCTAATGGGCCCTATTTTTTCCCTGGTTATCCTCTTGCCCCGAAAAGACTTATAAAAGGCCTTGGGGATTTTCGTTTATCTTGTCTGCCAGTGATTTTTGATGCCCCCTCTTCACTCTCCTAATTACTTTTTTAAGTACTCCCTTACACTTTCTATACTCCTCCAGGGCCTCCGCTGTTTTCAGCACTCTGAATCTGCCATAAGCCTCCTTTTTTTTCCTAATCCAATCCTCTATATCCCTTGACATTCAGGGTTCCCTTGACCTGTTGGTCCTACTCTTCACCTTTACGGGAACATGCTGGACTTGAACCCTCACAATTTTCTTTCTAAATGACTCCTACTGGTCTGATGTAGACTTTCCTATCAGAAGCAGCTCCCAGTTCACTTTAGCCAGATCCTGTTTTATCATATTGAAATCTGCCTTCCCCCAATTCAGTACTCTATGTCCTTTTCCATAACAATCTTAAATCTTACAGAGTTATGGTCTCTATCTCCGAAATGCTCCCCCACTGCCACTTCTACCACTTATCTGGGTTCATTCCCTAGGATTAGGTCCAGTACCGTCCCTCCTCTTGTAGGACTTTCCTACTGGCTCAAAAAGCTCTCCTGAATGCACTTGAAGAATCCTGCCCCCTTTAAGCTTTTTGCACTAATACTATCCTGTAGTATAACGGCTATAAACTGAGAGAGGGGAATATGCAGCTAGACCTGGATGATCTTGTACACCAGTCGCTGAAGGTAAGCATGCAGGTGCAACAGGCGGTAAAAAAGGCAAATGGTATGTTGGCCTTCATAGCGAGAGGATTCGAGTACAAGAGCAGGGATGTCTTGCTGCAATTATACAGGGCCTTGGTGAGGCCACACCTGGAATATTGTGTGTAGTTTTGGTCTCCTTATCGGAGGAAGGATGTTCTTGCAATAGAGGGAGTGCAGCGAAGGTTTACCAGACTGATTCCTGGGATGGTGGGACTGACGTATGAGGAGAGATTGAGTCGGTTCGGATTATATTCGCTGGAGATCAGAAGAGTGAGGGGGGATCTCATAGAAATCTGTAAAATTCTAACAGGACATGACAGGGTAGATGCAGGAAGGATGTTCCCAATGGTGGGGGAGTCCAGAACCAGGGTTCATAGTCTAAGGATACGGGGTAAACCTTTCAGGACTGAGATGAGGAGAAATTTCTTCATAGAGAGTGGTGAGGCTGTGGAATTCGCTTCCACAGAGAGCAGTTGAGGCCAAAACATTGTATGTTTTCAGGAAGGAGTTAGATATAGCTCTTGGGTCTCAAGGGATCAAAGGGTATAGGGGGAAAGCGGGAACAGTTTACTGAGTTAGATGATCAGCCATGATCATAATGAATGGTGGAGCAGGCTCAAAGGGCCGAATGGCCTACTCCTGCTCCTATTTTCTATGTTTCCTATCTTCTATGTTTCTACATCATCCCTCCTTACTGCAGTAATTGACTCTTTAATCAACAGTGCAATGCCACCTCCTCTTTTACCCCCTCCCCGATCACGTCTGAAGATTCTATACCCTGGGATATTAAGCTGCCAGTCCTGACCTTCCGACAACCATGTTTCAGTGATAGCAATAATATCATATTCCCATGTGTTAGTCAATGCCCTCAATTCACCAGCCTTACTAGTAAGACTCCTTGCATTAAAATAGATACAATCCAGCCTTGCATTATTTGCTTCAGCCTCAACAGGTCTACATTTACTCTGCCCTCCAGACTGACTTAGCTTCTCATTTCTATTTGATTGTACAACCCCTACTGTGCTTCCACTCTGTATCCCATCCCCTAGCCAAATTAGTTTAAACTCCCCCCAATAGCAATAGCAAACCTCCCGCAAGGTGCTGGACCTGTTCCGGTTCAGGTGCAACTCATCCATCTTATACAGATCCCACCTTAGCCAGAAACAGACCCAGTGATCCAGGAAACTAAAGCCGCTCCCCCCCCCCCCCCCCCCCCCACCCACTGCATCATCTCCCCAACCATACATTCATCTGCTCTATCCTCCTATTCATATACTCACGAGGCCGTGGCACCGGTAGAAACCCAGAGATTACAACCCTTGAGTTCTTACTTTTTAATCTGCTGCCGAGCTCCCTAAATTCTTTTGCAGGACCTCATCCTGATGATGGGTGCAGGGGTCTGACTGATGGGATATGATGGGTGTAGGGGTGTTACTGATAATATATGATGGTTGTAGGGGGGTCTGACTGACGGAATATGATGGGTGCAGGGGTGTCACTGATATATGATGGGTGTAGGGGGTTTGATTGAGGGGATATGGGTGTAGGGGTGTCACTGATATTATATGATGGGTGTAAGGGTGTCACTGATAT
Source organism: Heterodontus francisci (assembly GCF_036365525.1). NCBI lineage: Eukaryota > Metazoa > Chordata > Chondrichthyes > Heterodontiformes > Heterodontidae > Heterodontus > Heterodontus francisci. Next base: position 181,629 of record NW_027140509.1, read on the forward strand.
TATATGATGGGTGCAGCAAGTGTCACTGATATTATATGATGGGTGTAGGGCTGTCACTGATATTATATGATGGGTGCAGCAAGTGTCACTGATATTATATGAAGGGTGTAGGGGTGTCACTGATATTATATGATGGGTGCAGCAAGTGTCACTGATATTATATGATGGGTGTAGGGGGTGTCACCGATATTATATGATGGGTGCAGCAAGTGTCACTGATATTATATGATGGGTGCAGGGGGTGTCACTGATATTATATGATGGGTGTAGGGGGTGTCACTGATATTATATGATGGGTGTAAGGGTGTCACTGATATTATATGATGGGTGTAGGGGGTGTCGCTGATATTATATGATGGGTGTAGGGGGTGTCGCTGATATTATATGATGGGTGTAGGGGTGTCGCTGATATTATATGATGGGTGCAGGGGTGTCGCTGATATTATATGATGGGTGTAGTGGCGTCACTGATATTATATGATGGGTGTAGGGGGTGTCATTGATATTATATGATGGGTGTAAGGGTGTCACTGATATTATATGATGGGTGTAGGGGGTGTCACTGATATTATATGATGGGTGTAAGGGTGTCACTAATATTATATGATGGGTGTAGGGGGTGTCACTGATATATGATGGGTGAAGGGGGTGTCGCTGATATTATATGATGGGTGTAGGGGGTGTCGCTGATATTATATGATGGGTGTAAGGGTGTCACTGATATTATATGATGGGTGTAGGGAGTGTCACTGATATTATATAATGGTGTATGGGGATGTCACTGATATTATATGATGGGTGTAGGGGGTGTCGCTGATATTATATGATGGGTGTAAGGGTGTCGCTGATATTATATGATGGGTGTAGGGGGTGTCACTGATATTATATGATAGGTGTAAGGGTGTTACTGATATTATATGATGGGTGTAGGGGGTGTCACTGATATTATATGATGGGTGTAGGGGCGTCACTGATATTATATGATGGGTGTAGGGGGTGTCATTGATATTATATGATGGGTGTAAGGGTGTCACTGATATTATATGATGGGTGTAGGGGGTGTCACTGATATTATATGATGGGTGTAAGGGTGTCACTGATATTATATGATGGGTGTAGGGGGTGTCACTGATATTATATGATGGGTGCAGCAAGTGTCACTGATATTATATGATGGGTGTAGGGGGTGTCACTGATATTATATGATGGGTGTAGGGGGTGTCACTGATATTATATGATGGGTGCAGCAAGTGTCACTGATATTATATGATGGGTCAGGGGTGTCACCGATATTATATGATGGGTGCAGCAAGTGTCACTGATATTATATGATGGGTGTAGGGGTGTCACTGATATTATATGATGGGTGCAGCAAGTGTCACTGATATTATATGATGGGTGTAGGGGTGTCACTGATATTATATGATGGGTGCAGTAAGTGTCACTGATATTATATGATGGGTGTAGGGGTGTCACTGATATTATATGATGGGTGTAGGGGTGTCACTGATATTAGATGATGGGTGTAGGGGGTGTCACTGATATTATATGATGGGTGCAGCAAGTGTCACTGAATTATATGATGGGTGTAGGGGTGTCACTGATATTAGATGATGGGTGTAGGGGGTGTCACTGATATTATATGATGGGTGCAGCAAGTGTCACTGATATTATATGATGGGTGTATGAGGATGTCACTGATATTATATGATGGGTGTAAGGGGTGTCACTGATATTAGATGATGGGTGTAGGGGGTGTCACTGATATTATATGATGGGTGCAGCAAGTGTCACTGATATTAATTGATGGGTGTAGGGGTGTCACTCATATTATATGATGGGTGTAGGGGTGTCACTGATATTATATGATGGGTGCAGCAAGTGTCACTGATATTATCTGATGGGTGTAGGGGTGTCACTCATATTATATGATGGGTGTAGGGGTGTCACTGATATTATATGATGGGTGCAGCAAGTGTCACTGATATTATATGATGGGTCAGGGGTGTCACCGATATTATATGATGGGTGCAGCAAGTGTCACTGATATTATATGATTGGTGTAGGGGTGTCACTGATATTATATGATGGGTGCAGCAAGTGTCACTGATATTATATGATGGGTGTAGGGGTGTCACTGATATTATATGATGGGTGCAGCAAGTGTCACTGATATTATATGATGGGTGTAGGGGTGTCACTGATATTATATGATGGGTGTAGGGGGTGTCACTGATATTATATGATGGGTGTAGGGGGTGTCACTGATATTATATGATGGGTGTATGAGGATGTCACTGATATTATATGATGGGTGTATGGGGATGTCACTGATATTATATGATGGGTGTAGGGGGTGTCACTGATATTATATGATGGGTGCAGCAAGTGTCACTGATATTATATGATGGGTGTAGGGGGTGTCACTGATATTATATGATGGGTGCAGCAAGTGTCACTGATATTATATGATGGGTGCAGCAAGTGTCACTGATATTATATGATGGGTGTAGGGGTGTCACTGATATTATATGATGGGTGTAGGGGGTGTCACTGATATTATATGATGGGAGTAGGGGTGTCACTCATATTATATGATGGGTGTAGGGGTGTCACTGATATTATATGATGGGTGCAGCAAGTGTCACTGATATTATATGATGGGTGTAGGGGTGTCACTGATATTATATGATGGGTGCAGCAAGTGTCACTGATATTATATGATGGGTGTAGGGGTGTCACTGATATTATATGATGGGTGTAGGGGGTGTCACTGATATTATATGATGGGTGCAGCAAGTGTCACTGATATTATATGATGGGTGTAGGGGGTGTCACTGATATTATATGATGGGTGCAGCAAGTGTCACTGATATTATATGATGGATGTAGGGGGTGTCACTGATATTCTATGATGGGTGCAGCAAGTGTCACTGATATTATATGATGGGTGTAGGGGTGTCACTGATATTATATGATGGGTGCAGCAAGTGTCACTGATATTATATGATGGGTGTAGGGCTGTCACTGATATTATATGATGGGTGCAGCAAGTGTCACTGATATTATATGAAGGGTGTAGGGGTGTCACTGATATTATATGATGGGTGCAGCAAGTGTCACTGATATTATATGATGGGTGTAGGGGGTGTCACCGATATTATATGATGGGTGCAGCAAGTGTCACTGATATTATATGATGGGTGCAGGGGGTGTCACTGATATTATATGATGGGTGCGGCAAGTGTCACTGATATTATATGATGGGTGTAAGGGTGTCACTGATATTATATGATGGGTGTAGGGGGTGTCGCTGATATTATATGATGGGTGTAGGGGGTGTCGCTGATATTATATGATGGGTGTAGGGGTGTCGCTGATATTATATGATGGGTGCAGGGGTGTCGCTGATATTATATGATGGGTGTAGGGGCGTCACTGATATTATATGATGGGTGTAGGGGGTGTCATTGATATTATATGATGGGTGTAAGGGTGTCACTGATATTATATGATGGGTGTAGGGGGTGTCACTGATATTATATGATGGGTGTAAGGGTGTCACTAATATTATATGATGGGTGTAGGGGGTGTCACTGATATATGATGGGTGTAGGGGGTGTCGCTGATATTATATGATGGGTGTAGGGGGTGTCGCTGATATTATATGATGGGTGTAAGGGTGTCACTGATATTATATGATGGGTGTAGGGAGTGTCACTGATATTATATAATGGTGTATGGGGATGTCACTGATATTATATGATGGGTGTAGGGGGTGTCGCTGATATTATATGATGGGTGTAAGGGTGTCGCTGATATTATATGATGGGTGTAGGGGGTGTCACTGAAATTATATGATAGGTGTAAGGGTGTTACTGATATTATATGATGGGTGTAGGGGGTGTCGCTGATATTATATGATGGGTGTAGGGGGTGTCACTGATATTATATGATGGTGTAAGGGTGTCACTGATATTATATGATGGGTGTAGGGGGTGTCACTGATATTATATGATGGGTGCAGGGGGTGTCGCTGATATTATATGATGGGTGCAGCAAGTGTCACTGATATTATATGATGGGTGTAGGGGTGTCACTGATATTATATGATGGGTGCAGCAAGTGTCACTGATATTATATGATGGGTGTAGGGGTGTCACTGATATTATATGATGGGTGTAGGGGGTGTCACTGATATTATATGATGGGTGTAGGGGGTGTCACTGATATTATATGATGGGTGTATGAGGATGTCACTGATATTATATGATGGGTGTATGGGGATGTCACTGATATTATATGATGGGTGTAGGGGGTGTCACTGATATTATATGATAGGTGCAGCAAGTGTCACTGATATTATATGATGGGTGTAGGGGGTGTCACTGATATTATATGATGGGTGCAGCAAGTGTCACTGATATTATATGATGGGTGCAGCAAGTGTCACTGATATTATATGATGGGTGTAGGGGTGTCACTGATATTATATGATGGGTGTAGGGGGTGTCACTGATATTATATGATGGGAGTAGGGGTGTCACTCATATTATATGATGGGTGTAGGGGTGTCACTGATATTATATGATGGGTGCAGCAAGTGTCACTGATATTATATGATGGGTGTAGGGGTGTCACTGATATTATATGATGGGTGCAGCAAGTGTCACTGATATTATATGATGGGTGTAGGGGTGTCACTGATATTATATGATGGGTGTAGGGGGTGTCACTGATATTATATGATGGGTGCAGCAAGTGTCACTGATATTATATGATGGGTGTAGGGGGTGTCACTGATATTATATGATGGGTGCAGCAAGTGTCACTGATATTATATGATGGATGTAGGGGGTGTCACTGATATTCTATGATGGGTGCAGCAAGTGTCACTGATATTATATGATGGGTGTAGGGGTGTCACTGATATTATATGATGGGTGCAGCAAGTGTCACTGATATTATATGATGGGTGTAGGGCTGTCACTGATATTATATGATGGGTGCAGCAAGTGTCACTGATATTATATGAAGGGTGTAGGGGTGTCACTGATATTATATGATGGGTGCAGCAAGTGTCACTGATATTATATGATGGGTGTAGGGGGTGTCACCGATATTATATGATGGGTGCAGCAAGTGTCACTGATATTATATGATGGGTGCAGGGGGTGTCACTGATATTATATGATGGGTGCGGCAAGTGTCACTGATATTATATGATGGGTGTAAGGGTGTCACTGATATTATATGATGGGTGTAGGGGGTGTCGCTGATATTATATGATGGGTGTAGGGGGTGTCGCTGATATTATATGATGGGTGTAGGGGTGTCGCTGATATTATATGATGGGTGCAGGGGTGTCGCTGATATTATATGATGGGTGTAGGGGCGTCACTGATATTATATGATGGGTGTAGGGGGTGTCATTGATATTATATGATGGGTGTAAGGGTGTCACTGATATTATATGATGGGTGTAGGGGGTGTCACTGATATTATATGATGGGTGTAAGGGTGTCACTAATATTATATGATGGGTGTAGGGGGTGTCACTGATATATGATGGGTGTAGGGGGTGTCGCTGATATTATATGATGGGTGTAGGGGGTGTCGCTGATATTATATGATGGGTGTAAGGGTGTCACTGATATTATATGATGGGTGTAGGGAGTGTCACTGATATTATATAATGGTGTATGGGGATGTCACTGATATTATATGATGGGTGTAGGGGGTGTCGCTGATATTATATGATGGGTGTAAGGGTGTCGCTGATATTATATGATGGGTGTAGGGGGTGTCACTGAAATTATATGATAGGTGTAAGGGTGTTACTGATATTATATGATGGGTGTAGGGGGTGTCGCTGATATTATATGATGGGTGTAGGGGGTGTCACTGATATTATATGATGGTGTAAGGGTGTCACTGATATTATATGATGGGTGTAGGGGGTGTCACTGATATTATATGATGGGTGCAGGGGGTGTCGCTGATATTATATGATGGGTGCGGCAAGTGTCACTGATATTATATGATGGGTGTAAGGGTGTCACTGATATTATATGATGGATGTAGGGGGTGTCACTGATATTATATGATGGGTGCAGGGGGTGTCGCTGATATTATATGATGGGTGTAGGGGGTGTCACTGATATTATATGATGGGTGCAGCAAGTGTCACTGATATTATATGATGGGTGTAGGGGGTGTCACCGATATTATATGATGGGTGCAGCAAGTGTCACTGATATTATATGATGGGTGCAGCGGGTGTCACTGATATTATATGATGGGTGCGGCAAGTGTCACTGATATTATATGACGGGTGTAAGGGTGTCACTGATATTATATGATGGGTGTAGGGGGTGTCGCTGATATTATATGATGGGTGTAGGGGGTGTCGCTGATATTATATGATGGGTGTAGGGGTGTCGCTGATATTATATGATGGGTGTAGGGGGTGTCGCTGATATTATGTGATGGGTGTAGGGGGTGTCGCTGATATTATATGATGGGTGTAGGGGGTGTCACTGATATTATATGATGGGTGTAGGGGGTGTCACTGATATTATATGATGGGTGTAGGGGGTGTCGCTGATATTATATGATGGGTGTAGGGGGTGTCGCTGATATTATATGATGGGTGTAAGGGTGTCGCTGATATTATATGATGGGTGTAGGGGGTGTCACTGATATTATATGATAGGTGTAAGGGTGTCACTGATATTATATGATGGGTGTAGGGGGTGTCGCTGATATTATATGATGGGTGTAGGGGGTGTCACTGATATTATATGATGGGTGTAAGGGTGTCACTGATATTATATGATGGGTGTAGGGGGTGTCACTGATATTATATGATGGGTGTAGGGGGTGTCACTGATATTATATGATGGGTGTAGGGGGTGTCACTGATATTATATGATGGGTGCAGCAAGTGTCACTGATATTATATGATGGGTGTAGGGGGTGTCACCGATATTATATGATGGGTGCAGCAAGTGTCACTGATATTATATGATGGGTGTAGGGGGTGTCACCGATATTATATGATGGGTGCAGCAAGTGTCACTGATATTATATGATGGGTGCAGGGGGTGTCACTGATATTATCTGATGGGTGCGGCAAGTGTCACTGATATTATATGATGGGTCTAAGGGTGTCAGTGATATTATATGATGGGTGTAGGGGGTGTCGCTGATATTATATGATGGGTGTAGGGGGTGTCGCTGATATTATATGATGGGTGTAGGGGGTGTCACTGATATTATATGATGGGTGTAGGGGGTGTCACTGATATTATATGATGGGTGCAGGGGTGTCGCTGATATTATATGATGGGTGTAGGGGTGTCACTGATATTATATGATGGGTGTAGGGGGTGTCACTGATATTATATGATGGTGCATGGGGATGTCACTGATAATTATATTTCTAAACGAGTACTTTGCATCGGTATTCACCGAGGAGAGGGACATGACGGATGTTGAGGTTAGGGACAGATGTTTGATTACTCTAGGTCAAGTCGGCAGAAGGAGGGAGGAAGTGTTGGGTATTCTAAAAGGCATTAAGGTGGACAAGTCCCCAGGTCCGGATGGGATCTATCCCAGGTTACTGTGGGAAGCGAGAGAGGAAATAGTTGGGGCCTTAACAGATATCTTTGCAACATCCTTAAACACGGGTGAGGTCCCAGAGGACTGTAGAATTGCTAATGTTGTCCCCTTGTTTAAGAAGGGTAGCAGGGATAATCCAGGTAATTATAGACCGGTGAGCCTGACGTCAGTGGTAGGGAAGCTGCTGGAGAAGATACTGAGGGATAGGATCTATTCCCATCTGGAAGAAAATGGGCTTATCAGTGATAGGCAACATGGTTTTGTGCAGGGAAGGTCATGTCTTACCAACTTAATAGAATTCTTTGAGGAAGTGACAAAGTTGATTGATGAGGGAAGGGCTGTGGATGTCGTATACATGGACTTCACTAAGGCGTTTGATAAGGTTCCCCATGGTAGGCTGATGGAGAAAGTGAAGGTGCATGGGGTCCAAGGTGTACTAGCTAGATGGATAAAGAACTGGCTGGGCAACAGGAGACAGAGAGTAGCAGTGGAAGGGAGTTTCTCAAAATGGATACGTGTGACCAGTGGTGTTCCACAGGGATCCGTGCTGGGACCACTGTTGTTTGTGATATACAAAAATGATTTGGAGGAAAGTATAGGAGGTCTGATTAGCAGGTTTGCAGACGACACTAAGATTGGTGGAGTAGCAGATAGTGAAGGGTACTGTCAGAGAATACAGCAGAATATAGATAGACTGGAGAGTTGGGCAGAGAAATGGCAGATGGAGTTCAATCAGGGCAAATGCGAGGTGATGCATTTTGGAAGATCCAATTCAAGAGTGAACTATACAGTAAATGGAAAAGTCCTGGGGAAAATTGATGTACAGAGAGATTTGGGTGTTCAGGTCCATTGTTCCCTGAAGGTGGCAACGCAGGTCAATAGAGTGGTCAAGAAGGCATAAGGCATGCTTTCCTTCATCGGACGGGGTATTGAGTACAAAAGTTGGCAGGTCATGTTACAGTTGTATAGGACTTTGGTTCGGCCACATTTGGAATACTGCGTGCAGTTCTGGTCGCCACATTACCAAAAGGATGTGGATGCTTTGGAGAGGGTGCAGAGGAGGTTCACCAGGATGTTCCCTGGTATGGAGGGCGCTAGCTATGAAGAGAGGTTGAGTAGATTAGGATTATTTTCATTAGAAAGACGGAGGTTGAGGGGGGACCTGATTGAGGTGTACAAAATCATGAGAGGTATAGACAGGGTGGATAGCAAGAAGCTTTTTCCCAGAGTGGGGGTTTCAATTACAAGGGGACATGAGTTCAAAGTGAAAGGGGAAAAGTTTAGGGGGGATATGCGTGGAAAGTTCTTTACGCAGAGGGTGGTGGGTGCATGAAACGCATTGCCAGCGGAGGTGGTAGACGCGGGCATGATAGCGTCTTTTAAGATGTATCTAGACAGATACATGAATGGGCAGGAAGTAAAGAGATACAGACCCTTAGATAATAGGCGACAGGTTTAGATAGAGGATTTAGATCAGCATCGGCTTGGAGGGCCGAAGGGCCTGTTCCTGTGCTGTAATTTTCTTTGTTCTTTGTATATGATGGGTGTAGGGGGTGTCACTGATATTATATGATGGTGTATGGGGATGTCACTGATATTATATGATGGGTGTAGGGAGTGTCACTGATTTATATGATGGGTGCAGCAAGTGTCACTGATATTATATGATGGGTGTAGGGGTGTCACTGATATTATATGATGGGTGCAGCAAGTGTCACTGATATTATATGATGGGTGCGGCAAGTGTCACTGATATTATATGATGGGTGTAAGGGTGTCACTGATATTATATGATGGGTGTAGGGGGTGTCGCTGATATTATATGATGGGTGTAGGGGGTGTCACCGATATTATATGATGGGTGCAGGGGGTGTCACTGATATTATATGATGGGTGCAGCAAGTGTCACTGATATTATATGATGGGTGCGGCAAGTGTCACTGATATTATATGATGGGTGTAAGGGTGTCACTGATATTATATGATGGGTGTAGGGGGTGTCGCTGATATTATATGATGGGTGTAGGGGGTGTCACTGATATTATATGATGGGTGTAGGGGTGTCACTGATATTATATGATGGGTGTATGGGGATGTCACTGATATTATATGATGGGTGTATGAGGGTGTCACTGATATTATATGATGGGTGCAGGGGGTGTCACTGATATTATATGATGGTTGTAGGGGTGTCACTGATATTATATGATGGGTGTATGAGGGTGTCACTGATATTATATGATGGGTGCAGGGGGTGTCACTGATATTATATGATGGGTGTATGGGGATGTCACTGATATTATATGATGGTGTATGAGGATGTCACTGATATTATATGATGGGTGTATGGGGATGTCACTGATATTATATGATGGGTGCAGGGGGTGTCACTGATATATGATGGTGTATGGGGATGTCACTGATATTATATGATGGGTGTATGGGGATGTCACTGATATTATATGATGGGTGCAGAGGGTGTCACTGATATTATATGATGGGTGTATGAGGATGTCACTGATATTATATGATGGGTGTATGGGGATGTCACTGATATTATATGATGGTGTATGAGGATGTCACTGATATTATATGATGGGTGTATGGGGATGTCACTGATATTATATGATGGTGTATGAGGATGTCACTGATATTATATGATGGGTGTATGAGGATGTCACTGATATTATATGATGGGTGCAGGGGGTGTCACTGATATTATATGATGGGTGTAGGGGGTGTCACTGATATTATATGATGGGTGCAGCAAGTGTCACTGATATTATATGATGGGTGTAGGGGTGTCACTGATATTATATGATGGGTGCAGCAAGTGTCACTGATATTATATGATGGGTGTAGGGGGTGTCACCGATATTATATGATGGGTGCAGGGGGTGTCACTGATATTATATGATGGGTGCAGCAAGTGTCACTGATATTATATGATGGGTGCGGCAAGTGTCACTGATATTATATGATGGGTGTAAGGGTGTCACTGATATTATATGATGGGTGTAGGGGGTGTCGCTGATATTATATGATGGGTGTAGGGGGTGTCACTGATATTATATGATGGGTGTAGGGGTGTCACTGATATATGATGGGTGTATGGGGATGTCACTGATATTATATGATGGGTGTATGAGGGTGTCACTGATATTATATGATGGGTGCAGGGGGTGTCACTGATATTATATGATGGGTGTAGGGGTGTCACTGATATTATATGATGGGTGTATGAGGGTGTCACTGATATTATATGATGGGTGCAGGGGGTGTCACTGATATTATATGATGGGTGTATGGGGATGTCACTGATATTATATGATGGTGTATGAGGATGTCACTGATATTATATGATGGGTGTATGGGGATGTCACTGATATTATATGATGGGTGCAGGGGGTGTCACTGATATTATATGATGGTGTATGGGGATGTCACTGATATTATATGATGGGTGTATGGGGATGTCACTGATATTATATGATGGGTGCAGAGGGTGTCACTGATATTATATGATGGGTGTATGAGGATGTCACTGATATTATATGATGGGTGTATGGGGATGTCACTGATATTATATGATGGTGTATGAGGATGTCACTGATATTATATGATGGGTGTATGAGGATGTCACTGATATTATATGATGGGTGTATGGGGATGTCACTGATATTATATGATGGTGTATGAGGATGTCACTGATATTATATGATGGGTGTATGAGGATGTCACTGATATTATATGATGGGTGCAGGGGGTGTCACTGATATTATATGATGGTGTATGAGGATGTCACTGATATTATATGATGGGTGTATGGGGATGTCACTGATATTATATGATGGGTGCAGGGGGTGTCACTGATATTATATGATGGTGTATGAGGATGTCACTGATATTATATGATGGGTGTATGAGGATGTCACTGATATTATATGATGGTGTATGGGGATGTCACTGATATTATGTGATGGTGTATGGGGATGTCACTGATATTATATGATGGGTGCAGGGGGTGTCACTGATATTATATGATGGTGTATGGGGATGTCACTGATATTATATGATGGTGTATGGGGATGTCACTGATATTATATGATGGTGTATGGGGATGTCACTGATATTATATGATGGTGTCTGGGGATGTCACTGATATTATATGATGGGTGTATGGGGATGTCACTGATATTATATGATGGTGTATGGGGATGTCACTGATATTATATGATGGTGTATGGGGATGTCACTGATATTATATGATGGGTGCAGGGGGTGTCACTGATATTATATGATGGTGTATGGGGATGTCACTGATATTATATGATGGTGTATGAGGATGTCACTGATATTATATGATGGTGTATGAGGATGTCACTGATATTATATGATGGTGTATGGGGATGTCACTGATATTATATGATGGTGTATGGGGATGTCACTGATATTATATGATGGGTGCAGGGGGTGTCACTGATATTATATGATGGTGTATGGGGATGTCACTGATATTATATGATGGGTGTATGGGGATGTCACTGATATTATATGATGGGTGCAGGGGGTGTCACTGATATTATATGATGGTGTATGGGGATGTCACTGATATTATATGATGGGTGTATGGGGATGTCACTGATATTATATGATGGTGTATGGGGATGTCACTGATATTATATGATGGGTGCAGGGGGTGTCACTGATATTATATGATGGTGTATGGGGATGTCACTGATATTATATGATGGTGTATGAGGATGTCACTGATATTATATGATGGTGTATGGGGATGTCACTGATATTATATGATGGTGTATGAGGATGTCACTGATATTATATGATGGGTGTATGGGGATGTCACTTATATTATATGATGGTGTATGAGGATGTCACTGATATTATATGATGGTGTATGAGGATGTCACTGATATTATATGATGGTGTATGGGGATGTCACTGATATTATATGATGGTGTATGAGGATGTCACTGATATTATATGATGGTGTATGAGGATGTCACTGATATTATATGATGGGTGTATGGGGATGTCACTGATATTATATGATGGTGTATGGGGATGTCACTGATATTATATGATGGGTGTATGGGGATGTCACTGATATTATATGATGGTGTATGAGGATGTCACTGATATTATATGATGGGTGCAGGGGGTGTCACTGATATTATATGATGGGTGTATGGGGATGTCACTGATATTATATGATGGTGTATGGGGATGTCACTGATATTATATGATGGTGTATGGGGATGTCACTGATATTATATGATGGGTGCAGGGGGTGTCACTGATATTATATGATGGGTGTATGAGGATGTCACTGATATTATATGATGGTGTATGGGGATGTCACTGATATTATATGATGGTGTATGGGGATGTCACTGATATTATATGATGGTGTATGGGGATGTCACTGATATTATATGATGGGTGCAGGGGGTGTCACTGATATTATATGATGGGTGTATGAGGATGTCACTGATATTATATGATGGGTGCAGGGGGTGTCACTGATATTATATGATGGGTGTATGGGGATGTCACTGATATTATATGATGGGTGCAGGGGGTGTCACTGATATTATATGATGGGTGTATGGGGATGTCACTGATATTATATGATGGGTGTATGGGGATGTCACTGATATTATATGATGGGTGCAGGGGGTGTCACTGATATTATATGAAGGTGTATGGGGATGTCACTGATATTATATGATGGGTGTATGGGGATGTCACTGATATTATATGATGGGTGCAGGGGGTGTCACTGATATTGTATGATGGTGTATGGGGATGTCACTGATATTATATGATGGGTGTATGGGGATGTCACTGATATTATATGATGGGTGTATGGGGATGTCACTGATATTATATGATGGGTGCAGGGGGTGTCACTGATATTATATGATGGTGTATGTGGATGTCACTGATATTATATGATGGGTGTATGGGGATGTCACTGATATTATATGATGGGTGCAGGGGGTGTCACTGATATTATATGATGGTGTATGGGGATGTCACTGATATTATATGATGGTGTATGGGGATGTCACTGATATTATATGATGGGTGTATGGGGATGTCACTGATATTATATGATGGGTGCAGGGGGTGTCACTGATATTATATGATGGTGTATGGGGATGTCACTGATATTATATGATGGGGGTATGGGGATGTCACTGATATTATATGATGGTGTATGAGGATGTCACTGATATTATATGATGGGTGTATGGGGATGTCACTGATATTATATGATGGGTGCAGGGGGTGTCACTGATATTATATGATGGTGTATGGGGATGTCACTGATATTATATGATGGGGGTATGGGGATGTCACTGATATTATATGATGGTGTATGAGGATGTCACTGATATTATATGATGGTGTATGAGGATGTCACTGATATTATATGATGTGTGTATGGGGATGTCACTGATATTATATGATGGGTGCAGGGGGTGTCACTGATATTATATGATGGGTGTATGGGGATGTCACTGATATTATATGATGGGTGCAGGGGGTGTCACTGATATTATATGATGGGTGTATGGGGATGTCACTGATATTATATGATGGGTGCAGGGGGTGTCACTGATATTATATGATGGTGTATGGGGATGTCACTGATATTATATGATGGGTGTATGGGGATGTCACTGATATTATATGATGGGTGCAGAGGGTGTCACTGATATTATATGATGGGTGCAGGGGGTGTCACTGATATTATATGATGGGTGTATGAGGATGTCACTGATATTATATGATGGGTGTATGGGGATGTCACTGATATTATATGATGGGTGCAGGGGGTGTCACTGATATTATATGATGGTGTATGGGGATGTCACTGATATTATATGATGGTGTATGGGGATGTCACTGATATTATATGATGGGGGTATGGGGATGTCACTGATATTATATGATGGTGTATGAGGATGTCACTGATATTATATGATGGTGTATGAGGATGTCACTGATATTATATGATGGGTGTATGGGGATGTCACTGATATTATATGATGGGTGTATGGGGATGTCACTGATATTATATGATGGGTGTATGGGGATGTCACAAGGGCGGCACAGTGGCGCAGTGGTTAGCACTGCAGCCTCACAGGTCCAGGGACCCGGGTTCGATTTTGGGTACTGCCTGTGTGGAGTTTGCAAGTTCTCCCTGTGTCTGCGTGGGTTTTCTCCGGGTGCTCCGGTTTCCTCCCACAAGCCAAAAGACTTGCAGGTTGATATGTAAATTGGCCATTATAAATTGTCACTAGTATAGGTAGGTGGTAGGGAAATATAGGGACAGGTGGGGATGTTTGGTAGGAATATGGGATTAGTGTAGGATTAGTATAAATGGGTGGTTGATGGTCGGCACAGACTCGGTGGGCCGAAGGGCCTGTTTCAGTGCTGTATCTCTAATCTAATCATTATCTGATGGGTGCAGGGGGTGTCACTGATATTATATGATGGTGTATGGGGATGTCACTGATATTATATGATGGTGTATGGGGATGTCACTGATATTATATGATGGGTGTTTGGGGATGTCACTGATATTATATGATGGGTGTTTGGGGATGTCACTGATATTATATGATGGTGTATGAGGATGTCACTGATATTATATGATGGTGTATGGGGATGTCACTGATATTATATGATGGGTGTTTGGGGATGTCACTGATATTATATGATGGTGTATGGGGATGTCACTGATATTATATGATGGGTGTATGAGGATGTCACTGATATTATATGATGGTGTATGGGGATGTCACTGATATTATATGATGGTGTATGGGGATGTCACTGATATTATATGATGGTGTATGGGGATGTCACTGATATTATATGATGGTGTATGGGGATGTCACTGATATTATATGATGGGTGTTTGGGGATGTCACTGATATTATATGATGGGTGTTTGGGGATGTCACTGATATTATATGATGGTGTATGAGGATGTCACTGATATTATATGATGGTGTATGGGGATGTCACTGATATTATATGATGGGTGTTTGGGGATGTCACTGATATTATATGATGGGTGTTTGGGGATGTCACTGATATTATATGATGGTGTATGGGGATGTCACTGATATTATATGATGGGTGTTTGGGGATGTCACTGATATTATATGATGGGTGTATGGGGATGTCACTGATATTATATGATGGGTGTTTGGGGATGTCACTGATATTATATGATGGGTGTTTGGGGATGTCACTGATATTATATGATGGTGTATGGGGATGTCACTGATATTATATGATGGTGTATGGGGATGTCACTGATATTATATGATGGGTGTTTGGGGATGTCACTGATATTATATGATGGGTGTTTGGGGATGTCACTGATATTATATGATGGTGTATGAGGATGTCACTGATATTATATGATGGTGTATGGGGATGTCACTGATATTATATGATGGTGTTTGGGGATGTCACTGATATTATATGATGGGTGTTTGGGGATGTCACTGATATTATATGATGGGTGTTTGGGGATGTCACTGATATTATATGATGGTGTATGAGGATGTCACTGATATTATATGATGGTGTATGGGGATGTCACTGATATTATATGATGGGTGTTTGGGGATGTCACTGATATTATATGATGGTGTATGAGGATGTCACTGATATTATATGATGGTGTATGGGGATGTCACTGATATTATATGATGGGTGTTTGGGGATGTCACTGATATTATATGATGGGTGTTTGGGGATGTCACTGATATTATATGATGGTGTATGAGGATGTCACTGATATTATATGATGGTGTATGGGGATGTCACTGATTTTATATGATGGGTGGACGGGGATGTCACTGATATTATATGATGGGTGTATGAGGACGTCACTGATATTATATGATGGTGTATGGGGACGTCACTGATATTATATGATGGTGTTTGGGGATGTCACAGATATTATATGATGGGTGTATGAGGATGTCACTGATATTATATGATGGGTGTATGGGGATGTCACTGATATTATATGATGGTGTATGAGGATGTCACTGATATTATATGATGGGTGTATGGGGATGTCACTGATATTATATGATGGGTGTATGGGGATGTCACTGATATGAGATGATGGGTGTATGGGGATGTCACAAGGGCGGCACAGTGGCGCAGTGATTAGCACTGCAGCCTCACAGGTCCAGGGACCCGGGTTCGATTTTGGGTACTGCCTGTGTGGAGTTTGCAAGTTCTCCCTGTGTCTGCGTGGGTTTTCTCCGGGTGCTCCGGTTTCCTCCCACAAGCCAAAAGACTTGCAGGTTGATAGGTAAATTGGCCATTATAAATTGTCACTAGTATAGGTAGGTGGTAGGGAAATATAGGGACAGGTGGGGATGTTTGGTAGGAATATGGGATTAGTGTAGGATTAGTATAAATGGGTGGTTGATGGTCGGCACAGACTCGGTGGGCCGAAGGGCCTGTTTCAGTGCTGTATCTCTAATCTAATCATTATCTGATGGGTGCAGGGGGTGTCACTGATATTATATGATGGTGTTTGGGGATGTCACTGATATTATATGATGGGTGTAAGGGTGTCACTGATATTATATGATGGTGTATGGGGATGTCACTGATATTATATGATGGTGTATGGGGATGTCACTGATATTATATGATGGTGTATGGGGATGTCACTGATATTATATGATGGTGTATGGGGATGTCACTGATATTATATGATGGGTGTATGAGGATGTCACTGATATTATATGATGGTGTATGGGGATGTCACTGATATTATATGATGGTGTATGGGGATGTCACTGATATTATATGATGGTGTATGGGGATGTCACTGATATTATATGATGGTGTATGGGGATGTCACTGATATTATATGATGGGTGTTTGGGGATGTCACTGATATTATATGATGGGTGTTTGGGGATGTCACTGATATTATATGATGGTGTATGGGGATGTCACTGATATTATATGATGGTGTATGGGGATGTCACTGATATTATATGATGGTGTTTGGGGATGTCACTGATATTATATGATGGGTGTTTGGGGATGTCACTGATATTATATGATGGGTGTTTGGGGATGTCACTGATATTATATGATGGTGTATGAGGATGTCACTGATATTATATGATGGTGTATGGGGATGTCACTGATATTATATGATGGGTGTTTGGGGATGTCACTGATATTATATGATGGTGTATGAGGATGTCACTGATATTATATGATGGTGTATGGGGATGTCACTGATATTATATGATGGGTGTTTGGGGATGTCACTGATATTATATGATGGTGTATGAGGATGTCACTGATATTATATGATGGTGTATGGGGATGTCACTGATATTATATGATGGGTGTTTAGGGATGTCACTGATATTATATGATGGTGTATGGGGATGTCACTGATATTATATGATGGTGTATGGGGATGTCACTGATATTATATGATGGTGTATGGGGATGTCACTGATATTATATGATGGTGTTTGGGGATGTCACTGATATTATATGATGGGTGTATGGGGATGTCACTGATATTATATGATGGGTGTTTGGGGATGTCACTGATATTATATGATGGTGTATGAGGATGTCACTGATATTATATGATGGTGTATGGGGATGTCACTGATATTATATGATGGGTGTTTGGGGATGTCACTGATATTATATGATGGGTGTTTGGGGATGTCACTGATATTATATGATGGTGTATGAGGATGTCACTGATATTATATGATGGTGTATGGGGATGTCACTGATATTATATGATGGGTGTTTGGGGATGTCACTGATATTATATGATGGGGGTATGGGGATGTCACTGATATTATATGATGGTGTATGAGGATGTCACTGATATTATATGATGGGTGTATGGGGATGTCACTGATATTATATGATGGGTGCAGGGGGTGTCACTGATATTATATGATGGTGTATGGGGATGTCACTGATATTATATGATGGGTGTATGGGGATGTCACTGATATTATATGATGGGTGCAGGGGGTGTCACTGATATTATATGATGGTGTATGGGGATGTCACTGATATTATATGATGGGTGTTTGGGGATGTCACTGATATTATATGATGGGGGTATGGGGATGTCACTGATATTATATGATGGTGTATGAGGATGTCACTGATATTATATGATGGTGTATGAGGATGTCACTGATATTATATGATGGTGTATGGGGATGTCACTGATATTATATGATGGGTGTATGGGGATGTCACTGATATTATATGATGGGTGCAGGGGGTGTCACTGATATTATATGATGGTGTATGGGGATGTCACTGATATTATATGATGGGTGTATGGGGATGTCACTGATATTATATGATGGGTGCAGGGGGTGTCACTGATATTATATGATGGGTGTATGGGGATGTCACTGATATTATATGATGGGTGCAGCAAGTGTCACTGATATTATATGATGGTGTATGGGGATGTCACTGATATTATATGATGGTGTATGGGGATGTCACTGATATTATATGATGGTGTATGAGGATGTCACTGATATTATATGATGGGTGCAGGGGGTGTCACTGATATTATATGATGGTGTATGGGGATGTCACTGATATTATATGATGGGTGTATGGGGATGTCACTGATATTATATGATGGGTGTATGGGGATGTCACTGATATTATATGATGGGTGCAGGGGGTGTCACTGATATTATATGATGGTGTATGGGGATGTCACTGATATTATATGATGGGTGTATGGGGATGTCACTGATATTATATGATGGGTGCAGGGGGTGTCACTGATATTATATGATGGTGTATGGGGATGTCACTGATATTATATGATGGGTGTTTGGGGATGTCACTGATATTATATGATGGGGGTATGGGGATGTCACTGATATTATATGATGGTGTATGGGGATGTCACTGATATTATATGATGGGTGTATGGGGATGTCACTGATATTATATGATGGGGGTATGGGGATGTCACTGATATTATATGATGGTGTATGGGGGTGTCACTGATATTATATGATGGTGTATGGGGATGTCACTGATATTATATGATGGGGGTATGGGGATGTCACTGATATTATATGATGGTGTATGGGGGTGTCACTGATATTATATGATGGTGTATGGGGATGTCACTGATATTATATGATGGTGTATGAGGATGTCACTGATATTATATGATGGTGTATGAGGATGTCACTGATATTATATGATGGTGTATGGGGATGTCACTGATATTATATGATGGGTGGACGGGGATGTCACTGATATTATATGATGGTGTATGAGGATGTCACTGATATTATATGATGGGTGTATGGGGATGTCACTGATATTATATGATGGGTGCAGGGGGTGTCACTGATATTATATGATGGTGTATGGGGATGTCACTGATATTATATGATGGGTGTATGGGGATGTCACTGATATTATATGATGGGTGCAGGGGGTGTCACTGATATTATATGATGGTGTATGGGGATGTCACTGATATTATATGATGGGGGTATGGGGATGTCACTGATATTATATGATGGTGTATGAGGATGTCACTGATATTATATGATGGGTGTATGGGGATGTCACTGATATTATATGATGGGTGCAGGGGGTGTCACTGATATTATATGATGGTGTATGGGGATGTCACTGATATTATATGATGGGTGTTTGGGGATGTCACTGATATTATATGATGGGGGTATGGGGATGTCACTGATATTATATGATGGTGTATGAGGATGTCACTGATATTATATGATGGGTGTATGGGGATGTCACTGATATTATATGATGGTGTATGGGGGTGTCACTGATATTATATGATGGTGTATGGGGATGTCACTGATATTATATGATGGTGTATGAGGATGTCACTGATATTATATGATGGTGTATGAGGATGTCACTGATATTATATGATGGTGTATGGGGATGTCACTGATATTATATGATGGGTGGACGGGGATGTCACTGATATTATATGATGGGTGTATGAGGACGTCACTGATATTATATGATGGTGTATGGGGACGTCACTGATATTATATGATGGTGTTTGGGGATGTCACAGATATTATATGATGGGTGTATGAGGATGTCACTGATATTATATGATGGTGTATGGGGATGTCACTGATATTATATGATGGGTGTATGGGGATGTCACTGATATTATATGATGGGTGTATGGGGATGTCACTGATATTATATGATGGTGTATGGGGATGTCACTGATATTATATGATGGTGTATGGGGATGTCACTGATATTATATGATGGTGTATGAGGATGTCACTGATATTATATGATGGTGTATGAGGATGTCACTGATATTATATGATGGTGTATGGGGATGTCACTGATATTATATGATGGGTGGACGGGGATGTCACTGATATTATATGATGGGTGTATGAGGACGTCACTGATATTATATGATGGTGTATGAGGATGTCACTGATATTATATGATGGTGTATGGGGATGTCACTGATATTATATGATGGGTGTATGAGGACGTCACTGATATTATATGATGGTGCATGAGGATGTCACTGATATTATATGATGGTGTCTGGGGATGTCACTGATATTATATGATGGTGTATGGGGATGTCACTGATATTATATGATGGTGTATGAGGACGTCACTGATATTATATGATGGTGTATGGGGATGTCACTGATATTATATGATGGTGTATGAGGATGTCACTGATATTATATGATGGTGTCTGGGGATGTCACTGATATTATATGATGGTGTATGAGGATGTCACTGATATTATATGATGGGTGTATGGGGATGTCACTGATATTATATGATGGGTGTATGGGGATGTCACTGATATTATATGATGGTGTATGAGGATGTCACTGATATTATATGATGGTGTATGGGGATGTCACTGATATTATATGATGGTGTATGAGGATGTCACTGATATTATATGATGGTGTATGAGGATGTCACTGATATTATATGATGGTGTATGAGGATGTCACTGATATTATATGATGGTGTATGAGGATGTCACTGATATTATATGATGGGTGTTTGGGGATGTCACTGATATTATATGATGGTGTATGAGGATGTCACTGATATTATATGATGGGTGTATGAGGATGTCACTGATATTATATGATGGTGTATGGGGATGTCACTGATATTATATGATGGTGTATGAGGATGTCACTGATATTATATGATGGTGTCTGGGGATGTCACTGATATTATATGATGGTGTATGAGGATGTCACTGATATTATATGATGGGTGTATGGGGATGTCACTGATATTATATGATGGGTGTATGGGGATGTCACTGATATTATATGATGGTGTATGGGGATGTCACTGATATTCTATGATGGTGTCTGAGGACGTCACTGATATTATATGATGGGTGTATGGGGATGTCACTGATATTATCTGATGGGTGTATGGGGATGTCACTGATATTATATGATGGTGTATGGGGATGTCACTGATATTATATGATGGTGTATGGGGAAGTCATTGATATTATATGATGGGTGCAGGGGGTGTCACTGATATTATATGATGGGTGCAGCAAGTGTCATTGATATTATATGATGGGTGCAGGGGGTGTCACTGATATTGTATGATGGTGTATGGGGATGTCACTGATATTATATGATGGTGTATGGGGATGTCACTGATATTATATGATGGGTGTATGGGGATGTCACTGATATTATATGATGGTGTATGAGGATGTCACTAATATTATATGATGGGTGTATGGGGATGTCACTGATATTATATGATGGTGTATGGGGATGTCACTGATATTATATGATGGGTGTATGGGGATGTCACTGATATTATATGATGGGTGTAGGGGGTGTCACTGATATTATATGATGGGTGCAAGGGTGTCACTGATATTATATGATGGGTGTAGCAAGTGTCACTGATATTATATGATGGGTGTAGGGGTGTCACTGATATTATATGATGGGTGCAGCAAGTGTCACTGATATTATATGATGGGTGTAGGGGTGTCACTGATATTATATGATGGGTGCAGCAAGTGTCACTGATATTATATGATGGGTGTAGGGGTGTCACTGATATTATATGATGGGTGCAGCAAGTGTCACTGATATTATATGATGGGTGTAGGGGGTGTCACTGATATTCTATGATGGGTGCAGCAAGTGTCACTGATATTATATGATGGGTGCAGGGGGTGTCACCGATATTATATGATGGGTGCAGCAAGTGTCACTGATATTATATGATGGGTGCGGCAAGTGTCACTGATATTATATGATGGGTGTAAGGGTGTCACTGATATTATATGATGGGTGTAGGGGGTGTCGCTGATATTATATGATGGGTGTAGGGGGTGTCGCTGATATTATATGATGGGTGTAGGGGGTGTCACTGATATTATATGATGGGTGTAGGGGGTGTCACTGATATTTCTGATGGGTGCAGGGGGTGTCACCGATATTATATGATGGGTGCAGCAAGTGTCACTGATATTATATGATGGGTGTAGGGGGTGTCACTGATATTATATGATGGGTGCAGCAAGTGTCACTGATATTATATGATGGGTGCAGGGGGTGTCACCGATATTATATGATGGGTGCAGCAAGTGTCACTGATATTATATGATGGGTGCGGCAAGTGTCACTGATATTATATGATGGGTGTAAGGGTGTCACTGATATTATATGATGGGTGTAGGGGGTGTCGCTGATATTATATGATGGGTGTAGGGGGTGTCGCTGATATTATATGATGGGTGTAGGGGGTGTCACTGATATTATATGATGGGTGTAGGGTGTGTCACTGATATTTCTGATGGGTGCAGGGGGTGTCACTGGTATTATATGATGGGTGCAGGGGGTGTCACTGATATTATATGATGGGTGTATGGGGATGTCACTGATATTATATGATGGGTGTTTGGGGATGTCACTGATATTATATGATGGGTGTACGGGGATGTCACTGATATTATATGATGGTGCATGGGGATGTCACTGATATTATATGATGGTTGTATGGGGATGTCACTGATATTATATTATGGGTGCAGGGGGTGTGACTCATATTATATGATGGTGTATGGGGATGTCACTGATATTATATGATGGGTGTATGGGGATGTCACTGATATTATATGATGGGTGTATGGGGATGTCACTGATATTATATGATGGGTGCAGGGGGTGTCACTGATATTATATGATGGTGTATGGGGATGTCACTGATATTATATGATGGGTGCAGGGGGTGTCACTGATATTATATGATGGGTGCAGGGGTGTCACTGATATTATATGATGGGTGCAGCAAGTGTCACTGATATTATATGATGGGTGTAGGGGTGTCACTGATATTATATGATGGGTGCAGCAAGTGTCACTGATATTATATGATGGGTGTAGGGGTGTCACTGATATTATATGATGGGTGTAGGGGGTGTCACTGATATTATATGATGGGTGCAGCAAGTGTCACTGATATTATATGATGGGTGTAGGGGGTGTCACTGATATTATATGATGGGTGCAGCAAGTGTCACTGATATTATATGATGGGTGTAGGGGTGTCACTGATATTATATGATGGGTGCAGCAAGTGTCACTGATATTATATGATGGGTGTAGGGGTGTCACTGATATTATATGATGGGTGTAGGGGGTGTCACTGATATTATATGATGGGAGTAGGGGGTGTCACTCATATTATATGATGGGTGTAGGGGTGTCACTGATATTATATGATGGGTGCAGCATGTGTCACTGATATTATATGATGGGTGTAGGGGTGTCACTGATATTATATGATGGGTGTAGGGGTGTCACTCATATTATATGATGGGTGTAGGGGTGTCACTGATATTATATGATGGGTGCAGCAAGTGTCACTGATATTATATGATGGGTGTAGGGGTGTCACTGATATTATATGATGGGTGCAGCAAGTGTCACTGATATTATATGATGGGTGTAGGGGTGTCACTGATATTATATGATGGGTGTAGGGGGTGTCACTGATATTATATGATGGGTGCAGCAAGTGTCACTGATATTATATGATGGGTGTAGGGGGTGTCACTGATATTATATGATGGGTGCAGCAAGTGTCACTGATATTATATGATGGGTGTAGGGGGTGTCACTGATATTCTATGATGGGTGCAGCAAGTGTCACTGATATTATATGATGGGTGTAGGGGTGTCACTGATATTATATGATGGGTGCAGCAAGTGTCACTGATATTATATGATGGGTGTAGGGCTGTCACTGATATTATATGATGGGTGCAGCAAGTGTCACTGATATTATATGAAGGGTGTAGGGGTGTCACTGATATTATATGATGGGTGCAGCAAGTGTCACTGATATTATATGATGGGTGTAGGGGGTGTCACCGATATTATATGATGGGTGCAGCAAGTGTCACTGATATTATATGATGGGTGCAGGGGGTGTCACTGATATTATATGATGGGTGCGGCAAGTGTCACTGATATTATATGATGGGTGTAAGGGTGTCACTGATATTATATGATGGGTGTAGGGGGTGTCGCTGATATTATATGATGGGTGTAGGGGGTGTCGCTGATATTATATGATGGGTGTAGGGGTGTCGCTGATATTATATGATGGGTGCAGGGTGTGTCACTGATATTATATGATGGGTGCAGGGGTGTCGCTGATATTATATGATGGGTGTAGGGGCGTCACTGATATTATATGATGGGTGTAGGGGGTGTCATTGATATTATATGATGGGTGTAAGGGTGTCACTGATATTATATGATGGGTGTAGGGGGTGTCACTGATATTATATGATGGGTGTAAGGGTGTCACTAATATTATATGATGGGTGTAGGGGGTGTCACTGATATATGATGGGTGTAGGGGGTGTCGCTGATATTATATGATGGGTGTAGGGGGTGTCGCTGATATTATATGATGGGTGTAAGGGTGTCACTGATATTATATGATGGGTGTAGGGAGTGTCACTGATATTATATAATGGTGTATGGGGATGTCACTGATATTATATGATGGGTGTAGGGGGTGTCGCTGATATTATATGATGGGTGTAAGGGTGTCGCTGATATTATATGATGGGTGTAGGGGGTGTCACTGATATTATATGATAGGTGTAAGGGTGTTACTGATATTAAATGATGGGTGTAGGGGGTGTCGCTGATATTATATGATGGGTGTAGGGGGTGTCACTCATATTATATGATGGGTGTAAGGGTGTCACTGATATTATATGATGGGTGTCGGGGGTGTCACTGATATTATATGATGGGTGCAGGGGGTGTCGCTGATATTATATGATGGGTGCGGCAAGTGTCACTGATATTATATGATGGGTGTAAGGGTGTCACTGATATTATATGATGGATGTAGGGGGTGTCACTGATATTATATGATGGGTGCAGGGGGTGTCGCTGATATTATATGATGGGTGTAAGGGGTGTCGCTGATATTATATG
This sequence comes from Heterodontus francisci, assembly GCF_036365525.1. Lineage (NCBI taxonomy): Eukaryota > Metazoa > Chordata > Chondrichthyes > Heterodontiformes > Heterodontidae > Heterodontus > Heterodontus francisci. The sequence continues at coordinate 207,866 of NW_027140509.1, forward strand.
ATGGGTGTAGGGGGTGTCACTGATATTATATGATGGGTGCAGCAAGTGTCACTGATATTATATGATGGGTGTAGGGGGTGTCACCGATATTATATGATGGGTGCAGCAAGTGTCACTGATATTATATGATGGGTGCAGCGGGTGTCACTGATATTATATGATGGGTGCGGCAAGTGTCACTGATATTATATGATGGGTGTAAGGGTGTCACTGATATTATATGATGGGTGTAGGGGGTGTCGCTGATATTATATGATGGGTGTAGGGGGTGTCGCTGATATTATATGATGGGTGTAGGGGTGTCGCTGATATTATATGATGGGTGTAGGGGGTGTCACTGATATTATATGATGGGTGTAGGGGGTGTCACTGATATTATATGATGGGTGTAGGGGGTGTCACTGATATTATATGATGGGTGTAAGGGTGTCGCTGATATTATATGATGGGTGTAGGGGGTGTCACTGATATTATATGATAGGTGTAAGGGTGTCACTGATATTATATGATGGGTGTAGGGGGTGTCGCTGATATTATATGATGGGTGTAGGGGGTGTCACTGATATTATATGATGGGTGTAAGGGTGTCACTGATATTATATGATGGGTGTAGGGGGTGTCACTGATATTATATGATGGGTGTAGGGGGTGTCACTGATATTATATGATGGGTGTAGGGGGTGTCGCTGATATTATATGATGGGTGTAAGGGGTGTCGCTGATATTATATGATGGGTGTAGGGGGTGTCACTGATATTATATGATGGGTGCAGCAAGTGTCACTGATATTATATGATGGGTGTAGGGGGTGTCACCGATATTATATGATGGGTGCAGCAAGTGTCACTGATATTATATGATGGGTGCAGGGGGTGTCACTGATATTATCTGATGGGTGCGGCAAGTGTCACTGATATTATATGATGGGTCTAAGGGTGTCAGTGATATTATATGATGGGTGTAGGGGGTGTCGCTGATATTATGCGATGGGTGTAGGGGGTGTCGCTGATATTATATGATGGGTGTAGGGGGTGTCACTGATATTATATGATGGGTGTAGGGGGTGTCACTGATATTATATGATGGGTGTAGGGGGTGTCACTGATATTATATGATGGGTGTAGGGGGTGTCACTGATATTATATGATGGGTGCAGGGGTGTCGCTGATATTATATGATGGGTGTAGGGGTGTCACTGATATTATATGATGGGTGTAGGGGGTGTCACTGATATTATATGATGGTGCATGGGGATGTCACTGATAATTATATTTCTAAACGAGTACTTTGCATCGGTATTCACCGAGGAGAGGGACATGACGGATGTTGAGGTTAGGGACAGATGTTTGATTACTCTAGGTCAAGTCGGCAGAAGGAGGGAGGAAGTGTTGGGTATTCTAAAAGGCATTAAGGTGGACAAGTCCCCAGGTCCGGATGGGATCTATCCCAGGTTACTGTGGGAAGCGAGAGAGGAAATAGTTGGGGCCTTAACAGATATCTTTGCAACATCCTTAAACACGGGTGAGGTCCCAGAGGACTGTAGAATTGCTAATGTTGTCCCCTTGTTTAAGAAGGGTAGCAGGGATAATCCAGGTAATTATAGACCGGTGAGCCTGACGTCAGTGGTAGGGAAGCTGCTGGAGAAGATACTGAGGGATAGGATCTATTCCCATCTGGAAGAAAATGGGCTTATCAGTGATAGGCAACATGGTTTTGTGCAGGGAAGGTCATGTCTTACCAACTTAATAGAATTCTTTGAGGAAGTGACAAAGTTGATTGATGAGGGAAGGGCTGTGGATGTCGTATACATGGACTTCACTAAGGCGTTTGATAAGGTTCCCCATGGTAGGCTGATGGAGAAAGTGAAGGTGCATGGGGTCCAAGGTGTACTAGCTAGATGGATAAAGAACTGGCTGGGCAACAGGAGACAGAGAGTAGCAGTGGAAGGGAGTTTCTCAAAATGGATACGTGTGACCAGTGGTGTTCCACAGGGATCCGTGCTGGGACCACTGTTGTTTGTGATATACAAAAATGATTTGGAGGAAAGTATAGGAGGTCTGATTAGCAGGTTTGCAGACGACACTAAGATTGGTGGAGTAGCAGATAGTGAAGGGTACTGTCAGAGAATACAGCAGAATATAGATAGACTGGAGAGTTGGGCAGAGAAATGGCAGATGGAGTTCAATCAGGGCAAATGCGAGGTGATGCATTTTGGAAGATCCAATTCAAGAGTGAACTATACAGTAAATGGAAAAGTCCTGGGGAAAATTGATGTACAGAGAGATTTGGGTGTTCAGGTCCATTGTTCCCTGAAGGTGGCAACGCAGGTCAATAGAGTGGTCAAGAAGGCATAAGGCATGCTTTCCTTCATCGGACGGGGTATTGAGTACAAAAGTTGGCAGGTCATGTTACAGTTGTATAGGACTTTGGTTCGGCCACATTTGGAATACTGCGTGCAGTTCTGGTCGCCACATTACCAAAAGGATGTGGATGCTTTGGAGAGGGTGCAGAGGAGGTTCACCAGGATGTTCCCTGGTATGGAGGGCGCTAGCTATGAAGAGAGGTTGAGTAGATTAGGATTATTTTCATTAGAAAGACGGAGGTTGAGGGGGGACCTGATTGAGGTGTACAAAATCATGAGAGGTATAGACAGGGTGGATAGCAAGAAGCTTTTTCCCAGAGTGGGGGTTTCAATTACAAGGGGACATGAGTTCAAAGTGAAAGGGGAAAAGTTTAGGGGGGATATGCGTGGAAAGTTCTTTACGCAGAGGGTGGTGGGTGCATGAAACGCATTGCCAGCGGAGGTGGTAGACGCGGGCATGATAGCGTCTTTTAAGATGTATCTAGACAGATACATGAATGGGCAGGAAGTAAAGAGATACAGACCCTTAGATAATAGGCGACAGGTTTAGATAGAGGATTTAGATCAGCATCGGCTTGGAGGGCCGAAGGGCCTGTTCCTGTGCTGTAATTTTCTTTGTTCTTTGTATATGATGGGTGTAGGGGGTGTCACTGATATTATATGATGGTGTATGGGGATGTCACTGATATTATATGATGGGTGTAGGGAGTGTCACTGATTTATATGATGGGTGCAGCAAGTGTCACTGATATTATATGATGGGTGTAGCAAGTGTCACTGATATTATATGATGGGTGCAAGGGTGTCACTGATATTATATGATGGGTGCAGCAAGTGTCACTGATATTATATGATGGGTGCAAGGGTGTCACTGATATTATATGATGGGTGCAGGGGGTGTCACTGATATTATATGATGGGTGTAGGGGTGTCACTGATATTATATGATGGGTGCAGCAAGTGTCACTGATATTATATGATGGGTGTAGGGGGTGTCACCGATATTATATGATGGGTGCAGCAAGTGTCACTGATATTATATGATGGGTGTAGGGGTGTCACTGATATTATATGATGGGTGCAGCAAGTGTCACTGATATTATATGATGGGTGTAGGGGGTGTCACCGATATTATATGATGGGTGCAGGGGGTGTCACTGATATTATATGATGGGTGCAGCAAGTGTCACTGATATTATATGATGGGTGTAGGGGGTGTCACTGATATTATATGATGGGTGCAGCAAGTGTCACTGATATTATATGATGGTGCGGCAAGTGTCACTGATATTATATGATGGGTGTAAGGGTGTCACTGATATTATATGATGGGTGTAGGGGGTGTCACTGATATTATATGATGGGTGTAGGGGGTGTCACTGATATTATATGATGGGTGTAGGGGTGTCACTGATATTATATGATGGGTGTAGGGGGTGTCACTGATATTATATGATGGGTGTAGGGGGTGTCACTGATATTATATGATGGGTGTATGAGGATGTCACTGATATTATATGATGGGTGTATGGGGATGTCACTGATATTATATGATGGTGTATGAGGATGTCATTGATATTATATGATGGTGTATGAGGATGTCATTGATATTATATGATGGTGTATGGGGATGTCACTGATATTATATGATGGGTGTATGGGGATGTCACTGATATTATATGATGGGTGTATGGGGATGTCACTGATATTATATGATGGTGTATGGGGATGTCACTGATATTATATGATGGGTGTATGAGGATGTCACTGATATTATATGATGGGTGTATGGGGATGTCACTGATATTATATGATGGTGTATGAGGATGTCACTGATATTATATGATGGGTGTATGGGGATGTCACTGATATTATATGATGGTGTATGGGGATGTCACTGATATTATATGATGGTGTATGAGGATGTCACTGATATTATATGATGGGTGCGGCAAGTGTCACTGATATTATATGATGGGTGTAAGGGTGTCACTGATATTATATGATGGGTGTATGGGGGTGTCATTGATATTATATGATGGGTGTAGGGGTGTCACTGATATTATATGATGGTGTATGGGGATGTCACTGATATTATATGATGGTGTATGGGGATGTCACTGATATTATATGATGGTGTATGAGGATGTCACTGATATTATATGATGGGTGCGGCACGTGTCACTGATATTATATGATGGGTGTAAGGGTGTCACTGATATTATATGATGGGTGTATGGGGGTGTCATTGATATTATATGATGGGTGTAGGGGGTGTCGCTGATATTATATGATGGGTGTATGGGGGTGTCATTGATATTATATGATGGGTGTAGGGGTGTCACTGATATTATATGATGGGTGTATGGGGATGTCACTGATATTATATGATGGTGTATGAGGATGTCACTGATATTATATGATGGGTGTATGGGGATGTCACTGATATTATATGATGGGTGTATGGGGATGTCACTGATATTATATGATGGGTGCAGGGGGTGTCACTGATATTATATGATGGATGCAGGGGGTGTCACTGATATTATATGATGGTGTATGGGGATGTCACTGATATTATATGATGGGTGCAGGGGGTGTCACTGATATTATATGATGGGTGTATGGGGATGTCACTGATATTATATGATGGGGGTATGAGGATGTCACTGATATTATATGATGGGTGTATGGGGATGTCACTGATATTATATGATGGTGTATGAGGATGTCACTGATATTATATGATGGGTGTATGGGGATGTCACTGATATTATATGATGGGTGCAGGGGGTGTCACTGATATTATATGATGGGTGTATGGGGATGTCACTGATATTATATGATGGTGTATGAGGATGTCACTGATATTATATGATGGGTGTATGGGGATGTCACTGATATTATATGATGGGTGCAGGGGGTGTCACTGATATTATATGATGGGTGCAGGGGGTGTCACTGATATTATATGATGGGTGTATGAGGACGTCACTGATATTATATGATGGTGTATGGGGATGTCACTGATATTATGTGATGGTGTATGGGGATGTCACTGATATTATATGATGGGTGCAGGGGGTGTCACTGATATTATATGATGGTGTATGGGGATGTCACTGATATTATATGATGGTGTATGGGGATGTCACTGATATTATATGATGGGTGCAGGGGGTGTCACTGATATTATATGATGGTGTATGGGGATGTCACTGATATTATATGATGGTGTATGGGGATGTCACTGATATTATATGATGGGTGTATGGGGATGTCACTGATATTATATGATGGTGTATGGGGATGTCACTGATATTATATGATGGGTGCAGGGGGTGTCACTGATATTATATGATGGTGTATGGGGATGTCACTGATATTATATGATGGTGTATGAGGATGTCACTGATATTATATGATGGGTGTATGGGGATGTCACTGATATTATATGATGGTGTATGGGGATGTCACTGATATTATATGATGGTGTATGGGGATGTCACTGATATTATATGATGGTGTATGGGGATGTCACTGATATTATATGATGGGTGTATGGGGATGTCACTGATATTATATGATGGTGTATGGGGATGTCACTGATATTATATGATGGTGTATGGGGATGTCACTGATATTATATGATGGGTGTATGGGGATGTCACTGATATTATATGATGGTGTATGAGGATGTCACTGATATTATATGATGGGTGTATGGGGATGTCACTGATATTATATGATGGGTGCAGGGGGTGTCACTGATATTATATGATGGGTGTATGGGGATGTCACTGATATTATATGATGGTGTATGAGGATGTCACTGATATTATATGATGGGTGTATGGGGATGTCACTGATATTATATGATGGGTGCAGGGGGTGTCACTGATATTATATGATGGGTGCAGGGGGTGTCACTGATATTATATGATGGGTGTATGAGGACGTCACTGATATTATATGATGGTGTATGGGGATGTCACTGATATTATGTGATGGTGTATGGGGATGTCACTGATATTATATGATGGGTGCAGGGGGTGTCACTGATATTATATGATGGTGTATGGGGATGTCACTGATATTATATGATGGTGTATGGGGATGTCACTGATATTATATGATGGGTGCAGGGGGTGTCACTGATATTATATGATGGTGTATGGGGATGTCACTGATATTATATGATGGTGTATGGGGATGTCACTGATATTATATGATGGGTGTATGGGGATGTCACTGATATTATATGATGGTGTATGGGGATGTCACTGATATTATATGATGGGTGCAGGGGGTGTCACTGATATTATATGATGGTGTATGGGGATGTCACTGATATTATATGATGGTGTATGAGGATGTCACTGATATTATATGATGGGTGTATGGGGATGTCACTGATATTATATGATGGTGTATGGGGATGTCACTGATATTATATGATGGTGTATGGGGATGTCACTGATATTATATGATGGTGTATGGGGATGTCACTGATATTATATGATGGGTGTATGGGGATGTCACTGATATTATATGATGGTGTATGGGGATGTCACTGATATTATATGATGGTGTATGGGGATGTCACTGATATTATATGATGGGTGTATGGGGATGTCACTGATATTATATGATGGGTGTATGGGGATGTCACTGATATTATATGATGGTGTATGGGGATGTCACTGATATTCTATGATGGTATATGAGGACGTCACTGATATTATATGATGGGTGTATGGGGATGTCACTGATATTATCTGATGGGTGTATGGGGATGTCACTGATATTATATGATGGTGTATGGGGATGTCACTGATATTATATGATGGTGTATGGGGATGTCATTGATATTATATGATGGGTGCAGGGGGTGTCACTGATATTATATGATGGGTGCAGCAAGTGTCATTGATATTATATGATGGGTGCAGGGGGTGTCACTGATATTGTATGATGGTGTATGGGGATGTCACTGATATTATATGATGGTGTATGGGGATGTCACTGATATTATATGATGGGTGTATGGGGATGTCACTGATATTAAATGATCGTGTATGAGGATGTCACTAATATTATATGATGGGTGTATGGGGATGTCACTGATATTATATGATGGTGTATGGGGATGTCACTGATATTATATGATGGGTGTATGGGGATGTCACTGATATTATATGATGGGTGTAGGGGGTGTCACTGATATTATATGATGGGTGCAAGGGTGTCACTGATATTATATGATGGGTGTAGCAAGTGTCACTGATATTATATGATGGGTGTAGGGGTGTCACTGATATTATATGATGGGTGCAGCAAGTGTCACTGATATTATATGATGGGTGTAGGGGTGTCACTGATATTATATGATGGGTGCAGCAAGTGTCACTGATATTATATGATGGGTGCAGGGGGTGTCACCGATATTATATGATGGGTGCAGCAAGTGTCACTGATATTATATGATGGGTGCGGCAAGTGTCACTGATATTATATGATGGGTGTAAGGGTGTCACTGATATTATATGATGGGTGTAGGGGGTGTCGCTGATATTATATGATGGGTGTAGGGGGTGTCGCTGATATTATATGATGGGTGTAGGGGGTGTCACTGATATTATATGATGGGTGTAGGGGGTGTCACTGATATTTCTGATGGGTGCAGGGGGTGTCACTGATATTATATGATGGGTGCAGGGGGTGTCACTGATATATGATGGGTGCATGGGGATGTCACTGATATTATATGATGGGTGTTTGGGGATGTCACTGATATTATATGATGGGTGTACGGGGATGTCACTGATATTATATGATGGTGCATGGGGATGTCACTGATATTATATGATGGTTGTATGGGGATGTCACTGATATTATATTATGGGTGCAGGGGGTGTGACTGATATTATATGATGGTGTATGGGGATGTCACTGATATTATATGATGGGTGTATGGGGATGTCACTGATATTATATGATGGGTGTATGGGGATGTCACTGATATTATATGATGGGTGCAGGGGGTGTCACTGATATTATATGATGGTGTATGGGGATGTCACTGATATTATATGATGGGTGCAGGGGGTATCACTGATATTATATGATGGGTGTAGGGGTGTCACTGATATTATATGATGGGTGCAGCAAGTGTCACTGATATTATATGATGGGTGTAGGGGTGTCACTGATATTATATGATGGGTGCAGCAAGTGTCACTGATATTATATGATGGGTGTAGGGGTGTCACTGATATTATATGATGGGTGTAGGGGGTGTCACTGATATTATATGATGGGTGCAGCAAGTGTCACTGATATTATATGATGGGTGTAGGGGGTGTCACTGATATTATATGATGGGTGCAGCAAGTGTCACTGATATTATATGATGGGTGTAGGGGTGTCACTGATATTATATGATGGGTGCAGCAAGTGTCACTGATATTATATGATGGGTGTAGGGGTGTCACTGATATTATATGATGGGTGTAGGGGGTGTCACTGATATTATATGATGGGAGTAGGGGGTGTCACTCATATTATATGATGGGTGTAGGGGTGTCACTGATATTATATGATGGGTGCAGCATGTGTCACTGATATTATATGATGGGTGTAGGGGTGTCACTGATATTATATGATGGGTGCAGCAAGTGTCACTGATATTATATGATGGGTGTAGGGGTGTCACTCATATTATATGATGGGTGTAGGGGTGTCACTGATATTATATGATGGGTGCAGCAAGTGTCACTGATATTATATGATGGGTGTAGGGGTGTCACTGATATTATATGATGGGTGCAGCAAGTGTCACTGATATTATATGATGGGTGTAGGGGTGTCACTGATATTATATGATGGGTGTAGGGGGTGTCACTGATATTATATGATGGGTGCAGCAAGTGTCACTGATATTATATGATGGGTGTAGGGGGTGTCACTGATATTATATGATGGGTGCAGCAAGTGTCACTGATATTATATGATGGGTGTAGGGGGTGTCACTGATATTCTATGATGGGTGCAGCAAGTGTCACTGATATTATATGATGGGTGTAGGGGTGTCACTGATATTATATGATGGGTGCAGCAAGTGTCACTGATATTATATGATGGGTGTAGGGCTGTCACTGATATTATATGATGGGTGCAGCAAGTGTCACTGATATTATATGAAGGGTGTAGGGGTGTCACTGATATTATATGATGGGTGCAGCAAGTGTCACTGATATTATATGATGGGTGTAGGGGGTGTCACCGATATTATATGATGGGTGCAGCAAGTGTCACTGATATTATATGATGGGTGCAGGGGGTGTCACTGATATTATATGATGGGTGCGGCAAGTGTCACTGATATTATATGATGGGTGTAAGGGTGTCACTGATATTATATGATGGGTGTAGGGGGTGTCGCTGATATTATATGATGGGTGTAGGGGGTGTCGCTGATATTATATGATGGGTGTAGGGGTGTCGCTGATATTATATGATGGGTGCAGGGTGTGTCACTGATATTATATGATGGGTGCAGGGGTGTCGCTGATATTATATGATGGGTGTAGGGGCGTCACTGATATTATATGATGGGTGTAGGGGGTGTCATTGATATTATATGATGGGTGTAAGGGTGTCACTGATATTATATGATGGGTGTAGGGGGTGTCACTGATATTATATGATGGGTGTAAGGGTGTCACTAATATTATATGATGGGTGTAGGGGGTGTCACTGATATATGATGGGTGTAGGGGGTGTCGCTGATATTATATGATGGGTGTAGGGGGTGTCGCTGATATTATATGATGGGTGTAAGGGTGTCACTGATATTATATGATGGGTGTAGGGAGTGTCACTGATATTATATAATGGTGTATGGGGATGTCACTGATATTATATGATGGGTGTAGGGGGTGTCGCTGATATTATATGATGGGTGTAAGGGTGTCGCTGATATTATATGATGGGTGTAGGGGGTGTCACTGATATTATATGATAGGTGTAAGGGTGTTACTGATATTAAATGATGGGTGTAGGGGGTGTCGCTGATATTATATGATGGGTGTAGGGGGTGTCACTGATATTATATGATGGGTGTAAGGGTGTCACTGATATTATATGATGGGTGTCGGGGGTGTCACTGATATTATATGATGGGTGCAGGGGGTGTCGCTGATATTATATGATGGGTGCGGCAAGTGTCACTGATATTATATGATGGGTGTAAGGGTGTCACTGATATTATATGATGGATGTAGGGGGTGTCACTGATATTATATGATGGGTGCAGGGGGTGTCGCTGATATTATATGATGGGTGTAAGGGGTGTCGCTGATATTATATGATGGGTGTAGGGGGTGTCACTGATATTATATGATGGGTGCAGCAAGTGTCACTGATATTATATGATGGGTGTAGTGGGTGTCACCGATATTATATGATGGGTGCAGCAAGTGTCACTGATATTATATGATGGGTGCAGCGGGTGTCACTGATATTATATGATGGGTGCGGCAAGTGTCACTGATATTATATGATGGGTGTAAGGGTGTCACTGATATTATATGATGGGTGTAGGGGGTGTCGCTGATATTATATGATGGGTGTAGGGGGTGTCGCTGATATTATATGATGGGTGTAGGGGTGTCGCTGATATTATATGATGGGTGTAGGGGGTGTCACTGATATTATATGATGGGTGTAGGGGGTGTCACTGATATTATATGATGGGTGTAGGGGGTGTCACTGATATTATATGATGGGTGTAAGGGTGTCGCTGATATTATATGATGGGTGTAGGGGGTGTCACTGATATTATATGATAGGTGTAAGGGTGTCACTGATATTATATGATGGGTGTAGGGGGTGTCGCTGATATTATATGATGGGTGTAGGGGGTGTCACTGATATTATATGATGGGTGTAAGGGTGTCACTGATATTATATGATGGGTGTAGGGGGTGTCACTGATATTATATGATGGGTGTAGGGGGTGTCACTGATATTATATGATGGGTGTAGGGGGTGTCGCTGATATTATATGATGGGTGTAAGGGGTGTCGCTGATATTATATGATGGGTGTAGGGGGTGTCACTGATATTATATGATGGGTGCAGCAAGTGTCACTGATATTATATGATGGGTGTAGGGGGTGTCACCGATATTATATGATGGGTGCAGCAAGTGTCACTGATATTATATGATGGGTGCAGGGGGTGTCACTGATATTATCTGATGGGTGCGGCAAGTGTCACTGATATTATATGATGGGTCTAAGGGTGTCAGTGATATTATATGATGGGTGTAGGGGGTGTCGCTGATATTATACGATGGGTGTAGGGGGTGTCGCTGATATTATATGATGGGTGTAGGGGGTGTCACTGATATTATATGATGGGTGTAGGGGGTGTCACTGATATTATATGATGGGTGTAGGGGGTGTCACTGATATTATATGATGGGTGCAGGGGTGTCGCTGATATTATATGATGGGTGTAGGGGTGTCACTGATATTATATGATGGGTGTAGGGGGTGTCACTGATATTATATGATGGTGCATGGGGATGTCACTGATAATTATATTTCTAAACGAGTACTTTGCATCGGTATTCACCGAGGAGAGGGACATGACGGATGTTGAGGTTAGGGACAGATGTTTGATTACTCTAGGTCAAGTCGGCAGAAGGAGGGAGGAAGTGTTGGGTATTCTAAAAGGCATTAAGGTGGACAAGTCCCCAGGTCCGGATGGGATCTATCCCAGGTTACTGTGGGAAGCGAGAGAGGAAATAGTTGGGGCCTTAACAGATATCTTTGCAACATCCTTAAACACGGGTGAGGTCCCAGAGGACTGTAGAATTGCTAATGTTGTCCCCTTGTTTAAGAAGGGTAGCAGGGATAATCCAGGTAATTATAGACCGGTGAGCCTGACGTCAGTGGTAGGGAAGCTGCTGGAGAAGATACTGAGGGATAGGATCTATTCCCATCTGGAAGAAAATGGGCTTATCAGTGATAGGCAACATGGTTTTGTGCAGGGAAGGTCATGTCTTACCAACTTAATAGAATTCTTTGAGGAAGTGACAAAGTTGATTGATGAGGGAAGGGCTGTGGATGTCGTATACATGGACTTCACTAAGGCGTTTGATAAGGTTCCCCATGGTAGGCTGATGGAGAAAGTGAAGGTGCATGGGGTCCAAGGTGTACTAGCTAGATGGATAAAGAACTGGCTGGGCAACAGGAGACAGAGAGTAGCAGTGGAAGGGAGTTTCTCAAAATGGATACGTGTGACCAGTGGTGTTCCACAGGGATCCGTGCTGGGACCACTGTTGTTTGTGATATACAAAAATGATTTGGAGGAAAGTATAGGAGGTCTGATTAGCAGGTTTGCAGACGACACTAAGATTGGTGGAGTAGCAGATAGTGAAGGGTACTGTCAGAGAATACAGCAGAATATAGATAGACTGGAGAGTTGGGCAGAGAAATGGCAGATGGAGTTCAATCAGGGCAAATGCGAGGTGATGCATTTTGGAAGATCCAATTCAAGAGTGAACTATACAGTAAATGGAAAAGTCCTGGGGAAAATTGATGTACAGAGAGATTTGGGTGTTCAGGTCCATTGTTCCCTGAAGGTGGCAACGCAGGTCAATAGAGTGGTCAAGAAGGCATAAGGCATGCTTTCCTTCATCGGACGGGGTATTGAGTACAAAAGTTGGCAGGTCATGTTACAGTTGTATAGGACTTTGGTTCGGCCACATTTGGAATACTGCGTGCAGTTCTGGTCGCCACATTACCAAAAGGATGTGGATGCTTTGGAGAGGGTGCAGAGGAGGTTCACCAGGATGTTCCCTGGTATGGAGGGCGCTAGCTATGAAGAGAGGTTGAGTAGATTAGGATTATTTTCATTAGAAAGACGGAGGTTGAGGGGGGACCTGATTGAGGTGTACAAAATCATGAGAGGTATAGACAGGGTGGATAGCAAGAAGCTTTTTCCCAGAGTGGGGGTTTCAATTACAAGGGGACATGAGTTCAAAGTGAAAGGGGAAAAGTTTAGGGGGGATATGCGTGGAAAGTTCTTTACGCAGAGGGTGGTGGGTGCATGAAACGCATTGCCAGCGGAGGTGGTAGACGCGGGCATGATAGCGTCTTTTAAGATGTATCTAGACAGATACATGAATGGGCAGGAAGTAAAGAGATACAGACCCTTAGATAATAGGCGACAGGTTTAGATAGAGGATTTAGATCAGCATCGGCTTGGAGGGCCGAAGGGCCTGTTCCTGTGCTGTAATTTTCTTTGTTCTTTGTATATGATGGGTGTAGGGGGTGTCACTGATATTATATGATGGTGTATGGGGATGTCACTGATATTATATGATGGGTGTAGGGAGTGTCACTGATTTATATGATGGGTGCAGCAAGTGTCACTGATATTATATGATGGGTGTAGCAAGTGTCACTGATATTATATGATGGGTGCAAGGGTGTCACTGATATTATATGATGGGTGCAGCAAGTGTCACTGATATTATATGATGGGTGCAAGGGTGTCACTGATATTATATGATGGGTGCAGGGGGTGTCACTGATATTATATGATGGGTGTAGGGGTGTCACTGATATTATATGATGGGTGCAGCAAGTGTCACTGATATTATATGATGGGTGTAGGGGGTGTCACCGATATTATATGATGGGTGCAGCAAGTGTCACTGATATTATATGATGGGTGTAGGGGTGTCACTGATATTATATGATGGGTGCAGCAAGTGTCACTGATATTATATGATGGGTGTAGGGGGTGTCACCGATATTATATGATGGGTGCAGGGGGTGTCACTGCTATTATATGATGGGTGCAGCAAGTGTCACTGATATTATATGATGGGTGTAGGGGGTGTCACTGATATTATATGATGGGTGCAGCAAGTGTCACTGATATATGATGGTGCGGCAAGTGTCACTGATATTATATGATGGGTGTAAGGGTGTCACTGATATTATATGATGGGTGTAGGGGGTGTCACTGATATTATATGATGGGTGTAGGGGGTGTCACTGATATTATATGATGGGTGTAGGGGGTGTCACTGATATTATATGATGGTGTATGGGGATGTCACTGATATTATATGATGGTGTATGGGGATGTCACTGATATTATATGATGGGTGTATGAGGATGTCACTGATATTATATGATGGGTGTATGGGGATGTCACTGATATTATATGATGGGTGTATGGGGATGTCACTGATATTATATGATGGTGTATGGGGATGTCACTGATATTATATGATGGGTGTATGAGGATGTCACTGATATTATATGATGGGTGTATGGGGATGTCACTGATATTATATGATGGGTGTATGGGGATGTCACTGATATTATATGATGGTGTATGGGGATGTCACTGATATTATATGATGGGTGTATGAGGATGTCACTGATATTATATGATGGGTGTATGGGGATGTCACTGATATTATATGATGGTGTATGAGGATGTCACTGATATTATATGATGGGTGTATGGGGATGTCACTGATATTATATGATGGTGTATGGGGATGTCACTGATATTATATGATGGTGTATGAGGATGTCATTGATATTATATGATGGTGTATGGGGATGTCACTGATATTATATGATGGGTGTATGGGGATGTCACTGATATTATATGATGGTGTATGGGGATGTCACTGATATTATATGATGGGTGTATGAGGATGTCACTGATATTATATGATGGGTGTATGGGGATGTCACTGATATTATATGATGGTGTATGAGGATGTCACTGATATTATATGATGGGTGTATGGGGATGTCACTGATATTATATGATGGTGTATGGGGATGTCACTGATATTATATGATGGTGTATGAGGATGTCACTGATATTATATGATGGGTGCGGCAAGTGTCACTGATATTATATGATGGGTGTAAGGGTGTCACTGATATTATATGATGGGTGTATGGGGGTGTCATTGATATTATATGATGGGTGTAGGGGTGTCACTGATATTATATGATGGTGTATGGGGATGTCACTGATATTATATGATGGTGTATGAGGATGTCACTGATATTATATGATGGGTGCGGCACGTGTCACTGATATTATATGATGGGTGTAAGGGTGTCACTGATATTATATGATGGGTGTATGGGGGTGTCATTGATATTATATGATGGGTGTAGGGGGTGTCGCTGATATTATATGATGGGTGTATGGGGGTGTCATTGATATTATATGATGGGTGTATGGGGATGTCACTGATATTATATGATGGGTGTATGGGGATGTCACTGATATTATATGATGGTGTATGAGGATGTCACTGATATTATATGATGGGTGTATGGGGATGTCACTGATATTATATGATGGGTGTATGGGGATGTCACTGATATTATATGATGGGTGCAGGGGGTGTCACTGATATTATATGATGGGTGCAGGGGGTGTCACTGATATTATATGATGGGTGTATGGGGATGTCACTGATATTATATGATGGGTGCAGGGGGTGTCACTGATATTATATGATGGGTGTATGGGGATGTCACTGATATTATATGATGGGTGTATGAGGATGTCACTGATATTATATGATGGTGTATGAGGGTGTCACTGATATTATATGATGGGTGTATGGAGATGTCACTGATATTATATGATGGTGTATGAGGATGTCACTGATATTATATGATGGGTGTATGGGGATGTCACTGATATTATATGATGGGTGTATGGGGATGTCACTGATATTATATGATGGGTGCAGGGGGTGTCACTGATATTATATGATGGGTGCAGGGGGTGTCACTGATATTATATGATGGTGTATGGGGATGTCACTGATATTATATGATGGGTGCAGGGGGTGTCACTGATATTATATGATGGGTGTATGGGGATGTCACTGATATTATATGATGGGTGTATGAGGATGTCACTGATATTATATGATGGGTGTATGGGGATGTCACTGATATGAGATGATGGTGTATGAGGATGTCACTGATATTATATGATGGGTGTATGGGGATGTCACTGATATTATATGATGGGTGCAGGGGGTGTCACTGATATTATATGATGGGTGTATGGGGATGTCACTGATATTATATGATGGTGTATGAGGATGTCACTGATATTATATGATGGGTGTATGGGGATGTCACTGATATTATATGATGGGTGCAGGGGGTGTCACTGATATTATATGATGGGTGCAGGGGGTGTCACTGATATTATATGATGGGTGTATGAGGACGTCACTGATATTATATGATGGTGTATGGGGATGTCACTGATATTATGTGATGGTGTATGAGGACGTCACTGATATTATATGATGGTGTATGGGGATGTCACTGATATTTTATGATGGTGTATGGGGATGTCACTGATATTATATGATGGTGTATGGGGATGTCACTGATATTATATGATGGTGTATGGGGATGTCACTGATATTATATGATGGGTGTATGGGGATGTCACTGATATTATATGATGGGTGCAGGGGGTGTCACTGATATTATATGATGGTGTATGGGGATGTCACTGATATTATATGATGGTGTATGGGGATGTCACTGATATTATATGATGGGTGCAGGGGGTGTCACTGATATTATATGATGGTGTATGGGGATGTCACTGATATTATATGATGGTGTATGGGGATGTCACTGATATTATATGATGGGTGCAGGGGGTGTCACTGATATTTTTGATGGTGTATGGGGATGTCACTGATATTATATGATGGTGTATGGGGATGTCACTGATATTATATGATGGGTGTATGGGGATGTCACTGATATTATATGATGGTGTATGGGGATGTCACTGATATTATATGATGGGTGCAGGGGGTGTCACTGATATTATATGATGGTGTATGGGGATGTCACTGATATTATATGATGGTGTATGAGGATGTCACTGATATTATATGATGGGTGTATGGGGATGTCACTGATATTATATGATGGTGTATGGAGATGTCACTGATATTATATGATGGTGTATGGGGATGTCACTGATATTATATGATGGTGTATGGGGATGTCACTGATATTATATGATGGGTGTATGGGGATGTCACTGATATTATATGATGGTGTATGGGGATGTCACTGATATTATATGATGGGTGTATGGGGATGTCACTGATATTATATGATTATGTATGGGGATGTCACTGATATTATATGATGGGTGTATGGGGATGTCACTGATATTATATGATGGGTGTATGGGGATGTCACTGATATTATATGATGGTGTATGAGGATGTCACTGATATTATATGATGGTGTATGGGGATGTCACTGATATTATATGATGGTGTATGGGGATGTCACTGATATTATATGATGGTGTATGAGGATGTCACTGATATTATATGATGGGTGCGGCACGTGTCACTGATATTATATGATGGGTGTAAGGGTGTCACTGATATTATATGATGGGTGTATGGGGGTGTCATTGATATTATATGATGGGTGTAGGGGGTGTCGCTGATATTATATGATGGGTGTATGGGGGTGTCATTGATATTATATGATGGGTGTATGGGGATGTCACTGATATTATATGATGGGTGTATGGGGATGTCACTGATATTATATGATGGGTGTATGGGGATGTCACTGATATTATATGATGGTGTATGAGGATGTCACTGATATTATATGATGGGTGTATGGGGATGTCACTGATATTATATGATGGTGTATGAGGATGTCACTGATATTATATGATGGGTGTATGGGGATGTCACTGATATTATATGATGGTGTATGGGGATGTCACTGATATTATATGATGGTGTATGAGGATGTCACTGATATTATATGATGGTGTATGGGGATGTCACTGATATTATATGATGGGTGTATGGGGATGTCACTGATATTATATGATGGGTGTATGGGGATGTCACTGATATTATATGATGGTGTATGGGGATGTCACTGATATTATATGATGGGTGTATGGGGATGTCACTGATATTATATGATGGTGTATGAGGATGTCACTGATATTATATGATGGGTGTATGGGGATGTCACTGATATTATATGATGGTGTATGGGGATGTCACTGATATTATATGATGGTGTATGAGGATGTCACTGATATTATATGATGGTGTATGGGGATGTCACTGATATTATATGATGGGTGTATGGGGATGTCACTGATATTATATGATGGTGTATGAGGATGTCACTGATATTATATGATGGGTGTATGGGGATGTCACTGATATTATATGATGGTGTATGGGGATGTCACTGATATTATATGATGGGTGTATGGGGATGTCACTGATATTATATGATGGGTGTATGGGGATGTCACTGATATTATATGATGGGTGTATGGGGATGTCACTGATATTATATGATGGTGTATGGGGATGTCACTGATATTATATGATGGTGTATGGGGATGTCACTGATATTATATGATGGGTGTATGGGGATGTCACTGATATTATATGATTATGTATGGGGATGTCACTGATATTATATGATGGGTGTATGGGGATGTCACTGATTTTATATGATGGGTGTATGGGGATGTCACTGATATTATATGATGGTGTATGAGGATGTCACTGATATTATATGATGGTGTATGGGGATGTCACTGATATTATATGATGGTGTATGGGGATGTCACTGATATTATATGATGGGTGTATGGGGATGTCACTGATATTATATGATGGTGTATGGGGATGTCACTGATATTATATGATGGGTGTATGGGGATGTCACTGATATTATATGATGGGGTATGGGGATGTCACTGATATTATATGATGGGTGCAGGGGGTGTCACTGATATTATATGATGGGTGTATGGGGATGTCACTGATATTATATGATGGTGTATGGGGATGTCACTGATATTATATGATGGGTGCAGGGGGTGTCACTGATATTATATGATGGTGTATGGGGATGTCACTGATATTATATGATGGTGTATGGGGATGTCACTGATATTATATGATGGGTGTATGGGGATGTCACTGATATTATATGATGGTGTATGGGGATGTCACTGATATTATATGATGGGGTATGGGGATGTCACTGATATTATATGATGGGTGTATGGGGATGTCACTGATATTATATGATGGTGTATGAGGATGTCACTGATATTATATGATGGGTGCAGGGGGTGTCACTGATATTATATGATGGGTGTATGGGGATGTCACTGATATTATATGATGGTGTATGGGGATGTCACTGATATTATATGATGGTGTATGGGGATGTCACTGATATTATATGATGGGTGCAGGGGGTGTCACTGATATTATATGATGGGTGTATGGGGATGTCACTGATATTATATGATGGTGTATGGGGATGTCACTGATATTATATGATGGTGTATGGGGATGTCACTGATATTATATGATGGGTGCAGGGGGTGTCACTGATATTATATGATGGGTGTCTGGGGATGTCACTGATATTATATGATGGTGTATGAGGATGTCACTGATATTATATGATGGGTGTATGAGGATGTCACTGATATTATATGATGGTGTATGAGGAAGTCACTGATATTATATGATGGGTGTATGAGGATGTCACTGATATTATATGATGGTGTATGAGGATGTCACTGATATTATATGATGGGTGTATGGGGATGTCACTGATATTATATGATGTCTGTATGGGGATGTCACTGATATTATACGATGGGTGCAGGGGGTGTCACTGATATTATATGATGGGTGCAGCAAGTGTCATTGATATTATATGATGGGTGCAGGGGGTGTCACTGATATTATATGATGGGTGCAGCAAGTGTCATTGATATTATATGATGGTGTATGGGGATGTCACTGATATTATATGATGGGTGTATGGGGATGTCACTGATATTATATGATGGTGTATGAGGATGTCACTGATATTATATGATGGGTGTATGGGGATGTCACTGATATTATATGATGAGTGTATGGGGATGTCACTGATATTATATGATGGTGTATGAGGATGTCACTGATAGTATATGATGGTGTATGGGGATGTCACTGATATTATATGATGGTGTATGAGGATGTCACTGATATTATATGATGGGTGTATGGGGATGTCACTGATATTATATGATGGTGTATGGGGATGTCACTGATATTATATGATGGTGTATGAGGATGTCACTGATATTATATGATGGGTGTATGGGGATGTCACTGATATTATATGATGGTGTATGAGGATGTCACTGATATTATATGATGGGTGTATGGGGATGTCACTGATATTATATGATGGTGTATGAGGATGTCACTGATATTGTATGATGGGTGTATGGGGATGTCACTGATATTATATGATGGTGTATGAGGATGTCACTGATATTATATGATGGGTGTATGGGGATGTCACTGATATTATATGATGGTGTATGAGGATGTCACTGATATTATATGATGGGTGTATGGGGATGTCACTGATATTATATGATGGTGTATGAGGATGTCACTGATATTATATGATGGGTGTATGGGGATGTCACTGATATTATATGATGGTGTATGAGGATGTCACTGATATTATATGATGGGTGTATGGGGATGTCACTGATATTATATGATGGTGTATGAGGATGTCACTGATATTATATGATGGGTGTATGGGGATGTCACTGATATTATATGATGGTGTATGAGGATGTCACTGATATTATATGATGGGTGTATGGGGATGTCACTGATATTATATGATGGGTGTATGGGGATGTCACTGATATTATATGATGGTGTATGGGGATGTCACTGATATTATATGATGGTGTATGAGGATGTCACTGATATTATATGATGGGTGTATGGGGATGTCACTGATATTATATGATGGTGTATGAGGATGTCACTGATATTATATGATGGGTGTATGGGGATGTCACTGATATTATATGATGGGTGTATGAGGATGTCACTGATATTATATGATGGTGTATGGGGATGTCACTGATATTATCTGATGGTGTATGGGGATGTCACTGATATTATATGATGGGTGTATGAGGATGTCACTGATATTATATGATGGGTGTATGGGGATGTCACTGATATTATATGATGGTGTATGAGGATGTCACTGATATTATATGATGGGTGTATGGGGATGTCACTGATATTATATGATGGTGTATGGGGATGTCACTGATATTATATGATGGTGTATGAGGATGTCACTGATATTATATGATGGGTGTATGAGGATGTCACTGATATTATATGATGGGTGTATGAGGATGTCACTGATATTATATGATGGGTGTATGAGGATGTCACTGATATTATATGATGGGTGTATGGGGATGTCACTGATATTATATGATGGGTGTATGGGTTGTCACTGATATTAAATGATGGTGTATGAGGATGTCACTGATATTATATGATGGTGTATGGGGATGTCACTGATATTATATGATGGTGTATGAGGATGTCACTGATATTATATGATGGTGTATGGGGATGTCACTGATATTATATGATGGTGTATGAGGATGTCACTGATATTATATGATGGTGTATGGGGATGTCACTGATATTATATGATGGTGTATGAGGATGTCACTGATATTATATGATGGTGTATGGGGATGTCACTGATATTATATGATGGTGTATGAGGATGTCACTGATATTATATGATGGTGTATGGGGATGTCACTGATATTATATGATGGTGTATGAGGATGTCACTGATATTATATGATGGTGTATGGGGATGTCACTGATATTATATGATGGTGTATGAGGATGTCACTGATATTATATGATGGTGTATGGGGATGTCACTGATATTATATGATGGGTGTATGAGGATGTCACTGATATTATATGATGGTGGATGAGGATGTCACTGATATTATATGATGGGTGTATGGGGATGTCACTGATATTATATGATGGGTGTATGAGGATGTCACTGATATTATATGATGGTGTATGAGGATGTCACTGATATTATATGATGGTGTATGAGGATGTCACTGATATTATATGATGGGTGTATGGGGATGTCACTGATATTATATGATGGGTGTCTGGGGATGTCACTGATATTATATGATGGTGTATGAGGATGTCACTGATATTATATGATGGTGTATGAGGATGTCACTGATATTATATGATGGTGTCTGGGGATGTCACTGATATTATATGATGGTGTATGAGGATGTCACTGATATTATATGATGGTTGTATGGGGATGTCACTGATATTATATGATGGGTGTTTGGGGATGTCACTGATATTATATGATGGTGTATGAGGATGTCACTGATATGATATGATGGGTGTATGGGGATGTCACTGATATTATATGATGGTGTCTGGGGATGTCACTGATATTATATGATGGTGTATGAGGATGTCACTGATATTATATGATGGGTGTATGGGGATGTCACTGATATTATATGATGGTGTCTGGGGATGTCACTGATATTATATGATGGTGTATGGGGATGTCACTGATATTATATGATGGTGTATGGGGGTGTCACTGATATTATATGATGGGTGTCTGGGGATGTCACTGATATTATATGATGGTGTATGGGGATGTCACTGATATTATATGATGGGTGTATGAGGATGTCACTGATATTATATGATGGTGTATGGGGATGTCACTGATATTATATGATGGTGTATGAGGATGTCACTGATATTATATGATGGGTGTATGGGGATGTCACTGATATTATATGATGGGTGTCTGGGGATGTCACTGATATTATATGATGGTGTATGAGGATGTCACTGATATTATATGATGGGCGTATGAGGATGTCACTGATATTATATGATGGGTGTATGAGGATGTCACTGATATTATATGATGGTGTCTGGGGATGTCACTGATATTATATGATGGTGTATGAGGATGTCACTGATATTATATGATGGTTGTATGGGGATGTCACTGATATTATATGATGGGTGTTTGGGGATGTCACTGATATTATATGATGGTGTATGAGGATGTCACTGATATTATAGGATGGGTGTATGGGGATGTCACTGATATTATATGATGGTGTCTGGGGATGTCACTGATATTATATGATGGTGTATGAGGATGTCACTGATATTATATGATGGTGTATGGGGGTGTCACTGATATTATATGATGGTGTATGGGGGTGTCACTGATATTATATGATGGTGTATGGGGATGTCACTGATATTATATGATGGGTGTCTGGGGATGTCACTGATATTATATGATGGTGTATGGGGATGTCACTGATATTATATGATGGGTGTCTGGGGATGTCACTGATATTATATGATGGTGTATGGGGGTGTCACTGATATTATATGATGGTGTATGGGGATGTCACTGATATTATATGATGGGTGTATGGGGATGTCACTGATATTATATGATGGGTGTATGGGGATGTCACTGATATTATATGATGGTGTTTGAGGATGTCACTGATATTATATGATGGGTGTATGGGGATGTCACTGATATTATATGATGGTGTATGGGGATGTCATTGATATTATATGATGGTGTATGGGGATGTCACTGATATTATATGATGGTGTATGGGGATGTGACTGATATTATATGATGGTGTATGAGGATGTCACTGATATTATATGATGGTGTATGAGGATGTCACTGATATTATTTGATGGTGTATGGGGATGTCATTGATATTATATGATGGTGTCTGGGGATGTCACTGATATTATATGATGGGTGTATGGGGATGTCACTGATATTATATGATGGGTGTATGGGGATGTCACTGATATTATATGATGGTGTATGGGGGTGTCACTGATATTATATGATGGTGTATGGGGATGTCACTGATATTATATGATGGTGTATGGGGATGTCACTGATATTATATGATGGTGTATGGGGATGTCACTGATATTATATGATGGTGTATGAGGATGTCACTGATATTATATGATGGTGTATGGGGATGTCACTGATATTATATGATGGTGTATGGGGATGTCACTGATATTATATGATGGTGTATGGGGATGTCACTGATATTATATGATGGTGTAGGGGGTGTCACTGATATTATATGATGGTGTATGGGGATGTCACTGATATTATATGATGGTGTATGGGGATGTCACTGATATTATATGATGGTGTAGGGGGTGTCACTGATATTATATGATGGTGTATGAGGATGTCACTGATATTATATGATGGTGTATGGGGATGTCACTGATATTATATGATGGGTGTATGGGGATGTCACTGATATTATATGATGGGTGTAGGGGGTGTGACTGATTTGTGGCGGGATGTCTCTGGTTGCCTAGCTACTTCAGTGATTGATTGTTGGGATTGTTCCTCCACATGAACTCAGTAGCAAATCAACGACCAGCTGATTGTCTGCCTTTCGCGACAACCTGGAGGATTGTCGCCAGCAGCCAATAGGAAGCTGAACTGGCGCAGTGGGCGCGGCCTATGGTAGCCGGCATCAGGCCGCCGGTGCGACAGGGAGAGGCGTTTCCCCACTTGGAGACTGCAGCAAGAGGAGGAGCGCAGCAGGATGGTGAGTATCCAGTGCGCCTGCGCTTCCTGCCGAAGGCCGACATTGCCCAGTGCGCTTGCGTGGAATACCAGTTGTCGGCCAGCCGCATGCGCGTTGTTCCTCTCGGTTCTCATTCTCCCCTCCCACTTTGAGGGCCACGTGCCTCAGAGACCCTGAGAGGCTGAGAAGGGACAGGGAGGGAAGGAAGAAGGAAATTTGTTGGGAGCGAGGCCCTGAATGATGAGGGGGGAATGGAGGGAGTAACAGAGAAAGCGTGGCCCTTTCGGGGTACGGTAACATTCTGGACTGGTAATCCAGTGGCCTGCAGTAATGATCCAGAGACATAGAAATGTTACAGCACAGGAGGAGGCCATTCTTCTCGTCGTGTCCGTGCTAGCTCTCTGCAAGAGCAATTCAGCTAGACCCACTTCCCTGCCCGCCCTTTTCCTGCAACCCTGCATTTTCATTTCTCTTCTGATAATTATCCAATTCCCCTTTGAAAGCCACAGTTCTCAGGCAGTGCATTCCAGATCCTAACTACTTGCTCCATAAAAAAAGTTTCCTCTTTTGCCAATCACCTTAAATCTGTGTCATCTGGTTCTCGACCCTTCCACCAATGGGAACAGTTTCTTATCTATTCTGTCTGGACCCTCATGATTTTAAAGACCTCTATCAAATCCCCTCTCAACCTTCTCCAAGGAGAACAACCCCAGCTTTTCCAATCTATCTATGTAACTGAAGTTCCTCATCTCTGGCACCATTCTCGTAAATCTTTTCTGCACCCTCTGTAATGCCCTCACATCCTTCCTAAATTGCGATACTCAAAATTAGACACAGTACTCCAGTTGAGGCCAAACCAGTAATTTATAAAGGTTCATCATAACTTCCTTGTTTTTGTACTCTGTGCCTCTATTTATAAGTTCCTTATTGGTTCATAAGTTTGTCAGAAGCATGAATTCCAATCCCACCATGACAGCTGGAACAATTTGAACTCAATTAATTAAATAAATCTGGAATAAAAAGTTAGTCTCAGTAATGGTGACCATGAAACACTGGATTGTCGCAAAAAACCATCTGGTAAGGAAATCTGCCATCCTTACCCGATCTGGCCGAAATGTGACTCCATACCCACGGCAGTGTTGTTGATTCTTAACTGCCCTCTGAAATGGCAAAGTAAGCCATTCAATTGTATTCAAGGAGGAGGTTGACCACAACCTTCAATTAGGGATGCACAATAAATGCCGACCTTGCCAGTGACACCCTCGTCCCGAGAATGAATACAAAAAAGCTGAATGATGTGGGAGATGGAGGGAGTACAATTCTGAATGATGAGGAGGACTGAGGGAGTTTGCAAAAGCAAGGGAGTGGGGCACGGAATAGTGAGGGCTAGGCCACAGAGTGAGAGAGAGTGGCGCACTGATGGTGAGGGGCACGGAGGGAGTGGGACGCTGACTGATGAAGGGGACAAGACACTGAGTGAGGGAGCGGGCCACTGTTTAGTGAAGGGGACCGGGTGGAAAATGAGTGAGCCGAACATGGAACACAGGAGATGGGCACAGCGTGTAAATGTCAGCAGCAGGCACAGAATGAGAATGGGCTGGAGTACAGACAGAGTAATAGGGCAGCGTACAGTGAATGAGGGTCCAGGACAGAGCAGAGAGGGAGTGCAACAGAGGATTGAGCAGAGTGGGGTACAGATTGTGCAGGAGTGGCGTGACGGGTGTGGTGAGTGGGCTGACAGTAAGTAGATATCCACACATCTTTCTCCCTTCCATCTTCCACTCTCTGTATTAAGCTTTGCCCTCCATCCTGTGTAAAGAATCACCTGTTCTTTCCTCTTTAGCGTGAGTGTATTTCAATCCACGTTGGCCAGGCCGGTGTGCAGATCGGCAACGCTTGCTGGGAGCTGTACTGCCTGGAGCATGGGATCAAAACAAACGGGAGAATGCGCCGTTACAGGACCGCCAGAGGTGGTGATGACTCCTTCAGCACCTTCTTCAATGAGACAGGGACGGGCAAACACATTCCCCGAGCCGTGTTTATAGATCTGGAGCCCACTGTGATTGGTAAGAGGAGTTGTTGGATTGTTGATGGGTTAGCTCAACTCAATGTCTGCAGTATACTCAGAGACAGAAAGGACGTGCATTTCAATAGCAACTTTAACTGGCCCCAGGATGTCCCAAATTGTTGCACAGCCAATGAAGTACATTTGAAGCTTAGGCACTGTTGTACTGTAGGAAACATGGCATCCCTCCCGAGCAACACTGTGGGTTTACCATTGACACGGTAGAGATTGTAGCGGTTCAAGGAGGTGGCTCACCACCACTTTCTCGAGGCAATTAGGGATGAGCAATAAATGCTGGCTTTGCCAGCAACGCCCACATCCCGTGAACGAATAAAAAAGGCAGTTTTGCGCATAGCAAGATCCCACAAACAACAATGTTACAACAACAAGATTGCTGTTTGTTAAATGATGGTTGAGGGATAGATATTGGCCCACATCACTGACAGAGTTGATCTGGTCATTTAACACATTGTTGTTGATTCCATCTTGCTATGCGCAAATTGTCTTTCTTACAATTCGAGAGCACCTACAATTCTGAACGTGCTAAATTGGCTGTAAAGCACTTTGGATTGCCCTGCGGATAGAAATGGCAACAGTAGCCTAGTGGTAATGCGTGAAACAGGGCTGTGTTCTCGCACCCACACTTTTTGGGATTTTCTTCTCCCTGCTGCTTTCACATGCGTTCGAGTCCTCTGAAGAAGGAATTTTCCTCCACACAAGATCAGGGGGCAGGTTGTTCAACCTTGCCCGTCTAAGAGTGAAGTCCAAAGTACGGAAAGTCCTCATCAGGGAACTCCTCTTTGCTGACGATGCTGCTTTAACATCTCACACTGAAGAGTGCCTGCAGAGTCTCATCGACAGGTTTGCGTCTGCCTGCAATGAATTTGGCCTAGATTAGATTATGAGATTAGATTAGATTAGATTAGATTAGAGATACAGCACTGAAACAGGCCCTTCGGCCCACCGAGTCTGTGCCGACCATCAACCACCCATTTATACTAATCCTACACTAATCCCATATTCCTACCAAACATCCCCACCTGTCCCTATATTTCCCTACCACCTACCTATACTAGTGACAATTTATAATGGCCAATTTACCTACCAACCTGCAAGTCTTTTGGCTTGTGGGAGGAAACCGGAGCACCCGGAGAAAACCCACGCAGACACAGGGAGAACTTGCAAACTCCACACAGGCAGTACCCAGAATCGAACCCGGGTCCCTGGAGCTGTGAGGCTGCAGTGCTAACCACTGCGCCACTGTGCCGCCCATCAGCCTCAACCATCAGCCTCAAGAAAACAAACATCATGGGGCAGGACGTCAGAAATGCTCCATCCATCAATATTGGCGACCACGCTCTGGAAGTGGTTCAAGAGTTCACCTATCTAGGCTCAACTATCACCAGTAACCTGTCTCTAGATGCAGAAATCAACAAGCGCGTGGGTAAGGCTTCCACTGCTATGTCCAGACTGGCCAAGAGAGTGTGGGAAAATGGCGCACTGACACGGAACACAAAAGTCCGAGTGTATCAAGCCTGTGTCCTCAGTACCTTGCTCTATGGCAGCGAGGCCTGGACAACGTATGTCAGCCAAGAGCGACGTCTCAATTCATTCCATCTTCGCTGCCTCCGGAGAATACTTAGCATCAGGTGGCAGGACCGTATCTCCAACACAGAAGTCCTCGAGGCAGCCAACATCCCCAGCTTGTACACACTACTGAGTCAGTGGCGCTTGAGATGGCTTGGCCATGTGAGCCGCATGGAAGATGGCAGGATCCCCAAAGACACATTGTACAGCGAGCTCCCCCCTGGTATCAGACCCACCGACTGTCTATGTCTCCGCTATAAAGACGTCTGCAAACGTGACATGAAATCCTGTGACATTGATCACAAGTCGTGGGAGTCAGTTGCCAGCGATCGCCAGAGCTGGCGGGCAGCCATAAAGACAGGGCTAAATTGTGGCGAGTCGAAGAGACTTAGTAGTTGGCAGGAAAAAAGACAGAGGCGCAAGGGGAGAGCCAACTGTGTAACAGCCCCGACAAACAAATTTCTCTGCAGCACCTGTGGAAGAGCCTGTCACTCTAGAATTGGCCTTTTTGCCACTCCAGGCGCTGCTTCACAAACCACTGACCACCTCCAGGCGCGTATCCATTGTCTCTCGAGATAAGGAGGCCCAAAAGAAATCTAGAGGCTGGGATTAATACTCTAGAAACATGAGTTCAAATCTGACCACAACAGCTGGGGTAATTTAAATTCAATTCTATAAATCTGGAGTGAAAAAAAACTAGTCTCAGTAATCGTGATCATGAAACTGCCAGATTGTCATAAAAACCCATCTGGTTCATGAATGCCCTTTAGGGAAGGAAATCTGCCATCCTTACCTGGTCTGGCCTACATGTGACTCCAGACCACAGCAATGTGGTTGACTCTTAACTGCCCTCTGAAATGACTTACTCTGTTGCATCAAACCGCTATGAAAAAGTCTAATATGAATAAAGCTGGAGAGATCATCTGACATCAACCAGGCACCAGATACGACAAAGGCACACCCAGCCCGAGTCGATCCTGCAAAGTCCTCCTCATTAACACCGGGCAGCTTGTGCCAAAATTGGGAGAGCTGTCCCACAGTACAACAACAGTCTGACATATACAGTTGGGAGGGAGTGGCTCTGGGGGTCGCCAACTTTGAATTTGGACCCAATGAAGTTTCATGCTAACAGGCCACATATAAGCGAGGAAACCTCCTGTTGATTACCACCTACTGAACACCACTTGGAAGAGGCGCTGAGGGTAGCAAGGGCACAGAATGTACTCTGCCAGGGAGATTTCAATGTCCATCAGCAAGACAGGCTTGGTAGCACCACCACTGACAAAGCTGGCTGAGTCCTTGTGGAGAACATAGCTGCCAGACCGGGCCTGCAGTAGATGGTGAGAGAACCAACACGAGGAAAAAACCTACTTGACCTCGTCCTCACCAGTCTACCTATTGCAGATGCATTTGTGCATGACAGTATTGGTTGGAGTGATCACTGCAGATTCCTTGTGGCAATGAAGTCCCATCTTTGCACTGAGGATACCCTCCATTGTATTGTGTGACACCACCACTGTGCTGAACTGATTTAGCAGCTCAAAACTGGGCGTCCATGAGGTGCTGTGGGCCATTAGCAGCAGCAGAATTGTATTCCACCACAATCTGTAATCTCATGCCCCGGCATATCCCTCACTCGACCATTACCATCAAGCCAGGGGACCAACCCTGGTTCAATGAGGAGTGCAGGACAGCATGCCAGGAGAAGAACCAGGCATACTTAAAAATGAGGTGGCAACCTGATGAAGCTGTAACACATGCACGCCGGACAGCAGAAGCAGCCTGTGATAGACAGAGCAAAGTGATCCCACAACCAATGGAGCAGATCAAAGCTCTGCAGTGCTGCCTCATCCCATCGTGAATGGTGGTGGACAATTAAACAACTAACCTGAGGAAGAAGCTCCACAAATATCCCCATCCTCAATGATGGGGGAGCCCAGCACATCAGTGCGAAAGACAAGGCTGAAGCATTTGCATCCATCTTCTGCTAGAAGTGCCGAGTGGATGATCCATCTTGGCCTCCTTCTGAGGTTTCCAGCATCACAGATGCGAGACTTCAGCCAATTCAGTACACTCCACATCATATCAAGAAATGGCCAAAGGCTCTGGATACAACAAAGGCTATAGGCTCTGACAACATCTTGCCTGTAGTGCTGAAGACTTCTGCACCAGAACTAGCCACACCCCTAGCCAAGCTGTTCCAGTACAACTACAAGACTGGTATCTACCCGACAATGTGGAAAATTGCCCAGGTACGTCCTATACACAAAAAGCAGAACAAATCAAATCTAGCCAATTGCCGCCCCGTCAGTCTACCCTTAATCATCAGCAAAGTGATAGAAGGTGTCGTAGATAATGCTATTAAGCAGCACTTACTCAGCAATAATCTGCTAACTGGTGCTCAGTTTGGGTTCCGCCGGGGCCACTTGGCTCCAGACCTCATTACAGCCTTGGTCCAAACATGGACAAAAGAGCTGAACTCGAGAGGTGAGGTGAGAGTGACTGCCCTTGACATCAAGGCAGCATTTGACCGAGTGTGGCATCAAGGAGCCCGAGCAAAACTGGAGTCAATGGGAATCAGAGGGAAAACCCTCCGCTGGTTGTATTCACAAAGGAAGATAGTTGTGGTTGTTGGAGGCCAATCATCTTTGCACCAGGATATTGCGGCAGGAGTTCCTCAGGGTAGTGTCCTAGGCCCAACCATCTTCAGCTGCTTCATCAATGATTTTCCCTAAGTTCAGAAGTGGGGATGTTCACTGATGATTGCACAATGTTCAGCACCATTCGTGACTCCTCAGATACTGAAGCAGTTGGTGCCTGCAAGCAATAAGACCTGGACAACGTTCTGGCTTGGGCTGAAAAGTGTCACGTAACATTCGTGCCATGCAAGTGCCAGGCAATGACCATGTCCAACAAGAGAGAATTTAACCATCTCCCCTGGATGTTCAATGGCATTACCATCGCTGCAAAACCCACTATCAACATCCTGGGGAGGTTACCATTGACCAGAAACTGAACAGGACCAGCCATATAAATACTGTGACTACAAGAGCAGGTCAGAGGCTGGGGATTCGGTGGCGAGTAACTCACCTCCTGACTCCCCAAAGCCTGCCCACCATCTACAAGGCACAAGTCAGGAGTGTAATAGAAGCATAGGAAGAGGAGTCCATTTAGTCCCCTCAAGCCTGTTTCACCATTTAGTGAGATCGTGGCTGATCCGTGACCTAACCCCTTTGCCCCATATCCCTTAATACATTCAGTTGACAAAAATCTATCAATTTAACATCAACAGTTGATCCGGCATCGATTGCCATTTGCAGAAGAGAGTTCCACACTTCACCGCCCTTTGGGTGTAGAAATGTTTCCGAATTTCACTGCTGAAAGGTCTGGCTCTAATGTTTAGACTATGCCCCCAATGCTATACTCCCCAACTAGCGGAATTGGTGATGGAAGGTGCTTGCAAACTCTACACCCAGCACACGACCACCTCCTCCCCGTGTGTCATCGTGGCTCAGTTGGTAGCACTCACGTCTATTTGTCAGTAGGTTGTGGGTTCAAGTCCCCACTCCAGTGACTTGAGTGTAAAACATCGAGGCTGAGTCTGTAGTGCTGAGGGAGCATTGCACTGCCGGAGGTGTTGTATGGCTGATGATTGTCCGCTGTCTCAGGTGGATTTAAAAGATCCCAAGGCACTTATCTGAAGAAGAGTAAGGGAGTTCTCCCCATTGTGATTGCTGTTATTTATCCCGCAATCAACATCACAGAGAAAAAAACGTGGGAGCTTGCTGTGCGCAAACTGGTTGCTGTGTCTCCTATGTGGCAGCACTTAAAAATAAAATCTTCACTTGCTGTAAAGCGCTTTGGGACATCCTGGGGTTGTAAAAGGAGCTATATAAATGCAAGTCTTTCTTCCTTTCTTTTCCCCTCCAAGGCCAGTGTACCCAACGAGTGGCCCCTATTCAGAGCTAACTTTCTAGGTCAATAGAGAACTTTTCTGAATAGAGTTGCAGTCTGAGAGCTGCTCTCAGACTGTTTATATGCAACTCTATCTGTTGATGGCTCAATGAATGGCCAATACTGGCAATTAAACACATTACCAGACCAGACAATACGTCAGCTGGTCAATGGCACATACCCTCACGAGTGAAAGATTTGCATTGTCTTATCTTCTGCAAAGGCAGCTAGCACAACAACAACTTGCATTTATTATAGCGCCTTTAACATCGTAAAAATGTCCCCAAGGTGCTTCACAGGAGTGTAAATCTGACAGAAACATGACAGCAAGCTTGGTCAAAGAGGTCGGTTTTAAGGAGCATCTTAAAGGAAGAGAGAGAGAGAGAGACGGAGAGGTTTAGGGAGGGAATTCCAGAGCTTAGGGCTCCAGGCAGCTGAAGGCACGGCCGCCAATGGTGGGTTGAAGGAAATGAGGAATGGACAAGAGGCCAGAATTGGAGGAGCACAGAGATCTCGGAGGGTTGTAGGGGCTGGAGGAGGTTTTAGAGACTGGGAGGGTGGCCGTGGAGAAGCAGGACAAGGATTTTAAGTTTGCAGTGTTAGGGAAAGCAGGGGCCAATGTTGGTCAACAGCATGGAGGTGATGGATGAAAGGGACATGGTGTGAGTTAAGATATGGGACAGCGGAGTTTTGGATGAGCTGAAGTTTGTGGAGGGAGGCCGGCCGTGGATGAGCATCGGAATAGTCGAGTCTGGCGATGACAAAAGCATGGATGAGGCTTTTGGCAGCTGATGAGCTGAGGCAGGGATGGAGATGGGCGATGTTATGGAGCTGGATGTAGCCGGTCTTTGTTATGAAACACGTATAGTATCGGAGTGTTTTGAGAACGAGGTTGAGGTGTTTAAAATTGAGGCATTGGGGTTCAGGAGCCAAAGGAGGTCAGCTCATACGGTGTGATGGGTGCCTGCACATTCAAAGAACTCAATTACAATTGAAGTGCTTCAGGATGTTCCTGAGCGATACAAGAAAAGATAGGATAATCAACTTTGGTTGGATGTGGAGGGGGGGCTTTGTTGCCCAACCTCCTTTTTTAAATTCTGATAAATAGGTCACAGACCTGAAACATTAACTGTACTTCTCTTCCCATAGACGCTGTCAGACCTGCTGAGTATTTCCAGCACTTTCTGTTTTTACTCCTTTTTTTTATTATACTTTAATGGGATGTGAGCGTCACTGGCAAGGCCCATCTCTAATTGCCCTTGACAACTGAACGGCTTGCTTGGCCATTTCAGAGGGCAGTTGGGAGTCAACCACATTGCTGTGTGTCTGGAGTCACATGTAGGCCAGACCAGGTAAGGACGGCAGATTTCCGTCACTAAAGGATGGTAGTGAACCAGACGGGTTTTTACAACAATCAATGATAGTCTTATGGAACCATTACTGAGACTAGCTTTCAATTCCAGATTTTTTTAATATCAATTAATTGAATTTGTTAATTAATTGAACTTAAATTCCACTAGTTGTCATGTTGGGATTTGAACCCATATCCTCAGTGCATTAGCCTGGGCCACTGGATTAGTAGCATGGTGACATCATCACTACGTCAATGTCTCCTGTCAGCCAATGTAGGTCAGTGAGTCGAATGTTCACTTAATTAATATCCATTCCTTTTTCTGTCCCCAGATGAGGTCCGCACCGGCACCTACCGACAGCTCTTTCACCCCGAGCAGCTCATCACCGGCAAGGAGGATGCGGCTAATAACTACGCACGGGGTCACTACTCCATCGGCAAGGAGATTGTGGATCTGGTCTTGGATCGCATACGAAAGCTGGTAGGTTATTTATTTAAAAAGATATCCTGAGCGACCCTTCCCCCTTTCACAAGTTTTCTCCTCTTCTGTTCGAACTCGCAGTAGTGACCAGTCGTCATCTGCGGCCTCGGGTGGTGAGCCTATTTGGCCGTGTGGGCCAGCACTCGAGCCTCTCCTTCCACGATTTCCAGACGTGTACAGTTACCGAGGTGGGGGGAGGAGTGTTGTGGGGATAGGGGGGAGCTGTCACTATATGGAGAGCAGAGACCCTGACTCCGTGTTTCCTATTCTGAGCTCAGTGGCATTGAGAGTGGTTAAGATGAATTTGAACCGCCAGTTGTTTTGAGCCTCAGTTCCCACTTTTCTTACTCTCTCTCTGTCTCTCACTTTCTCTTTTTACCTCTTGTTTAGACCCCAACCACAGATGACATGGGCTTGATGGGCCGAATGGCCTCCTTCTGTGCTGTCTATGACTATGACAGCACCATTCATGTAGTAAAACATCCCAAATTACTTCACAGGAGTGTTAACAAACAAAATTTGACACTGAACCCCGTAAGATGATGTGAGAACAGGTGACTAGAAGTTTGGACAAAGAAGTAGGTTTTAAGGAGCATCTTCTCAATTAGACCATGGCTGATCTGTATTTTAACTCCCATCTCCCCGCCTTAGTTCTATAACCCTTAATCCCCTCACCCAACGAAAATCGATCAATCTCAGGTTTGAAATTTCCAATTGACCCCCGGCCTCAACAGCTTTCTGGGGGAGACAGTTCCAGATTCCCACTCCCCTTTGTGTGAACAAGTGCCTCCTGACATCACCCCTGAACAGCCTGGCTCGAATTTTAAGGTTCTGCCCCCTTGTTCTGGACTCTCCCCCCACCAGAGGAAATAGTTTCTCTCTATCGACCCGATCGAATCCTTTAATAATCTTAAACCCCTCGATTAGATCACCCCCCTTAATCTTCTACACTCGAGGGGATACAAGCCCAGTCTGTCCACGTAATTTCACCCTATTAGCCCCAATATCCTTTGAGTCAATCTGTGTTGCATCCGCCTTCAAGCATTGCTTTTTTCCTTTTACCGTCAGGCTGACCAGTGTACAGGACTGCAGGGTTTCCTCATCTTCCACAGTTTCGGGGGCGGGACTGGCTCAGGCTTTACTTCCCTCCTGATGGAGAGACTCTCCGTTGACTACGGCAAGAAAGCCAAACTGGAGTTTTCCGTTTACCCCGCGCCGCAGATTTCCACCGCGGTGGTCGAGCCGTACAATGCCGTACTCGTCACCCACTGCACCCTCGAGCACTCTGACTGCGCCTTCTTGGTGGACAATGAGGCCATTTACGACATATGTCGGCGTAATCTTGACATTGAGCAACCATCCTACACCAACCTCAACCGTCTCGTGGCACAGATAGTGTCTTCCATCACGGCGTCGCTGCGGTTCGACGGTGCCCTCAACGTGGACCTGACTGAGTTCCAGACGAACCTGGTCCCCTATCCCCGCATTCACTACCCGCTGGTAACCTATGCGCCCCTTATGCCGAAGGAGGTGGCTTACAGTAACCAGCAGTCCACGCAGAAGATCACCAAAGCCTGCTTCAAGGCAGGCAACCATATGGTGAAGTGCGACCCCAACATGGGCAGGTACATGGCCTGCTGCCTGCTGTACCGAGGCGACGTAGTGGCCAAGGAAGTCAACAGCACCATCGCCTCCATCAAGAGGATGCACACGGTTAGCTTTGTTGATTGGTGCCCAACTGGATTCAAGGTAAGTCATCTCAGTCTATGTAACTGGATGAGCAGGAGTCCTACAAGGTCATGCCTGCCAGTCAATTTCCCTAGTATGTACCACCTGAATAATGTGCAGTTCAGTGTCCTTGTTACACAAGGAATTCTCATAGGTATTGGGTCGCATGGGCACAGGGTCTCGTGGGCACAGGACTTGGTACAGGGTCTTGTGCTTACAAGACTTGCTTGTGCCAGGTCTCATTGTGCAGGATTCATGGGTACAGGGTGTCTGGGTACAGGGTCTCGGGGTACAGGAATAGTGTTTACGGGGTATCTGGGTACAGGAATAGTGTGTACAGGGTCCCTGGGTACAGGATTTCTGGGTCCAGGAATAGTGTGTACAGAGTCTCTGGGTACAGGAATATTGTGTACAGGGTCTCTCGGTACAGGGTTTCTGGGTACAGGAATAGTGTGTACAGGGTCCCTGGGTACAGGAATATTGAGTACAGGGTCTCTGGGTACAGGAATATTGTGTAAAGGGTCTCTGGGTACAGGGTCTCTGGGTACAGGAATATTGTGTACAGGGTCTCTGGGTACAGGGTATCTGGGTACAGGAATATTGTGTACAGGGTCTCTGGGGTACAGGAATAGTGTGTACAGGGTCTCTGGGTACAGGAATAGTGTGTACAGGGTCTCTGGGTACAGGGTTTCTGGGTACAGGAATAGTGTGTACAGGGTCTCTGGGTACAGGAATATTGTGTACAGGGTCCCTGGGTACAGGATCTCTGGGTACAGGAATAGTGTGTACAGGGTGTCTGGGTACAGGGTCTCTGGGTACAGGAATAGTGTGTACAGGGTCTCTGGGTACAGGGTCTCTTGGTACAGGAATATTGTGTACAGGGTCTCTGGGTACAGGAATAGTGTGAACAGGGTCTCTGGGTACAGGGTCTCTGGGTACAGGAATAGTGTGTACAGGGTCTCTGGGTACAGGAATATTGTGTACAGGGTCCCTGGGTACAGGGTCTCTGGGTACAGGAATAGTGTGTACAGGGTCTCTGGGTACAGAGTATCTGGGTACAGGGTCTCTGGGTACAGGAATAGTGTGTACAGGGTCTCTGGGTACAGGGTCCCTGGGTACAGGAATATTGTGCACAGTGTCTCTGGGTACAGGAATATTGTGTACAGGGTCCCTGGGTACAGGGTCTCTGGGTACAGGAATAGTGGGTACAGGGTCTTTGGGTACAGGGTGTCTGGCTACAGGAATAGTGGGTACAGGGTCTCTGGGTATAGGGTTTCTGGGTAGAGGAATGTTGTGTACAGGGTGTCTGGGTACAGGGTCTCTGGGTACAGGAATAGTGTGTACAGGGTTTCTGGGTACAGGAATAGTGTGTACAGGGTGTCTGGGTACAGGAATATTGTGTGCAGGTTTCCTGGGTACAGGGTCTCTGGGTACAGGAATATTGTGTACAAGGTCTCTGGGTACAGGGTTTCTCGGTACAGGAATAGTGTGTACAGGTTCCCTGGGTACAGGGTCTCTGGGTACAGGGTTTCTGGGTACAGGAATAATGTGTGCAGGGTCCCTGGGTACAGGAATAGTGTGTACAGGTTCCCTGGGTACAGGGTCTCTGGGTACAGGGTTTCTGGGTACAGGAATAATGTGTGCAGGGTCCCTGGGTACAGGAATATTGTGTACAGGGTCTCTGGGTACAGGAATAGTGGGTACAGGGTGTCTGGGTACAGGAATATTGTGTACAGGTTCCCTGGGTACAGGGTCTCAGGGTACAGGAATATTGTGTACAAGGTCTCTGGGTACAGGAATAGTGTGTACAGGTTCCCTGGGTACAGGGTTTCTGGGTACAGGAATATTGTGTGCAGGGTTTCTGGGTACAGGAATATTGTGTACAGGGTCTCTGGGTACAGGAATATTGTGTACAGGGTCTCTGGGTACAGGAATAGTGGGTACAGGAATATTGTATACAGGGTCTCTGGGTACAGGAATAGTGTGTACAGGGTCTCAGGGTACAGGATCTCTGGGTACAGGAATAGTGTGTACAGGGTCTCTGAGTACAGGGTCCCTGGGTACAGGAATATTGTGTACAGGGTTTCTGTGTACAGGGATTCTGGGTACAGGAATATTATGTACAGGGTCTTTGGGTACAGGGTTTCTGAATACAGAAATATTGTGTACAGGGAATCTGGGTACAGGAATATTGTGTACAGGGTCCCTGGGTACCGGAATATTGTGTACAGGGTCTCGGGTACAGGGATTCTGGGTACAGGAATATTATGTACAGGGTCTCTGGGTCCAGGAATATTGTGTACAGGGTTTCTGGGTACAGGGACTCTGGGTACAGGAATATTGTGTACAGGGTCTCTGGGTACAGGAATAGTGGGTACAGGGTGTCTGGGTACAGGAATATTGTGTACAGGTTCTCTGGGTACAGGGTCTCAGGGTACAGGAATATTGTGCACAAGGTCTCTGGGTACAGGGTGTCTCGGTACAGGAATAGTGTGTACAGGTTCCCTGGGTACAGGAATATTGTGTACAGGGTCTCTGGGTACAGGAATATTGTGTACAGGGTCCCTGGGCACAGGAATATTGTGTACAGGGTCTCTGGGTACAGGGTCTCAGGGTACAGGAATATTGTGTACAAGGTCTCTGGGTACAGGGTGTCTCGGTACAGGAATAGTGTGTACAGGTTCCCTGGGTACAGGGTCTCTGGGTACAGGGTTTCTTGGTACAGGAATATTGTGTACAGGGTCCCTGGGTACAGGAATATTGTGTACAGGGTCTCAGGGTACAGGGTCTCTGGGTACAGGAATATTGTATACAGGGTTTCTGTGTACAGGGATTCTGGGTACAGGAATATTATGTACAGGGTCTTTGGGTACAGGGTTTCTGAGTACAGAAATATTGTGTACAGGGAATCTGGGTACAGGAATATTGTGTACAGGGTCTCGGGTACAGGGATTCTGGGTACAGGAATATTATGTACAGGGTCTCTGGGTCCAGGAATATTGTGTACAGGGTTTCTGGGTACAGGGTCTCTGGGTACAGGAATATTGTGTACAGGGTCTCTGGGTACAGGAATATTGTGTACTGGGTGTCTGGGTACAGGGTTTCTGTGTACAGGAATATTGTGTACAGGGTCTCTGGGTACAGGGTATCTGGGTACAGGAATATTGTGCACAGTGTCTCTGGGTTCAGGGTCTGTTGGGTTCAGGGTCTCGCGGGTACAGGAATAGTTTGTACAGGGTGTCTGGGTACAGGGTCTCTGGGTTCATGAATATTATGTACAGTGTCTCGGGTACAGGAATATTGTGTACAGTGTCTCTGGGTACAGGGTATCTGGGTACAGGAATATTGTGTACAGGGTCTCTGGGTACAAGAATATTGTGTACAGGGTCCCTGGGTACAGGGTATCTGGGTACAGGAATATTGTGTACAGGGTCTCTGGGTACAGGAATATTGTGTACAGTGTCTCGGGTACAGGAATATTGTGTACAGTGTCTCTGGGTACAGGGTATCTGGGTACAGGAATATTGTGTACAGGGTCCCTGGGTACAGGAATATTGTGTACAGGGTCTCTGGGTACAGGAATATTGTGTACAGGGTCTCTGGGTACAGGAATATTGTGTACAGTGTCTCGGGTACAGGAATATTGTGTACAGTGTCTCTGGGTACAGGGTATCTGGGTACAGGAATATTGTGTACAGGGTCTCTGGGTACAGGAATATTGTGTACAGTGTCTCGGGTACAGGAATATTGTGTACAGTGTCTCTGGGTACAGGGTATCTGGGTACAGGAATATTGTGTACAGGGTCCCTGGGTACAGGGTATCTGGGTACAGGAATATTGTGTACAGGGTCTCTGGGTACAGGAATATTGTGTACAGTGTCTCTGGGTACAGGAATATTGTGTACAGGGTATCTGGGTACAGGAATATTGTGTACAGTGTCTCTGGGTTCAGGGTCTCTTGGGTTCAGGGTCTCGCGGGTACAGGAATAGTTTGTACAGTGTCTCTGGGTACAGGGTATCTGGGTACAGGAATATTGTGTACAGGGTCCCTGGGTACAGGGTATCTGGGTACAGGAATATTGTGTACAGGGTCTCTGGGTACAGGGTATCTGGGTACAGGAATATTGTGTACAGGGTCTCTGGGTACAGGAATATTGTGTACAGTGTCTCTGGGTACAGGGTATCTGGGTACAGGAATATTGTGTACAGTGTCTCTGGGTTCAGGGTCTCTTGGGTTCAGGGTCTCGCGGGTACAGGAATAGTTTGTACAGGGTGTCTGGGTACAGGGTCTCTGGGTTCAGGGTCTCTTGGGTACAGGTTCTTCCAGGCACTGGAATATTGTGTACAGGGTCTCTTGGGTTCAGGGTCTCGCGGGTACATGAATAATTTGTACAGGGTGTCTGGGTACAGCGTCTCTGGGTACAGGAATATTGTGTGCAGCATCTCTGGATACAGGGTCTCTTGGGTTCAGGGTCTCACGGGTACAGGAATAGTGGGTACAGGGTCTCTGGGTTCAGGGTCTGTTGGGTTCAGGGTCTCGCGGGTACAGGAATAATTTGTACAGGGTTTCTGGGTACACGGTCTCTGGGTTCAGGGTCTCTTGGGTACAGGGTCTTCCAGGCCCAGGAATGGTGGGTACAGGGTCTCTGTTCAGGGTCTCTTGGGTACAGGGTCTTCCAGGCACAGGAATGGTGGGTACAGGGTCTCTGTTCAGGGTCTTCCAGGCACAGGAATGGTGGGTACAGGGTCTCTGGGTTCAGGGTCTCTTGGGTACAGGGTCTTCCAGGCACAGGAACGGTGGGTACAGGGTCTTCCAGGCACAGGAATGGTGGGTACAGGGTCTCTGTTCAGGGTCTTCCAGGCACAGGAATGGTGGGTACAGGGTCTCTGGGTTCAGGGTCTCTTGGGTACAGGGTCTTCCAGGCACAGGAACGGTGGGTACAGGGTCTTCCAGGCACAGGAATGGTGGGTACAGGGTCTCTGTTCAGGGTCTCTTGGGTACAGGGTCTTCCAGGCACAGGAATGGTGGGTACAGGGTCTCTGTTCAGGGTCTCTTGGGTACAGGGATTCCAGGCACAGGAATGGTGGGTACAGGGTCTCTGTTCAGGGTCTTCCAGGCACAGGAATGGTGGGTACAGGGTCTCTGTTCAGGGTCTTCCAGGCACAGGAATAGTGGGTACAGGGTCTCTGTTCAGGGTCTTCCAGGCACAGGAATGGTGGGTACAGGGTCTCTGTTCAGGGTCTTCCAGGCACAGGAATAGTGGGTACAGGGTCTCTGTTCAGGGTCTCTTGGGTACAGGGTCTCTTGGGTACAGGGTCTTCCAGGCACAGGAATAGTGGCTACAGGGTCTCTGTTCAGGGTCTCTTGGGTAGAGGGTCTCTGTTCAGGGTCCTCCAGGCACAGGAATAGTGGGTACAGGGTCTCTGTTCAGGGTCTCTTGGGTACAGGGTTTCCAGGCACAGGAATAGTGGGTACAGGGTCTCTGTTCAGGGTCTCTTGGGCACAGGGTCTTCCAGGCACAGGAATGGTCGGTACAGTGTCTCTGGGTTCAGGGTCTCATGGGCATAGGGCTCGCGGGTACAGTGTCTCTAGGGTACAGTTCTCTAGTTAAGGTTACTCCCATAAGCAGACCTTGCGTTCCCTATGATCTGGAGTGCACTTTTACTGTCTGATTTTCAGTTGAATGAAGGCCGGGCTGGGAAGCTCTAATTCTGAAGAACAGTCACAGTATTGAATACTGTGACCAAACATGCAACACATTGTGCGTTTCTCCCAGATAGAAAGAACGTTCTGCATTTCTCCGGCGTCTTACACAAATCTAGCATGTCCCCAAATTGCTTCACTGCCCATGAAGTACTTTCAAAGTGTCATCTATGTTGTCATGTAGGTAACGCAGCAGCCAGTTTGCCCACAGCAAGCTCCAAAAAACAGCAATGAGATAATGACCAGTTTAATGAAGTTGAGGGATAAATATTGGCCCCAGGACCCCAGGGAGAACACCCTCTCCCATGCCTTTCCCCCTCTTCCCCAACTGCTCTTCACCAATAGTGGCGGTGGGATCTTCCACATCCATCCGAGGGGCCTAGGGTTTAACACTTCATTGGAAAGACAGTGCAGTG
Organism: Heterodontus francisci; assembly: GCF_036365525.1. Taxonomy (NCBI): domain Eukaryota; kingdom Metazoa; phylum Chordata; class Chondrichthyes; order Heterodontiformes; family Heterodontidae; genus Heterodontus; species Heterodontus francisci. The sequence continues at coordinate 250,161 of NW_027140509.1, forward strand.
CTCCCAGTACTCCACTGGGAAAGGTGGATAATGTGCACAAATCATTGGAGTGGAGGCTTGAAGCCATGATCTTCTGACTCAAAGGCGTGAGAGAGACCAACTGAGCCACGGCTGACATCTATCTTTCTGGAGGTAAACTGATAAATACTCTGGTTTCAATTTCAGCTATGCCTCATTCAGTAACATTCTTGCCTCAACAATAGACAGAAATATATGGATTGATAGATAGATAGATGGATAGATGATAACAGATACACATAGAGACAGAGATACTGAGATGGATAGAAAAGAGAGAGATGGATATATAAACAGACAGACAGACCTCGAGGTCACTTTTTGTGTCCCACAAAATCTTCAAACTGCTGCTCTTTCCTGCAGGTTGGCATCAACTACCAGCCCCCGACGGTGGTGCCAGGGGGCGATCTGGCAAAGGTGCAGCGAGCCCTCTGTATGCTGAGCAACACCACCGCCATTTCCTTGGCTTGGACCCGCCTCAACCTCAAATTCGATAAGATGTACGCCAAGCGGGCCTTTGTCCACTGGTACGTGGGGGAGGGGCTGGAGGAAGGGGAGTTCCAGGACGCACGGGAGGACCTGGCCTCACTCGAGAAGGATTATGAGGAAGTGGCTATCGATTCTTCCTACCTGGACTATCTGGCGGAGGAGGGAGTGTGAACAAAATAACGAGAGTAAAAGGGTTTTAAGTCTTTGATTGACCTCCTTGCTCTGTATGTTAAAGAAATGTTTAATTAACAATATATAACTATTTGACATTATTGAGGTTTGTTCAGTTCATATGCACAACAGCCATACCATTGGGCGGCTCACCTCGGAGGTCACGGTTCCTTCAAATAGGATCTGTGACACATGGAACTCAGGCCCAGGATGATGTCCGACCTTGCCTTTCTTCAGTGCCTCCACTTCGGTCTATCCCAAAATGCCACACCACCAATGAAGTCTTTATTTTGGAAATTATAATGCAGAACACACCGCAGCCAATTTATGCACAGCAAGCTCCCACAAACAGCAATGTGATAAATGACCCAGCTGATCTGTTTTTTATAATGATGTTGGTTGATGGATAAATATTGGCCCCAGGAGACCAGGACAACATCAGTGAACTAAATTATCTAGCCATTATCTCATTGTTGTTTGTGGGAGCTTGCTGTGCACAAATTGGCTGCCGTGTTTCTAGTGACTAGTACTTCAAAAAGTACCTTGTTGGCTGTGAGCACTTGGGGATGTCTGGAGGTCCTGCAGCACATTGTGGAAATGCAAGCCTCCCTTCAAATTCTCTTATTTCAATCGACATGTACGCAAAGTTTATGCATGCTGTACTTTACCAGTTTTGTGCGTTTGTTGGTAAAATGTTTGCTGAAAAGCAGAGTGTGTGTTTTTTTTTTGATTATTGTGTCTGCTGAACTTCCTTGGTCACTGCTTGTTGGTTATCTGCTGCAGGGGTGTGTAACACAGGTAAAGAGGCCAGTATATTGGTTCGGAAGCCAAAGATGAATCAACTTGTTGGTTTTACTAATAGCGGCAGCAAGTAGAAGCAAGTTAATATGTCTATATACTTACTGGTAGGATATCCATCAGGGTCTGCTCACTACTAACTAATCCAGGCAATTTCCCTGCATGGAATACTAAACGATTAATGAAAGTGAGTCTATCCATATTCTGAGAGGAACAATGTCACATGACTTGCTTGGAACCTGTTAAGTCTGATATTATTGACATGTGATCTTTAGGAACACAGGAAATAGGAGCAGGAGTAGGCCATTCGGCCCGTCGGGCCTGCTCCACCATTCAAACAGATCATGGCTGATCATCTACCTCAACGCCATGTATCCCCACTATCCCCATATCTCCTTGATGTCATGAGTATCTGTCACACACTACTGCACCACCAGATGGCAATGCTGCACTTCATTTACCCCCTTCTCACTGGAATGTGGGCTTTGTTTTTTTGTAGCTGACAAGATAATTTTGCACGATTATAAACATCACACGTTTGCAGCTGCAACCTCCACATGTTGACTCCAAATTCTTTCATACTTCTTAAATTGATTTAACCTGACACCTCTGGCTCACATGGTGTTCTCCTGCCCAATCTGAACGGACGAATCTAATTCATGTGTTAGCCTCTATCACACACGATACCATCTCATAATGAGCACCCAGTGAAGAGCAGAGGGCGTGCCTGGCAGATTTAGTGTGATTAAACATTCTCATGCATTTATACAGCGTCAGGAGTATAAATCAGACCAAATTTGATACTGAGCCGCATAAGGAGATATCAGGGACAGGTGACCAAAAGCGCAGTCAAAGAAGTAGGTTTTAAGGAGTGTCTTAAAGGAGGAAAGTGAGGTGGAGAGGTTTAGGGAGGGAATTCCAGAGCTTAGGGCCCCAGGCAGCTGAAGGCACGGCCGCCAATGGTGGAGCGATGGGAATCGGGGGATGCTCAAGAGGCCGGAATTGGAGGGGAGTGGAGACCTCGGAGAGTTGTAGGGGCTGGAGGAGGTTACAGAGATGGGGAGAGGAGGTGAGGCCGTGGAGGGATTTAAAAAGGACGGGAATTTTAAAACCGAGGTGTTGCCGGACCTGGAGCCAATGCAGGTCAGCGAGCTGAGGGGTGATGGGTGAATGGGGCTTGGTGCCAGTCAGGGCATGGGCAGCGGGATTTTGGAGGGGCTGAAGTTTATGATGGGTGGAAGGTGGGAGAGCAGACAGGAGAGAGGTGGGAAAAGCCTGGATGAAGTCAAACGGATCGCTCGCAACCGCTGGCCAAAAACCCTAGAATCTGCGCTGAGATGCGCCGTGTCTATAATCAATTCATGTCAGAATGCCATATAGGGGGGTGGTGGGGAGCAAGAAAGAGATATGACAAAGTCGAGCAACCAACGAGGAGTCGTTGTTAAGTAAATGTAACACGCGTGATGTACTTGTACCTGTATCGTGTGCAGGGGGGGTTTTTGACAAAAGAAGTTACATAAGGAGAAATGGTTTCCACCGGCAGCAGATCAGTAACCAGAGGAGACAGGGTTAAAGCGATTGGCGAAAAATACCGGTGATGACACAGGGAAACCTTTTTTGACGCAGTGAGTTGTTGTGATCTGGAACGCGCTGCCTGAGAGGACGGTGGAAGCAGATTCAATAGTAACTTTCAAAAGGAGAATCGGAGAAATACTTGAAGAGGAAAAATTTGCAGGGCTATGGGGGAAAGAGCAAGGGCGCGTGGGACTAGCTAACTGGACTGCTGTTTTAAAGAGCCGGAACAGACATGATGGGCTGAATGGCCTCCTTCTGTGCTGTATGTGGCAAAAATGACATTACCAACGCTGATGTGCGTAAAATGCAAAAGCCTTTCTGACTTATCTGAATTCTGATGACAGGTCTGTGGAAGGACGATATACACCCTGACAACATACAAAACGAAAACAAAATGTCCTTTATCTATTAAATGAAGTACTTGGGCGTCAGCCATGACCCAGCAGGTAGGGCTCTTGTCTTTGCGACGGAAGGTCGTGGGTCTGAGTCCCCTCCGGAATATAAACACATCCTGTCCTGATGCAGCCTCTCGCTTTGACAGTCCTCTATGTTTGACACTGTTTTCTGAACTATTTGTGACTGAATTTTTAAAATATCTACATTTGTCCTTTCCTTTTTTTTGTCTGGAGTTCCAAGCTGGGATTGTTCTCCTTAGAGCAGAGAAGGTTAAGGGGAGATTTAATCGAGGCATTCAGAATCAGGAAGGATTTTGATGGAGTAAATCAGGAGAAACTGTTCCCAGTGGCGGGAGGGTCGGTAACCAGAGGGACACAGATTTAAGATAATCGGGAAAAGAACCAGAGGGGGAGAGGAGGAGAATGTTTTTTGACGCAGCGAGTTGTTGTGATCTGGAACGCGCTGCCTGAAAGGCAGGTGGAAGCAGATTCAATAGTAACTTTCAAAAGGGGAATTGGAGAAATACTGGAAGGGGGAAAATTTACATGCTTATGGAGGGGAGTGGCACTAATTAGATGGCTTTTACAAAGAGCAGGCACAGACACGATGGGGTAAAGAGCCATTTTTTAAGATGGTATAATCTAGGCCGGCACTTTAGTGCAGCACCGAGGGACTGCGGCACTGTTGGAGGTGCAGGCTTTCAGATGGGACATTAAAATGAGGCCCCATCTGCTTCCCTTTCAGGCGATCATGAAGAGAGAATATGTTGTTAGCAGATGTCATGCCCAGTAAAGACATCATAGTCCTACTTTTTAGAGCCAAACTTTATTCAATGTGGATTTTGAAATGGACATTTCCTTTTACATAAAAAAGTGGGCAATGTGCTGCAAGATGGCCGCCGATGGTCAAATGACCCGGCCTGCATATTCAAACTGTCTCACTATCTCGGAAGGGCAAAAGGATACATTCCAGACTCAGGTGTCAATTACACCCATCCTTAAACCATCAAGCGACACCCCTGAATTGAATGGGTTCTTTGGGGGAAAAAAAGGTGTTCAGTAGCCTCATCATACCAGGATTATACCCATCCAGACATTAATGGATGGCCATGGATTCCACATCCTGGTCCATTGTGTGGTCACCCCAGGGGAGCGAGCCATGTGTTGGGTACCAGAAATGCTAATATGATGAATTGTGACCTGACAAGGTAACCCTATGGAGAGATAGAGAGAGAGACCACAGTAACATCACACAAAGCAGTCCAGCCAGTGGCTGTGGAAAGATCCAGCCTAAAGAAGAAGTCCTGCTGCTAATTCTACACTTCAACCTGGTGCAGCAGAGAACTGCAAGTGACCCGCCACCTCCTGTCTGAAATCTCAACCACCAGAAATCTACAACACCTCAACAAGTTCAAGACTACTTGAACCCTAGCCGGCACCTTTAAAAGAGACTGTACTACTTAGAAGTTACAACAGGTTTACCGTAAACCTCTAACACCTACCACACCTTGAACTCCTACCCGTTACCTTCTATTGAGAGTGCATGTGAGAGTGAATGCGTGCGTGAGTGGTGCTGCGAACATTTCGGGGAATGACTGTTGTTGAATATATCGTTAGTCTTCTGGTTTATACCTATAAGGAAACCTGTCAGTGTCTGTTAATTTGGCAGGTAAAATACGCAGGGGTTAACTCATGACTTTAAACAAAACACGATTGTGGTCATCTTGGGAGCAGAACGTTCCACACCCCTTACCACCTGTCGGTAACACAGGCCAAGGGGTTCTGTAACGGGCCTGGCCGAGAAATGAAATGGGCTTTGCCTTGACCTTGCATTGTGCTCAATAAAACAGCACCGGAGATTGGGAAAGGGTCGTGAGCACTAAAGTGGCAAGAGACGTGTAGACTATCAGAGGCGCTCGGCAGAACGATAGCCCTCTGGTTTATGTGGCGCCTTCAGTGTAATAAAATGTCCCAAGTGTGATGGAAATCGGGGGATGTGCAAGAGGCCGGAATTAGACGAGAGCAGATATCTAGGAGGGCTGTGGGGCTGGAGGAGATGACAGAGATAGGGAGGGGGAGAAGAGGGCCCTGGAGTGACTTGAAAACAAGTGAGAATTTTTAAATCGAGGCATTGCTTGACTGGAAGCCCAGTGGAGATCAGCGAGCACAGAGGCGATGGGCGAACGGGGCTTGTTGTGAGTCAGGACACGGACGGCAGAGTCTTTGAATGACCTCGTGTTTACGGAGGATTGAATGTAGGAGACCAGCCAGGAGAGCGCCGGAATAGCCAAGTCTGGAGGTAGCCTCTCCTGTGTAGACTGATAATATCTTACAGCACAGGAGAGGGTCATTCAGCCTTTTGTGTGCATGCTGGCCCTTTTGAAAGAGCTGCCCAATCTAGTCCCACAACCTCAGCTGTTTCCTCATCACCTTGCAAATTGATCGCCTTCAAGAACTTCTATTTTGCTTTTCCCTCTCGACTCTTTCACTGCCTCTGTACTTTTTTTAAAAAACCACTGTGCCACTGACCAGGAGCTTGAACCCCGTTTCTCTCTCCACAGACGCTGCCCGACCTGCTGAGTATTTCCAGCGTGGGAGAAGCCACACTGTGCCATTCGCCTTGCACCTTCCCCGTGCCGAAGGTAAGCAGGTAGAGGGCTGTGGAACGAAAGAACTCGCATCGCTCCTGCACCTCTCACCACCTCAGGGCGTCCCGAAGTGCTTTCCCAGTCAATGAAGGAATTTTGAAGCAAAGTCACTGTTGGAGCGGAGGAAAAGCAGCAGCCAATGTGCGCACAGCAAGATCCCGCAAACAGCAATGACCAGATCACCTGTTTCTCAGTGATGGTTGAGGGATAGATATTGGCACCTAAACACTCCCACCTCCCCCCCGCTCTTCTTCCAATAGTGCCCGTGGGATCTTTTACATCCACATGGAAGGACAGGCGTGGGCCTCGGGTTTAATGTCTCATCCGAAAAATAGCACCTCCGACAGTGCGGCGCTCCCTCAGTACTGGCCTTCCGACAGTGCGGTGCTCCCTCAGTACTGGCCTTCCGACAGTGCGGCGCTCCCTCAGTACTGGCCCTCCGACAATGCGCCGCTCCCTCAGTACTGACCCTCCGACAGTGCGGCGCTCCCTCAGTACTGACCCTCCGACAGTGCGGCGCTCCCTCAGTACTGGCCCTCCGACAATGCGCCGCTCCCTCAGTACTGACCCTCCGACAGTGCGGCGCTCCCTCAGTACTGACCCTCCGACAATGCGCCGCTCCCTCAGTACTGACCCTCCGACAGTGCGGCGCTCCCTCAGTACTGACCCTCCGACAGTGCAGCACTCCCTCAGTACTGACCCTCCGACAGTGCGGCGCTCCCTCAGTACTGATCCTCCGACAGTGCGGCGCTCCCTCAGTACTGACCCTCCGACAGTGCAGCACTCCCTCAGTACTGACCCTCCGACAGTGCGGCGCTCCCTCAGTACTGATCCTCCGACAGTGCGCCGCTCCCTCAGTACTGACCCTCCGACAATGCGCCGCTCCCTCAGTACTGACCCTCCGACAGTGCGGCGCTCCCTCAGTACTGGCCCTCCGACAATGCGCCGCTCCCTCAGTACTGACCCTCCGACAATGCGCCGCTCCCTCAGTACTGACCCTCCGACAGTGCGGCGCTCCCTCAGTACTGGCCCTCCGACAATGCACCGCTCCCTCAGTACTGACCCTCCGACAGTGCGCCGCTCCCTCAGTACTGACCCTCCGACAGTGCGCCGCTCCTTCAGTACTGACCCTCCGACAGTCCGGCGCTCCCTCAGTACTGACCCTCCGACAATGCGCCGCTCCCTCAGTACTGACCCTCCGACAATGCGCCGCTCCCTCAGTACTGACTCTCCGACAGTGCGGCGCTCCCTCAGTACTGACCCTCCGACAGTCCGGCGCTCCCTCAGTACTGACCCTCCGACAGTGCGGCTCTCCCTCAGTACTGACCCTCCGACAGTGCGGCTCTCCCTCAGTACTGACCCTCCGACAGTCCGGCGCTCCCTCAGTACTGACCCTCCGACAGTGCTGCTCTCCCTCAGTACTGACCCTCCGACAGCGCGGCGCTCCCTCAGTACTGACCCTCCGACAGTGCGGCTCTCCCTCAGTACTGACCCTCCGACAGTGCAGCGCTCCCTCAGTACTGACCCTCCGACAGTGCGGCTCTCCCTCAGTACTGACCCTCCGACAGTGCGGCGCTCCCTCAGTACTGATCCTCCGACAGTGTGGCACTCCCTCAGCGCTGGGAATGTGTCAGGCCTGGATTATTTCTCCTTATTCACTCTTTCAAAAACCTTCATGATTTTGACCGCCTCTATGAAATCTCCTTCTCTGCACTAAGGAGAACAAATCCAGCTTCTCCAGTCTTTGCACGGAACTGAAATCCCTGGTATCATTCAAGTAAATCTCCTCCGCTCCCTCTCCGAAGCCCTGACATCCTTTCTGCACTATGCTACCCAGAATTGGACACAATACTCCAGCTGGGGCCTAACCAGTGATTTATAAAGTTTTAGCATAAACCCTTGCCTCTGTTTATAAAGCAAAAGATGCCATAATCTTTTTAAACAGACTCATTAGCTTCTCCTGCCACCATTGATATGTGTCCAGACCCCCACTCTACTCTCTACCAAAGCCATTTCTTTTCTTGCTGGTTCACACCCCATTTGTTTTTTTAAAAATTTAATTGTGCAAGACTGCTTGTTTTTTGCCAAAGTTCTGTTTGTGCGTATGAAATGCAATATTCGGCTAATCTGCAGATTACAAGTGTGATGGTTACAATGTTCGTAGGTTGTTGCAGTGTTCTGCGCGTCACAGTAGTTGCATCTTGTGCAATGTTTTTGTACTTGTACGTATTGCAATTTCCGCGTTGCAGTGTTTGCCCTTTGGCAGTGCCGAGCAGGTTAGCACAGGCCCCGACTCTCATCTGCCTCTGTTATGTCGTGTTGGCAGCACAGGAACAGGCCACTTGGCCCAACTTGTGCGTGCTGGTGTTCATACGCCACACGAGCCTCCTCCCAGCCCCCGACTTCATCTCCCCCCCCCCCCCCCATCACCATATCCTTCTATTCCTCTCTCCCTCGTGTGTTTATCCAGCTTCCCCCTTAAATACATCGATACTATTCACCTCAACCACTCCCTGTGGTAGCGAGTCCCACATTCTCACCACTGAATTCCTCACTAGATTTATTAGTGACTATCTTATACTTGTGGCCGCTAGTTCAGGTCTTGCCTGCAAGTGGAAACATCTGTACTATCAAACCCCTTCATAATTTCCAAGACCTCGATCAGGTCACCCCCCCGTCAGCCTTCTCTTTTCCTCAATCTCTCCGCATAGGACAACTCTCTCATCCCAGGAACCGTTCTAGTGAACCTTTGCTGTACCACCTCGAAAGATCAAAACAATGCACAGTGCTCCAGGGGTGATTCCCCCCCCCAAGGCTCTGTACAATTGCAGCAAGACGTCCTTACTCATGCAATAAAGGACAACGCAGATGGTTGAGGATACATCAGGGCTTTGCATTTGCACGCCCATTCTGCAACAAACTATTCTGGGGCCAGAAGTGTACACAAATACACGCTGTCGTGCTCCACGACCAAAGGCTGCAGCTCACACCTTCAACTTGCTTTGCACACCACATCCGGATTCCTGCAAAGAGGACCACCCGTTTGATTGACAGCGGGCCCGCGCACGCGCAGCGGGGGAGGGGGAGGGAGGCAGACGGTGGGACGTCCTGACGTCATGACGCCGGCGAACCGCCCCGCCCACCACCCCAAACATCTCTCCTTCCCCATTGGCCAGGCCACCCGCCGGTCAGGCGCCGGGTGGGCGGGCAGAGCCAATCAGCGCGGCGCGCGGGGAGGGGGGGGCGGGCTCTGCGGCGGGCGGCGAGAGGAGGGCCAAGATGGCGCAGGTTAATTAGGTGAGTGGCGGAGGCCGGTGCGGGGAGTGAGAGGGTCAGACCCGGGCCGACCGTGGCTGGAAGGATGGAGGGTTTACCCCTCCCCCCCACCCACTCCAACCCCCGCGGCTTGGAAAAGGCCCTCCCGAGAGGTGAAAGCGGAGGCTGGGAGTCGGCGGGAAGAAGGAGAAACCTGGGTGACAACAAACTCAGGAGGATCACCGCGGGGTCACCACCCCCAGGGGTCAGCCCCTCCCCCCCCGGGGTCACTCCCACCTCCCCCCCCCGGGGTCACCACCCCCAGGGGTCAGCCCCTCCCCCCCGGGGTCACTCCCACCTCCCCCCCCGGGGTCACCACCCCCAGGGGTCAGGCCCTCCCCCTGGGGTCACTCCCACCTCCCCCCCCGGGGTCACCACCCCCAGGGGTCAGCCCCTCCCCCCCGGGGTCACTCCCACCTCCCCCCCCGGGGTCACCACCCCCAGGGGTCAGCCCCTCCCCCCGGGGTCACTCCCACCTCCCCCCCGGGGTCACCACCCCCAGGGGTCAGCCCCTCCCCCCCGGGGTCACTCCCACCTCCCCCCCGGGGTCACCACCCCCAGGGGTCAGCCCCTCCCCCCCGGGGTCACTCCCACCTCCCCCCCGGGGTCACCACCCCCAGGGGTCAGCCCCTCCCCCCCGGGGTCACTCCCACCTCCCCCCCCGGGGTCACCACCCCCCAGGGGTCAGCCCCTCCCCCCCGGGGTCACTCCCACCTCCCCCCCGGGGTCACCACCCCCAGGGGTTAGCCCCTCCCCCCGGGGTCACTCCCACCTCCCCCCCGGGGTCACCACCCCCAGGGGTCAGCCCCTCCCCCCGGGGTCACACCCACCTCCCCCCCGGGGTCACCACCCCCAGGGGTCAGCCCCTCCCCCCCGGGGTCACCACCCCCAGGGGTCAGCCCCTCCCCCGGGGGTCACTCCCACCTCCCCCCCGGGGTCACCACCCCCAGGGGTCAGCCCCTCCCCCCGGGGTCACACCCACCTCCCCCCCGGGGTCACCACCCCCAGGGGTCAGCCCCTCCCCCCCGGGGTCACCACCCGCAGGGGTCAGCCCCTCCCCCCGGGGTCACTCCCACCTCCCCCCCGGGGTCACCACCCCCAGGGGTCAGCCCCTCCCCCCGGGGTCACTCCCACCTCCCCCCCGGGGTCACCACCCCCAGGGGTCAGCCCCTCCCCCCCGGGGTCACTCCCACCTCCCCCCCCCCGGGGTCACCACCCCCCAGGGGTCAGCCCCTCCCCCCCGGGGTCACTCCCACCTCCCCCCCGGGGTCACCACCCCCAGGGGTCACCCCCGGGGTCACCACCCCCAGAGGTCACCCCCTCCCTCCCCGGGGTCACTCCCTACCCCCCAGATTCACTCCCTCCCCCCCCCCCCGGGGTCACTCCCACCTCCCCCCCGGGGTCACCACCCCCAGGGGTCACCCCCGGGGTCACCACCCCCAGAGGTCACCCCCTCCCTCCCCGGGGTCACTCCCTACCCCCCAGATTCACTCCCTCCCCCCCCCCCCCGGGGTCACTCCCACCTCCCCCCCGGGGTGACCACCCCCAGGGGTCACCACCCCCAGGGGTCAGCCCCTCCCCCTGGGGTCACTCCCACCTCCCCCCCGGGGTCACCCCCTCCCCCCCGGGGTCACTCCCACCTCCCCCCCACGGGGTCACCACCCCCGGGGTCACCACCCCCAGAGGTCACCCCCTCCCTCCCTGGGGTCACTCCCTACCCCCCAGATTCACTCCCTCGCCCAGGGGTCACCCCCTCCCCCCCGGTATCACTCCCACCACCACCCCCGGGGTCACCACCCCCTGAGGTCACCCCCTCCCCCCTGGAGTCACCACCCCCAGGGGTCACCCCTTCCCCCCGGGTCACCACTGCCCCCTGGGGGTCACCACCTCCCCCGGGGTCACCACCTCCCCCTGGGGTCACCAACCCCCGGAGTCACAACCTCCCTGGCCCTCCCCCCGGGGTCACTCCCACCTCCCCCCCGGGGTCACTCCCACCACGCCCCCACGGGGCCACCACCCCCAGAGGTCACCCCCTCCCTCCCCGGGGTCACTCCCTACCCCCCAGATTCACTCCCTCGCCCAGGGGTCACCCCCTCCCCCCCGGTATCACTCCCACCACCTCCCCCGGGGTCACCACCCCCTGAGGTCACCCCCTCCCCCCTGGAGTCACCACCCCCAGGGGTCACAGCCCCCAGGGGTCACCCCTTCCCCCCGGGTCACCACTGCCCCCTGGGGGTCACCACCTCCCCCGGGGTCACCACCTCCCCGGGGTCACCACCTCCCCCTGGGGTCACCAACCCCCGGAGTCACAACCTCCCTGGCCCTCCCGCCGGGGTCACCCCCCCACCGGGATCACCTGTCCCTCCCCCCTGTGGTCACCAACCCCTGGGGCACAACCTCCCGCCCCCCCCGGGGTCACCCTTGCCCCCAGGGTCACCCTCTCCCCCTCATACCCCTCCCCTGGGGTAACCCTCCCCCTCATACCCCTCCCCCCGGGGTCACCACCCATGATCACCACCCCTCGCCCCCCTGCATACTCCAATACACCAGCAGACCATAATACCCAAGACCTACAAACCCCAGTGCCCCCCACAAACCCTGATACCAACCCAAACACCAACACTGGAGTACAGTACTGGTGAGGACAGGTCTGTCACTGTATAACACTGGCGTACAGTACTGGTGGGCACAGGTCTGTCACTGTATAACACTGGAGTACAGTACTGGTGGGGACAGGTCATTCACTGTGTAACACTGGGTTACAGTACTGGTGGGGACAGGTCTGTCACTGTATAACACTGGGATACAGTACTGGTGGGGACAGGTCTGTCACTGTATAACACTGGGAGACATTACTGGTGGGGACAGGTCTGTCACTGTATAACACTGGGGTACAGTACTGGTGGGGACAGGTCTGTCACTAGATAACACTGGGGTACAGTACTGGTGGGGACGGGTCTGTCACTGTATAACACTGGGGTACAGTACTGGTGGGGACATGTCTGTCACTGTATAACACTGGGGTACAGTACTGGTGGGGACAGGTCATTCACTGCATAACACTGGGATACAGTACTGGTGGGGACAGGTCTGTCACTGTTTAACACTGGGATACAGTACTGGTGGGGACAGCTCTGTCACTGTATAACACTGGGGTACAGTACTGGTGGGGACAGGTCTGTCACTGGATAACACTGGGAGACATTACTGGTGGGGACAGGTCTGTCACTGTATAACACTGGGGTACAGTACTGGTGGGGACAGGTATGTCACTTTATAACACTGGAGTACAGTACTGGTGGGGACAGGTCTGTCACTGTATAACACGGGGGTACAGTACTGGTGGGGACAGGTCTGTCACTGTATAACACTGGGGTACAGTACTGGTGGGGACAGGTATGTCACTGTATAACACTGGGGTACAGTACTGGTGGGGAGAGGTCTGTCACTGTATAACACGGGGGTACAGTACTGGTGGGGACAGGTCTGTCACTGTATAACACTGGGGTACAGTACTGGTGGGGACAGGTATGTCACTGTATAACACTGGGGTACAGTACTGGTGGGGACAGGTATGTCACTGTATAACACTGGGGTACAGTACTGGTGGGGACAGGTCTGTCACTGTATAACACTGAGGTACAGTACTTGTGGGGACAGGTCTGTCACTGTATAACACTGGGGTACAGTACTTGTGGGGACAGGTCTGTCACTGTATAACACTGGGGTACAGTACTGGTGGGGACAGGTCTGTCACTGTATAACACTGGGGTACAGTACTGGTGGGGACAGGTATGTCACTGTATAACACTGGGATACAGTACTGGTGGGGACAGGTCTGTCTCTATATAACACTGGGGTACAGTGCTGGTGGGGACAGGTCTGTCACTGCATAACACGGGGGTACAGTACTGGTGGGGACAGGTCTGTCTCCATATAACACTGGGGTACAGTACTGGTGGGGACAGGTCTGTCACTGTATAACACTGGGGTATAGTACTGGTGGGGACAGGTATGTCACTGTATAACACTGGAGTACAGTACTGGTGGGGACAGGTATGTCACTGTATAACACTGGGGTACAGTACTGGTGGGCACAGGTCTGTCACTGTATAACACGGGTACAGTAATGGTGAGGACAGGTCTGTCACTGTATAACGCTGGGGTACAGTACCGGTGGGGACAGGTCCATTACTGCAGAACGCTGGGGTACAGTACTGGTGGGGACAGGTCTGTCACTGTATAACACTGGCGTACAGTACTGGTGGGGACAGGTCTGTCACTCTATAACACTGGGGTACAGTACTGGTGGGGACAGGTCTGTCACTGTATAACACTGGCGTACAGTACTGGTGGGGACAGGTCTGTCACTCTATAACACTGTGGTACAGTACTGGTGGGGACAAGTCTGTCATTGTATAACACTGGGGTACAGTACTGATGTGGTCACGTATGTCACTGTATAACACTGGGGTACAGTGCTGGTGGTTACAGGTCTGTCACTGTATAACACTGGGGTACAGTACTGGTGGGTACAGGTCTGTCACTGTATAACACTGGGGTAAAGTACCGGTGGGGACAGGTATGTCACTGTATAACACTGGGGTACAGTACTGGTGGGTACAGGTCTGTCACTGTATAACACTGGTGTACAGTAGTGGTGGGGACAGGTCTGTCTCTACATAACAATGGGGTACAGTGCTGGTGGGGACAGGTCTGTCACTGTATAACACTGGGGTACAGTACTGGTGGGGACAGGTATGTCACTGTATAACACTGGGGTACAGTACTGGTGGGGACAGGTCTGTCACTGTATAACACTGGGTTACAGTACTGGTGGGGACAGGTCTGTCACTGTATAACACTGGGGGACAGTACTGGTGGGGAGAGGTCTGTCACTGTATAACACTGGGGTAAAGTACCGGTGGGGACAGGTCTGTCACTGTATAACACTGGGGTACAGTACTGGTGGGTACAGGTCTGTCACTGTATAACATTGGGGTACAGTACTGGTGGGTACAGGTCTGTCACTGTATAACACTGGTGTACAGTAGTGGTGGGGACAGGTCTGTCTCTACATAACAATGGGGTACAGTGCTGGTGGGGACAGGTCTGTCACTGTATAACACTGGGGTACAGTACTGGTGGGGACAGGTATGTCACTGTATAACACTGGGGTACATTACTGGTGGGTACAGGTCTGTCACTGTATAACACGGGGATACAGTACTGGTGGGGACAGGTCTGTCTCTATATAACACTGGGGTACAGTGCTGGTGGGGACAGGTCTGTCACTGTATAACACTGGGGTACAGTACTGGTGGGGACAGGTATGTCACTGTATAACACTGGGGTACAGTACTGTTGGGGACAGGTATTTCACTGTATAACACTGGGGTACAGTACTGGTGGGGACAGGTCTGTCACTGAATAACACTGGGGTACAGTACTGGTGGGGACAGGTATGTCACTGTATAACCCTGGGGTACAGTACTGGGGGGGGGGGAGAGAGGTCTGTCACTGTATAACACTGGGTTACAGTACTGGTGAGGACAGGTCTGTCACTGTATAACGCTGGGGTACAGTACTGGTGGGGACAGGTCTGTCACTGTATAACACTGGGGTACAGTACTGGTGGGGACAGGTCTGTCACTGTATAACACTGGGGTACAGTACTGGTGGGGACAGGTCTGTCACTGTATAACACTGTGGTACAGTACTGGTGGGGACAGGTCTGTCACTGTATAACACTGGGGTACAGTACTGGCGGGGACAGGTATGTCACTGTATAACACTGGCGTACAGTACTGGTGGGGACAGGTCTGTCACTGTATAACACTGTGGTACAGTACTGGTGGGGACAGGTCTGTCACTGTATAACACTGGCGTACAGTACTGGTGGGGACAAGTCTGTCATTGTATAACACTGGGGTACAGTACTGATGGGGTCACGTATGTCACTGTATAACACTGGGGTACAGTACTGGTGGTTACAGGTCTGTCACTGTATAACACTGGGGTAAAGTACCGGTGGGGACAGGTCTGTCACTGTATAACACTGGGGTACAGTACTGGTGGGTACAGGTCTGTCACTGCATAACACTGGTGTACAGTCGTGGTGGGGACAGGTCTGTCTCTATATAACACTGGGGTACAGTGCTGGTGGGGACAGGTCTGTCACTGAAAAACACTGGGGTACAGTACTGGTGGGGACAGGTATGTCACTGAATAACACTGGGGTACAGTACTGGTGGGGACAGGTCTGTCACTGTATAACACGGTTACAGTACTGGTGGGGAGAGGTCTGTCACTGTATAACACTGTGGTACAGTACTGGTGGGGCAGGTCTGTCACTGTAGAACACTGGGGTACAGTACAGGTGGGGACAGGTCTGTCACTGTGTAACACTGGGGTACAGTACTGGTGGGGACAGGTCTGTTACTCTATAACACTGGGGTACAGTACTGGTGGGGACAGGTCTGTCACTGCAAAACACTGGAGTACAGTACTGGTGGGGACAGGTTTGTCACTGAAGAACACTGGGGTACAGTACTGGTGGGGACAGGTCTGTCACTGTATAACACTGGGGAACAGTACTGGTGGGGAGAGGTCTGTCACTGTATACCACTGCGGTACAGTACTGGTGGGGCAGGTCTGTCACTGTAAAGCACTGGGGTACAGTACTGGTGGGGACAGGTGTGTCACTGTATAACACTGGGGTACAGTACTGGTGGGGACAGGTCTGTCACTGTAAAACACTGGAGTACAGTACTGGTGGGGACAGGTCTGTCACTGTTTAACACTGGTGTACAGTACTGGTGGGGACAGGTCTGTCACTGTATAACACTGGGATACAGTAATGGTGGGAACAGGTCTGTCACTGTATAACACTGGGGTACAGTACTGGTGGGGACGGGTCTATCACAGTATAACACTGGGATACAGTAATGGTGGGGACAGGTCTGTCACTGTATAACACTGGGATACAGTAATGGTGGGGACAGGTCTGTCACTGTATAACACTGTGGTACAGTACTGGTGGGGACAGGTCTGTCACTGTATAACACTGGCGTACAGTACTGGTGGGGACAAGTCTGTCATTGTATAACACTGGGGTACAGTACTGATGGGGTCACGTATGTCACTGTATAACACTGGGGTAAAGTACCGGTGGGGACAGGTCTGTCACTGTGTAACACTGGGGTACAGTATTCGTGGGGAGAGGTCTGTCACTTTATTACACTGGGGTACAGTACTGGTGGGGACAGGTCTGTCATTGTAAGACACTGGGGTACAGGACTGGTGGGGACAGGTCTGTCACTGTAAAACACTGGAGTGCAGTACCGGTGGGGACAGGTCCGTTACTGTATAACACTGGGGTACAGTAATGGTGAGGACAGGTCTGTCACTGTATAACGCTGGGGTACAGTACTGGTGGGGACGGGTCTGTCACTGTATAACACTGGGATACAGTAATGGTGGGGACAGGTCTGTCACTGTATAACACTGGGATACAGTAATGGTGGGGACAGGTCTGTCACTGTATAACACTGTGGTACAGTACTGGTGGGGACAGGTCTGTCACTGTATAACACTGGCGTACAGTACTGGTGGGGACAAGTCTGTCATTGTATAACACTGGGGTACAGTACTGATGGGGTCACGTATGTCACTGTATAACACTGGGGTAAAGTACCGGTGGGGACAGGTCTGTCACTGTGTAACACTGGGGTACAGTATTCGTGGGGAGAGGTCTGTCACTTTATTACACTGGGGTACAGTACTGGTGGGGACAGGTCTGTCATTGTAAAACACTGGGGTACAGGACTGGTGGGGACAGGTCTGTCACTGTAAAACACTGGAGTGCAGTACCGGTGGGGACAGGTCCGTTACTGTATAACACTGGGGTACAGTAATGGTGAGGACAGGTCTGTCACTGTATAACGCTGGGGTACAGTACTGGTGGGGACATGTCTGTCACTGTATAACACTGGGATACAGTACTGGTGGTGACAGGTCTGTCACTGTCTTACACTGGGGTACAGTCCCGGTGCGGACAGGTCTGTTACTGCATAACACTGGGGTACAGGACTCGTGGGTACAGGTCTGTCACTGTACAACACTGGGGTACAGTACTGTTGAGGACAGGTCTGTCACTGTGTCACACTGGGGTACAGTATTGGTGGGGACAGGTCTGTCACTGTATAACACTGGAGTACAGTACTGGTGGGGACAGGTCTGTCACTGTGTAGTACTGGGGGACAGTACTGGTGGGGACAGGTTTGTCACTGTATAACACTGGGGTACAGTACTGGTGGGGACAGGTCTGTCACTGTATACCACTGCGGTACATTACTGGTGGGGCAGGTCTGTCACTGTAAAACACTGGGGTACAGGACTGGTGGGGACAGGTCTGTCACTGTATAACACTGGGGTAAAGTACCGGTGGGGACAGGTCTGTCACTGTGTAACACCGGGGTACGGTACTGGTGGGGACAGGTCTGTCACTTTATAACACTGGGGTACAGTACTGGTGGGTACAGGTCTGTCACTGTATAACACTTGTGTGTAGTAGTGGTGGGGACAGGTCTGTCTCTATATAACACTGGGGTACAGTGCTGGTGGGGACAGGTCTGTCACTGTATAACACTGGGGTACAGTACTGGTGGGGACAGGTATGTCACTCTATAACACTGGGGTACAGTACTGGTGGGGACAGGTCTGTCACTGTATAACACTGGGTTACAGTACTGGTGGGGACAGGTCTGTCACTGTATAACACTGGGGGACAGTACTGGTGGGGAGAGGTCTGTCACTGTATAACACTGTGGTACAGTACTGGTGGGGCAGGTCTGTCACTGCATAATGCTGGGGTACAGTACTGGTGAGGACAGGTCTGTCACTGTGGAACACTGGGGAACAGTACTGGTGGGGACAGGTCTGTCACTGTACAACACTGGGGTGCAGTCCTGGTGGGGACAGGTCTGTCACTGTATAACACTGGGATACAGTAATGGTGGGGACAGGTCTGTCACTGTGTAACACTGTGGTACAGTACTGGTGGGGACAGGTCTGTCACTGTATAACACTGGCGTACAGTACTGGTGGGGACAAGTCCGTCATTGTATAACACTGGGGTACAGTACTGATGGGGTCACGTATGTCACTGTATAACACTGGGGTAAAGTACCGGTGGGGACAGGTCTGTCACTGTGTAACACTGGGGTACAGTATTCGTGGGGAGAGGTCTGTCACTTTATTACACTGGGGTACAGTACTGGTGGGGACAGGTCTGTCATTGTAAAACACTGGGGTACAGGACTGGTGGGGACAGGTCTGTCACTGTAAAACACTGGAGTGCAGTACCGGTGGGGACAGGTCCGTTACTGTATAACACTGGGGTACAGTAATGGTGAGGACAGGTCTGTCACTGTATAACGCTGGGGTACAGTACTGGTGGGGACATGTCTGTCACTGTATAACACTGGGATACAGTACTGGTGGTGACAGGTCTGTCACTGTCTTACACTGGGGTACAGTCCCTGTGGGGACAGGTCTGTTACTGCATAACACTGGGGTACAGGACTCGTGGGTACAGGTCTGTCACTGTACAACACTGGGGTACAGTACTGTTGAGGACAGGTCTGTCACTGTGTCACACTGGGGTACAGTATTGGTGGGGACAGGTCTGTCACTGTATAACACTGGAGTACAGTACTGGTGGGGACAGGTCTGTCACTGTGTAGTACTGGGGGACAGTACTGGTGGGGACAGGTTTGTCACTGTATAACACTGGGGTACAGTACTGGTGGGGACAGGTCTGTCACTGTATACCACTGCGGTACATTACTGGTGGGGCAGGTCTGTCACTGTAAAACACTGGGGTACAGGACTGGTGGGGACAGGTCTGTCACTGTATAACACTGGGGTAAAGTACCGGTGGGGACAGGTCTGTCACTGTGTAACACTGGGGTACAGTACTGGTGGGGACAGGTCTGTCACTGTATAACACTGGGGTACAGTACTGGTGGGGACAGGTATGTCACTCTATAACACTGGGGTACAGTACTGGTGGGGACAGGTCTGTCACTGTGTAACACTGGGTTACAGTACTGGTGGGGACAGGTCTGTCACTGTATAACACTGGGGGACAGTACTGGTGGGGAGAGGTCTGTCACTGTATAACACTGTGGTACAGTACTGGTGGGGCAGGTCTGTCACTGTATAACGCTGGGGTACAGTACTGGTGAGGACAGGTCTGTCACTGTGGAACACTGGGGTACAGTACTGGTGGGGAGAGGTCTGTCACTGTAAAACACTGGGGTGCAGTCCTGGTGGGGACAGGTCTGTCACTGTGTAACACTGGGGTACAGTACTGGTGGGGACAGGTCTGTCACTGTATAACACTGGGGAACAGTACTGGTGGGGACAGGTCTGTCACTGTATACCACTGCGGTACAGTACCGGTGGGGACAGGTATGTCACTCTATAACACTGGGGTACAGTACTGGTGGGGACAGGTCTGTCACTGTGTAACACTGGGTTACAGTACTGGTGGGGACAGGTCTGTCACTGTATAACACTGGGGGACAGTACTGGTGGGGAGAGGTCTGTCACTGTATAACACTGTGGTACAGTACTGGTGGGGCAGGTCTGTCACTGTATAACGCTGGGGTACAGTACTGGTGAGGACAGGTCTGTCACTGTGGAACACTGGGGTACAGTACTGGTGGGGACAGGTCTGTCACTGTATAACACTGGGGAACAGTACTGGTGGGGACAGGTCTGTCACTGTATACCACTGCGGTACAGTACTGGTGGGGCAGGTCTGTCACTGTAAAACACTGGAGTACAGTACTGGTGGGGACAGGTTTGTCACTGTATAACACTGGGGTACAGTACTGGTGGGGACAGGTCTGTCACTGTATAACACTGGGGAACAGTACTGGTGGGGAGAGGTCTGTCACTGTATACCACTGCGGTACAGTACTGGTGGGGCAGGTCTGTCACTGGAAAGCACTGGGGTACAGGACTGGTGGGAACAGGTCTGTCACTGTATAACACTGGGGTACAGTAATGGTGGGGACAGGTCTGTCACTGTATAACACTGTGGTACAGTACTGGTGGGGACAGGTCTGTCACTGTATAACACTGGCGTACAGTACTGGTGGGGACAAGTCTGTCATTGTATAACACTGGGGTACAGTACTGATGGGGTCACGTATGTCACTGTATAACACTGGGGTACAGTACTGGTGGTTACAGGTCTGTCACTGTATAACACTGGGGGAAAGTACCGGTGGGGACAGGTCTGTCACTGTGTAACACTGGGGTACAGTACTGGTGGGGACAGGTCTGTCACTTTATAACACTGGGGTACAGCACTGGTGGGTACAGGTCTGTCACTGTATAACACTTGTGTACAGTAGTGGTGGGGACAGGACTGTCTCTATATAACACTGGGGTACAGTGCTGGTGGGGACAGGTCTGTCACTGTATAACACTGGGGTACAGTACTGGTGGGGACAGGTCTGTCACTGTAGAACACTGGGTTACAGTACTGGTGGGGACAGGTCTGTCACTGTATAACACTGGGGGACAGTACTGGTGGGGAGAGGTCTGTCACTGTATAACACTGTGGTACAGTACTGGTGGGGCAGGTCTGTCACTGTGTAACGCTGGGGTACAGTACTGGTGAGGACAGGTCTGTCACTGTAGAACACTGGGGTCCGTACTGGTGGGGACAGGTCTGTCACTGAATAACACTGGGGTACAGTACTGGTGGGGACAGGTATGTCACTGGATAACACTGGGGTACAGTACTGGTGGGGACAGGTATGTCACTGTATAACCCTGGGGTACAGTACTGGGGGGGGGGGGAGAGGTCTGTCACTGTATAACACTGGGTTACAGTACTGGTGAGGACAGGTCTGTCACTGTATAACGCTGGGGTACAGTACTGGTGGGGACAGGTCTGTCACTGTATAACACTGGGGTACAGTACTGGTGGGGACAGGTCTGTCACTGTATAACACTGGGGTTCAGTACTGGTGGGGACAGGTCTGTCACTGTATAACACGGTGGTACAGTACTGGTGGGGACAGGTCTGTCACTGTATAACACTGGGGTACAGTACTGGTGGGGACAGGTATGTCACTGAATAACACTGGGGTACAGTACTGGTGGGGACAGGTCTGTCACTGTATAACACGGTTACAGTACTGGTGGGGAGAGGTCTGTCACTGTATAACACTGTGGTACAGTACTGGTGGGGCAGGTCTGTCACTGTGTAACGCTGGGGTACAGTACTGGTGAGGACAGGTCTGTCACTGTAGAACACTGGGGTACAGTACAGGTGGGGACAGGTCTGTCACTGTGTAACACTGGGGTACAGTGCTGGTGGGGACAGGTCTGTTACTCTATAACACTGGGGTACAGTACTGGTGGGGACAGGTCTGTCACTGCAAAACACTGGAGTACAGTATGGAGTACAGTACTGGTGGGGACAGGTTTGTCACTGTATAACACTGGGGTACAGTACTGGTGGGGTCAGGTCTGTCACTGTATAACACTGGGGAACAGTACTGGTGGGGAGAGGTCTGTCACTGTATACCACTGCGGTACAGTACTGGTGGGGCAGGTCTGTCACTGTAAAGCACTGGGGTACAGTACTGGTGGGGACAGGTGTGTCACTGTATAACACTGGGGTACAGTACTGGTGGGGACAGGTCTGTCACTGTATAACACTGGGGAACAGTACTGGTGGGGAGAGGTCTGTCACTGTATACCACTGCGGTACAGTACTGGTGGGGCAGGTCTGTCACTGTAAAGCACTGGGGTACAGTACTGGTGGGGACAGGTGTGTCACTGTATAACACTGGGGTACAGTACTGGTGGGGACAGGTCTGTCACTGTAAAACACTGGAGTACAGTACTGGTGGGGACAGGTCTGTCACTGTTTAACACTGGGGTACAGTACTGGTGGGGACAGGTCTGTCACTGTGTAACACTGGGATACAGTACTGGTGGGGACAGGTCTGTCACTGTATAACACTGGGATACAGTAATGGTGGGGACAGGTCTGTCACTGTATAACACTGGGGTACAGTACTGGTGGGGACGGGTCTGTCACTGTATAACACTGGGATACAGTAATGGTGGGGACAGGTCTGTCACTTTATAACACTGGGATACAGTAATGGTGGGGACAGGTCTGTCACTGTATAACACTGGCGTACTGTACTGGTGGGGACAAGTCTGTCATTGTATAACACTGGGGTACAGTACTGATGGGGTCACGTATGTCACTGTATAACACTGGGGTAAAGTACCGGTGGGGACAGGTCTGTCACTGTGTAACACTGGGGTACAGTATTCGTGGGGAGAGGTCTGTCACTTTATTACACTGGGGTACAGTACTGGTGGGGACAGGTCTGTCATTGTAAAACACTGGGGTACAGGACTGGTGGGGACAGGTCTGTCACTGTAAAACACTGGAGTGCAGTACCGGTGGGGACAGGTCCGTTACTGTAGAACACTGGGGTACAGTAATGGTGAGGACAGGTCTGTCACTGTATAACGCTGGGGTACAGTACTGGTGGGGACGGGTCTGTCACTGTATAACACTGGGATACAGTAATGGTGGGGACAGGTCTGTCACTGTATAACACTGGGATACAGTAATGGTGGGGACAGGTCTGTCACTGTATAACACTGTGGTACAGTACTGGTGGGGACAGGTCTGTCACTGTATAACACTGGCGTACAGTACTGGTGGGGACAAGTCTGTCATTGTATAACACTGGGGTACAGTACTGATGGGGTCACGTTGTCACTGTATAACACTGGGGTAAAGTACCGGTGGGGACAGGTCTGTCACTGTGTAACACTGGGGTACAGTATTCGTGGGGAGAGGTCTGTCACTTTATTACACTGGGGTACAGTACTGGTGGGATCAGGTCTGTCATTGTAAAACACTGGGGTACAGGACTGGTGGGGACAGGTCTGTCACTGTAAAACACTGGAGTGCAGTACCGGTGGGGACAGGTCCGTTACTGTATAACACTGGGGTACAGTAATGGTGAGGACAGGTCTGTCACTGTATAACGCTGGGGTACAGTACTGGTGGGGACGGGTCTGTCACTGTATAACACTGGGATACAGTACTGGTGGTGACAGGTCTGTCACTGTCTTACACTGGGGTACAGTCCCGGTGGGGACAGGTCTGTCACTGTAAAACACTGGGGTACAGGACTGGTGGGGACAGGTCTGTCACTGTAAAACACTGGGGTACAGGACTGGTGGGGACAGGTCTGTCACTGTATAACACTGGGGTAAAGTACCGGTGGGGACAGGTCTGTCACTGTGTAACACCGGGGTACGGTACTGGTGGGGACAGGTCTGTCACTTTATAACACTGGGGTACAGTACTGGTGGGTACAGGTCTGTCACTGTATAACACTTGTGTGTAGTAGTGGTGGGGACAGGTCTGTCTCTATATAACACTGGGGTACAGTGCTGGTGGGGACAGGTCTGTCACTGTATAACACTGGGGTACAGTACTGGTGGGGACAGGTATGTCACTCTATAACACTGGGGTACAGTACTGGTGGGGACAGGTCTGTCACTGTATAACACTGGGTTACAGTACTGGTGGGGACAGGTCTGTCACTGTATAACACTGGGGGACAGTACTGGTGGGGAGAGGTCTGTCACTGTATAACACTGTGGTACAGTACTGGTGGGGCAGGTCTGTCACTGCATAATGCTGGGGTACAGTACTGGTGAGGACAGGTCTGTCACTGTGGAACACTGGGGAACAGTACTGGTGGGGACAGGTCTGTCACTGTACAACACTGGGGTGCAGTCCTGGTGGGGACAGGTCTGTCACTGTATAACACTGGGATACAGTAATGGTGGGGACAGGTCTGTCACTGTGTAACACTGTGGTACAGTACTGGTGGGGACAGGTCTGTCACTGTATAACACTGGCGTACAGTACTGGTGGGGACAAGTCCGTCATTGTATAACACTGGGGTACAGTACTGATGGGGTCACGTATGTCACTGTATAACACTGGGGTAAAGTACCGGTGGGGACAGGTCTGTCACTGTGTAACACTGGGGTACAGTATTCGTGGGGAGAGGTCTGTCACTTTATTACACTGGGGTACAGTACTGGTGGGGACAGGTCTGTCATTGTAAAACACTGGGGTACAGGACTGGTGGGGACAGGTCTGTCACTGTAAAACACTGGAGTGCAGTACCGGTGGGGACAGGTCCGTTACTGTATAACACTGGGGTACAGTAATGGTGAGGACAGGTCTGTCACTGTATAACGCTGGGGTACAGTACTGGTGGGGACATGTCTGTCACTGTATAACACTGGGATACAGTACTGGTGGTGACAGGTCTGTCACTGTCTTACACTGGGGTACAGTCCCTGTGGGGACAGGTCTGTTACTGCATAACACTGGGGTACAGGACTCGTGGGTACAGGTCTGTCACTGTACAACACTGGGGTACAGTACTGTTGAGGACAGGTCTGTCACTGTGTCACACTGGGGTACAGTATTGGTGGGGACAGGTCTGTCACTGTATAACACTGGAGTACAGTACTGGTGGGGACAGGTCTGTCACTGTGTAGTACTGGGGGACAGTACTGGTGGGGACAGGTTTGTCACTGTATAACACTGGGGTACAGTACTGGTGGGGACAGGTCTGTCACTGTATACCACTGCGGTACATTACTGGTGGGGCAGGTCTGTCACTGTAAAACACTGGGGTACAGGACTGGTGGGGACAGGTCTGTCACTGTATAACACTGGGGTAAAGTACCGGTGGGGACAGGTCTGTCACTGTGTAACACTGGGGTACAGTACTGGTGGGGACAGGTCTGTCACTGTATAACACTGGGGTACAGTACTGGTGGGGACAGGTATGTCACTCTATAACACTGGGGTACAGTACTGGTGGGGACAGGTCTGTCACTGTGTAACACTGGGTTACAGTACTGGTGGGGACAGGTCTGTCACTGTATAACACTGGGGGACAGTACTGGTGGGGAGAGGTCTGTCACTGTATAACACTGTGGTACAGTACTGGTGGGGCAGGTCTGTCACTGTATAACGCTGGGGTACAGTACTGGTGAGGACAGGTCTGTCACTGTGGAACACTGGGGTACAGTACTGGTGGGGAGAGGTCTGTCACTGTAAAACACTGGGGTGCAGTCCTGGTGGGGACAGGTCTGTCACTGTGTAACACTGGGGTACAGTACTGGTGGGGACAGGTCTGTCACTGTATAACACTGGGGAACAGTACTGGTGGGGACAGGTCTGTCACTGTATACCACTGCGGTACAGTACCGGTGGGGACAGGTATGTCACTCTATAACACTGGGGTACAGTACTGGTGGGGACAGGTCTGTCACTGTGTAACACTGGGTTACAGTACTGGTGGGGACAGGTCTGTCACTGTATAACACTGGGGGACAGTACTGGTGGGGAGAGGTCTGTCACTGTATAACACTGTGGTACAGTACTGGTGGGGCAGGTCTGTCACTGTATAACGCTGGGGTACAGTACTGGTGAGGACAGGTCTGTCACTGTGGAACACTGGGGTACAGTACTGGTGGGGACAGGTCTGTCACTGTATAACACTGGGGAACAGTACTGGTGGGGACAGGTCTGTCACTGTATACCACTGCGGTACAGTACTGGTGGGGCAGGTCTGTCACTGTAAAACACTGGAGTACAGTACTGGTGGGGACAGGTTTGTCACTGTATAACACTGGGGTACAGTACTGGTGGGGACAGGTCTGTCACTGTATAACACTGGGGAACAGTACTGGTGGGGAGAGGTCTGTCACTGTATACCACTGCGGTACAGTACTGGTGGGGCAGGTCTGTCACTGGAAAGCACTGGGGTACAGGACTGGTGGGAACAGGTCTGTCACTGTATAACACTGGGGTACAGTAATGGTGGGGACAGGTCTGTCACTGTATAACACTGTGGTACAGTACTGGTGGGGACAGGTCTGTCACTGTATAACACTGGCGTACAGTACTGGTGGGGACAAGTCTGTCATTGTATAACACTGGGGTACAGTACTGATGGGGTCACGTATGTCACTGTATAACACTGGGGTACAGTACTGGTGGTTACAGGTCTGTCACTGTATAACACTGGGGGAAAGTACCGGTGGGGACAGGTCTGTCACTGTGTAACACTGGGGTACAGTACTGGTGGGGACAGGTCTGTCACTTTATAACACTGGGGTACAGCACTGGTGGGTACAGGTCTGTCACTGTATAACACTTGTGTACAGTAGTGGTGGGGACAGGACTGTCTCTATATAACACTGGGGTACAGTGCTGGTGGGGACAGGTCTGTCACTGTATAACACTGGGGTACAGTACTGGTGGGGACAGGTCTGTCACTGTAGAACACTGGGTTACAGTACTGGTGGGGACAGGTCTGTCACTGTATAACACTGGGGGACAGTACTGGTGGGGAGAGGTCTGTCACTGTATAACACTGTGGTACAGTACTGGTGGGGCAGGTCTGTCACTGTGTAACGCTGGGGTACAGTACTGGTGAGGACAGGTCTGTCACTGTAGAACACTGGGGTCCGTACTGGTGGGGACAGGTCTGTCACTGAATAACACTGGGGTACAGTACTGGTGGGGACAGGTATGTCACTGGATAACACTGGGGTACAGTACTGGTGGGGACAGGTATGTCACTGTATAACCCTGGGGTACAGTACTGGGGGGGGGGGGAGAGGTCTGTCACTGTATAACACTGGGTTACAGTACTGGTGAGGACAGGTCTGTCACTGTATAACGCTGGGGTACAGTACTGGTGGGGACAGGTCTGTCACTGTATAACACTGGGGTACAGTACTGGTGGGGACAGGTCTGTCACTGTATAACACTGGGGTTCAGTACTGGTGGGGACAGGTCTGTCACTGTATAACACGGTGGTACAGTACTGGTGGGGACAGGTCTGTCACTGTATAACACTGGGGTACAGTACTGGTGGGGACAGGTATGTCACTGAATAACACTGGGGTACAGTACTGGTGGGGACAGGTCTGTCACTGTATAACACGGTTACAGTACTGGTGGGGAGAGGTCTGTCACTGTATAACACTGTGGTACAGTACTGGTGGGGCAGGTCTGTCACTGTGTAACGCTGGGGTACAGTACTGGTGAGGACAGGTCTGTCACTGTAGAACACTGGGGTACAGTACAGGTGGGGACAGGTCTGTCACTGTGTAACACTGGGGTACAGTGCTGGTGGGGACAGGTCTGTTACTCTATAACACTGGGGTACAGTACTGGTGGGGACAGGTCTGTCACTGCAAAACACTGGAGTACAGTATGGAGTACAGTACTGGTGGGGACAGGTTTGTCACTGTATAACACTGGGGTACAGTACTGGTGGGGTCAGGTCTGTCACTGTATAACACTGGGGAACAGTACTGGTGGGGAGAGGTCTGTCACTGTATACCACTGCGGTACAGTACTGGTGGGGCAGGTCTGTCACTGTAAAGCACTGGGGTACAGTACTGGTGGGGACAGGTGTGTCACTGTATAACACTGGGGTACAGTACTGGTGGGGACAGGTCTGTCACTGTATAACACTGGGGAACAGTACTGGTGGGGAGAGGTCTGTCACTGTATACCACTGCGGTACAGTACTGGTGGGGCAGGTCTGTCACTGTAAAGCACTGGGGTACAGTACTGGTGGGGACAGGTGTGTCACTGTATAACACTGGGGTACAGTACTGGTGGGGACAGGTCTGTCACTGTAAAACACTGGAGTACAGTACTGGTGGGGACAGGTCTGTCACTGTTTAACACTGGGGTACAGTACTGGTGGGGACAGGTCTGTCACTGTGTAACACTGGGATACAGTACTGGTGGGGACAGGTCTGTCACTGTATAACACTGGGATACAGTAATGGTGGGGACAGGTCTGTCACTGTATAACACTGGGGTACAGTACTGGTGGGGACGGGTCTGTCACTGTATAACACTGGGATACAGTAATGGTGGGGACAGGTCTGTCACTTTATAACACTGGGATACAGTAATGGTGGGGACAGGTCTGTCACTGTATAACACTGGCGTACTGTACTGGTGGGGACAAGTCTGTCATTGTATAACACTGGGGTACAGTACTGATGGGGTCACGTATGTCACTGTATAACACTGGGGTAAAGTACCGGTGGGGACAGGTCTGTCACTGTGTAACACTGGGGTACAGTATTCGTGGGGAGAGGTCTGTCACTTTATTACACTGGGGTACAGTACTGGTGGGGACAGGTCTGTCATTGTAAAACACTGGGGTACAGGACTGGTGGGGACAGGTCTGTCACTGTAAAACACTGGAGTGCAGTACCGGTGGGGACAGGTCCGTTACTGTAGAACACTGGGGTACAGTAATGGTGAGGACAGGTCTGTCACTGTATAACGCTGGGGTACAGTACTGGTGGGGACGGGTCTGTCACTGTATAACACTGGGATACAGTAATGGTGGGGACAGGTCTGTCACTGTATAACACTGGGATACAGTAATGGTGGGGACAGGTCTGTCACTGTATAACACTGTGGTACAGTACTGGTGGGGACAGGTCTGTCACTGTATAACACTGGCGTACAGTACTGGTGGGGACAAGTCTGTCATTGTATAACACTGGGGTACAGTACTGATGGGGTCACGTTGTCACTGTATAACACTGGGGTAAAGTACCGGTGGGGACAGGTCTGTCACTGTGTAACACTGGGGTACAGTATTCGTGGGGAGAGGTCTGTCACTTTATTACACTGGGGTACAGTACTGGTGGGATCAGGTCTGTCATTGTAAAACACTGGGGTACAGGACTGGTGGGGACAGGTCTGTCACTGTAAAACACTGGAGTGCAGTACCGGTGGGGACAGGTCCGTTACTGTATAACACTGGGGTACAGTAATGGTGAGGACAGGTCTGTCACTGTATAACGCTGGGGTACAGTACTGGTGGGGACGGGTCTGTCACTGTATAACACTGGGATACAGTACTGGTGGTGACAGGTCTGTCACTGTCTTACACTGGGGTACAGTCCCGGTGGGGACAGGTCTGTCACTGTACAACACTGGGGTACAGTACTGTTGAGGACAGGTCTGTCACTGTGTCACACTGGGGTACAGTATTGGTGGGGACAGGTCTGTCACTGTATAACACTGGAGTACAGTACTGGTGGGGACAGGTCTGTCACTGTGTAGTACTGGGGGACAGTACTGGTGGGGACAGGTTTGTCACTGTATAACACTGGGGTACAGTACTGGTGGGGACAGGTCTGTCACTGTATACCACTGCGGTACATTACTGGTGGGGCAGGTCTGTCACTGTAAAACACTGGGGTACAGGACTGGTGGGGACAGGTCTGTCACTGTATAACACTGGGGTAAAGTACCGGTGGGGACAGGTCTGTCACTGTGTAACACCGGGGTACAGTACTGGTGGGGACAGGTCTGTCACTTTATAACACTGGGGTACAGTACTGGTGGGTACAGGTCTGTCACTGTATAACACTTGTGTGTAGTAGTGGTGGGGACAGGTCTGTCTCTATATAACACTGGGGTACAGTGCTGGTGGGGACAGGTCTGTCACTGTATAACACTGGGGTACAGTACTGGTGGGGACAGGTATGTCACTCTATAACACTGGGGTACAGTACTGGTGGGGACAGGTCTGTCACTGTGTAACACTGGGTTACAGTACTGGTGGGGACAGGTCTGTCACTGTATAACACTGGGGGACAGTACTGGTGGGGAGAGGTCTGTCACTGCATAACACTGTGGTACAGTACTGGTGGGGACAGGTCTGTCACTGTATAACACTGGGGTACAGTACTGGTGGGGCAGGTCTGTCACTGTATAACGCTGGGGTACAGTACTGGTGAGGACCTTTCTGTCACTGTGGAACACTGGGGTACAGTACTGGTGGGGACAGGTCTGTCACTGTACAACACTGGGGTGCAGTCCTGGTGGGGACAGGTCTGTCACTGTATAACACTGTGGTACAGTACTGGTGGGTTCAGGTCTGTCACTGTATAACACTGGCGTACAGTACTGGTGGGGACAAGTCTGTCATTGTATAACACTGGGGTACAGTACTGATGGGGTCACGTATGTCACTGTAGAACACTGGGGTAAAGTACCGGTGGGGACAGGTCTGTCACTGTGTAACACTGGGGTACAGTATTCGTGGGGAGAGGTCTGTCACTTTATTACACTGGGGTACAGTACTGGTGGGGACAGGTCTGTCATTGTAAAACACTGGGGTACAGGACTGGTGGGGACAGGTCTGTCACTGTAAAACACTGGAGTGCAGTACCGGTGGGGACAGGTCCGTTACTGTATAACACTGGGGTACAGTAATGGTGAGGACAGGTCTGTCACTGTATAACGCTGGGGTACAGAACTGGTGGGGACATGTCTGTCACTGTATAACACTGGGATACAGTCCTGGTGGTGACAGGTCTGTCACTGTCTTACACTGGGGTACAGTCCCGGTGGGGACAGGTCTGTTACTGCATAACACTGGGGTACAGGACTCGTGGGTACAGGTCTGTCACTGTACAACACTGGGGTACAGTACTGTTGAGGACAGGTCTGTCACTGTCTCACACTGGGGTACAGTACTGGTGGGGACAGGTCTGTCACTGTATAACGCTGGGGTACAGTACTGGTGAGGACAGGTCTGTCACTGTGGAACACTGGGGTACAGTACTGGTGGGGACAGGTCTGTCACTGTATAACACTGGGGAACAGTACTGGTGGGGACAGGTCTGTCACTGTATACCACTGCGGTACAGTACTGGTGGGGCAGGTCTGTCACTGTAAAACACTGGAGTACAGTACTGGTGGGGACAGGTTTGTCACTGTATAACACTGGGGTACAGTACTGGTGGGGACAGGTCTGTCACTGTATAACACTGGGGAACAGTACTGGTGGGGAGAGGTCTGTCACTGTATACCACTGCGGTACAGTACTGGTGGGGCAGGTCTGTCACTGGAAAGCACTGGGGTACAGGACTGGTGGGAACAGGTCTGTCACTGTATAACACTGGGGTACAGTAATGGTGGGGACAGGTCTGTCACTGTATAACACTGTGGTACAGTACTGGTGGGGACAGGTCTGTCACTGTATAACACTGGCGTACAGTACTGGTGGGGACAAGTCTGTCATTGTATAACACTGGGGTACAGTACTGATGGGGTCACATATGTCACTGTATAACACTGGGGTACAGTACTGGTGGTTACAGGTCTGTCACTGTATAACACTGGGGTAAAGTACCGGTGGGGACAGGTCTGTCACTGTGTAACACTGGGGTACAGTACTGGTGGGGACAGGTCTGTCACTTTATAACACTGGGGTACAGCACTGGTGGGTACAGGTCTGTCACTGTATAACACTTGTGTACAGTAGTGGTGGGGACAGGTCTGTCTCTATATAACACTGGGGTACAGTGCTGGTGGGGACAGGTCTGTCACTGTATAACACTGGGGTACAGTACTGGTGGGGACAGGTCTGTCACTGTAGAACACTGGGTTACAGTACTGGTGGGGACAGGTCTGTCACTGTATAACACTGGGGGACAGTACTGGTGGGGAGAGGTCTGTCACTGTATAACACTGTGGTACAGTACTGGTGGGGCAGGTCTGTCACTGTGTAACGCTGGGGTACAGTACTGGTGAGGACAGGTCTGTCACTGTAGAACACTGGGGTCCGTACTGGTGGGGACAGGTCTGTCACTGAATAACACTGGGGTACAGTACTGGTGGGGACAGGTATGTCACTGGATAACACTGGGGTACAGTACTGGTGGGGACAGGTATGTCACTGTATAACCCTGGGGTACAGTACTGGGGGGCGGGGGGAGAGGTCTGTCACTGTATAACACTGGGTTACAGTACTGGTGAGGACAGGTCTGTCACTGTATAACGCTGGGGTACAGTACTGGTGGGGACAGGTCTGTCACTGTATAACACTGGGGTACAGTACTGGTGGGGACAGGTCTGTCACTGTATAACACTGGGGTTCAGTACTGGTGGGGACAGGTCTGTCACTGTATAACACTGTGGTACAGTACTGGTGGGGACAGGTCTGTCACTGTATAACACTGGGGTACAGTACTGGTGGGGACAGGTATGTCACTGAATAACACTGGGGTACAGTACTGGTGGGGACAGGTCTGTCACTGTATAACACGGTTACAGTACTGGTGGGGAGAGGTCTGTCACTGTATAACACTGTGGTACAGTACTGGTGGGGCAGGTCTGTCACTGTGTAACGCTGGGGTACAGTACTGGTGAGGACAGGTCTGTCACTGTAGAACACTGGGGTACAGTACAGGTGGGGACAGGTCTGTCACTGTGTAACACTGGGGTACAGTACTGGTGGGTACAGGTCTGTTACTCTATAACACTGGGGTACAGTACTGGTGGGGACAGGTCTGTCACTGCAAAACACTGGAGTACAGTATGGAGTACAGTACTGGTGGGGACAGGTTTGTCACTGTATAACACTGGGGTACAGTACTGGTGGGGACAGGTCTGTCACTGTATAACACTGGGGAACAGTACTGGTGGGGAGAGGTCTGTCACTGTATACCACTGCGGTACAGTACTGGTGGGGCAGGTCTGTCACTGTAAAGCACTGGGGTACAGTACTGGTGGGGACAGGTGTGTCACTGTATAACACTGGGGTACAGTACTGGTGGGGACAGGTCTGTCACTGTATAACACTGGGGAACAGTACTGGTGGGGAGAGGTCTGTCACTGTATACCACTGCGGTACAGTACTGGTGGGGCAGGTCTGTCACTGTAAAGCACTGGGGTACAGTACTGGTGGGGACAGGTGTGTCACTGTATAACACTGGGGTACAGTACTGGTGGGGACAGGTCTGTCACTGTAAAACACTGGAGTACAGTACTGGTGGGGACAGGTCTGTCACTGTTTAACACTGGGGTACAGTACTGGTGGGGACAGGTCTGTCACTGTGTAACACTGGGATACAGTACTGGTGGGGACAGGTCTGTCACTGTATAACACTGGGATACAGTAATGGTGGGGACAGGTCTGTCACTGTATAACACTGGGGTACAGTACTGGTGGGGACGGGTCTGTCACTGTATAACACTGGGATACAGTAATGGTGGGGACAGGTCTGTCACTTTATAACACTGGGATACAGTAATGGTGGGGACAGGTCTGTCACTGTATAACACTGGCGTACTGTACTGGTGGGGACAAGTCTGTCATTGTATAACACTGGGGTACAGTACTGATGGGGTCACGTATGTCACTGTATAACACTGGGGTAAAGTACCGGTGGGGACAGGTCTGTCACTGTGTAACACTGGGGTACAGTATTCGTGGGGAGAGGTCTGTCACTTTATTACACTGGGGTACAGTACTGGTGGGGACAGGTCTGTCATTGTAAAACACTGGGGTACAGGACTGGTGGGGACAGGTCTGTCACTGTAAAACACTGGAGTGCAGTACCGGTGGGGACAGGTCCGTTACTGTAGAACACTGGGGTACAGTAATGGTGAGGACAGGTCTGTCACTGTATAACGCTGGGGTACAGTACTGGTGGGGACGGGTCTGTCACTGTATAACACTGGGATACAGTAATGGTGGGGACAGGTCTGTCACTGTATAACACTGGGATACAGTAATGGTGGGGACAGGTCTGTCACTGTATAACACTGTGGTACAGTACTGGTGGGGACAGGTCTGTCACTGTATAACACTGGCGTACAGTACTGGTGGGGACAAGTCTGTCATTGTATAACACTGGGGTACAGTACTGATGGGGTCACGTTGTCACTGTATAACACTGGGGTAAAGTACCGGTGGGGACAGGTCTGTCACTGTGTAACACTGGGGTACAGTATTCGTGGGGAGAGGTCTGTCACTTTATTACACTGGGGTACAGTACTGGTGGGATCAGGTCTGTCATTGTAAAACACTGGGGTACAGGACTGGTGGGGACAGGTCTGTCACTGTAAAACACTGGAGTGCAGTACCGGTGGGGACAGGTCCGTTACTGTATAACACTGGGGTACAGTAATGGTGAGGACAGGTCTGTCACTGTATAACGCTGGGGTACAGTACTGGTGGGGACGGGTCTGTCACTGTATAACACTGGGATACAGTACTGGTGGTGACAGGTCTGTCACTGTCTTACACTGGGGTACAGTCCCGGTGGGGACAGGTCTGTCACTGTACAACACTGGGGTACAGTACTGTTGAGGACAGGTCTGTCACTGTGTCACACTGGGGTACAGTATTGGTGGGGACAGGTCTGTCACTGTATAACACTGGAGTACAGTACTGGTGGGGACAGGTCTGTCACTGTGTAGTACTGGGGGACAGTACTGGTGGGGACAGGTTTGTCACTGTATAACACTGGGGTACAGTACTGGTGGGGACAGGTCTGTCACTGTATACCACTGCGGTACATTACTGGTGGGGCAGGTCTGTCACTGTAAAACACTGGGGTACAGGACTGGTGGGGACAGGTCTGTCACTGTATAACACTGGGGTAAAGTACCGGTGGGGACAGGTCTGTCACTGTGTAACACCGGGGTACAGTACTGGTGGGGACAGGTCTGTCACTTTATAACACTGGGGTACAGTACTGGTGGGTACAGGTCTGTCACTGTATAACACTTGTGTGTAGTAGTGGTGGGGACAGGTCTGTCTCTATATAACACTGGGGTACAGTGCTGGTGGGGACAGGTCTGTCACTGTATAACACTGGGGTACAGTACTGGTGGGGACAGGTATGTCACTCTATAACACTGGGGTACAGTACTGGTGGGGACAGGTCTGTCACTGTGTAACACTGGGTTACAGTACTGGTGGGGACAGGTCTGTCACTGTATAACACTGGGGGACAGTACTGGTGGGGAGAGGTCTGTCACTGCATAACACTGTGGTACAGTACTGGTGGGGACAGGTCTGTCACTGTATAACACTGGGGTACAGTACTGGTGGGGCAGGTCTGTCACTGTATAACGCTGGGGTACAGTACTGGTGAGGACCTTTCTGTCACTGTGGAACACTGGGGTACAGTACTGGTGGGGACAGGTCTGTCACTGTACAACACTGGGGTGCAGTCCTGGTGGGGACAGGTCTGTCACTGTATAACACTGTGGTACAGTACTGGTGGGTTCAGGTCTGTCACTGTATAACACTGGCGTACAGTACTGGTGGGGACAAGTCTGTCATTGTATAACACTGGGGTACAGTACTGATGGGGTCACGTATGTCACTGTAGAACACTGGGGTAAAGTACCGGTGGGGACAGGTCTGTCACTGTGTAACACTGGGGTACAGTATTCGTGGGGAGAGGTCTGTCACTTTATTACACTGGGGTACAGTACTGGTGGGGACAGGTCTGTCATTGTAAAACACTGGGGTACAGGACTGGTGGGGACAGGTCTGTCACTGTAAAACACTGGAGTGCAGTACCGGTGGGGACAGGTCCGTTACTGTATAACACTGGGGTACAGTAATGGTGAGGACAGGTCTGTCACTGTATAACGCTGGGGTACAGAACTGGTGGGGACATGTCTGTCACTGTATAACACTGGGATACAGTCCTGGTGGTGACAGGTCTGTCACTGTCTTACACTGGGGTACAGTCCCGGTGGGGACAGGTCTGTTACTGCATAACACTGGGGTACAGGACTCGTGGGTACAGGTCTGTCACTGTACAACACTGGGGTACAGTACTGTTGAGGACAGGTCTGTCACTGTCTCACACTGGGGTACAGTACTGGTGGGGACAGGTCTGTCACTGTGTAGTACTGGGGGACAGTACTGGTGGGGACAGGTTTGTCACTGTATAACACTGGGGTACAGTACTGGTGGGGACAGGTCTGTCACTGTATACCACTGCGGTACATTACTGGTGGGGCAGGTCTGTCACTGTAAAACACTGGGGTACAGGACTGGTGGGGACAGGTCTGTCACTGTATAACACTGGGGTAAAGTACCGGTGGGGACAGGTCTGTCACTGTGTAACACTGGGGTACAGTACTGGTGGGGACAGGTCTGTCACTGTATAACACTGGGGTACAGTACTGGTGGGGACAGGTATGTCACTCTATAACACTGGGGTACAGTACTGGTGGGGACAGGTCTGTCACTGTGTAACACTGGGTTACAGTACTGGTGGGGACAGGTCTGTCACTGTATAACACTGGGGGACAGTACTGGTGGGGAGAGGTCTGTCACTGTATAACACTGTGGTACAGTACTGGTGGGGCAGGTCTGTCACTATAACGCTGGGGTACAGTACTGGTGAGGACAGTTCTGTCACTGTGGAACACTGGGGTACAGTACTGGTGGGGACAGGTCTGTCACTGTACAACACTGGGGTGCAGTCCTGGTGGGGACAGGTCTGTCACTGTGTAACACTGGGGTACAGTACTGGTGGGGACAGGTCTGTCACTGTATAACACTGGGGAACAGTACTGGTGGGGACAGGTCTGTCACTGTATACCACTGCGGTACAGTACTGGTGGGGCAGGTCTGTCACTGTAAAACACTGGAGTACAGTACTGGTGGGGACAGGTCTGTCACTGTGTAACACTGGGGTACAGTACTAGTGGGGACAGGTCTGTCACTGTATAACACTGGGGAACAGTACTGGTGGGGAGAGGTCTGTCACTGTATACCACTGCGGTACAGTACTGGTGGGGCAGGTCTGTCACTGGAAAGCACTGGGGTACAGGACTGGTGGGAACAGGTCTGTCACTGTATAACACTGGGATACAGTACTGGTGGGGACAGGTCTGTCACTGTATAACACTGGGGTACAGTAATGGTGGGGACAGGTCTGTCACTGTATAACACTGTGGTACAGTACTGGTGGGGACAGGTCTGTCACTGTATAACACTGGCGTACAGTACTGGTGGGGACAAGTCTGTCATTGTATAACACTGGGGTACAGTACTGATGGGGTCACGTATGTCACTGTATAACACTGGGGTACAGTACTGGTGGTTACAGGTCTGTCACTGTATAACACTGGGGTAAAGTACCGGTGGGGACAGGTCTGTCACTGTGTAACACTGGGGTACAGTACTGGTGGGGACAGGTCTGTCACTTTATAACACTGGGGTACAGCACTGGTGGGTACAGGTCTGTCACTGTATAACACTTGTGTACAGTAGTGGTGGGGACAGGTCTGTCTCTATATAACACTGGGGTACAGTGCTGGTGGGGACAGGTCTGTCACTGTATAACACTGGGGTACAGTACTGGTGGGGACAGGTCTGTCACTGTAGAACACTGGGTTACAGTACTGATGGGGACAGGTCTGTCACTGTATAACACTGGGGGACAGTACTGATGGGGAGAGGTCTGTCACTGTATAACACTGTGGTACAGTACTGGTGGGGCAGGTCTGTCACTGTGTAACACTGGGGTACAGTATTCGTGGGGAGAGGTCTGTCACTGTATAACACTGGGGGACAGTACTGGTGGGGAGAGGTCTGTCATTGTAAAACACTGGGGTACAGTAATGGTGAGGACAGGTCTGTCACTGTATAACGCTGGGGTACAGTACTGGTGGGGACAGGTCTGTCACTGTGTAGTACTGGGGGACAGTACTGGTGGGGACAGGTTTGTCACTGTATAACACTGGGGTACAGTACTGGTGGGGACAGGTCTGTCACTGTATACCACTGCGGTACATTACTGGTGGGGCAGGTCTGTTACTGTAAAACACTGGGGTACAGGACTGGTGGGGACAGGTCTGTCACTGTATAACACTGGGGTAAAGTACCGGTGGGGACAGGTCTGTCACTGTGTAACACCGGGGTACAGTACTGGTGGGGACAGGTCTGTCACTTTATAACACTGGGGTACAGTACTGGTGGGTACAGGTCTGTCACTGTATAACACTTGTGTGTAGTAGTGGTGGGGACAGGTCTGTCTCTATATAACACTGGGGTACAGTGCTGGTGGGGACAGGTCTGTCACTGTATAACACTGGGGTACAGTACTGGTGGGGACAGGTATGTCACTCTATAACACTGGGGTACAGTACTGGTGGGGACAGGTCTGTCACTGTGTAACACTGGGTTACAGTACTGGTGGGGACAGGTCTGTCACTGTATAACACTGGGGGACAGTACTGGTGGGGAGAGGTCTGTCACTGCATAACACTGTGGTACAGTACTGGTGGGGACAGGTCTGTCACTGTATAACACTGGGGTACAGTACTGGTGGGGCAGGTCTGTCACTGTATAACGCTGGGGTACAGTACTGGTGAGGACCTTTCTGTCACTGTGGAACACTGGGGTACAGTACTGGTGGGGACAGGTCTGTCACTGTACAACACTGGGGTGCAGTCCTGGTGGGGACAGGTCTGTCACTGTATAACACTGTGGTACAGTACTGGTGGGTTCAGGTCTGTCACTGTATAACACTGGCGTACAGTACTGGTGGGGACAAGTCTGTCATTGTATAACACTGGGGTACAGTACTGATGGGGTCACGTATGTCACTGTAGAACACTGGGGTAAAGTACCGGTGGGGACAGGTCTGTCACTGTGTAACACTGGGGTACAGTATTCGTGGGGAGAGGTCTGTCACTTTATTACACTGGGGTACAGTACTGGTGGGGACAGGTCTGTCATTGTAAAACACTGGGGTACAGGACTGGTGGGGACAGGTCTGTCACTGTAAAACACTGGAGTGCAGTACCGGTGGGGACAGGTCCGTTACTGTATAACACTGGGGTACAGTAATGGTGAGGACAGGTCTGTCACTGTATAACGCTGGGGTACAGAACTGGTGGGGACATGTCTGTCACTGTATAACACTGGGATACAGTCCTGGTGGTGACAGGTCTGTCACTGTCTTACACTGGGGTACAGTCCCGGTGGGGACAGGTCTGTTACTGCA
The DNA here is from genome assembly GCF_036365525.1 of Heterodontus francisci. Lineage (NCBI taxonomy): Eukaryota > Metazoa > Chordata > Chondrichthyes > Heterodontiformes > Heterodontidae > Heterodontus > Heterodontus francisci. Next base: position 289,552 of record NW_027140509.1, read on the forward strand.
TAACACTGGGGTACAGGACTCGTGGGTACAGGTCTGTCACTGTACAACACTGGGGTACAGTACTGTTGAGGACAGGTCTGTCACTGTCTCACACTGGGGTACAGTACTGGTGGGGACAGGTCTGTCACTGTGTAGTACTGGGGGACAGTACTGGTGGGGACAGGTTTGTCACTGTATAACACTGGGGTACAGTACTGGTGGGGACAGGTCTGTCACTGTATACCACTGCGGTACATTACTGGTGGGGCAGGTCTGTCACTGTAAAACACTGGGGTACAGGACTGGTGGGGACAGGTCTGTCACTGTATAACACTGGGGTAAAGTACCGGTGGGGACAGGTCTGTCACTGTGTAACACTGGGGTACAGTACTGGTGGGGACAGGTCTGTCACTGTATAACACTGGGGTACAGTACTGGTGGGGACAGGTATGTCACTCTATAACACTGGGGTACAGTACTGGTGGGGACAGGTCTGTCACTGTGTAACACTGGGTTACAGTACTGGTGAGGACAGGTCTGTCACTGTATAACACTGGGGGACAGTACTGGTGGGGAGAGGTCTGTCACTGTATAACACTGTGGTACAGTACTGGTGGGGCAGGTCTGTCACTATAACGCTGGGGTACAGTACTGGTGAGGACAGTTCTGTCACTGTGGAACACTGGGGTACAGTACTGGTGGGGACAGGTCTGTCACTGTACAACACTGGGGTGCAGTCCTGGTGGGGACAGGTCTGTCACTGTGTAACACTGGGGTACAGTACTGGTGGGGACAGGTCTGTCACTGTATAACACTGGGTAACAGTGCTGGTGGGGACAGGTCTGTCACTGTATACCACTGCGGTACAGTACTGGTGGGGCAGGTCTGTCACTGTAAAACACTGGAGTACAGTACTGGTGGGGACAGGTCTGTCACTGTGTAACACTGGGGTACAGTACTAGTGGGGACAGGTCTGTCACTGTATAACACTGGGGAACAGTACTGGTGGGGAGAGGTCTGTCACTGTATACCACTGCGGTACAGTACTGGTGGGGCAGGTCTGTCACTGGAAAGCACTGGGGTACAGGACTGGTGGGAACAGGTCTGTCACTGTATAACACTGGGATACAGTACTGGTGGGGACAGGTCTGTCACTGTATAACACTGGGGTACAGTAATGGTGGGGACAGGTCTGTCACTGTATAACACTGTGGTACAGTACTGGTGGGGACAGGTCTGTCACTGTATAACACTGGCGTACAGTACTGGTGGGGACAGGTCTGTCATTGTATAACACTGGGGTACAGTACTGATGGGGTCACGTATGTCACTGTATAACACTGGGGTACAGTACTGGTGGTTACAGGTCTGTCACTGTATAACACTGGGGTAAAGTACCGGTGGGGACAGGTCTGTCACTGTGTAACACTGGGGTACAGTACTGGTGGGGACAGGTCTGTCACTTTATAACACTGGGGTACAGCACTGGTGGGTACAGGTCTGTCACTGTATAACACTTGTGTACAGTAGTGGTGGGGACAGGTCTGTCTCTATATAACACTGGGGTACAGTGCTGGTGGGGACAGGTCTGTCACTGTATAACACTGGGGTACAGTACTGGTGGGGACAGGTCTGTCACTGTAGAACACTGGGTTACAGTACTGATGGGGACAGGTCTGTCACTGTATAACACTGGGGGACAGTACTGATGGGGAGAGGTCTGTCACTGTATAACACTGTGGTACAGTACTGGTGCGGCAGGTCTGTCACTGTGTAACACTGGGGTACAGTATTCGTGGGGAGAGGTCTGTCACTGTATAACACTGGGGGACAGTACTGGTGGGGAGAGGTCTGTCATTGTAAAACACTGGGGTACAGTAATGGTGAGGACAGGTCTGTCACTGTATAACGCTGGGGTACAGAACTGGTGGGGACATGTCTGTCACTGTATAACACTGGGATACAGTACTGGTGGTGACAGGTCTGTCACTGTCTTACACTGGGGTACAGTCCCGGTGGGGACAGGTCTGTTACTGCATAACACTGGGGTACAGGACTCGTGGGTACAGGTCTGTCACTGTACAACACTGGGGTACAGTACTGTTGAGGACAGGTCTGTCACTGTGTCACACTGGGGTACAGTATTGGTGGGGACAGGTCTGTCACTGTATAACACTGGAGTACAGTACTGGTGGGGACAGGTCTGTCACTGTGTAGTACTGGGGGACAGTACTGGTGGGGACAGGTTTGTCACTGTATAACACTGGGGTACAGTACTGGTGGGGACAGGTCTGTCACTGTATACCACTGCGGTACATTACTGGTGGGGCAGGTCTGTCACTGTAAAACACTGGGGTACAGGACTGGTGGGGACAGGTCTGTCACTGTATAACACTGGGGTAAAGTACCGGTGGGGACAGGTCTGTCACTGTGTAACACTGGGGTACAGTACTGGTGGGGACAGGTCTGTCACTGTATAACACTGGGGTACAGTACTGGTGGGGACAGGTATGTCACTCTATAACACTGGGGTACAGTACTGGTGGGGACAGGTCTGTCACTGTGTAACACTGGGGTACAGTACTGGTGGGGACAGGTCTGTCACTGTATAACACTGGGGGACAGTACTGGTGGGGAGAGGTCTGTCACTGTATAACACTGTGGTACAGTACTGGTGGGGCAGGTCTGTCACTGTATAACGCTGGGGTACAGTACTGGTGAGGACAGTTCTGTCACTGTGGAACACTGGGGTACAGTACTGGTGGGGACAGGTCTGTCACTGTACAACACTGGGGTGCAGTCCTGGTGGGGACAGGTCTGTCACTGTGTAACACTGGGGTACAGTACTGGTGGGGACAGGTCTGTCACTGTATAACACTGGGGAACAGTACTGGTGGGGACAGGTCTGTCACTGTATACCACTGCGGTACAGTACTGGTGGGGCAGGTCTGTCACTGTAAAACACTGGAGTACAGTACTGGTGGGGACAGGTCTGTCACTGTATAACACTGGGGAACAGTACTGGTGGGGAGAGGTCTGTCACTGTATACCACTGCGGTACAGTACTGGTGGGGCAGGTCTGTCACTGGAAAGCACTGGGGTACAGGACTGGTGGGAACAGGTCTGTCACTGTAAAACACTGGAGTACAGTACTGGTGGGGACAGGTCTGTCACTGTATAACACTGGGATACAGTACTGGTGGGGACAGGTCTGTCACTGTATAACACTGGGGTACAGTAATGGTGGGGACAGGTCTGTCACTGTATAACACTGTGGTACAGTACTGGTGGGGACAGGTCTGTCACTGTATAACACTGGCGTACAGTACTGGTGGGGACAGGTCTGTCACTGTATAACACTGGGGTACAGTACTGGTGGGGACAGGTCTGTCACTGTATAACACTGGGGTACAGTAATGGTGGGGACAGGTCTGTCACTGTATAACACTGTGGTACAGTACTGGTGGGGACAGGTCTGTCACTGTATAACACTGGCGTACAGTACTGGTGGGACAGGTCTGTCATTGTATAACACTGGGGTACAGTACTGGTGGGACAGGTCTGTCATTGTATAACACTGGGGTACAGTACTGATGGGGTCACGTATGTCACTGTATAACACTGGGGTACAGTACTGGTGGTTACAGGTCTGTCACTGTATAACACTGGCGTAAAGTACCGGTGGGGACAGGTCTGTCACTGTGTAACACTGGGGTACAGTACTGGTGGGGACAGGTCTGTCACTTTATAACAGTGGGGTACAGCACTGGTGGGTACAGGTCTGTCATTGTATAACACTTGTGTACAGTAGTGGTGGGGACAGGTCTGTCTCTATATAACACTGGGGTACAGTGCTGGTGGGGACCGGTCTGTCACTGTATAACACTGCGGTACAGTACTGGTGGGGACAGGTCTGTCAGTGTATAACACTGTGGTACAGTACTGGTTTGGCAGGTCTGTCACTGTATAACGCTGGGGTACAGTACTGGTGAGGACAGGTCTGTCACTGTAGAACACTGGGGTACAGTCCTGGTGGGGACAGGTCTGTCACTGTGCAACACTGGGGTACAGTACTGGTGGGGACAGGTCTGTCACTGTATAACACTGGGGTACATTACTGGTGGGGACAGGTCTGTCACTGAAGAACACTGGGGTACAGTACTGGTGGGGACAGGTCTGTCACTGTATAATACTGGGGAACAGTACTGGTGGGGAAAGGTCTGTCACTGTATACCACTGCGGTACAGTACTGGTGGGGCAGGTCTGTCACTGTAAAACACTGGAGTACAGTACTGGTGGGGACAGGTCTGTCACTGTCTAACACTGGGGTAAAGTACTGGTGGGGACAGGTCTGTCACTATCACACTGGGGTACAGTACTGGTGGGGACAGTTCTGTCACTGTATAACACTGGGGTACAGTACTGGTGGGGACAGGTCTGTCACTGTATAACACTGCGGTACATTACTGGTGGGGCAGATCTGTCACTGTAAAACACTGGGGTACAGGACTGGTGGGGACAGGTCTGTCACTGTATAACACTGGGGTACAGTACTGGTGGGGACAGGTCTGTCACTGTATAACACTGGGATACAGTACTGGTGGGGACAGGTCTGTCACTGTCTAACACTGGGGTAAAGTACTGGTGGGGACTGGTCTGTCACTGTATAACACTGGGGTACAGTACTGGTGAGGACAGGTCTGTCACTATAACACTGGGGTACAGTACTGGTGGGGACAGGTCTGTCACTGTATAACACTGGGGTACCGTACTGGTGGGGACAGGTCTGTCACTGTATAACACTGGTGTACAGTACTGGTGGGGACAGGTCTGTCACTGTATAACGCTGGGGTACAGTACTGGTGGGGACAGGTCTGTCACTGTATAACACTGGGGTACAGTACTGGTGGGGACAGGTCTGTCACTGTATAACACTGGGGTACAGTACTGGGGTGGGGGGGCTGTCACTGTAAACACTGGGGTACAGTACTGGTGGGGACAGGTCTGTCATTGTAAAACACTGGGGTACAGGACTGGTGGGGACTGGTCTGTCACTGTAAAACACTGGAGTGCAGTACCGGTGGGGACAGGTCCGTTCCTGTATAACACTGGGGTACAGTAATGGTGAGGACAGGTCTGTCACTGTATAACGCTGGGGTACAGTACTGGTGGGGACATGTCTGTCACTGTATAACACTGGGATACAGTACTGGTGGTGACAGGTCTGTCACTGTATAACACTGGGGTACAGTCCCGGTGGGGACAGGTCTGTTACTGCATAACTCTGGGGTACTGTACTCGTGGGTGCAGGTCTGTCACTGTACAACACTGGGGTACATTACTGTTGAGGACAGGTCTGTCACTGTGTAACACTGGGGTACAGTATTGGTGGGGACAGGTCTGTCACTGTATAACACTGGAGTGCAGTACTGGTGGAGACAGGTCTGTCACTGTGTAGCACTGGGGTACAGTACTGGTGGGGACAGGTTTGTCACTGTATAACACTGGGGTACAGTACTGGTGGGGACAGGTCTGTCACTGTATACCACTGCGGTTCATTACTGGTGGGGCAGGTCTGTCACTGTAAAACACTGGGGTACAGGACTGGTGGGGACAGGTCTGTCACTGTCAAACACTGGAGTACAGTACTGGTGGGGACAGGTCTGTCACTGTATAACACTGGGGTACAGTCCTGGTGGGGACAGGTCTGTCACTGTGTAACACTGGGGTACAGTACTGGTGGGGACAGGTCTGTCACTTTATAACACTGGGGTACAGTACTGGTGGGTACAGGTCTGTCACTGTATAACACTTGTGTACAGTAGTGGTGGGGACAGGTCTGTCTCTATATAACACTGGGGTACAGTGCTGGTGGGGACAGGTCTGTCACTGTATAACACTGGGGTACAGTACTGGTGGGGACAGGTATGTCACTGTATAACACTGGGGTACAGTACTGGTGTGGACAGGTCTGTCACTGTATAACACTGGGTTACAGTACTGGTGGGGACAGGTCTGTCACTGTATAACACTGGGGGACAGTACTGGTGGGGAGAGGTCTGTCACTGTATAACACTGGGGTACAGTCCTGGTGGGGACAGGTCTGTCACTGTGTAACACTGGGGTACAGTACTGGTGGGGACAGGTCTGTCACTGTATAACACTGGGGTACAGTACTGGTGGGGACAGGTCTGTCACTGAAGAACACTGGGGTACAGTACTGGTGGGGACAGGTCTGTCACTGTATAACACTGGGGAACAGTACTGGTGGGGACAGGTCTGTCACTGTATACCACTGCGGTACAGTACTGGTGGGGCAGGTCTGTCACTGTAAAACACTGGAGTACAGTACTGGTGGAGACAGGTCTGTCACTGTCTAACACTGGGGTAAAGTACTGGTGGGGACAGGTCTGTCACTGTATAACACTGGGGTACAGTACTGGTGAGGACAGGTCTGTCACTATCACACTGGGGTACAGTACTGGTGGGGACAGGTCTGTCACTGTATAACACTGGGATACAGTACTGGTGGGGACAGGTCTGTCACTGTATAACACTGGGGTACAGTAATGGTGGGGACAGGTCTGTCACTGTATAACACTGTGGTACAGTACTGGTGGGGACAGGTCTGTCACTGTATAACACTGGCGTACAGTACTGGTGGGGACAAGTCTGTCATTGTATAACACTGGGGTACAGTACTGATGGGGTCACCTATGTCACTGTATAACACTGGGGTACAGTACTGGTGGTTACAGGTCTGTCACTGTATAACACTGGGGTAAAGTACCGGTGGGGACAAGTCTGTCACTGTGTAACACTGGGGTACAGTACTGGTGGGGACAGGTCTGCCACTTTATAACACTGGGGTACAGTACTGGTGGGTGCAGGTCTGTCACTGTATAACACTTGTGTACAGTACTGGTGGGGCAGGTCTGTCACTGTATAACTCTGGGGTACAGTACTGGTGAGGACAGGTCTGTCACTGTCTAACACTGGGGTAAAGTACTGGTGGGGACAGGTCTGTCACTGCATAACACTGGGGTACAGTACTGGTGAGGACAGGTCTGTCACTATCACACTGGGGTACAGTACTGGTGGGGACAGGTCTGTCACTGTATAACACTGGGGTACAGTACTGGTGGGGACAGGTCTGTCACTGTATAACACTGGGTTACAGTACTGGTGGGGACAGGTCTGTCACTGTATAACACTGGGGGACAGTACTGGTGGGGAGAGGTTTGTCACTGTATAACACTGTGGTACAGTACTGGTGTGGCAGGTCTGTCACTGTATAACGCTGGGGTACAGTACTGGTGAGGACAGGTCTGTCACTGTAGAACACTGGGGTACAGTCCTGGTGGGGACAGGTCTGTCACTGTGTAACACTGGGGTACAGTACTGGTGGGGACAGGTCTGTCACTGTATAACACTAGGGTACAGTACTGGTGGGGACAGGTCTGTCACTGAAGAACACTGGGGTACAGTACTGGTGGGGACAGGTCTGTCACTGTATAATACTGGGGAACAGTACTGGTGGGGACAGGTCTGTCACTGTATACCACTGCGGTACAGTACTGGTGGGGCAGGTCTGTCACTGTAAAACACTGGAGTACAGTACTGGTGGGGACAGGTCTGTCACTGTCGAACACTGGGGTAAAGTACTGGTGGGGACAGGTCTGTCACTGTATAACACTGGGGTACAGTACTGGTGAGGACAGGTCTGTCACTATCACACTGGGGTACAGTACTGGTGGGGACAGGTCTGTCACTGTATAACACTGGGATACAGTACTGGTGGGGACAGGTCTGTCACTGTCTAACACTGGGGTAAAGTACTGGTGGGGACAGGTCTGTCACTGTATAACACTGGGGTACAGTACTGGTGAGGACAGGTCTGTCACTATCACACTGGGGTACAGTACTGGTGGGGACAGGTCTGTCACTGTATAACACTGGGGTACAGTACTGGTGGGGACAGGTCTGTCACTGTATAACACTGGTGTACAGTACTGGTGGGGACAGGTCTGTCACTGTAAAACGCTGGGGTACAGTACTGGTGGGGACAGGTCTGTCACTGTATAACACTGGGGTACAGTACTGGTGGGGACAGGTCTGTCAATGTATAACACTGGGGTCCAGTACCGGGGGGGCAGGTCTGTCACTGTAAAACACTGGAGTGCAGTACCGGTGGGGACAGGTCCGTTACTGTATAACACTGGGGTACAGGAATGGTGAGGACAGGTCTGTCACTGTATACCGCTGGGGTACAGTACTGGTGGGGACATGTCTGTCACTGTATAACATTGGGATACAGTACTGGTTGTGACAGGTCTGTCACTGTCTAACACTGGGGTACAGTCCCGGTGGGGACAGGTCTGTTACTGCATAACACTGGGGTACAGTACTGTTGAGGACAGGTCTGTCACTGTGTAACACTGGGGTACAGTATTGGTGGGGACAGGTCTGTCACTGTATAACACTGGAGTGCAGTACTGGTGGAGACAGGTCTGTCACTGTGTAGCACTGGGGTACAGTACTGGTGGGGACAGGTTTGTCACTGTATAACACTGGGGTACAGTACTGGTGGGAACAGTTCTGTCACTGTATACCACTGCGGTACATTACTGGTGGGGCAGGTCTGTCACTGTAAAACACTGGGGTACAGGACTGGTGGGGACAGGTCTGTCACTGTATAACACTGGGGTACAGTACTGGTGGGGACAGGTATGTCGCTGTATAACACTGGGGTACAGTACTGGTGGGGCAGGTCTGTCACTGTATAACTCTGGGGTACAGTACTGGTGAGGACAGGTCTGTCACTGTAGAACACTGGGGTACAGTCCTGGTGGGGACAGGTCTGTCACTGTATACCACTGCGGTACAGTACTGGTGGGGCAGGTCTGTCACTGTAAAACACTGGAGTACAGTACTGGTGGGGACAGGTCTGTCACTGTCTAACACTGGGGTAAAGTACTGGTGGGGACAGGTCTGTCACTGCATAACACTGGGGTACAGTACTGGTGAGGACAGGTCTGTCACTATCACACTGGGGTACAGTACTGGTGGGGACAGGTCTGTCACTGTATAACACTGGGATACAGTACTGGTGGGGACAGGTCTGTCACTGTCTAACACTGGGGTAAAGTACTGGTGGGGACAGGTCTGTCACTGTATAACACTGGGGTACAGTACTGGTGAGGACAGGTCTGTCACGATCACACTGGGGTACAGTACTGGTGGGGAGAGGTCTGTCACTGTATAACACTGGGTTACAGTACTGGTGGGGACAGGTCTGTCACTGTATAACACTGGTGTACAGTACTGGTGGGGACAGGTCTGTCACTGTATAACGCTGGGGTACAGTACTGGTGGGGACAGGTCTGTCACTGTACAACACTGGGGTACAGTACTGGTGGGGACAGGTCTGTCAATGTATAACACTGGGGTCCAGTACCGGGGGGGACAGGTCTGTTACTGCATAACACTGGGGTACAGTACTGTTGAGGACAGGTCTGTCACTGTGTAACACTGGGATACAGTATTGGTGGGGACAGGTCTGTCACTGTATAACACTGGAGTGCAGTACTGGTGGAGACAGGTCTGTCACTGTGTAGCACTGGGGTACAGTACTGGTGGGGACAGGTTTGTCACTGTATAACACTGGGGTACAGTACTGGTGGGGACAGGTCTGTCACTGTAAAACACTGGGGTACAGGACTGGTGGGGACAGGTCTGTTACTGTAAAACACTGGAGTACAGTACTGGTGGGGACAGGTCTGTCACTGTATAACACTGGGGTACAGTACTGGTGGGTACAGGTCTGTCACTGTATAACACTGGGGTACAGTCCTGGTGGGGACAGGTCTGTCACTGTGTAACACTGGGGTACAGTCCTGGTGGGGACAGGTCTGTCACTGTGTAACACTGGGGTACAGTACTGGTGGGGACAGGTCTGTCACTTTATAACACTGGGGTACAGTACTGGTGGGTACAGGTCTGTCACTGTATAACACTTGTGTACAGTAGTGGTGGGGACAGGTCTGTCTCTATATAACACTGGGGTACAGTGCTGGTGGGGACAGGTCTGTCACTGTATAACACTGGGGTACAGTACTGGTGGGGACAGGTATGTCACTGTATAACACTGGGGTACAGTACTGGTGGGGACAGGTCTGTCACTGTATAACACTGGGTTACAGTACTGTTGGGGACAGGTCTGTCACTGTATAACACTGGGGGACAGTACTGGTGGGGAGAGGTCTGTCACTGTATAACACTGTGGTACAGTACTGGTGGGGCAGGTCTGTCACTGTATAACGCTGGGGTACAGTACTGGTGAGGACAGGTCTGTCACTGTAGAACACTGGGGTACAGTACTGGTGGGGACAGGTCTGTCACTGTATAACACTGGGGTACAGTACTGGTGGGGACAGGTCTGTCACTGAAGAACACTGGGGTACAGTACTGGTGGGGACAGGTCTGTCACTGTATAATACTGGGGAACAGTACTGGTGGGGACAGGTCTGTCACTGTATAACACTGGGGTACAGTACTGGTGGGGACAGGTCTGTCACTGTATAACACTGGGGTACAGTCCTGGTGGGGACAGGTCTGTCACTGTGTAACACTGGGGTACAGTCCTGGTGGGGACAGGTCTGTCACTGTGTAACACTGGGGTACAGTACTGGTGGGGACAGGTCTGTCACTTTATAACACTGGGGTGCAGTACTGGTGGGTACAGGTCTGTCACTGTATAACACTTGTGTACAGTAGTGGTGGGGACAGGTCTGTCTCTATATAACACTGGGGTACAGTGCTGGTGGGGACAGGTCTGTCACTGTATAACACTGGGGTACTGTACTGGTGGGGACAGGTATGTCACTGTATAACACTGGGGTACAGTACTGGTGGGGACAGGTCTGTCACTGTATAACACTGGGGTACAGTACTGGTGGGGACAGGTCTGTCACTGTATAATACTGGGGAACAGTACTGGTGGGGACAGGTCTGTCACTGTATACCACTGCGGTACAGTACTGGTGGGGCAGGACTGTCACTGTAAAACACTGGAGTACAGTACTGGTGGGGACAGGTCTGTCACTGTCTAACACTGGGGTAAAGTACTGGTGGGGACAGGTCTGTCACTGTATAACACTAGGGTACAGTACTGGTGGGGACAGGTCTGTCACTGTGTAACACTGGGGTACAGTACTGGTGGGGACGGGTCTGTCACTGTGTATCACTGGGGTACAGTACTGGTGGGGACAGGTCTGTCACTGTATAACGCTGGGGTACAGTACTGGTGGGGACAGGTCTGTCAATGTATCACACTGGGGTCCAGTACCGGGGGGGACAGGTCTGTTACTGCATAACACTGGGGTACAGTACTGTTGAGGACAGGTCTGTCACTGTGTAACACTGGGATACAGTATTGGTGGGGACAGGTCTGTCACTGTATAACACTGGAGTGCAGTACTGGTGGAGACAGGTCTGTCACTGTGTAGCACTGGGGTACAGTACTGGTGGGGACAGGTTTGTCACTGTATAACACTGGGGTACAGTACTGGTGGGGACAGGTCTGTCACTGTAAAACACTGGGGTACAGGACTGGTGGGGACAGGTCTGTTACTGTAAAACACTGGAGTACAGTACTGGTGGGGACAGGTCTGTCACTGTATAACACTGGGGTACAGTACTGGTGGGGACAGGTCTGTCATTGTATAACACTGGGGTACAGTCCTGGTGGGGACAGGTCTGTCACTGTGTAACACTGGGGTACAGTCCTGGTGGGGACAGGTCTGTCACTGTGTAACACTGGGGTACAGTACTGGTGGGGACAGGTCTGTCACTTTATAACACTGGGGTACAGTACTGGTCGGTACAGGTCTGTCACTGTATAACACTTGTGTACAGTAGTGGTGGGGACAGGTCTGTCTCTATATAACACTGGGGTACAGTGCTGGTGGGGACAGGTCTGTCACTGTATAACACTGGGGTACAGTACTGGTGGGGACAGGTCTGTCACTGTATAACACTGGGTTACAGTACTGGTGGGGACAGGTCTGTCACTGTATAACACTGGGGGACAGTACTGGTGGGGAGAGGTCTGTCACTGTATAACACTGTGGTACAGTACTGGTGGGGCAGGTCTGTCACTGTATAACGCTGGGGTACAGTACTGGTGAGGACAGGTCTGTCACTGTAGAACACTGGGGTACAGTCCTGGTGGGTACAGGTCTGTCACTGTGTAACACTGGGGTACAGTACTGGTGGGGACAGGTCTGTCACTGTATAACACTGGGGTACAGTACTGGTGGGGACAGGTCTGTCACTGAAGAACACTGGGGTACAGTACTGGTGGGGACAGGTCTGTCACTGTATAACACTGGTGTACAGTACTGGTGGGGACAGGTCTGTCACTGTAAAACGCTGGGGTACAGTACTGGTGGGGACAGGTCTGTCACTGTATAACACTGGGGTACAGTACTGGTGGGGACAGGTCTGTCAATGTATAACACTGGGGTCCAGTACCGGGGGGGCAGGTCTGTCACTGTAAAACACTGGAGTGCAGTACCGGTGGGGACAGGTCCGTTACTGTATAACACTGGGGTACAGGAATGGTGAGGACAGGTCTGTCACTGTATACCGCTGGGGTACAGTACTGGTGGGGACATGTCTGTCACTGTATAACATTGGGATACAGTACTGGTTGTGACAGGTCTGTCACTGTCTAACACTGGGGTACAGTCCCGGTGGGGACAGGTCTGTTACTGCATAACACTGGGGTACAGTACTGTTGAGGACAGGTCTGTCACTGTGTAACACTGGGGTACAGTATTGGTGGGGACAGGTCTGTCACTGTATAACACTGGAGTGCAGTACTGGTGGAGACAGGTCTGTCACTGTGTAGCACTGGGGTACAGTACTGGTGGGGACAGGTTTGTCACTGTATAACACTGGGGTACAGTACTGGTGGGAACAGTTCTGTCACTGTATACCACTGCGGTACATTACTGGTGGGGCAGGTCTGTCACTGTAAAACACTGGGGTACAGGACTGGTGGGGACAGGTCTGTCACTGTATAACACTGGGGTACAGTACTGGTGGGGACAGGTATGTCACTGTATAACACTGGGGTACAGTACTGGTGGGGCAGGTCTGTCACTGTATAACTCTGGGGTACAGTACTGGTGAGGACAGGTCTGTCACTGTAGAACACTGGGGTACAGTCCTGGTGGGGACAGGTCTGTCACTGTATACCACTGCGGTACAGTACTGGTGGGGCAGGTCTGTCACTGTAAAACACTGGAGTACAGTACTGGTGGGGACAGGTCTGTCACTGTCTAACACTGGGGTAAAGTACTGGTGGGGACAGGTCTGTCACTGCATAACACTGGGGTACAGTACTGGTGAGGACAGGTCTGTCACTATCACACTGGGGTACAGTACTGGTGGGGACAGGTCTGTCACTGTATAACACTGGGATACAGTACTGGTGGGGACAGGTCTGTCACTGTCTAACACTGGGGTAAAGTACTGGTGGGGACAGGTCTGTCACTGTATAACACTGGGGTACAGTACTGGTGAGGACAGGTCTGTCACGATCACACTGGGGTACAGTACTGGTGGGGAGAGGTCTGTCACTGTATAACACTGGGTTACAGTACTGGTGGGGACAGGTCTGTCACTGTATAACACTGGTGTACAGTACTGGTGGGGACAGGTCTGTCACTGTATAACGCTGGGGTACAGTACTGGTGGGGACAGGTCTGTCACTGTACAACACTGGGGTACAGTACTGGTGGGGACAGGTCTGTCAATGTATAACACTGGGGTCCAGTACCGGGGGGGACAGGTCTGTTACTGCATAACACTGGGGTACAGTACTGTTGAGGACAGGTCTGTCACTGTGTAACACTGGGATACAGTATTGGTGGGGACAGGTCTGTCACTGTATAACACTGGAGTGCAGTACTGGTGGAGACAGGTCTTTCACTGTGTAGCACTGGGGTACAGTACTGGTGGGGACAGGTTTGTCACTGTATAACACTGGGGTACAGTACTGGTGGGGACAGGTCTGTCACTGTAAAACACTGGGGTACAGGACTGGTGGGGACAGGTCTGTTACTGTAAAACACTGGAGTACAGTACTGGTGGGGACAGGTCTGTCACTGTATAACACTGGGGTACAGTACTGGTGGGTACAGGTCTGTCACTGTATAACACTGGGGTACAGTCCTGGTGGGGACAGGTCTGTCACTGTGTAACACTGGGGTACAGTCCTGGTGGGGACAGGTCTGTCACTGTGTAACACTGGGGTACAGTACTGGTGGGGACAGGTCTGTCACTTTATAACACTGGGGTACAGTACTGGTGGGTACAGGTCTGTCACTGTATAACACTTGTGTACAGTAGTGGTGGGGACAGGTCTGTTTCTATATAACACTGGGGTACAGTGCTGGTGGGGACAGGTCTGTCACTGTATAACACTGGGGTACAGTACTGGTGGGGACAGGTATGTCACTGTATAACACTGGGGTACAGTACTGGTGGGGACAGGTCTGTCACTGTATAACACTGGGTTACAGTACTGTTGGGGACAGGTCTGTCACTGTATAACACTGGGGGACAGTACTGGTGGGGAGAGGTCTGTCACTGTATAACACTGTGGTACAGTACTGGTGGGGCAGGTCTGTCACTGTATAACGCTGGGGTACAGTACTGGTGAGGACAGGTCTGTCACTGTAGAACACTGGGGTACAGTCCTGGTGGGTACAGGTCTGTCACTGTGTAACACTGGGGTACAGTACTGGTGGGGACAGGTCTGTCACTGTATAACACTGGGGTACAGTACTGGTGGGGACAGGTCTGTCACTGAAGAACACTGGGGTACAGTACTGGTGGGGACAGGTCTGTCACTGTATAATACTGGGGAACAGTACTGGTGGGGACAGGTCTGTCACTGTATAACACTGGGGTACAGTACTGGTGGGGACAGGTCTGTCACTATATAACACTGGGGTACAGTCCTGGTGGGGACAGGTCTGTCACTGTGTAACACTGGGGTACAGTCCTGGTGGGGACAGGTCTGTCACTGTGTAACACTGGGGTACAGTACTGGTGGGGACAGGTCTGTCACTTTATAACACTGGGGTGCAGTACTGGTGGGTACAGGTCTGTCACTGTATAACACTTGTGTACAGTAGTGGTGGGGACAGGTCTGTCTCTATATAACACTGGGGTACAGTGCTGGTGGGGACAGGTCTGTCACTGTATAACACTGGGGTACAGTACTGGTGGGGACAGGTATGTCACTGTATAACACTGGGGTACAGTACTGGTGGGGACAGGTCTGTCACTGTATAACACTGGGGTACAGTACTGGTGGGGACAGGTCTGTCACTGTATAATACTGGGGAACAGTACTGGTGGGGACAGGTCTGTCACTGTATACCACTGCGGTACAGTACTGGTGGGGCAGGACTGTCACTGTAAAACACTGGAGTACAGTACTGGTGGGGACAGGTCTGTCACTGTCTAACACTGGGGTAAAGTACTGGTGGGGACAGGTCTGTCACTATAACACTAGGATACAGTACTGGTGGGGACAGGTCTGTCACTGTGTAACACTGGGGTACAGTACTGGTGGGGACGGGTCTGTCACTGTGTATCACTGGGGTACAGTACTGGTGGGGACAGGTCTGTCACTGTATAACGCTGGGGTACAGTACTGGTGGGGACAGGTCTGTCAATGTATCACACTGGGGTCCAGTACCGGGGGGGACAGGTCTGTTACTGCATAACACTGGGGTACAGTACTGTTGAGGACAGGTCTGTCACTGTGTAACACTGGGATACAGTATTGGTGGGGACAGGTCTGTCACTGTATAACACTGGAGTGCAGTACTGGTGGAGACAGGTCTGTCACTGTGTAGCACTGGGGTACAGTACTGGTGGGGACAGGTTTGTCACTGTATAACACTGGGGTACAGTACTGGTGGGGACAGGTCTGTCACTGTAAAACACTGGGGTACAGGACTGGTGGGGACAGGTCTGTTACTGTAAAACACTGGAGTACAGTACTGGTGGGGACAGGTCTGTCACTGTATAACACTGGGGTACAGTACTGGTGGGGACAGGTCTGTCACTGTATAACACTGGGGTACAGTCCTGGTGGGGCAGGTCTGTCACTGTAAAACACTGGAGTACAGTACTGGTGGGGACAGGTCTGTCACTGTCTAACACTGGGGAACAGTACTGGTGGGGACAGGTCTGTCACTGTATACCACTGCGGTACAGTACTGGTGGGGCAGGTCTGTCACTGTAAAACACTGGAGTACAGTACTGGTGGGGACAGGTCTGTCACTGTCTAACACTGGGGTAAAGTACTGGTGGGGACAGGTCTGTCACTGTGTAACACTGGGGTACAGTCCTGGTGGGGACAGGTCTGTCACTGTGTAACACTGGGGTACAGTACTGGTGGGGACAGGTCTGTCACTTTATAACACTGGGGTACAGTACTGGTCGGTACAGGTCTGTCACTGTATAACACTTGTGTACAGTAGTGGTGGGGACAGGTCTGTCTCTATATAACACTGGGGTACAGTGCTGGTGGGGACAGGTATGTCACTGTATAACACTGGGGTACAGTACTGGTGGGGACAGGTCTGTCACTGTATAACACTGGGTTACAGTACTGGTGGGGACAGGTCTGTCACTGTATAACACTTGTGTACAGTAGTGGTGGGGACAGGTCTGTCACTGTATAACACTGGGGTACAGTACTGGTGGGGACAGGTATGTCACTGTATATCACTGGGGTACAGTACTGGTGGGGACAGGTCTGTCACTGTATAACACTGGGTTACAGTACTGGTGGGGACAGGTCTGTCACTGTATAACACTGGGGGACAGTACTGGTGGGGAGAGGTCTGTCACTGTATAACACTGTGGTACAGTACTGGTGGGGCAGGTCTGTCACTGTATAACGCTGGGGTACAGTACTGGTGAGGACAGGTCTGTCACTGTAGAACACTGGGGTACAGTCCTGGTGGGTACAGGTCTGTCACTGTGTAACACTGGGGTACAGTACTGGTGGGGACAGGTCTGTCACTGTATAACACTGGGGTACAGTACTGGTGGGGACAGGTCTGTCACTGAAGAACACTGGGGTACAGTACTGGTGGGGACAGGTCTGTCACTGTATAATACTGGGGAACAGTACTGGTGGGGACAGGTCTGTCACTGTATACCACTGCGGTACAGTACTGGTGGGGCAGGTCTGTCACTGTAAAACACTGGAGTACAGTACTGGTGGGGACAGGTCTGTCACTGTCTAACACTGGGGTAAAGTACTGGTGGGGACAGGTCTGTCACTGTATAACACTGGGGTACAGTACTGGTGGGGACAGGTCTGTCACTGTGTAACACTGGGGTACAGTACTGGTGGGGACGGGTCTGTCACTGTAACACTGGGGTACAGTACTGGTGGGGACAGGTCTGTCACTGTATAACACTAGGGTACAGTACTGGTGGGGACAGGTCTGTCACTGTATAACACTGGGGTACAGTACTGGTGGGGACAGGTCTGTCACTGTATAACACTGGGGTACAGTACTGATGGGGACAGGTCTGTCACTGTGTAACACTGGGGTACAGTACTGGTGGGGACAGGTCTGTCACTGTATAACACTGGGGTACAGTACTGGTGGGGACAGGTCTGTCACTGTATAACACTGGGGTACAGTACTGGTGAGGACAGGTCTGTCACTGTATAACACTGGGGTACAGTACTGGTGGGGACAGGTCTGTCACTGTATAACACTGAGGTACAGTACTGGTGAGGACAGGTCTGTCACTGTATAACACTGGGGTACAGTACTGGTGGGGACAGGTCTGTCACTGTATAACACTGGGGTACAGTACTGGTGGGGACAGGTCTGTCACTGTATAACACTGGGCTACAGTACTGGTGGGGACAGGTCTGTCACTGTATAACACTG
Source organism: Heterodontus francisci (assembly GCF_036365525.1). Classification (NCBI taxonomy): domain Eukaryota; kingdom Metazoa; phylum Chordata; class Chondrichthyes; order Heterodontiformes; family Heterodontidae; genus Heterodontus; species Heterodontus francisci. Next base: position 307,536 of record NW_027140509.1, read on the forward strand.
AGGTACAGTACTGGTGGGGACAGGTCTGTCACTGTATAACACTGGGGTACAGTACTGATGGGGACAGGTCTGTCACTGTGTAACACTGAGGTACAGTACTGGTGGGGACAGGTCTGTCACTGTATAACACTGGGGTACAGTACTGGTGGGGACAGGTCTGTCACTGTATAACACTGGGGTACAGTACTGGTGGGGACAGGTCTGTCACTGTGTAACACTGGGGTACAGTACTGGTGGGGACAGGTCTGTCACTGTATAACACTGGGGTACAGTACTGGTGGGGACAGGTCTGTCACTGTATAACACTGGGGTACAGTACTGATGGGGACAGGTCTGTCACTGTATAACACTGGGGTACAGTACTGGTGGGGACAGGTCTGTCACTGTATAACACTGGGGTACAGTACTGATGGGGACAGGTCTGTCACTGTGTAACACTGGGGTACAGTACTGATGGGGACAGGTCTGTCACTTTGTAACACTGGGGTACAGTACTGGTGGGGACAGGTCTGTCACTGTGTAACACTGGGGTACAGTACTGGTGAGGACAGGTCTGTCACTGTATAACACTGGGGTACAGTACTGGTGGGGACAGGTCTGTCACTGTATAACACTGGCGTACAGTACTGGTGGGGACAGGTCTGTCACTGTATAACACTGGGGTACAGTACTGGTGGGGACAGGTCTGTCACTGTATAACACTGGGGTACAGTACTGGTGGGGACAGGTCTGTCACTGTATAACACTGGGGTACAGTACTGGTGGGGACAGGTCTGTCACTGTATAACACTGGGGTACAGTCCTGGTGGGGACAGGTCTGTCACTGTGTAACACTGGGGTACAGTACTGGTGGGGACGGGTCTGTCACTGTAACACTGGGGTACAGTACTGGTGGGGACAGGTCTGTCACTGTATAACACTAGGGTACAGTACTGGTGGGGACAGGTCTGTCACTGTATAACACTGGGGTACAGTACTGGTGGGGACAGGTCTGTCACTGTATAACACTGGGGTACAGTACTGATGGGGACAGGTCTGTCACTGTGTAACACTGGGGTACAGTACTGGTGGGGACAGGTCTGTCACTGTATAACACTGGGGTACAGTACTGGTGGGGACAGGTCTGTCACTGTATAACACTGGGGTACAGTACTGGTGAGGACAGGTCTGTCACTGTATAACACTGGGGTACAGTACTGGTGGGGACAGGTCTGTCACTGTATAACACTGAGGTACAGTACTGGTGAGGACAGGTCTGTCACTGTATAACACTGGGGTACAGTACTGGTGGGGACAGGTCTGTCACTGTATAACACTGGGGTACAGTACTGGTGGGGACAGGTCTGTCACTGTATAACACTGGGCTACAGTACTGGTGGGGACAGGTCTGTCACTGTATAACACTGAGGTACAGTACTGGTGGGGACAGGTCTGTCACTGTATAACACTGGGGTACAGTACTGATGGGGACAGGTCTGTCACTGTGTAACACTGAGGTACAGTACTGGTGGGGACAGGTCTGTCACTGTATAACACTGGGGTACAGTACTGGTGGGGACAGGTCTGTCACTGTATAACACTGGGGTACAGTACTGGTGGGGACAGGTCTGTCACTGTGTAACACTGGGGTACAGTACTGGTGGGGACAGGTCTGTCACTGTATAACACTGGGGTACAGTACTGGTGGGGACAGGTCTGTCACTGTATAACACTGGGGTACAGTACTGATGGGGACAGGTCTGTCACTGTATAACACTGGGGTACAGTACTGGTGGGGACAGGTCTGTCACTGTATAACACTGGGGTACAGTACTGATGGGGACAGGTCTGTCACTGTGTAACACTGGGGTACAGTACTGATGGGGACAGGTCTGTCACTTTGTAACACTGGGGTACAGTACTGGTGGGGACAGGTCTGTCACTGTGTAACACTGGGGTACAGTACTGGTGAGGACAGGTCTGTCACTGTATAACACTGGGGTACAGTACTGGTGGGGACAGGTCTGTCACTGTATAACACTGGCGTACAGTACTGGTGGGGACAGGTCTGTCACTGTATAACACTGGGGTACAGTACTGGTGGGGACAGGTCTGTCACTGTATAACACTGGGGTACAGTACTGGTGGGGACAGGTATGTCACTGTATAACACTGGGGTACAGTACTGGTGGGGACAGGTCTGTCACTGTATAACACTGGGTTACAGTACTGGTGGGGACAGGTCTGTCACTGTATAACACTTGTGTACAGTAGTGGTGGGGACAGGTCTGTCACTGTATAACACTGGGGTACAGTACTGGTGGGGACAGGTATGTCACTGTATATCACTGGGGTACAGTACTGGTGGGGACAGGTCTGTCACTGTATAACACTGGGTTACAGTACTGGTGGGGACAGGTCTGTCACTGTATAACACTGGGGGACAGTACTGGTGGGGAGAGGTCTGTCACTGTATAACACTGTGGTACAGTACTGGTGGGGCAGGTCTGTCACTGTATAACGCTGGGGTACAGTACTGGTGAGGACAGGTCTGTCACTGTAGAACACTGGGGTACAGTCCTGGTGGGTACAGGTCTGTCACTGTGTAACACTGGGGTACAGTACTGGTGGGGACAGGTCTGTCACTGTATAACACTGGGGTACAGTACTGGTGGGGACAGGTCTGTCACTGAAGAACACTGGGGTACAGTACTGGTGGGGACAGGTCTGTCACTGTATAATACTGGGGAACAGTACTGGTGGGGACAGGTCTGTCACTGTATACCACTGCGGTACAGTACTGGTGGGGCAGGTCTGTCACTGTAAAACACTGGAGTACAGTACTGGTGGGGACAGGTCTGTCACTGTCTAACACTGGGGTAAAGTACTGGTGGGGACAGGTCTGTCACTGTATAACACTGGGGTACAGTACTGGTGGGGACAGGTCTGTCACTGTGTAACACTGGGGTACAGTACTGGTGGGGACGGGTCTGTCACTGTAACACTGGGGTACAGTACTGGTGGGGACAGGTCTGTCACTGTATAACACTAGGGTACAGTACTGGTGGGGACAGGTCTGTCACTGTATAACACTGGGGTACAGTACTGGTGGGGACAGGTCTGTCACTGTATAACACTGGGGTACAGTACTGATGGGGACAGGTCTGTCACTGTGTAACACTGGGGTACAGTACTGGTGGGGACAGGTCTGTCACTGTATAACACTGGGGTACAGTACTGGTGGGGACAGGTCTGTCACTGTATAACACTGGGGTACAGTACTGGTGAGGACAGGTCTGTCACTGTATAACACTGGGGTACAGTACTGGTGGGGACAGGTCTGTCACTGTATAACACTGAGGTACAGTACTGGTGAGGACAGGTCTGTCACTGTATAACACTGGGGTACAGTACTGGTGGGGACAGGTCTGTCACTGTATAACACTGGGGTACAGTACTGGTGGGGACAGGTCTGTCACTGTATAACACTGGGCTACAGTACTGGTGGGGACAGGTCTGTCACTGTATAACACTGAGGTACAGTACTGGTGGGGACAGGTCTGTCACTGTATAACACTGGGGTACAGTACTGATGGGGACAGGTCTGTCACTGTGTAACACTGAGGTACAGTACTGGTGGGGACAGGTCTGTCACTGTATAACACTGGGGTACAGTACTGGTGGGGACAGGTCTGTCACTGTATAACACTGGGGTACAGTACTGGTGGGGACAGGTCTGTCACTGTGTAACACTGGGGTACAGTACTGGTGGGGACAGGTCTGTCACTGTATAACACTGGGGTACAGTACTGGTGGGGACAGGTCTGTCACTGTATAACACTGGGGTACAGTACTGATGGGGACAGGTCTGTCACTGTATAACACTGGGGTACAGTACTGGTGGGGACAGGTCTGTCACTGTGTAACACTGGGGTACAGTACTGGTGGGGACGGGTCTGTCACTGTAACACTGGGGTACAGTACTGGTGGGGACAGGTCTGTCACTGTATAACACTAGGGTACAGTACTGGTGGGGACAGGTCTGTCACTGTATAACACTGGGGTACAGTACTGGTGGGGACAGGTCTGTCACTGTATAACACTGGGGTACAGTACTGATGGGGACAGGTCTGTCACTGTGTAACACTGGGGTACAGTACTGGTGGGGACAGGTCTGTCACTGTATAACACTGGGGTACAGTACTGGTGGGGACAGGTCTGTCACTGTATAACACTGGGGTACAGTACTGGTGAGGACAGGTCTGTCACTGTATAACACTGGGGTACAGTACTGGTGGGGACAGGTCTGTCACTGTATAACACTGAGGTACAGTACTGGTGAGGACAGGTCTGTCACTGTATAACACTGGGGTACAGTACTGGTGGGGACAGGTCTGTCACTGTATAACACTGGGGTACAGTACTGGTGGGGACAGGTCTGTCACTGTATAACACTGGGCTACAGTACTGGTGGGGACAGGTCTGTCACTGTATAACACTGAGGTACAGTACTGGTGGGGACAGGTCTGTCACTGTATAACACTGGGGTACAGTACTGATGGGGACAGGTCTGTCACTGTGTAACACTGAGGTACAGTACTGGTGGGGACAGGTCTGTCACTGTATAACACTGGGGTACAGTACTGGTGGGGACAGGTCTGTCACTGTATAACACTGGGGTACAGTACTGGTGGGGACAGGTCTGTCACTGTGTAACACTGGGGTACAGTACTGGTGGGGACAGGTCTGTCACTGTATAACACTGGGGTACAGTACTGGTGGGGACAGGTCTGTCACTGTATAACACTGGGGTACAGTACTGATGGGGACAGGTCTGTCACTGTATAACACTGGGGTACAGTACTGGTGGGGACAGGTCTGTCACTGTATAACACTGGGGTACAGTACTGATGGGGACAGGTCTGTCACTGTGTAACACTGGGGTACAGTACTGATGGGGACAGGTCTGTCACTTTGTAACACTGGGGTACAGTACTGGTGGGGACAGGTCTGTCACTGTGTAACACTGGGGTACAGTACTGGTGAGGACAGGTCTGTCACTGTATAACACTGGGGTACAGTACTGGTGGGGACAGGTCTGTCACTGTATAACACTGGCGTACAGTACTGGTGGGGACAGGTCTGTCACTGTATAACACTGGGGTACAGTACTGGTGGGGACAGGTCTGTCACTGTATAACACTGGGGTACAGTACTGGTGGGGACAGGTCTGTCACTGTATAACACTGGGGTACAGTACTGGTGGGGACAGGTCTGTCACTGTATAACACTGGGGTACAGTCCTGGTGGGGACAGGTCTGTCACTGTGTAACACTGGGGTACAGTACTGGTGGGGACGGGTCTGTCACTGTAACACTGGGGTACAGTACTGGTGGGGACAGGTCTGTCACTGTATAACACTAGGGTACAGTACTGGTGGGGACAGGTCTGTCACTGTATAACACTGGGGTACAGTACTGGTGGGGACAGGTCTGTCACTGTATAACACTGGGGTACAGTACTGATGGGGACAGGTCTGTCACTGTGTAACACTGGGGTACAGTACTGGTGGGGACAGGTCTGTCACTGTATAACACTGGGGTACAGTACTGGTGGGGACAGGTCTGTCACTGTATAACACTGGGGTACAGTACTGGTGAGGACAGGTCTGTCACTGTATAACACTGGGGTACAGTACTGGTGGGGACAGGTCTGTCACTGTATAACACTGAGGTACAGTACTGGTGAGGACAGGTCTGTCACTGTATAACACTGGGGTACAGTACTGGTGGGGACAGGTCTGTCACTGTATAACACTGGGGTACAGTACTGGTGGGGACAGGTCTGTCACTGTATAACACTGGGCTACAGTACTGGTGGGGACAGGTCTGTCACTGTATAACACTGAGGTACAGTACTGGTGGGGACAGGTCTGTCACTGTATAACACTGGGGTACAGTACTGATGGGGACAGGTCTGTCACTGTGTAACACTGAGGTACAGTACTGGTGGGGACAGGTCTGTCACTGTATAACACTGGGGTACAGTACTGGTGGGGACAGGTCTGTCACTGTATAACACTGGGGTACAGTACTGGTGGGGACAGGTCTGTCACTGTGTAACACTGGGGTACAGTACTGGTGGGGACAGGTCTGTCACTGTATAACACTGGGGTACAGTACTGGTGGGGACAGGTCTGTCACTGTATAACACTGGGGTACAGTACTGATGGGGACAGGTCTGTCACTGTATAACACTGGGGTACAGTACTGGTGGGGACAGGTCTGTCACTGTATAACACTGGGGTACAGTACTGATGGGGACAGGTCTGTCACTGTGTAACACTGGGGTACAGTACTGATGGGGACAGGTCTGTCACTTTGTAACACTGGGGTACAGTACTGGTGGGGACAGGTCTGTCACTGTGTAACACTGGGGTACAGTACTGGTGAGGACAGGTCTGTCACTGTATAACACTGGGGTACAGTACTGGTGGGGACAGGTCTGTCACTGTATAACACTGGCGTACAGTACTGGTGGGGACAGGTCTGTCACTGTATAACACTGGGGTACAGTACTGGTGGGGACAGGTCTGTCACTGTATAACACTGGGGTACAGTACTGGTGGGGACAGGTATGTCACTGTATAACACTGGGGTACAGTACTGGTGGGGACAGGTCTGTCACTGTATAACACTGGGTTACAGTACTGGTGGGGACAGGTCTGTCACTGTATAACACTTGTGTACAGTAGTGGTGGGGACAGGTCTGTCACTGTATAACACTGGGGTACAGTACTGGTGGGGACAGGTATGTCACTGTATATCACTGGGGTACAGTACTGGTGGGGACAGGTCTGTCACTGTATAACACTGGGTTACAGTACTGGTGGGGACAGGTCTGTCACTGTATAACACTGGGGGACAGTACTGGTGGGGAGAGGTCTGTCACTGTATAACACTGTGGTACAGTACTGGTGGGGCAGGTCTGTCACTGTATAACGCTGGGGTACAGTACTGGTGAGGACAGGTCTGTCACTGTAGAACACTGGGGTACAGTCCTGGTGGGTACAGGTCTGTCACTGTGTAACACTGGGGTACAGTACTGGTGGGGACAGGTCTGTCACTGTATAACACTGGGGTACAGTACTGGTGGGGACAGGTCTGTCACTGAAGAACACTGGGGTACAGTACTGGTGGGGACAGGTCTGTCACTGTATAATACTGGGGAACAGTACTGGTGGGGACAGGTCTGTCACTGTATACCACTGCGGTACAGTACTGGTGGGGCAGGTCTGTCACTGTAAAACACTGGAGTACAGTACTGGTGGGGACAGGTCTGTCACTGTCTAACACTGGGGTAAAGTACTGGTGGGGACAGGTCTGTCACTGTATAACACTGGGGTACAGTACTGGTGGGGACAGGTCTGTCACTGTGTAACACTGGGGTACAGTACTGGTGGGGACGGGTCTGTCACTGTAACACTGGGGTACAGTACTGGTGGGGACAGGTCTGTCACTGTATAACACTAGGGTACAGTACTGGTGGGGACAGGTCTGTCACTGTATAACACTGGGGTACAGTACTGGTGGGGACAGGTCTGTCACTGTATAACACTGGGGTACAGTACTGATGGGGACAGGTCTGTCACTGTGTAACACTGGGGTACAGTACTGGTGGGGACAGGTCTGTCACTGTATAACACTGGGGTACAGTACTGGTGGGGACAGGTCTGTCACTGTATAACACTGGGGTACAGTACTGGTGAGGACAGGTCTGTCACTGTATAACACTGGGGTACAGTACTGGTGGGGACAGGTCTGTCACTGTATAACACTGAGGTACAGTACTGGTGAGGACAGGTCTGTCACTGTATAACACTGGGGTACAGTACTGGTGGGGACAGGTCTGTCACTGTATAACACTGGGGTACAGTACTGGTGGGGACAGGTCTGTCACTGTATAACACTGGGCTACAGTACTGGTGGGGACAGGTCTGTCACTGTATAACACTGAGGTACAGTACTGGTGGGGACAGGTCTGTCACTGTATAACACTGGGGTACAGTACTGATGGGGACAGGTCTGTCACTGTGTAACACTGAGGTACAGTACTGGTGGGGACAGGTCTGTCACTGTATAACACTGGGGTACAGTACTGGTGGGGACAGGTCTGTCACTGTATAACACTGGGGTACAGTACTGGTGGGGACAGGTCTGTCACTGTGTAACACTGGGGTACAGTACTGGTGGGGACAGGTCTGTCACTGTATAACACTGGGGTACAGTACTGGTGGGGACAGGTCTGTCACTGTATAACACTGGGGTACAGTACTGATGGGGACAGGTCTGTCACTGTATAACACTGGGGTACAGTACTGGTGGGGACAGGTCTGTCACTGTATAACACTGGGGTACAGTACTGATGGGGACAGGTCTGTCACTGTGTAACACTGGGGTACAGTACTGATGGGGACAGGTCTGTCACTTTGTAACACTGGGGTACAGTACTGGTGGGGACAGGTCTGTCACTGTGTAACACTGGGGTACAGTACTGGTGAGGACAGGTCTGTCACTGTATAACACTGGGGTACAGTACTGGTGGGGACAGGTCTGTCACTGTATAACACTGGCGTACAGTACTGGTGGGGACAGGTCTGTCACTGTATAACACTGGGGTACAGTACTGGTGGGGACAGGTCTGTCACTGTATAACACTGGCGTACAGTACTGGTGGGGACAGGTCTGTCACTGTATAACACTGGCGTACAGTACTGGTGGGGACAGGTCTGTCACTGTATAACACTGGGGTACAGTACTGGTGGGGACAGGTCTGTCACTGTATAACACTGGCGTACAGTACTGGTGGGGACAGGTCTGTCACTGTATAACACTGGGGTACAGTACTGGTGGGGACAGGTCTGTCACTGTATAACACTGGGGTACAGTACTGCTGGGTACTGGTCTGTCACTGTGTAACACTAGGGTACAGTACTGGTGGGGACAGGTCTGTCACTGTACAACACTGGGGTACAGTACTGGTGGGGACAGGTCTGTCACTGTATAACACTAGGGTACAGTACTGGTGGGGACAGGTCTGTCACTGTATAACACTGGGGTACAGTACTGGTGGGGACAGGTCTGTCACTGTGTAACACTGGGGTACAGTACTGGTGAGGACAGGTCTGTCACTGTATAACGCTGGGGTACAGTACTGGTGGGGACAGGTCTGTCACTGTATAACACTGGGGTACAGTACTGGTGGGGACAGGTCTGTCACTGTATAACACTGGGGTACAGTACTGATGGGGACAGGTCTCTCACTGTGTAACACTGGGGTACAGTACTGGTGGGGACAGGTCTGTCACTGTATAACACTGGCGTACAGTACTGGTGGGGACAGGTCTGTCACTGTATAACACTGGGGTACAGTACTGGTGGGGACAGGTCTGTCACTGTATAACACTGGCGTACATTAGTGACGGGTGCTGTCCTGTGTACCCTCACCGTCCGCTGTGCTGTTTGACTGCCTATCCCTGCCTAATAATTAGAAAGTAGGGTCTCTTCTTCACAGGACCTTCCAACTTTTTTGAATTTGTGCTGGATTTCTGTCCAGTTATCATGAGGAGTTGTTTCCATCCCCCGCCCCCCCTGTTGATTTTGGGGTAAAGTGGTCTTTTGCGACAGTGTAGTGTAAAGTTGACATTGGTTCGTGCTCGTGGGCGATCGCTCAGTATTTGCACGTATCCCCTCGCTCTGTTGTCATCCTTTACTGATGTCCCCAGGGAGGACAGAGCTCCTAAGAGTTTCCACTGAAAATATTCACACTTCTCACGCCTGGCGTACTGTTTTCGGGTTGCTTTACTCTGCATCTCATTCAGCCTGCACCTGAAAAAAAATAGAACATGCTGAAAATACTCAGCGTCTGTGGAGAGTGGAACCCAGTTAATGTTTCAGCTTTGTGACCTTTCCTCAGAACTCCATTTTTTTTTAGATGGCCTTTTTCCCCCAGGCCCCTTTTATATTTTTCACGTCGAGGGGGCCTTTATTCCTCAGGCCCGCCTTTACATACATATTTACAGTTTTAAAAGAACTTTATTAAAACCAGATAAATAAACAAAAAACTCAAAATGCCATTCTCGGCGTCGACGATGCACTCCAGTCCCTGCGGTGCCCACCGGCCGCGGAAGGCCTCAAGCTGCTTCTCCAGGGACACCCGGGCGCGAACGTAACCGCGGAAGAGGGGCAGGCAAACGGGGAGGACGGACCCCCCGACGGCCCGCAACCTGGACCTGTGAATTGCCACCTTGGCCAGGCCCAGGAGCAGACCGACGAGGAGATCCTCTTCCCGGCCCAAGCCCCTCCGCACCGGGTGCCCAAAGATCAGGAGCGTGGGACTGAAGTGCAGCCAGAATTTGAGGAGCAGCCCCTTCAGATACTCAAATAGGGGCTGCAACCTCGCACACTCCGTATATACGTGGAACACGGACTCGTCCAGGCCGCAGAAAGTACAGGTGGCCTGGGAGTCCGTGAACCTACTTAAAAGCCTATTGCATGGGACTGCTCTGTGCAGCACCCTCCACCCCAGGTCCCTGATGTAAAGGGGGAAGACTCCCGCGTAGAGAGACCTCCATCGGGGTTTCCCCTCGCCGCCAGATGGCAACGCGGACCGCCAGGGCGTGTCCGGCCGGCTGACGAGGGCGAGGAAGTGGAAAGTGTGCAGGAGCAGCCCATGCAGGAAACCCCTCCACGCCGATTGGAATGGCACGGAGGGCATTTCCGAGAGGCGGCTCGGGTTGTGCGGGACTGGCTCCCGAGGAGGGTTTCGCTCCGCACTCCCGAGCCCCCTCGCCACCCGCAGTGAGGGGCGTCCCGGGAGTTTTGGCTACTCCTCCGCCCGCCGGACTGTCCCTGGAGTCAGCCGCCCGGACAGCCGAGGCGCTCTCCTCCGCCGGTGGGGGAGCGCCCTGACTGGAGGCGACCATGTTCCAGACTCGGAATAGATCTCGGTAAAAGACAGGCAACTTTCTCAGAGAGGCGCGGCTAACGGACTCCACCGGGAGCTGCGTGTCGTCTTGAAGGCAGTGACACTGGCGGAAAAAATACGTCGCCAGCGCACACCATCTGGGAGGACGCTCGACGTACAGGTATGTCTGCAGGGTCCGAAGGCGGAGAGTCACAGCCTGGGTGCGGACGCACACCAGCGACTGGCCGCCCTCCTTTTCGGGAGACTCAGGACCGCGGCAGAGACCCAGTGTTTCCTCTTGCCCCAGAAGAAATCGACAAGTTTCTTCTGGATCTTGGTGGCAAATACTGGGGGCGGGGCCAAAGTGACCAACCGGTACCACAGCATGGAGGCCACAGTTGGTTTATGACCAGCGCTCGGCCCCTGTAGGAAAGCACTCGGAGCAGTCCTGTCCAGCGCCCCAGCCGAGCGGTGACTTTCGCCTCCAACTCTTGCCAGTTTGCCGGCCAGGCTTCCTCAGCGGGGCTAAGGTGGACTCCCAGATAGAGGAGGTGCGTGGTGCTCCACGCAAAAGGTATCATCTCCTCCGGCAGGGAGTCCACCCGCCACTGACCCACCAGGAGTCCGGAACATTTCTCCCAATTGATCCTCGTGGAGGACGCGGCAGAAAAGGTCTGCTGGCAGTCGCGCATCCTCCGCAAGTCAACGGGATCTGTGATCGCGACGAGCACGTCGTCGGCGTAAGCCGAGAGGATGACCCGCATGGCTGGCTCGCGCAGAGCCAATTCCGTCAACCTCCTGCGAAGCAGGCACAGGAAGGGCTCCACGCAGATGGTATACAATTGGCCGGACATGGGGCACCCCTGACGCACTCCTCTCCCAAAGCGAAGGGGTGCCGTCAAGGACCCGTTAACTTTGACTGGACACTCTGGGGCGGCGTATAAAAGTCGGACCCGGGCCACGAAATGCGGCTGGAGTCCGAAAGCGCGCAGAGTCCCGAAAAGGTATTCGTGATCCACCCTGTCGAACGCCTTCTCCTGATCGAGGGAGAGAAAGGCGGCCGACTGACCAGTCCTCTGGGAAAGATGGATCAGGTCCCTGACCAGGTGGATGTTGTCCTGGATGGACCGGCCCGGGACCGTGTAGGACTGGTCGGGGTGGATCATGTGGGCCAGCACGGAGCCCAGGCGGGTAGACATAGCCCGGGCAAAGATCTTATAATCCGTGCTGAGGAGGGAGACCGGACGCCAGTTTTTAAGCAGGCGGAGATCGCCCCTCTTCGGCAGCAGGACGATGACCGCCCTGCGCCACGAGAGGGGCATCTCCCCGGTCACCAGGCTTTCCCCCAGGACCCGTGCGTAATCGTCCCCCAGGACATCCCAGAACGCCCTGAGGAACTTCACGGTCAACCCATCCAGCCCTGGGGATTTGCCCCTTGAGAGCTGGTGGAGGGCGCCAGTCAGCTCCACCAACGTGAGCGGAGCCTCCAATCCTTCGGCGCCCTCTGGGCTGACCTGCGGCAGGTCCTCCCACAAAACTCTGCGCGCATACTCGCTGGACGGATCCGGAGAGAACAACGCACTATAATAAGTTTGGACCAGGAGGCCCATTCCCTCCGGATCCGTGATGGAGGATCCGTCGTCGGCCAGCAGCTCGACGAGCTGCTTACGGACCCCCCGCCATTTTTCCAGCGAGTAGAAGAAGGGTGAGGCGCGGTCCAAATCTTCCAGGATCTGGATCCTCGACCTCACGTACGCGCCTTGGGACCCTATGAGCTGCAGGTCCCTCAGCGCGCCCTTCTTCTCTTTGTACGCCTGCCACAGGGCCGGGTCCACGACGGCATTACCGAGGCGGGACTCCAAGTCGAGCACCTCCCTCTCAAGGCGCCCGATCTCGGCTTCCCGCCTCTTGGTCGACCCCTTCGTGTACTCCTGACAGAAGACGCGGATGTGAGTCTTGCCCACATCCCACCATAGCTTCAAGGAGGGGAAGCCCCCCTGCTTCCTTCTCCAGTCGGTCCAGAATCGACAGAACGAGTCCCGAAATCGCTTGTCCTCCAGCAGCCGGTTGTTAAAGTGCCAGTACGCGGACCTCGCCCGCCTGCGGAGCGGAGTAAACTCCGCCCACACCAGGTGGTCCGAGCACAGCACCAGCCGCATGGAGGCCGCCGAGACGCGGGAGATGTACGCCTGCGAAATGTAGAGGCGGTCGATTCGGGACCCTCCTCCTCCAGACCTCCACGTGAAGGCGCTGGAGTCGGGATGGAGATTCTGCCAGACGTCCACCAAGTTAAGGGAGCTGATCAGTCCCCTCAACTTCTCCACCGACGCTTGGCCGCGCTGGGGACCGGAGCGATCCCCCACCTCGAGGGTGCAGTTAAAATCCCCCCTGAGGATGATGCACTCGCCGCTATCGATGGAGCTCAAGAGAGCAGACACTTCTTCAAAGAAGTGAGCTTGCAATGTGCCGGGCCTGGGCGCGTACACGTTCACAAAGTGGAGCGGCACGCTACCCAGGCGAACGGCGAGGTGGAGCAAGCGGCCCGGCACTAGCTCCTTGACCCCCAAGATCTCCGGTTGAAAAGTCGGGGCCAACAAGATAGCCACCCCACTAGAAATAGGGGTGAGGTGACCCATGTAGACCCCACCCTGCCACTCCAGGAGCCAGGTGGCTTCGTCTCCCGGAACGGTGTGGGTTTCCTGCAGAAAGCTCACCGCGTATCTCTCTTCCCTAAGGACTGAGAAATTGTGAAATCTGCGGTGAGACCCCCTGCTGCCGTTGATGTTGAGGCTGGCTATGGTTATCTTCATGTCAAAGGTACTTAAAACCCGTCACCAACACCTCACTGTGAGGAGGGAGTGGAAGTGCACCTGGCCCTCCACTCCCCCAGCAACTCATTGAGGAACACATTAAAACGGCGCCTCTCAACCAGTTTCACGCCTGCGCGCTTGCCCGCTATCTTAAGGGCAGTACGGACGGACTGGATGATCAGCGCCAGATTCGACCAACGGTCGAGGGCCAGCTGAACCTTATTGCGGCAGCCCCTGCAAACCGCGAGGAAATCCCGGAGTTCCGCCGTGGGGATGAGAGGAGATTCGGTGGGAGGCACGAGGGACTCCACCACCTCACTGGCGATGGAATCAAGATCATCCTCCGTGCCCCGCACCGAATCCCCATCCTCCTCCGGGTCGTCACAGCCAGTGGCCGACACATCCACCACACACGGTGGGGCGGACATCCCGGCCGCGCCAGCTGGTTCTGCCTCCGTCACGATCCCACCCCCAGGATCGATGGCGGAGGAGTCCTCTCTGGGTTTTCCTGTGAAACTGGAGCCTGTGGGCGCCAGCAGTTCAGGACCCCCCTCCACCTCCGTCCCCAGGCCAATGAGTGGTCCAGGGGAGACAGAAGTTCCCGACTCCGGAAATCCAGCCGGAGCCGAGACCGGAGGCGGAGAGAGGAGGCCATCTCCCGCTCCGCCAGCACCCACAGGTCCAGCAGATGGGGCAGCATTCTCTGTTATAACCGGGTCGGGTGTCTCCTGGTTGGTGGTGGACTCCGGCTGGGAGGGCCGACCCTCTGGGGCCTCGCCCTCCCCTTCACTCAGGGCACCCGACCCAGTAGCAGTGGCAGAATGGGTGGCGTCCTCAGGCTCCCCCACCACAAGCAGGACCCCACTTACTCTTTCAGTAGGGGCCTCATGTAGCGGGGCCTTCCCCTCCCCTCCATCCTGAGGAATAGGGAGCTCCTCCCCGGACTTTGTAGCCTTGGTGGTGGCGGTAGGGGAAACCTGGGGACCCGAAACAGGAGACAGCTCCCCTCCAACAGATGGGCCCTGCGCCTCAGGGCCCTGTGTTATTTCTGTGGAGGGGTGCCTTCTTCTCTTTCTCCCACTAGGGCGCAGAGGCTCAGAGACCTCCATGTCATCAGAGGCCTCCGCACCCTCCTTTTTAGTCACCCTGGGCCTGAGCCCAGCCCTGGGACAGGTGGATTCCATGAGAACGGGCTTTGGGCTGAGCTCAGACTCGGGTTGTTTCAATGTGTCCAGGGGACGCGCCTCTTGATGTTTCTTTTGCCTCCGTGTCTTCTTTCCACTCGGACGGGCACTCCCCTCCCCGCTGGAGGCTGTGAAAACCACAGCCTCCGGAACCGACTGAGCGGTGTCTGTTGGATGTGTGGGGGGAGTGTGAGGAGGTGCTGTGGAACGAAACAGCTGAGGTGGAGCTGGCGGCCGGGAGATTGGGGCAGTTCTTACGAACATGCCCCACCCCCTTGCAGACGTGGCACCGCGCCCCGTCCGAGGTCCAAAAGACGCGGTAGGCCGTCCCCTGGAACTCCACATTAAATTGGCCATCCGTGTCCTCCTCCCGCGCCAGCTGCATAAATAACTGGCGGCGGAAGGAGTAGACATGTTGGAGGCTGTGTTCCCGCAGACCAAGCCGGACTGGGGTGATCCCCGACCTCACCTCCCACAGATGGTGCAGGTGGGGGAGGAGGAGCTCACTGGGAATGAAGGGTGGGATGTTGGACAACATTATCCGATGCGCAGTGGCCCCCAGAGGGTCCACTGGCAGGAAGGTCCCCCCCACAGTGAGCCCTTTACTCAGGGCCAGGGACACCGCCCGCTCGGTCTTCAAAAAGAACACAGCCTTCCCATACATCTTTGAGGCCGCAACAATGGCCGAGGGGCCGACAACCTTGGCCATTGCCTTTACGCAGGCCTCAATAGACATGTTGGGGTGGGGATAGTTCTTCACCCCATGGCTGGATGTTAGCAATTTAAAGAGTGACGGGGCCACGTGGGCAGCCACAGAAGCTGCAGCTGCATCGGGAGTAGAGGGCCCCGCCACCGGTGATGAAGGGCTTGCCATGGGTCTAAGAGCTAAACCCACCCCAAATTGTGGGCTTGTACACCAAATATCAGCGATTCACTGAAAATATTGAATATGTATTAAAAACAAGCAAACAAACAACAGGTTAGTGGAGAGGCTGAGGTAATAGAGGAGAGGCAAAGGCAGGCTGGAAGGGATGACTTGCTTTCTGGAGGTGGTGCACACAGTACACTTAAAACAGTCTTTGAACTTGGTCTTGTGGTTGGGGGAGTCGTCTTCACCTGGGTCAGCTGAAGCTGCCCAGGCACTATCTATCCCCTTCCGTCTGTTTAGCTGGGCAGCTTCAGCTGACCCAGGCTTGGCAATTGGGGTGGGGAGGGAGCTTCCCTGTGTGCTTTTGCAGCAGCACAGACTCCTGTTGAATTGGCAGCCCCACCCCTTGTTGTTCCAGCCACTTGTTCCTCCCCCAACAGTCCAAAGTAAATTACTGGTGTTCAGCACCCACCTCCAGACAAAGCCTTGTTTCCAAAAAATGTCTCTTTCTTCTCTTTAATGGAGATTGTTGTTGAAGTTTCACCTCTGCTTAGTTGTAGCTGCTCTCCCTTGCTCAGCGCAGCTCCTCTCTCCACCTCTGCAACCTCCAACTGTCAGCTGAGACTCGTTGCCGCAATTAGCAGTCATCCCCAGTTTTTTTTTTCTTTTTTTTTCTTTCTAACCCCGTACTGTACCTGTCCTGGGAGTGTTTGATGGGGACAGTGTAGAGGGGAGCTTTACTCTGTATCTAACCCCCGTACTGTACCTGTCCTGGGGAGTGTTTGATGGGGACTGTGTAGAGGGAGCTTTACTCTGTATCTAACCCCCGTGCTGTACCTGTCCTGGGGAGTGTTTGATGGGGACTGTGTAGAGGGGAGCTTTACTCTGTATCTAACACCCGTACTGTACCTGTCCTGGGGAGTGTTTGATGGGGACTGTGTAGAGGGGAGCTTTACTCTGTATCTAACACCCGTACTGTACCTGTCCTGGGGAGTGTTTGATGGGGACAGTGTAGAGGGAGCTTTACTCTGTATCTAACCCCGGTACTGTACCTGTCCTGGGGAGTGTTTGATGGGGACAGTGTAGAGGGAGCTTTACTCTGTATCGAACCCCGTACTGTACCTGTCCTGGGGAGTGTTTGATGGGGACTGTGTAGAGGGAGCTTTACTCTGTATCTAACCCCGGTACTGTACCTGTCCTGGGGAGTGTTTGATGGGGACAGTGTAGAGGGAGCTTTACTCTGTATCTAACCCCGTACTGTACCTGTCCTGGGGAGTGTTTGATGGGGACAGTGTAGAGGGAGCTTTACTCTGTATCTAACACCCGTACTGTACCTGTCCTGTGGAGTGTTTGATGGGACAATGTAGAGGGAGCTTTACTCTGTATCTAACCCCCGTACTGTACCTGTCCTGGGGAGTGTTTGATGGGGACTGTGTAGAGGGGAGCTTTACTCTGTATCTAACCCCCGTACTGTACCTGTCCTGGGGAGTGTTTGATGGGGACAGTGTAGAGGGAGCTTTACTCTGTATCGAACCCCGTACTGTACCTGTCCTGGGGAGTGTTTGATGGGGACTGTGTAGAGGGGAGCTTTACTCTGTATCTAACACCCGTACTGTACCTGTCCTGGGGAGTGTTTGATGGGGGACAGTGTAGAGGGAGCTTTACTCTGTATCTAACACCCGTACTGTACCTGTCCTGGGGAGTGTTTGATGGGGGACAGTGTAGAGGGAGCTTTACTCTGTATCTAACCCCCGTGCTGTACCTGTCCTGGGGAGTGTTTGATGGGGACTGTGTAGAGGGGAGCTTTACTCTGTATCTAACACCCGTACTGTACCTGTCCTGGGGAGTGTTTGATGGGGACTGTGTAGAGGGGAGCTTTACTCTGTATCTAACACCCGTACTGTACCTGTCCTGGGGAGTGTTTGATGGGGGACAGTGTAGAGGGAGCTTTACTCTGTATCTAACCCCGTACTGTACCTGTCCTGGGGAGTGTTTGATGGGGACAGTGTAGAGGGAGCTTTACTCTGTATCTAACCCCGGTACTGTACCTGTCCTGGGGAGTGTTTGATGGGGACAGTGTAGAGGGAGCTTTACTCTGTATCTAACCCCCGTGCTGTACCTGTCCTGGGGAGTGTTTTATGGGGACAGTGCAGAGGGAGCTTTACTCTGTATCTAACCCCCGTACTGTACCTGTCCTGGGAGTGTTTGATGGGGACAGTGTAGAGGGAGCTTTACTCTGTATCTAACCCCCGTACTGTACCTGTCCTGGGGAGTGTTTGATGGGGACAGTGTAGAGGGAGCTTTACTCTGTATCTAACCCCCCGTGCTGTACCTGTCCTGGGGAGTGTTTGATGGGGACAGTGTAGAGGGAGCTTTACTCTGTATCTAACCCCCGTACTGTACCTGTCCTGGGGAGTGTTTGATGGGGACAGTGTAGAGGGAGCTCCCACGTGCTGAATGACCTGATTAGCGGTTGCAGTGATATTGTCCGGGGATAAATGTCGATTCCAGGACACGGGAGAGAACAGGGTCTCCGGTGTAATAAAGGCTGGGCAGTCCTGTGTCGACTTACAGGTTGGGCTGCAGTTAACGAAGCTCACTTCTCATTCCAGGAAGGCGCTGTTTTCCCCCACACACACACCACCCCCCCCCCCCACCCCCACCCCCCCCCACCCCCGGAGGTGCGTTCGACGTCGCTCGTCCAGGAGGAAAAGCGGGAGAAGTCGTGGCGTTTCCCGGCGAAACAGCCTGCGCTCCGCCTGACACCGCACTTCCTGCAGGTAAGGGTCCACCGCTAATTGTTACAATGTGTTTTCCACCATGTTTCTTAATGACGTGTATGAATGAATAGAGCATTGCGTGAGCAGTCTTGTGGTTGACGGATGGTTATGTGAGAAAGAATCTTGCATTTCTGCAGCGCCTTTCGCAACCTGAGGATGTCCCTCCCGAAGCGCGACCCACCCTACGAAAGCCGTTTGAGGTGTTGTCACTGCTGTAATGTAGGAGATGCAGCAGCCAGCTTGCAGAAGCAAAAATGAGGACATGACTGTTTGTTTGTGAGTGATGTTAGTTGAGAGATAAATATTGCCCCAGAGCAGTGAACTCCCCCACCGCCCTCCTGACCTGCTCACGCCCTCCCCTTCCAGTCGTGGCTGTGCGATCTTTTACATCCACTTGAGAGAGCGGTGAGTCTCGGGTTAAATATCTCATCGAAAGGAAGCACCTCCAACTTCGCAGCACTCCCTCATTAATGCCTCTCCGACAGTGCAGCACTCCCTCAGTACTGACCCTCCGACAGCGCGGCGCTCCCTCAGTACTGACCCTCCGACAGTGTGGCCCTCCCTCAGTACTGACCCTCCGTCAGTGCAGCACTCCCTCAGTACTGACCCTCCGACAGTGCGGCACTCCCTCAGTACTGACCCTCCGACAGTGCGGCACTCCCTCAGTACTGACCCTCCGACAGTGCGGCGCTCCCTCAGTACTGACCCTCCGACAGTGTGGTCCTCCCTCAGTACTGACCCTCCGTCAGTGCGGCGCTCCCTCAGTACTGACCCTCCGACAGTGTGGCACTCCCTCAGTACTGACCCTCCGACAGTGCGCCGCTCACTCAGTACTGACCCTCCGTCAGTGCGGCACTCCCTCAGTACTGACCCTCCGACAGTGCGGCGCTCCCTCAGTACTGACCCTCCGACAGTGCGGTCCTCCCTCAGTACTGACCCTCCGTCAGTGCGGCGCTCCCTCAGTACTGACCCTCCGACAGTGTGGCACTCCCTCAGTACTGACCCTCCGACAGTGCGCCGCTCACTCAGTACTGACCCTCCCACAGTGCGGCACTCCCTCAGCACTGACCCTCCGTCAGTGCGGCGCTCCCTCAGTACTGACCCTCCGTCATTGCGGCGCTCCCTCAGTACTGACCCTCCGACAGTGCGGCGCTCCCTCAGCACTGACCCTCCGTCAGTGCGGCGCTCCCTCAGTACTGACCCTCCGTCAGTGCGGCGCTCCCTCAGTACTGATCCTCCCACAGTGCGGCGCTCCCTCAGTACTGACCCTCCGACAGTGCGGCGCTCCCTCAGTACTGACCCTCCGACAGTGCGGCGCTCCCTCAGTACTGACCCTCTGACAGTGCGGCGCTCCCTCAGTACTGACCCTCCGACAGTGAGGCACTCCCTCAGTACTGACCCTCCGACAGTGTGGCCCTCCCTCAGTACTGACCCTCCGACAGTGTGGCCCTCCCTCAGTACTGACCCTCCGACAGTGTGGCCCTCCCTCAGTACTGACCCTCCGACTGTGTGGCCCTCCCTCAGTACTGACCCTCCGACAGTGCGGCGCTTCCTCAGTACTGACCCTCCCACAGTGCGGCACTCCCTCAGCACTGACCCTCCGTCAGTGCGGCGCTCCCTCAGTACTGACCCTCCGACAGTGTGGCACTCCCTCAGTACTGACCCTCCGACAGTGCGCCGCTCACTCAGTACTGACCCTCCGTCAGTGCGGCGCTCCCTCAGTACTGACCCTCCCACAGTGCGGCACTCCCTCAGCACTGACCCTCCGACAGTGCGGCGCTCCCTCAGTACTAACCCTCTGACAGTGCGGCTCTCCCTCAGTACTGACCCTCCGACAGTGCGGCGCTCCCTCAGTACTGACCCTCCGACAGTGCGGCGCTCCCTCAGTACTGACCCTCCGACAGTGCGGCGCTCCCTCAGTACTGACCCTCCGACAGTGCGGCGCTCCCTCAGTACTGACCCTCCGACAGTGCAGCACTCCCTCAGTACTGACCCTCCGACAGTGCGGCACTCCCTCAGTATTGACCCTCCGACAGTGCAGCACTCCCTCAGTACTGACCCTCCGACAGTGCGGCGCTCCCTCAGTACTGACCCTCCGACAGTGCGGCGCTCCCTCAGTACTGACCCTCCGTCAGTGTGGCGCTCCCTCAGTACTGACCCTCCGACAGTGCGGAGCTCCCTCAGTACTGACCCTCCGACAGTGCGGAGCTCCCTCAGTACTGACCCTCCGACAGTGACGCGCTCCGTCAGTACTGACCCTCCGACAGTGCGGCGCTCCCTCAGTACTGACCCTCCGACAGTGCGGCGCTCCCTCAGTACTGACCCTCCGACAGTGCGGCGCTCCCTCTGTACTGGACTTGAAGTGTCAGCTTGATTTCTATGCTCGAGTCTCAGGAGCAGGGCACCGTGAGGGGTTACTGTACTCTTCACCGTGCTGGCTGTTGTACAGGCGATGGGTTATTGTAAGTGTTGTACAAACGAGGGGTTACTGTACTGTCCGCCCTGCTGGGTGTTTTACAGGCGAGGGGTTATTGTACTGTAATGAAGATAAAAAATGCTGGAAATACTCTGCAGATCTGGCAGCATTTGTGGAGAGAGAAGCAGAGTTAACGTTTCAGGTCAGTGACCCTTCAGAACTGGCATTTTTAGAAATGTAAGAGGTTATTTTTTTATTTATTTAGAGATACAGCACTGAAACAGGCCCTTCGGCCCACCAAGTCTGTGCCGACCATCAACCACCCATTTATACTAATCCTACATTAATCTCATATTCCTACCACATCCCCACCTTCCCTCAATTCCCCTACCACCTACCTATACTAGGGGCAATTTATAATGGCCAATTTACCTGTCAACCTGCAAGTCTTTGGCATAAGCAAGTAAAGCGGGGGTGGGGCAAGAGATAACAAAGGAGAAGCTGTAGATAGGACAAGGTCACAGAATAGCTGACCAGAAGGTCATGGAGCAAAGGCAAACAATATGTCAATGGTGAGTTGAAAGTCACAAAGCATTAGTACAGATAGGGTGTTAATGGACTGAAAATTGAACAGTTGCAAGTACAAACATGAAAAAAAAAACAGTGAGTAAGCAAACTGAACAAACTAAGATGAAATAAAATAAAATAAATACACAAAAATATAAAAAAAGGAAAAAGGAAAAAAACTAAAAATAAAAGTAAAATGCAGGGCCCGTCATTTTCTGAAATTATTGAATTCAATGTTCAGTCTGGCAGGCTGTAGTGTGCCTAATCGGTAAATGAGATGCTGTTCCTCGAGCTTGCGTTGATGTTCACTGGAACACTGCAGCAATCCCAGGACAGAGATGTGAGCATGAGAGCAGGGGGGAGTGTTGAAATGGCAAGCAACCGGAACCTTGGGGTCCTGCTTGCGGACTGAGCGGAGGTGTTCCGCAAAACGGTCACCCAGTCTGCGTTTGGTCTCCCCAATGTTGAGGAGACCACATTGTGAGCAGCGGATACAGTATACTACATTGAAAGAAGTACAAGTAAATCGCTGCTTCACCTGAAAGGAGTGTTTGGGGCCTGGGATAGTGAGGACAGAGAGGAGGTAAATGGGCAGGTATTACACCTCCTGCGATTGCAGGGGAAGGTGCCCTGGGACGGGGACGAGGTGGTGGGGGTAATGGAGGAGTGGACCAGGGTGTCGCGGAGGGACCGATCCCTTCGGAATGCTGACATGGGGAAGGGAGGGGAAGATGTGTTTGGTAGTGGCATCACGCTGGAGGTGGCGGAAATGGCGGAGGATGATCCTTTGGATATGGAGGCTGATGGGGTGGAAAGCGAGGACAAGGGAAACCCTGTTGCGGTTCTGGGAGGGAGGGGAAGGGGTGAGGGTAGTGGTGCAGGAAATGGGCGGACACGGTTGAGGGCCCTGTCAACCACCGTGGGGGGGAATCCTCGGTTGAGGAAAAAGGAACACATATCAGAAGAGCTGTTGTGGAAGGTAGCATCATCAGAGCAGATGTGTCGGAGATGGAGAAACTGGGATAATGGAATGGAGTCCTTACAGGAGGTAGGGTGTGAAGAAGTGTAGTCAAGGTAGCTGTGGGAGTCAGTGGGTTTATAATGGATATTAGTAGACAGCCTATCACCAGAGATAGAGACAGTAGTCGAGGAAGGGAAGGGAAGTTTCGGAGATGGACCATGTAAAGGTGAGAGAAGGGTGGAAATTAGAAGCAAAGTTGATAAAGTTTTCCAGTTTGTGATGGGAGCAGGAAACGACACCGATACAGTCATCAATGTACCGGAAAAAGAGTTGGGGGAGGGGGCCTGAGTAGGACTGGAACAAGAAATGTTTGACATATCCAACAAAAAGACAGGCATAACTAGGGCCCATGCGGGTACCCATAGCAACACCTTTTACTTGGAGGAAGTAAGTGGAGATTGAAGGAGATGTTGTTCAATGTGAGAACAAGTTCAGCCAAGTGGAGGAGGGTGGTGGTGGATGGGGACTGGTTGGGCCTCTGCTCAAGGAAGAAGTAGAGATCCCTAAAACTGTCCTGGTGGGGGATGGAGGTGTAGAGAGATTGGACGTTCGTAGTGTACTGTACACCGTGCTGGATGCTGTACAAGCAAGGGGTTATTGTACTGTACACTGTGAAGAGTGTTGCACAGGCGAGGGGTTATTGTACTGTACACTGTGCTGGCTGTTGTACAAGCAAGGGGTTATTGTACTGTACACTGTGCTGGATGTTGTACAAGCAAGGGGTTATTGTACTGCACACCGTGCTGGATGTTGTACAGGCGAGGGGTTATTGTACTGTACACTGTGATGAGTGTTGTACAAGCAAGGGGTTATTGTACTGTACACCGTGCTGGATGTTGTACAAGCAAGGGGTTATTGTACTGTACACCGTGCTGGATGTTGTAGAGGCGAGGGGTTATTTTACTGTACACTGTGATGAGTGTTGTACAGGCGAGGGGTTATTTTATTGCACACCGTGCTGGATGTTGTACAGGCGAGGGGTTATTGTACTGTACACTGTGATGAGTGTTGTACAGGTGAGGGGTTATTGTTCTGTACGTGGTGCTGAGTAGAGTACAGGCGTGGGGTTATTGTACTGTACATGGTGCAGAGTAGAGTATGGGGAGGGGTTATTGTACTGTACATGGTGCTGGGTAGACACAGGCGAGGGGTTGTTGTACTTTACATGGTGCTGCGCAGAGTACAGGCGAGGGGTTATTCTACTGTACATGGTGCTGAGTAGAGTACGGGTGAGGGGTTATTGTACTGTACATGGTTCTGAGTAGAGAACAGGCGAGGGGTTATTCTACTGTACATGGTGCTGAGTAGAGTACAGGCGAGGGGTTATTGTACTGCACATAGAGCTGAGAAGAGTACAGGCGAGGGGTTATTGTACTGTACATGGTGCTGAGTAGAGTACGGGGAGGGGTTATTTTAATGTACATGGTGCTGAGAAGAGTACAGGTGAGGGGTTATTGTACTGTACATGGTGCTGAGTAGAGTACAGGCGAGGGGTTATTGTACTGTACATGGTGCAGAGTAGAGTACAGGCGAGGGGTTATTGTACTGTACATGGTGCTGAGTAGATTACAGGCGAGGGGTTATTGTACTGGACATGGTGCTGGATAGAGTATGGGGAGGGGTTATTGTACTGTACATGGTGCTGAGTAGATTACAGGCGAGGGGTTGTTGTACTGTATATGGTGCAGGGTAGATTACAGGTGAGGGATTTTTGTACTGTGCATGGTTCTGAGTAGAGTACAGGTGAGGGGTTATTCTACTGTACATGGTGCTGAGTAGAGTACAGGCGAGGGGTTATTGTACTGCACATTGAGCTGAGAAGAGTACAGGCGAGGGGTTATTGTACTGTACATGGTGCTGAGTAGAGTATGGGGAGGGGTTATTGTAATGTACATGGTGCTGAGAAGAGTACAGGTGAGGGGTTATTGTACTGTACATGGTGCTGAGAAGAGTACAGGCGAGGGGTTATTGTACTGTACATGGTGCTGAGTAGAGTATGGGGAGGGGTTATTGTACTGTACATGGTGCTGAGAAGAGTACAGGCGAGGGGTTATTGTACTGTACATGGTGCTGAGTAGAGTACAGGCGAGGGGTTATTGTACTGTACATGGTGCTGAGAAGAGTACAGGTGAGGGGTTATTGTTCTGTACATGGTGCTGAGTAGAGTCCAGGCGAGGTGTTATTGCACTGTACATGGTGCGGAGTAGAGTACAGGTGAGGGATTATTGTACTGTACATGGTGCTGAGTAGAGTCCAGGCGAGGTGTTATTGCACTGTACATGGTGCGGAGTAGAGTACAGGCGAGGGGTTATTGTACTGTACATGGTGCTGAGTAGATTACAGGCGAGGGGTTATTGTACTGTACATGGTGCGGAGTAGAGTACAGGCGAGGGGTTATTGTACTGTACCTGGTGCTGAGTAGATTACAGGTGAGGGGTTATTGTACTGTACATGGTGCTGAGTAGAGTATAGGCGAGGGGTTATTGTACAGTACATGGTGCAGAGTAGAGTACAGGCAAGGGGTTATTGTACTGTACATGGTGCAGCGTAGAGTACGGGGAGGGGTTATTGTACTGTACATGGTGCAGAGTAGAGTACGGGGAGGGGTTATTGTACTGTACGTGGTGCAGCGTAGAGTACAGGGAGGGGTTATTGTACTGTACATGGTGCAGAGTAGAATACGGGGAGGGGTTATTGTACTGTACATGGTGTTGTGTAGAGTACGGGGAGGGGTTATTGTACTGTACATGGTGCTGGGTAGAGTACGGGGAGGGGTTATTGTACTGTACATGGTGCAGAGTAGAGTACAGGCGAGTGGTTATTGTACTGCACATGGTGCTGATTAGAGTACAGGCGAGGGGTTATTGTACTGTACATGGTGCAGAGTAGAGTACAGGCCAGGGGTTATTGTACTGTACATGGTGCTGAGTAGATTACAGGCGAGGGGTTATTGTACTGTACATGGTGCTGAGTAGAGTACAGGCGAGGGGTTTTTGTACTGTTCATGGTGCTGAGTAGAGTACAGGTGAGGGGTTATTCTACTGTATCTGGTGCAGAGTAGATTACAGGTGAGGGGTTATTCTACTGTATATGGTGCTGAGTAGAGTACAGGCAAGGGGTTATTGTACTGTACATGGTGCCGAGTAGAGTACATGCGAGGGGTTTTTGTACTGTACATGGTGCTGGGGAGAGTACGGGGAGGGGTTATTGTTCTGTACATGGTGCTGGGTAGAGTTCGGGGAGGGGTTATTGTACTGTACATGGTGCTGGGTAGAGTTCGGGGAGGGGTTATTGTACTGTACATGGTGCTGGGTAGAGTACGGGGAGGGGTTATTGTACTGTACATGGTGCTGAGTAGAGTACAGGCGAGGCGTTATTGTACTGTACATGGTGCTGAGTAGATTACAGGCGAGGGGTTATTGTACTGTACATGGTGCAGAGTAGAGTACAGGCGAGGGGTTATTGTACTGTGCATGGTGCTGAGTAGATTACAGGCGAGGGGTTATTGTACTGTACATGGTGCTGAGTAGAGTACAGGCGAGGGGTTTTTGTACTGTTCATGGTGCTGAGTAGAGTACAGGCGAGGGGTTATTCTACTGTATCTGGTGCAGAGTAGATTACAGGTGAGGGGTTATTATACTGTACATGGTGCTGAGTAGAGTACAGGCAAGGGGTTATTGTACTGTACATGGTGCAGAGTAGAGTACAGGCCAGGGGTTATTGTACTGTACATGGTGCTGAGTAGATTACAGGCGAGGGGTTATTGTACTGTACATGGTGCTGAGTAGAGTATGGGGAGGGGTTATTGTAATGTACATGGTGCTGAGAAGAGTACAGGTGAGGGGTTATTGTACTGTACATGGTGCTGAGAAGAGTACAGGCGAGGGGTTATTGTACTGTACATGGTGCTGAGTAGAGTATGGGGAGGGGTTATTGTACTGTACATGGTGCTGAGAAGAGTACAGGCGAGGGGTTATTGTACTGTACATGGTGCTGAGTAGAGTACAGGCGAGGGGTTATTGTACTGTACATGGTGCTGAGAAGAGTACAGGTGAGGGGTTATTGTTCTGTACATGGTGCTGAGTAGAGTCCAGGCGAGGTGTTATTGCACTGTACATGGTGCGGAGTAGAGTACAGGTGAGGGATTATTGTACTGTACATGGTGCTGAGTAGAGTCCAGGCGAGGTGTTATTGCACTGTACATGGTGCGGAGTAGAGTACAGGCGAGGGGTTATTGTACTGTACATGGTGCTGAGTAGATTACAGGCGAGGGGTTATTGTACTGTACATGGTGCGGAGTAGAGTACAGGCGAGGGGTTATTGTACTGTACCTGGTGCTGAGTAGATTACAGGTGAGGGGTTATTGTACTGTACATGGTGCTGAGTAGAGTATAGGCGAGGGGTTATTGTACAGTACATGGTGCAGAGTAGAGTACAGGCAAGGGGTTATTGTACTGTACATGGTGCAGCGTAGAGTACGGGGAGGGGTTATTGTACTGTACATGGTGCAGAGTAGAGTACGGGGAGGGGTTATTGTACTGTACATGGTGCAGAGTAGAGTACG
This sequence comes from Heterodontus francisci, assembly GCF_036365525.1. Lineage (NCBI taxonomy): Eukaryota > Metazoa > Chordata > Chondrichthyes > Heterodontiformes > Heterodontidae > Heterodontus > Heterodontus francisci. The sequence goes on from NW_027140509.1 coordinate 334,690, forward strand.
GGGAGGGGTTATTGTACTGTACGTGGTGCAGCGTAGAGTACAGGGAGGGGTTATTGTACTGTACATGGTGCTGGGTAGAGTACGGGGAGGGGTTATTGTACAGTACATGGTGCTGAGTAGATTATAGGCGAGCGGTTATTCTACTGTACATGGTGCTGAGTAGATTATAGGAGAGGGGTTATTGTACTGTGCATGGTGCTGGGTAGAGTACGGTGAGGGGTTATTGTACTGTACATGGTGCTGAGTAGAGTACGGGGAGGGGTTATTGTACTGTACATGGTGTTGTGTAGAGTACGGGGAGGGGTTATTGTACTGTACATGGTGTTGTGTAGAGTACGGGGAGGGGTTATTGTACTGTACATGGTGCTGGGTAGAGTACGGGGAGGGGTTATTGTACTGTACATGGTGCAGAGTAGAGTACAGGCGAGGGGTTATTGTACTGTACATGGTGCTGAGTAGAGTACAGGCGAGGGGTTTTTGTACTGTACATGGTGCTGGGTAGAGTACGGGGAGGGGTTATTGTACTGTACATGGTGCAGAGTAGAGTACAGGCGAGGGGTTATTGTACTGTACGTGGTGCTGAGTAGATTACAGGCGAGGGGTTATTGTACTGTACATGGTGCAGAGTAGAGTACAGGCGAGTGGTTATTGTACTGCACATGGTGCTGATTAGAGTACAGGCGAGGGGTTATTGTACTGTACATGGTGCAGAGTAGAGTACAGGCCAGGGGTTATTGTACTGTACATGGTGCTGAGTAGATTACAGGCGAGGGGTTATTGTACTGTACATGGTGCTGAGTAGAGTACAGGCGAGGGGTTTTTGTACTGTTCATGGTGCTGAGTAGAGTACAGGCGAGGGGTTATTCTACTGTATCTGGTGCAGAGTAGATTACAGGTGAGGGGTTATTCTACTGTATATGGTGCTGAGTAGAGTACAGGCAAGGGGTTATTGTACTGTACATGGTGCCGAGTAGAGTACATGCGAGGGGTTTTTGTACTGTACATGGTGCTGGGGAGAGTACGGGGAGGGGTTATTGTTCTGTACATGGTGCTGGGTAGAGTTCGGGGAGGGGTTATTGTACTGTACATGGTGCTGGGTAGAGTTCGGGGAGGGGTTATTGTACTGTACATGGTGCTGGGTAGAGTACGGGGAGGGGTTATTGTACTGTACATGGTGCTGAGTAAAGTACAGGCGAGGCGTTATTGTACTGTACATGGTGCTGGGTAGAGTACGGGGAGGGGTTATTGTACTGTACATGGTGCTGGGTAGAGTTCGGGGAGGGGTTATTGTACTGTACATGGTGCTGGGTAGAGTACGGGGAGGGGTTATTGTACTGTACATGGTGCTGAGTAGAGTACAGGCGAGGGGTTTTTGTACTGTACATGGTGCAGAGTAGAGTACGGGGAGGGGTTATTGTACTGTACGTGGTGCAGCGTAGAGTACAGGGAGGGGTTATTGTACTGTACATGGTGCAGAGTAGAGTACGGGGAGGGGTTATTGTACTGTACATGGTGCAGAGTAGAGTACGGGTAGGGGTTATTGTACTGTACATGGTGCAGAGTAGAGTACAGGCGAGTGGTTATTGTACTGCACATGGTGCTGATTAGAGTACAGGCGAGGGGTTATTGTACTGTGCATGGTGCTGAGTAGATTACAGGCGAGGGGTTATTGTACTGTACATGGTGCTGAGTAGAGTACAGGCGAGGGGTTTTTGTACTGTTCATGGTGCTGAGTAGAGTACAGGCGAGGGGTTATTCTACTGTATCTGGTGCAGAGTAGATTACAGGTGAGGGGTTATTATACTGTACATTGTGCTGAGTAGAGTACAGGCAAGGGGTTATTGTACTGTACATGGTGCAGAGTAGATTACAGGCGAGGGGTTATTGTACTGTACATGGTGCTGAGTAGAGTACAGGCGAGGGGTTTTTGTACTGTTCATGGTGCTGAGTAGAGTACAGGCGAGGGGTTATTCTACTGTATCTAGTGCAGAGTAGATTACAGGTGAGGGGTTATTATACTGTACATGGTGCTGAGTAGATTGCAGCTGAGGGGTTATTGTACTGTACATGGTGCTGGGTAGAGTACAGGTGAGGGGTTTTTGTACTGTACATGGTGCAGAGTAGAGTACATGCGAGGGGTTTTTGTACTGTACATGGTGCAGAGTAGAGTACATGCGAGGGGTTTTTGTACTGTACATGGTGCAGAGTAGAGTACATGCGAGGGGTTTTTGTACTGTACATGGTGCAGAGTAGAGTACATGCGAGGGGTTTTTGTACTGTACATGGTGCCGAGTAGAGTACATGCGAGGGGTTTTTATACTGTACATGCTGCTGGGTAGAGTACGGGGAGGGGTTATTGTACTGTACATGGTGCTGAGTAGAGTACAGGCGAGGGGTTTTTGTACTGTACATGGTGCAGAGTAGAGTACGGGGAGGGGTTATTGTACTGCACATTGAGCTGAGAAGAGTACAGGTGAGGTGTTATTGCACTGTACATGGTGCGGAGTAGAGTACAGGTGAGGGATTATTGTACTGTACATGGTGCTGAGTAGATTACAGGCGAGGGGTTATTGTACTGTACATGGTGCGGAGTAGAGTACAGGCGAGGGGTTATTGTACTGTACCTGGTGCTGAGTAGATTACAGGTGAGGGGTTATTGTACTGTACATGGTGCAGAGGAGAGTACAGGCGAGGGGTTATTGTACAGTACATGGTGCAGAGTAGAGTACAGGGAGGGGTTATTGTACTGTACATGGTGCTGAGTAGAGTACGGGGAGGGGTTATTGTACTGTACATGGTGCAGAGTAGAGTACGGGGAGGGGTTATTGTTCTGTACATGGTGTTGGGTAGAGTACGGGGAGGGGTTATTGTACTGTACATGGTGTTGGGTAGAGTATGGGGAGGGGTTATTGTACTGTACATGGTGCAGCGTAGAGTACAGGGAGGGGTTATTGTACTGTACATGGTGCAGAGTAGAGTACGGGGAGGGGTTATTGTACTGTACATGGTGCAGAGTAGAGTACAGGCGAGGGGTTATTGTACTGTACATGGTGCTGAGTAGAGTACAGGCCAGGGGTTATTGTACTGTCCATGGTGCTGGGTAGAGACAGGGGAGTGGTTATTATACTGTACATGGTGCAGAGTTGAATACAGGCGAGTGGTTATTGTACTGCACATGGTGCTGAGTAGAGTACAGGCGAGGGGTTATTGTACAGTACATAGTGCTTTTTTAGAGTACAGGGAGGGGTTATTGTACTGTACATGGTGCTGGGTAGAGTACATGCGAGGGGTTATTGTACTGTACATGGTGCAGTGTAGTGTACGGGGAGGGGTTATTGTCCAGTACATGGTGCTGGGTAGAGTACAGGCGAGGGGTTATTGTACTGTACCTGGTGCTGGCTAGAGTACAGGCGAGTGGTTATTGTACTGTACATGGTGCTGAGTAGAGTACAGGCGGGGGGTTATTGTACTGTACATGGTGCTGAGTAGAGTACAGGCGAGAGGTTATTGTACTGTACGTGGTGCTGAGTAGATTACAGGCGAGGGGTTATTGTACTGTACATGGTGCTGAGTAGAGTACAGGCGAGAGGTTATTGTACTGTACGTGGTGCTGAGTAGATTACAGGCGAGGGGTTATTGTACAGTACATGGTGCTGGGTAGAGTACGGGGAGGGGTTATTGTACTGTACATGGTGTTGGGTAGAGTACGGGGAGGGGTTATTGTACTGTACATGGTGCAGCGTAGAGTACAGGGAGGGGTTATTGTACTGTACATGGTGCAGAGTAGAGTACGGGGAGGGGTTATTGTACTGTACATGGTGCAGAGTAGAGTACAGGCGAGGGGTTATTGTACTGTACATGGTGCTGAGTAGAGTACAGGCCAGGGGTTATTGTACTGTCCATGGTGCTGGGTAGAGACAGGGGAGTGGTTATTATACTGTACATGGTGCAGAGTTGAATACAGGCGAGTGGTTATTGTACTGCACATGGTGCTGAGTAGAGTACAGGCGAGGGGTTATTGTACAGTACATAGTGCTTTTTTAGAGTACAGGGAGGGGTTATTGTACTGTACATGGTGCTGGGTAGAGTACATGCGAGGGGTTATTGTACTGTACATGGTGCAGTGTAGTGTACGGGGAGGGGTTATTGTCCAGTACATGGTGCTGGGTAGAGTACAGGCGAGGGGTTATTGTACTGTACCTGGTGCTGGCTAGAGTACAGGCGAGTGGTTATTGTACTGTACATGGTGCTGAGTAGAGTACAGGCGGGGGGTTATTGTACTGTACATGGTGCTGAGTAGAGTACAGGCGAGAGGTTATTGTACTGTACGTGGTGCTGAGTAGATTACAGGCGAGGGGTTATTGTACTGTACATGGTGCTGAGTAGATTACAGGCGAGGGGTTATTGTACTGTACATGGTGCTGAGTAGAGTACAGGCGAGGGGTTATTGTACTGTACATGGTGCTGAGTAGAGTACAGGCGGGGGGTTATTGTACTGTACATGGTGTGAGTAGAGTACAGGCGAGAGGTTATTGTACTGTACGTGGTGCTGAGTAGATTACAGGCGAGGGGTTATTGTACTGTACATGGTGCTGAGTAGATTACAGGCGAGGGGTTATTGTACTGTACATGGTGCTGAGTAGAGTACAGGCGAGGGGTTATTGTACTGTACATGGTGCTGAGTAGATTACAGGCGAGGGGTTATTGTACTGTACATGGTGCTGAGTAGATTACAGGCGAGGGGTTATTGTACTGTACAAGGTGCAGAGTAGAGTACAGGCGAGGGGTTTTTGTACTGTTCATGGTGCTGAGTAGAGTACAGGCGAGGGGTTTTTGTACTGTTCATGGTGCTGAGTAGATTACAGGGAGGGGTTATTGTACTGTACATGGTGCTGGCTAGAGTACAGGCGAGTGGTTATTGTACTGTACATGGTGCTGAGTAGAGTACAGGCGGGGGGTTATTGTACTGTACATGGTGCTGAGTAGAGTACAGACGAGAGGTTATTGTACTGTACGTGGTGCTGAGTAGATTACAGGCGAGGGGTTATTGTACTGTACATGGTGCTGAGTAGATTACAGGCGAGGGGTTATTGTACTGTACATGGTGCTGAGTAGAGTACAGGCGAGGGGTTATTGTACTGTACATGGTGCTGAGTAGAGTACAGGCGGGGGGTTATTGTACTGTACATGGTGTGAGTAGAGTACAGGCGAGAGGTTATTGTACTGTACGTGGTGCTGAGTAGATTACAGGCGAGGGGTTATTGTACTGTACATGGTGCTGAGTAGATTACAGGCGAGGGGTTATTGTACTGTACATGGTGCTGAGTAGAGTACAGGCGAGGGGTTATTGTACTGTACATGGTGCTGAGTAGATTACAGGCGAGGGGTTATTGTACTGTACATGGTGCTGAGTAGATTACAGGCGAGGGGTTATTGTACTGTACAAGGTGCAGAGTAGAGTACAGGCGAGGGGTTTTTGTACTGTTCATGGTGCTGAGTAGAGTACAGGCGAGGGGTTTTTGTACTGTTCATGGTGCTGAGTAGATTACAGGGAGGGGTTATTGTACTGTACATGGTGCTGAGTAGATTACAGGTCAGGGGTTATTGTATTGTACATGGTGCAGAGTAGAGTTCAGCTGAGGTGTTATTGTACTGTACATGGTGCTGAGTAGAGTATGGGGAGGGGTTATTGTACTGTACATGGTGCTGAGTAGATTATAGGCGAGGGGATATCGTACTGTGCATGGTGCTGAGTAGAGTACGGGGAGGGGTTATTGTACTGTGCATGGTGCAGAGGAGAGTACAGGCGAGGGGTTATTGTACTGTACATGGTGCTGAGTAGAGTACGGGGAGGGGTTTTTGTACTGTTCATGGTGCAGCGTAGATTACAGGTCAGGGGTTATTGTACTGTACATGGTGCTGGGTAGATTACAGTGGAGGGGTTATTGTACTGTACATGGTGCTGAGTAGATTACAGGCGAGGGGTTATTGTTCTGTACATGGTGCTGAGTAGAGTTCAGGTGAGGGGTTATTGTACTGTACGTGGTGCTGGGTTGAGTACAGGTGAGGGGTTATTGTACTGAACATGGTGCTGTGTAGATTACAGGCGAGGGGTTATTGTACTGTACATTGTGCAGAGTAGAATATAGGCGAGGGTTTATTCAACTGTACATAATGCTGGGTAGATTATAGGCGAGGCGTTATTGTACTGTACATGGTGCAGAGTAGAGTACGGGGAGGGGTTATTGTACTGTACATGGTGCAGCGTAGAGTACAGGGAGGGGTTATTGTACTGTACATGGTGCTGGGTAGAGTACGGGGAGGGGTTATTGTACTGTTCATGGTGCTGAGTAGATTACAGGCGAGGGGTTTTTGTACTGTACATTGTGCTGGGTCGAGTACGGGGAGGGGTTATTGTACTGTTCATGGTGCTGAGTAGATTACAGGCGAGGGGTTATTGTACTGTACATGGTGCCGAGTAAAGTACAGGCGAGGGGTTTTTGTACTGTACATGGTGCAGAGTAGAGTACGGGGAGGGGTTTTTGTACTGTACATGGTGCAGAGTAGAGTACGGGGAGGGGTTATTGTACTGTACAAGGTGCAGAATAGAGTACAGGGAGGGGTTATTGTACTGTACATGGTGCAGAGTAGAGTACGGGGAGGGGTTATTGTACTGTACATGGTGCAGAGTAGAGTACAGGGAGGGGTTATTGTACTGTACATGGTGCTGGGTAGAGTACCGGCGAGGGGTTATTGTACTGAACATGGTGCTGAGTAGAGTACAGGTCAGGGGTGATTGTACTGTACATGGTGCAGCGTAGCGTACAGGGAGGGGTTATTGTACAGTACATGGTGCAGAGTAGAGTACAGGCGAGCGGTTATTCTACTGTATATGGTGCTGAGTAGATTATTGGAGAGGGGTTATTGTACTGTGCATGGTGCTGGATAGAGTACGGGGAGGGGTTATTGTACTGAACATGGTGTTGGGTAGAGTACCGGCGAGGGGTTATTGTACTGTACATGGTGCAGAGTAGAGTACAGGCGAGTGGTTATTGTACTGCACATGGTGCTGAGTAGAGTACAGGCGAGGGGTTATTGTACTGTACATGGTGCAGAGTAGAGTACCGGCGAGGGGTTATTGTACTGAACATGGTGCTGAGTAGAGTACAGGTCAGGGGTGATTGTACTGTACATGGTGCTGGGTGGAGTACAGGCGAGGGGTTATTGTACTGTACATGGTGCTGGGTAGAGTACAGGTCAGGGGTTATTGTACTGTACATGGTGCTGGGTAGATTACAGGCGAGGGTTTATTCTACTGTACATCATGCTGGGTAGATTATAGGCGAGGCGTTATTGTACTGTACATGGTGCAGAGTAGAGTACGGGGAGAGGTTATTGTACTGTACATGGTGCTGGGTAGAGTACGGGGAGAGGTTATTGTACTGTACATGGTGCTGCGTAGATTACAGGCGAGGGGTTATTGTACTGTCCATGGTGCTGAGTAGATTACAGGCGAGGGGTTATTGTACTGAACATGGTGCAGAGTAGATTACAGGCGAGGGGTTATTGTACTGTACATGGTGCAGAGTAGAGTACAGGCGAGTGGTTATTGTACTGCACATGGTGCTGATTGGAGTACAGGCGAGGGGTTATTGTACTGAACATGGTGCTGAGTAGATTACAGGCGAGGGGTTATTGTACTGTACATGGTGCAGAGTAGATTACAGGCGAGTGGTTATTGTACTGCACATGGTGCTGATTAGAGTACAGGCGAGGGGTTATTGTACTGTACATCGTGCTGGGTAGAGTACAGGCGAGGGGTTATTGGCCTGTATGTTGTCGAAGATTTGGTATTTCTGTTGTCATCGCCTGTCTGCCTTTAATGGTCGGATTGTACCACTTGCCAATCTGATAGGCATTCTTCTGGAAATACTTTCAAAATAAGTGGCAGGGCTATTTTTGGAGGCACTTGGTGCTCTCTGAATTGCTCAAGGTCATGTCCAGACATTTCAGATGATGAAGAAAGTTATGTGTGAACCATGTGACAGCTCGGCCTGATGGCCCACTTTTGAGTCTTGCAGGCGTGCTTTGACATCAGTGTGTGCTGACTCATTAGTCCCCTGCCGCATGTGGACGAACCAAACCAGTTAGATCAAAAAAAGATGATTCACTTGCAAAAGTATTTTGGAATATTTCCTAGAAATAAGCAGAAGTTAGGAAAAAAAAACAGCAGCCCGTCCGTTTCTGAAAAGTCTCTTCAGCTGACTTTGAAAGTGATCCCACATTTGATTCTGAGAAGATCATTCAGACCTTTCCAGCAGTGTCACAGTGAGTCAGAGGCTCGTGGGCAGCGTTGCCTCTCGGCCGTGTGGCGATCCGAAGGTTCCTGCGCAGGTTGCGGACGGGTCAGCCCTTTCAACCGATCACGTGATGCGCATACCCTTTAGGGCTGCAGCACACTTAAACGAATCACCCGTACGCTCCAAAAAAAAATTCCGGGGAGCTCTGGTCGAGGTTTCGAGCCCCCAGTCCAGAGACTTGAGCCCCGTAATCCCAGCCTGACACGACCCCTGGTGTCAGTACTGAGGGAGCGCCGCGCCGTCGGAGGGTCAGTACTGAGGGAGCGCCGCACTGTCGGAGGGTCAATACTGAGGGAGCGCTGCACTGTCGGAGGGTCAGTACTGGGGGAGCGCCGCACTGTCGGAGGGTCAGTACTGAGGGAGTGCCGCACTGTCGGAGGGTCAGTACTGAGGGAGTGCCGCCCTGTCGGAGGGTCAGTACTGAGGGAGTGCCGCACTGTCGGAGGGTCAATACTGAGGGAGCGCTGCACTGTCGGAGGGTCAGTACTGGGGGAGCGCCGCACTGTCGGAGGGTCAGTACTGAGGGAGTGCCGCCCTGTCCGAGTGTCAGTACTGAGGGAGTGCCGCACTGTCGGAGGGTCAGTACTGAGGGAGCGCCGCCCTGTCGGAGGGTTAGTACTGAGGGAGCACCGCACTGTCGGAGGGTCAGTACTGAGGGAGCGCCGCGCCGTCGGAGGGTCAGTACTGAGGGAGTGCCGCACTGTCGGAGGGTCAGTACTGAGGAAGCGCCGCGCTGTCGGAGGGTCAGTACTGAGGGAGCGCCGCACTGTCGGAGGGTCAGTACTGAGGGAGCGCTGCACTGTCGGAGGGTCAGTACTGAGGGAGCGCCGCACTGTCGGAGGGTCAGTACTGAGGGAGTGCCGCACTGTCGGAGGGTCAGTACTGAGGAAGCGCCGCGCTGTCGGAGGGTCAGTACTGAGGGAGCGCCGCACTGTCGGAGGGTCAGTACTGAGGGAGCGCCGCACTGTCGGAGGGTCAGTACTGAGGGAGCGCCGCCCTGTCGGAGGGTCAGTACTGAGGGAGCGCCGCACTGTCGGAGGGTCAGTACTGAGGGAGAGCCGCACTGTCGGAGGGTCAGTACTGAGGGAGCGCCGCCTGTCGGAGGGTCAGTACCGAGGGAGTGTCGCACTGCCGGAGGGTCAGTACTGAGGGAGTGTCACACTGTCGGAGGGTCAGTACTGAGGGAGCGCCGCGCTGTCGGAGGGTCAGTACTGAGGGAGCGCCGCCCTGTCGGAGGGTCAGTACCGAGGGAGTGTCGCACTGTCGGAGGGTCAGTACTGAGGGAGTGTCACACTGTCGGAGGGTCAGTACTGAGGGAGCGCCGCGCTGTCGGAGGGTCAGTACTGAGGGAGCGCCGCACTGTCGGAGGGTCAGTACTGAGGGAGCGCCGCACTGTCGGAGGGTCAGTACTGAGGGAGTGCCGCACTGTCGGAGGGTCAGTACTGAGGAAGCGCCGCGCTGTCGGAGGGTCAGTACTGAGGGAGCGCCGCACTGTCGGAGGGTCAGTACTGAGGGAGCGCCGCACTGTCGGAGGGTCAGTACTGAGGGAGCGCCGCCCTGTCGGAGGGTCAGTACTGAGGGAGCGCCGCCCTGTCGGAGGGTCAGTACCGAGGGAGTGTCGCACTGCCGGAGGGTCAGTACTGAGGGAGTGTCACACTGTCGGAGGGTCAGTACTGAGGGAGCGCCGCGCTGTCGGAGGGTCAGTACTGAGGGAGCGCCGCCCTGTCGGAGGGTCAGTACCGAGGGAGTGTCGCACTGTCGGAGGGTCAGTACTGAGGGAGTGTCACACTGTCGGAGGGTCAGTACTGAGGGAGCGCCGCGCTGTCGGAGGGTCAGTACTGAGGGAGCGCCGCACTGTCGGAGGGTCAGTACTGAGGGAGCGCCGCACTGTCGGAGGGTCAGTACTGAGGGAGTGCCGCACTGTCGGAGGGACCGTCTTTCAGGAAGAGACGTTAAACCCGAGGCCCCCTCAGGTGGATGTAAAAGAGCCCACGGCCACTATCGGAAGATGAATAGGACAGCGAGGGGGTGTGGGTGGTGGGAAGTTCTCCTCAGTGTCTTGGGGCCGATATCTATCCCTCGACAAACACCCAGCTGGATTTCCAGCATTTTCTGCTTCGATTTCAAATTTCCAACATCTGCAGCGTTTTGCTTTTGTAACACTCAACCGAGAATCTTTGGCCATTATTATGCCATACTGTGGGATCTTGCTGTGTGCCAATCGGCTGCCGTGTTGTCCCGTTCGCAGCGCTGACTGCACTGACTGCGCCGCACTTCGGGATGTATTGAGGTTGTGAAAGGCGCCGGGCGAATGCAGCACCTTGCCTCCTTTGTGCCGCGGGAGGCTCTGCTCATGACAACAGGAGCTGTTGGATAGCTGACGGCTGATTGCATGATCACAGGACCCTGCAGGAAGGTTCCTGACGTGTCACTGACAGAGCTGGTGCGGGGAGGATGTGGGGGCAGAACCTGACAGCTGAGTCGAGCCGCCCACGGAAACCACAGCGCAGACGGACCACTCAGCTGACAGAGCAGAGACAGGCGACAGCGTCCCCCTGTGCTCACTGACCTACTTTCTTTCCCTGACGAGCAATGCTTCGATTTTAAAATGTTTATCATTGTTTTCAAATCAACCCCAAGGCCTCAATTCCCATCCCTATCTCTGTAACCTCCTCCAGCCCCTACAACCCTCCCTATCTCTGTAACCTCCTCCAGCCCCTACAACCCTCCCTATCTCTGTAACCTCCCCCAGCCTCTACAACCCTCCCTATCTCTGTAACCCCCTTCAGCTCCTACAACCCTCCCTATCTCTGTAACCTCCCCCAGCCCCTACAACCCTCCCTATCTCTGTAACCTCCTCCAGCCCCTACAACCGTCCCTCTCTGTAACCTCCTCCAGCCCCTACAACCCTCCCTATCTCTGTAACCTCCCCCAGCCCCTACAACCCTCCCTATCTCTGTAACCTCCCCCAGCCCCTACAACCCTCCCTATCTCTGTAACCTCCTCCAGCTCCTACAACCCTCCCTATCTCTGTAACCTCCTCTAGTTCCTACAACCCTCCCTATCTCTGTAATCTCCTCCAGCCCCTAGGACCCTCCGTATCTCTGTCACCTCCTCCAGTTGCTACAACCCTCCCTATCTCTGTAACCTGCTCCAGCCCCTTCAACCCTCCCTATCTCTGTAACCTCCTCCGGCCCCTACAACCCTCCCTATCTCTGTACCTCCTCCGGCCGCTACAACCCTCCCTATCTCTGTAACCTCCTCCAGCCCCTACAACTATCCCTCTCTGTAACCTCCTCCAGCCCCTACAACCCTCCCTATCTCAGTAATCTCCTCCAGCCCCTACAACCCTCCCTATCTCAGTAATCTCCTCCAGCCCCTACAACCGTCCCTCTCTGTAACCTCCTCCAGCCCCTACAACCCTCCCTATCTCTGTAACCTCCTCCAGCCCCTACAACCTTCCCTATCTCTGTAACCTCCTCCAGCCCCTACAACCGTCCCTATCTCTGTAACCTCCTCCAGCCTCTACAACCTTCCCTATCTCTGTAACCTCCTACAACCCTCCCTATCTCTGTAACCTCCTCCAGCCCCTACAACCCTCCCTATCTCTGTAACCTCCTCCAGCCCCTTACAACACTCCCTATCTCTGTAACCTCCTCCAGCCCCTACTACCCTCCCTATCTCTGTAACCTCCCCCAGCCCCTACAACCCTCCCTATCTCTGTAACCTCCCCCAGCCCCTACAACCCTCCCTATCTCTGTAACCTCCTCCAGCCCCTTACAACACTCCCTATCTCTGTAACCTCCTCCAGCCCCTACTACCCTCCGTATCTCTGTCACCTCCTCCAGTTGCTACAACCCTCCCTATCTCTGTAACCTCCTCCAGCACCTGCAACCCTCCCTATCTCTGTAACCTGCTCCAGCCCCTACAACCCTCCCTATCTCTGTAACCTCCTCCAGCCCCTACAACCCTCCCTATCTCTGTACCTCCTCCAGCCCCTACAACCGTCCCTCTCTGTAACCTCCTCCAGCCCCTACAACCCTCCCTATCTCAGTAATCTCCTCCAGCCCCTACAACCCTCCCTATCTCAGTAATCTCCTCCAGCCCCTACAACTCTCCCTATCTCTGTAACCTCCTCCAGCCCCTACAACCGTCCATCTCTGTAACCTCCTCCAGCCCCTACAACCCTCCCTATCTCTGTAACCTCCTCCAGCCCCTACAACCGTCCATCTCTGTAACCTCCTCCAGCCCCTACAACCCTCCCTATCTCTGTAACCTCCCCCAGCCCCTACAACCCTCCCTATCTCTGTAACCTCCTCCGGCCCCTACAACCCTCCCTATCTCTGTAACCTCCTCCGGCCCCTACAACCCTCCCTATCTCTGTAACCTCCTCCGGCCCCTACAACCCTCCCTATCTCTGTAACCTCCTCCGGCCCCTACAACCCTCCCTATCTCTGTAACCTCCTCCAGCACCTGCAACCCTCCCTATCTCTGTAACCTGCTCCAGCCCCTACAACCCTCCCTATCTCTGTAACCTCCTCCAGCCCCTACAACCCTCCCTATCTCTGTACCTCCTCCAGCCCCTACAACCGTCCCTCTCTGTAACCTCCTCCAGCCCCTACAACCCTCCCTATCTCAGTAATCTCCTCCAGCCCCTACAACCCTCCCTATCTCAGTAATCTCCTCCAGCCCCTACAACTCTCCCTATCTCTGTAACCTCCTCCAGCCCCTACAACCGTCCATCTCTGTAACCTCCTCCAGCCCCTACAACCCTCCCTATCTCTGTAACCTCCCCCAGCCCCTACAACCCTCCCTATCTCTGTAACCTCCTCCGGCCCCTACAACCCTCCCTATCTCTGTAACCTCCTCCGGCCCCTACAACCCTCCCTATCTCTGTAACCTCCTCCGGCCCCTACAACCCTCCCTATCTCTGTAACCTCCTCCGGCCCCTACACCCCTCCCTATCTCAGTAACCCCCTCCAGCTATGAAGAGAGACTGGATAGGCTAGGGTTGTTTTCCTTAGAGCAGAGAAGGCTGAGGGGGGACTTAATTGAGGTGTACAAAATTATGAGGGGCATTGATAGGTTAGATAGGAAGAAACCTTTTCCCTTAGCAGAGGGGTCAATAACTAGGGGGCATAGATTTAAGGTAAGGGGCAGGAGGTTTAGAGGGGATCTGAGGGAAAATGTTTTCACCCAGAGGGTGGTTGGAATCTGGAACACACTGCCTGAAGAGGTGGTGGAGGCAGGAACCCTCACAGCATTTAAGAAGTATTTAGATGAGCACTTGAAAGGCTATAGCATACAAGGCTACGGGCCAAGTGTGGGGAAATGGGATTAGAATAGTTAGATGCTTGATGGCCGGCACAGACACGATGGGCCGAAGGGCCTGTTTCTGTGCTTTGTAACTCGATGAGAAATGTTGTAGGTTAGCCTCCCGGGCTGATTGAGATACTGCTGCTTAACCAGTCACCGGGCCTTGTTGTTGATTCACAGGGATTACAAGGTGAGCCTCTGCTGCCTGAATGAAACGAGCCTCTGCATCCTCCCCTGCCCTGAGCAATGGGTTCAGCCTGCCCAGCCTGACCATCAGCGGAGTGCCGTCCAGCCCGGGCGGCTCCCTGGAGCAGCACCCTCACCACGGCCAGCACCGGCCCTCGCTGGCGGGCAGCCCCGGGGAGATGCCCAGAGCAACGGGAACTGTCCGCGTCTATCTGCCCAACAAGCAACGCACGGTGGTAAGTCATACTGCCCAGCCCGGGTCGGTTAGTTACAGAGTAAAGCTCCCCCTACACTGTCCCCATCAAACACTCCCCAGGACAGGTACAGTACGGGGGTTAGATACAGAGTAAAGCTCCCTCTACACTGTCCCCATCAAACACTCCCCAGGACAGGTACAGTACGGGGGTTAGATACAGAGTAAAGCTCCCTCTACACTGTCCCCATCAAACACTCCCAGGACAGGTACAGCACGGGGGGTTAGATACAGAGTAAAGCTCCCTCTACACTGTCCCCATCAAACACTCCCCAGGACAGGTACAGTACGGGGGTTAGATACAGAGTAAAGCTCCCTCTACACTGTCCCCATCAAACACTCCCCAGGACAGGTACAGCACTGGGATTGGCTGCCCACTGATTTGGGAGCCTGAGTGCATCAACGAGGTGCAGCTGAGAGTGCTGGTGGCAGTTGGAGGTTGCAGAGGTGGAGAGAGGAGCTGCACTGAGCAAGGGAGAGCAGCTACCAACAAGCAGTGGAAAACTCCAACAACAGTCTCCATTAAAGAGAAGAAAGGGACATTTTGTGGAAACAAGGCTTTGTCTGGAGGTGGGTGCTGAACACCAGTAATTTACTTTGGACTGTTGGGGGAGGAACAAGTGGCTGGAACAACAAGGGGTGGGGCTGCCAATTCAACAGGAATCTGTGCTGCTGCAAAAGCACACAGGAAAGCTCCCTCCCCACCCCAATTGCCAAGCCTGGGTCAGCTGAAGCTGCCCAGCTAAACAGACGGAAGGGGATAGATAGTGCCTGGGCAGCTTCAGCTGACCCAGGTGAAGACGACTCCCCCAACCAGAAGACCGGAAGACCAACTTCAAAGACTGTTTTAAGTGTACTGTGAGCACCACCTCCAGAAAGCAAGTCATCCCTTCCAGCCTGTCTTTACCTCTCCTCTCTTACCTCAGCCTCTCCACTAACCTGTTGTTTGTTTGTTTGTCTTTTCAAATTTTTCTGTGAATCTGTAATTTAGTGTGCAAGTCCACAATTTGGGGTGGGTTTAGCTCTTGGACCCATGGCAAGCCCTTCATCACCGGTGGCGGGGCCCTCTACTACCTACGCAGCTGCAGCTTCTGTGGCTGCCCACGTGGCCCCGTCACCCTTTAAATTATTGACATGCAGCCATGGGGTGAAGAGCTATCCCCACCCCAACATGTCTATTGAGGCCTGCGTTAAGGCAATGGCCGTGGTTGTCGGCCCCTCGGCCATTGTTGCGGCCTCAAAGATGTATGGGAAGGCTGTGTTCTTTTTGAAGACCGAGCGGGCGGTGTCCCTGGCCCTGAGTAAAGGGCTCACTGTGGGGGGGACCTTCCTGCCAGTGGACCCTCTGGGGGCCACTGCGCATCGGATAATGTTGTCCAACGTCCCACCCTTCATTCCCAGTGAGCTTCTCCTCCCCCACCTGCACCATCTGGGGGAGGTGAGGTCGGGGATCACCCCAGTCCGGCTTGGTCTTCGGGAGCACAGCCTCCAACATGTCTACTCCTTCCGCCGCCAGTTATTTATGCAGCTGGCGCGGGAGGAGGACACGGAGGGCCAATTTAATGTGGAGTTCCAGGGGACGGCCTACCGCGTCTTTTGGACCTCGGACGGGGCGCGGTGCCACGTCTGCAAGGGGGTGGGGCATGTTCGGAAGAACTGCCCCAACCTCCCGGCCGCCAGCTCCACCTCGGCGGCCCAGAGTGGTTCCACAGCACCTCCTCCCACTCCCCCCGCACATCCAACAGACACCGCTCAGTCGGTTCCGGAGGCTGTGGTTTTCACAGCCTCTGGCGGGGAGGGGAGCGTCCGTCCGAGCGGAAGGAAGACGCGGGGAAAAAAGAAACATCGTGAGGCGCGTCCCCTGGACACTTTGACTCAACCCGAGCCTGAGCTCAGCCCAAAGCCCATTCCCATGGAATCCACCTGTCCCAGGGCTGGGCTCAGGCCCAGGGTGACTAAAAAAGGAAGAAAGGGTGCGGAGGCGGAGGCCTCTGATGACATGGAGGTCTCTGAGTCTCCGCGCCCAAGTGCGAAAAAGAGGAGAAGGCACCCCTCCACAGAAATAACACAGGGCCCTGAGATGCAGGGCCCATCTGTTGGAGGGGAGCTGCCTCCTGTTTCTGGTCCTCAGGTGCCCCCTACCGCCACCACCAAGGCTGCAAAGTCCGGGCAGGTGCTCCCTATTCCTCAGGATGGAGGGGAGGGGATGGCCCCGGTACGTGAGGCCCCTCCTGAAGGAGTAAGTGGGGCCCTGCTTGTGGTGGGGGAGCCTGGGGAAACCGCCCATTCCGCCACTGCGACTGGGTCGGGTGTCCTGAATGAAGGGGAGGGCGAGGCCCCAGAGGGTCGGGCCTCCCAGCCGGAGTCCACCACCAACCAGGAGACACCCGACCCAGTTATAACTGAGAATGCTGCCCCATCTGCTGGGCCTGTGGGTGCTGGCGGAGCGGGAGATGGCCTCCTCTCGCCGCCTCCAGTCTCGGCTCCGGCTGGTTTCCCGGAGTCCGGAACTTCTGTCTCCCCTGGACCAGTCATTGGCCTGGGGATGGAGGTGGAGGGGGGTCCTGAACCGCTGGTGCCTACAGGCTCCAGTTTCACAATAGAACCCAGAGAGGACTCCTCCGCCATCGATCCTGGGGGTGGGATCGTGACGGAGGCGGGACCAGCTGGCGCGGCCGGGACGTCCGCCCCACAGTGTGTGGTGGATGTGTTGGCCGCTGGCGGTGACGACCCGGAGGAGGATGGGGATTCGGTGCGGGGCACGGAGGATGATCTTGATTCCATCGCCAGTGAGGTGGTGGAGTCCCTCGTGCCTCCCACCGAATCTCCTCTCATCCCCACGGCGGAACTCCGGGATTTCCTCGCGGCTTGCAGGGGTTGCCGCAATAAAGTTCAGCTGGCCCTCGACCGTTGGTCGAATCTGGCGCTGATCATCCAGTCCGTCCGTGCCGCCCTTAAGATAGCGGGCAAGCGCGCGGACGTGAAACTGGTTGAGAGGCGCCGTTTTAATGTGTTCCTCAATGGGTTGCTGGGGGAGTGGAGGGCCAGGTGCACTTCCACTCCCTCCTCACAGTGAGCTGTTGGTGACGGGTTTTAAGTACCTTTGACATGAAGATAACCATAGCCAGCCTCAACATCAACGGCAGCAGAGGGGCTCACCGCAGATTTCACAATCTCTCAGTCCTTAGGGAAGGGAGATACGCGGTGAGCTTTCTGCAGGAAACCCACACCGTTCCGGGAGACGAAGCCACCTGGTTCCTGGAGTGGCAGGGTGGGGTCTACATGAGTCACCTCACCCCTATTTCTAGTGGGGTGGCTATCTTGTTGGCCCCGACTTTTCAGCCGGAGATCTTGGGGGTCAAGGAGCTAGTGCCGGGCCGCTTGCTCCACCTCGCCGTTCGCCTGGGTAGCGTGCCGCTCCACTTTGTGAACGTGTACGCGCCCAGGCCCGGCGCTTTGCAAGCGCGCTTCTTTGAAGAAGTGTCCGCTCTCTTGAGCTCCATCGATAGCGGCGAGTGCATCATCCTCGGGGGGGATTTTAACTGCACCCTCGAGGTGGGGGATCGCTCCGGTCCCCAGCGCGGCCAAGCGTCGGTGGAGAAGTTGAGGGGACTGATCAGCTCCCTGAACTTGGTGGACGTCTGGCGGAATCTCCATCCCGACTCCAGCGCCTTCACATGGAGGTCTGGAGGAGGGGGGTCGCGAATCGACCGCCTCTACATTTCGCAGGCGTACGTCTCCCGCGTTTCGGCGGCCTCCATGCGGCTGGTGCCGTGCTCGGACCACCGCCTGGTGTGGGCGGAGTTCACTCCGCTCCGCACGCGGGCGGGGTCCGCGTACTGGCACTTTAACAACCGGCTGCTGGAGGACGTGCGATTTCGGGACTCGTTCTGTCGATTCTGGGCCGACTGGAGAAGGAAGCAGGGGGGCTTCCCCTCCTTGAGGCTATGGTGGGATGTGGGCAAGACTCACATCCGCGTCTTCTGTCAGGAGTACGCGAAGGGGTCGACCAAGAGGCGGGAAGCCGAGATCGGGCGCCTTGAGAGGGAGGTGCTGGACTTGGAATTCCGCCTCGGTCATGCCGTCGCGGACCCGGCCCTGTGGCAGGCGTACAAAGAGAAGAAGGGCGCGCTGAGGAACCTGCAGCTCATAGGGTCCCGAGGCGCGTACGTGAGGTCGCGGATCCAGATCCTGGAAGATTTGGACCGCGCCTCACCCTTCTTCTACTCGCTGGAAAAATGGCGGGGGGTCCGTAAGCAGCTCGTCGAGCTGCTGGCCGACGACGGATCCTCCATCACGGATCCGGAGGGAATGGGCCTCCTGGTCCGGACGTATTACAGTGCGTTGTTCTCTCCGGATCCGTCCAGCGAGGATGCGCGCAGAGTTTTGTGGGAGGACCTGCCGCAGGTCAGCCCGGAGGGCGCCGAAGGATTGGAGGCTCCGCTCACGTTGGCGGAGCTGACTGGCGCCCTCCACCAGCTCTCGAGGGGCAAATCCCCAGGGCTGGATGGGTTGACCGTGGAGTTCCTCAGGGCGTTCTGGGACGTCCTGGGGGACGATTACGCGCGGGTCCTGGGGGAAAGCCTGGCGACCGGGGAGATGCCCCTCTCGTGGCGCAGGGCGGTCATCGTCCTGCTGCCGAAGAGGGGCGATCTCCGCCTGCTTAAAAACTGGCGTCCGGTCTCCCTCCTCAGCACGGATTATAAGATCTTTGCCCGGGCTATGTCTACCCGCCTGGGCTCCGTGCTGGCCCACATGATCCACCCCGACCAGTCCTACACGGTCCCGGGCCGGTCCATCCAGGACAACATCCACCTGGTCCGGGACCTGATCCATCTTTCCCAGAGGACTAGTCAGTCGGTCGCCTTTCTCTCCCTCGATCAGGAGAAGGCGTTCGACAGGGTGGATCACGATTACCTTTTCGGGACTCTGCGCGCTTTCGGACTCGGGCCGCATTTCGTGGCCCGGGTCCGACTTTTATACGCCGCCGCAGAGTGTCTAGTCAAAGTTAACGGGTCCTTGACGGCGCCCCTTCGATTTGGGAGAGGAGTGCGTCAGGGGTGCCCCATGTCCGGCCAATTGTATACCATCTGCGTGGAGCCCTTCCTGTGCCTGCTTCGCAGGAGGTTGACGGGATTGGCTCTGCGCGAGCCGGCCATGCGGGTCGTCCTCTCGGCTTACGCCGACGACGTGCTCCTCGCAATCACAGATCCCGTTGACTTGCGGAGGATGCGCGACTGCCAGCAGACCTTTTCTGCCGCGTCCTCCGCGAGGATCAATTGGGAGAAATGTTCCGGACTCCTGGTTGGTCAGTGGCGGGTGGACTCCCTGCCGGAGGAGATGACACCTTTTGCGTGGAGCACCACGCACCTCCTCTATCTGGGAGTCCACCTTAGCCCCGCTGAGGAAGCCTGGCCGGCAAACTGGCAGGAGTTGGAGGCGAAAGTCACCGCTCGGCTGGGGCGCTGGACAGGACTGCTCCGAGTGCTTTCCTACAGGGGCCGAGCGTTGGTCATAAACCAACTGGTGGCCTCCATGCTGTGGTACCGGTTGGTCACTTTGGCCCCGCCCCCTGTATTTGCCACCAAGATCCAGAAGAAACTCGTCGATTTCTTCTGGGGCAAGAGGAAACACTGGGTCTCTGCCGCGGTCCTGAGTCTCCCGATCGAGGAGGGCGGTCAGTCGCTGGTGTGCGTCCGCACCCAGGCTGCGACTCTCCGCCTTCGGACCCTGCAGAGATACCTGTACGTCGAGCGTCCTCCCAGATGGTGTGCGCTGGCGACGTATTTTTTCCGCCAGTGTCACTGCCTTCAAGACGACACGCAGCTCCCGGTGGAGTCCGTTAGCCGCGCCTCTCTGAGGGAGTTGCCTGTCTTTTACCGGGATCTTTTCCGAGTCTGGAACATGGTCGCCTCCAGTCAGGGCGCTCCCCCGCCGGCGGAGGAGAGCGCCTCGGCTGTCCGGGCGGCCGACTCCGGGGACGGTCCGGCGGGCGGAGGAGTAGCCGAAACCCCCGGGACGCCCCTCACTGCGGCTGGCGAGGGGGCTCGGGAGTGCGGAGCGATCCCGGCCGAGCTGACCCCCGCTGGGCCGGAACTGCTCATCGGACCCAGGCCCCGAAACCCTCCTCGGGAGCCGGTCCCGCACAACCCGAGCCGCCTCTCGGGAATGCCCTCCGTGCCATTCAAATCGGCGCGGAGGGGTTTCCTGTACGGGCTGCTCCTGCACACTTTCCACTTCCTCGCCCTCGTCAGCCGGCCGGACACGCCCTGGCGGTCCGCGTTGCCATCTGGCGGCGAGGGGAAACCCCGATGGAGGTCTCTCTACGCGGGAGTCTTCCCCCTTTACATCGGGGACCTGGGGTGGAGGGTGCTGCACAGAGCAGTCCCGTGCAATAGGCTTTTAAGTAGGTTCACGGACTCCCAGGCCAGCTGTACTTTCTGCGGCCTGGACGAGTCCGTGTTCCACATTTATACGGAGTGTGCGAGGTTGCAGCCCCTATTTGAGTATCTGAAGGGGCTGCTCCTCAAATTCTGGCTGCACTTCAGTCCCACGCTCCTGATCTTTGGGCACCCGGTGCGGAGGGGCTTGGGCCGGGAGGAGGATCTCCTCGTCGGTCTGCTCCTGGGCCTGGCCAAGGTGGCAATTCACAGGTCCAGGTTGCGGGCCGTCGGGGGTTCCGTCCTCCCCGATTGCCTGCCCCTCTTCCGCGGTTACGTTCGCGCCCGGGTGTCCCTGGAAAAGGAGCATGCGGTGTCAGTCGGTACGCTTGAGGCCTTCCGCGACCGGTGGGCACCGCAGGGACTGGAGTGCATCGTCGACGCCGAGAATGGCATTTTAATTTGAGTTTTTTGTTTATTTATCTGTTTTAATAAAGTTATTTTAAAACTGTAAATATGTACATAAAGGGGGCCTGAGGGATAAAGGCCCCCTCGATGTGAAAAATATAAAAGGGGCCTGGGGTATAAAGGTCACCTTGTTTAAAAAAAAAAAAACGAGGTTAGATACAAAAATATAAAAGGGGCCTGGGGTATAAAGGTCACCTTGTGGAAAAAAAAAGAAAAAAAAAAAAAAAAAAAAAACGGGGGTTAGATACAGAGTAAAGCTCCCTCTCCACTTCCTGTTAAACATTGCCAGGTTTTTGAGAGTTGTACTGTGTCTGACTTTGATCTCCTATCCTCTTAACTACCTGCTGTGCTTTTCACAGGTAAATGTTCGTGAGGGGATGACAGTGAACGACAGCTTGGACAAGGCACTGAAAGTCCGAGGTTTGTCCCAGAAATGCTGTGCGGTCTACAGATTCCTTGATGGGTGAGTTACTGACTGCGGCATTTCTGTCTTGAGTTTGTATTGAAGCTGGCAAATGGGGCTTATACACACCAGTGCTGTACACGGGGCTTACTGTGGCTCCGGAGTGCGACACAGACGGCGCGGGGCATTGCAGAGTCCCGTACACGGGGAGCTATATGGATGAGCAGGCGACTGTGCTGTGCTGGTTGTACAACGGGACAGTGCAGTGCGAGGCAGGCGAATCGGCAGGGGGGGGCCGTGTGTTGTCCTTGTAACCACTGACGCCTGTCTCTCTTCTTTCTCCCTTCAGCCACAAGAAGCTGACCGACTGGTCGACCGACATCACGCCCCTGGTGGGCGAGGAGCTCATGGTGGAGGTGCTTGATGAAGTCCCCTTGTCAATGCACAACTTTGTAAGTCCCGAGCTGATCGGCGTCCAGCTCCCCCACCCGTTGCGTTACCCGGCCATTCCCGAAATACCCAGTGGGTTCAACATCTCTTCCTGAAAGGTGGAACCTCCAAGAGTGCAGCCCTCCCTCAAAACTGACTCCCGGGGAGTGTTGAGCCTGGATTATGGGGCTCGAGCCTCTGGATTGCAGGTTGAACCCGCAGCCTTCTGACTCAGAGGCAAGAGCAAGGCTTTTGACACGGTCCCACACGGCGGACTGGTTTAAAAAAAAAAATAAAAGCCCATGGGATCCTGGGAAATGCAGCAAGGTGGATACAGAATTGACTCAGTGGCAGGAAACGAAGGGTAATTGTTGACGGGTGTTTTAGCGACTGGAGGGCTGTTTCCACTGGCGTTCCGCAGGGCTCAGTACTGGTGCCCCTGCTTTTGGTGGTGCATGTGAACGATTTGGACGTAAATGTAGGGGGCACGATCAAGACGTTTGCAGACGACGCAAAGATTGGCCGTGTGGTCGAGAGCGAGGAGGGTAGCTGGAGGCTGCAGGAAGATATCGATTGAGCATAAAAGTGGCAAATGGAATTCAACCTGGAGAAGTGTGAGGTGATGCATTCAGGGAGGTCAAGCAAGGCAAAGGAATACACCATTAATGGGAAAATACTGAGAGGTGTCGAGGAAGTGAGCGACCTTGGAGCGAATGTCCACAGATCCCTGAAGGTAGCAGGACAGGTCGATAAGGTGGTTAAGAAGGCATATGGAATCCTTTCCTTTATTAGCCGAGGTATGGAATATAAGAGCCAGGGAGGTTATGCTGGAACTGTATAACTCATTGGTTAGGCCACAGCTTGAGTACTGTGTGTAGTTCTGGTCACCTCATTACAGAAAGGATGTAATTGCACTAGAGAGGGTACAGAGGAGATTTATGGGGATGTTGCCAGGACTGGAAAAATGCAGCCGTGAGGAAAGATTGGATAGGCTGGGGTTGTTCTCCTTGGAACAGAGAAGGCTGAGGGGAGAATCTGATTGAAATGTACAAAATTGTAAACTTGCCACCCCTCTCCCCCCCCCCACCCCACCCCCCGCCAAGAAAAAAAAATAGTTCGGACCGACATGTGGCTCGTCACATTCATGGGACGTGGGTGTCCCTGGCCAGTACAAGTTGGC
This sequence comes from Heterodontus francisci, assembly GCF_036365525.1. Classification (NCBI taxonomy): domain Eukaryota; kingdom Metazoa; phylum Chordata; class Chondrichthyes; order Heterodontiformes; family Heterodontidae; genus Heterodontus; species Heterodontus francisci. The sequence continues at coordinate 357,665 of NW_027140509.1, forward strand.
TTTGAGGAGGTGGCAGTGAGCCGGTACTGGAGTGTGAACCTGGATAATGGGAGTGTGTCTCTGGATTGCTGCAGTGGCCGCGTCCTCCACATCTTCCCCACGCCCCCCCCCCCCCCCCCCCCCCCATTCCCGACACCCATCCGAGCAAATCCCTGCTGCATGTGTGACCCCGGACACGCGCTGAGCGTGAGCACACTCGGGCGGGGGGAACTGACAACAGAAGGTGGCTGAAAAGTCAAAAGCAGCGAGCACGAGTGATGGTGTAGAGGCAGACTGGGAGAGTTTAGTTTTAGAGATACAGCACTGAAACAGGCCCTTCAGCCCACTGAGTCTGTGCCGACCATCAACCACCCATTTATACTAATCCTACACTAATTCCATATTCCCATCACATCCCCACCTGTCCCTATATATTTCCCTACCACCGACCTATACTCGGGGCAATTTACAATGGCCAATTTACCGACCAACCTGCAGGTCTTTGGCTGTGGGAGGAAACCCGAGCACCCGGAGAAAACCCACGCAGACACAGGGAGAACTTGCAAACTCCGCACAGGCAGTACCCGGAATCGAACCCGGGTCGCTGGAGCTGTGAGGCTGCGGTGCTAACCACTGCGCCACTGTGCTGCCCAGGGTGTCGGGTTGAGCCCCAGACCCTCGGTAACGTCGAGGCCCGCCCCCTGCCCCGCACCGTGATCTGCTCCACTGTAACTCGCCGTGAACCGGCCGAATCTGCCGGGGACGTTGAATTAAGGAGAACGGTAAAATATTTACAGAGAGACTTCAAAGGAATTGGATATATATTTGAACGGGAAAACCTACTTTGAGGACAGTGGGGAAGGAGCAGGAATGCAGAGGGGCGAATTGGGTCACTCTTTCAATGAGGGACTGAATGGTGACTTTCTGAGCTGCATATAGGACTTCTTGTATTTCTGCATTTGGATCAGATGGGCTGGCAGGTGGCAACTGAAGTTTAACACTGATATGGGGCATGTGTGTGTGTACGTAGGTACACGCAGTGGTGCTCTCATCTCAAGACACCCGGCTGGTTTGCAGTGTGTTGTGAAGGACCTCGGGGTGAGGCTCCAGGGCAGGCGGGGTAGCTGGTGTGTCCCCCCCCCCCACCCCCCGTCACCTCCCCCAGACCGGGCAGAGAAGCGGCGAGGCGGGAAGCGGATGGCGCAGTAACCTGGCTGGCGATTCCTCTCCTCCTGCAGGTCCGGAAGACGTTCTTCAACCTGGCGTTCTGCGACTTCTGCCTGAAGTTCCTGTTCCATGGCTTCCGCTGCCAGACCTGCGGCCACAAGTTCCACGAGCACTGCAGCAGTAAAGTGCCAACGGTGTGCTTGGACCTGGGCAAATAGTGAGTACGAAAGGGAGGGTCCAGGGTGGGGTGGAGCGGCGGAGGCTGGGGGATAGTGAGTACGCTGGTTGAGGGAGGTGGTTTTGGTTGAGGGGGGGGGGAGCGTGTGTGGTGATAGTGAGTACTGATCTAGCCCTGGTGTGATCTGATTCTCTACCGTTGGTTTGCAGCCCGGCTTCTCCCGGTCCCTACGAGGAGCACTCGCTCTCACCGATGCCCACAGCCCAGATGGACCAACTCCTGACCCCTCAGTCGTCCGGAAGGTGAGAACGCGTTGGATGTCTGTTTACTGTTAGAGAAACCGTCTGATATCCTTGCTGTAACTCGCAGTCGATTAGTTCGACACTGGATGGTGAGAAGAGTTCATGGAGCACAGCTGCCTACCTCTCTCTTCTGAGTCATGTGGCCGCGGGTTTGAACTCAATAGTCCAGGCTCCTCCTTTCCCCCCGGTGCCAGACCGACAAGAGTGCTGCACTATCGGAGGTACTGTCTTTCGGGTGAGATGTTAAACCCGTCAGTCACTGAGTTTTTTTTTTGAAGCGTGGCCTCTGTTGGAACGTGGGAGACATGGCGGCCAATTTGTGCACAGCAAGCTCCCACGAACCGCGACGTGATAATGACCCGGGAGCGTCGAGCCGAGGGTTATGTGCTCCAGGCTCGGAGAGAGCGACAGCTGACGCGTGCAGCCATCTTGGGGCTGCCCGGGAAGACAGGGAGCTGCGCGAGGGTGGGGGAGTGGTTCATGAAAAACCTGTGTGAACAAAGAACAGCACAGGAACAGGCCATTCGGCCCTCCAAGCCTGCGCCAATCTTGATGCCTGCCTAAACTAAAACCTTCTGCACTTCCGGGGCACGTATCCCTCTATTCCCATCCTATTCATGTATTTGTCAAGATGCCTCTTAAACGTCTCTATCGTACCTGCTTCCACCACCTCCCCTGGCAGCAGGTTCCAGGCACTCACCACCCTCTGTGTAAAGAACTTGCCTCGCACATCCCCCCTAATCTTTGCCCCTCTCACCTTAAACCTATCTCCCCTAGTAACTGACTCTTCCACCCTGGGAAAAAGCTTCTGACTATCCACTCTGTCCATGCCGCTCATAACTTTGTAAACCTCTATCATGTCACCCCTCCACCTCCATCGTTCAGGTGAAAACAATCCAAGTTTATCCAACCTCTCCTCATAGCTAATGCCCTCCAGACCAGGCAACATCCTGGTAAACCTTCTCTGTACCCTCTCCAAAGCCTCCATGTCCTACTGGTAGTGTGGCGACCAGAATTGCACGCAATATTCTAAATGTGGCCTAACTAAGGTTCTGTACAGCTGCAGCATAACCTGCCAATTTTTATACTCTATGCCCCGACCGATGAAGGCAAGCATGCCGTATGCCTTCTTCACTACCTTATCCACCTGCGTTGCCACTTTCAGTGACCTGTGGACGTGTATGCCCAGATCTCTCTGCCTATCAATACTCCTAAGGGTTCTGCCATTTACTGTATACTTCCCACCTGCATTAGACCTTCCAAAATGCATTACCTCACATTTGTCCGGATTAAACTCCATCTGCCATTTCTCCACCCAAATCTCCAACCGATCTATATCCTGCTGTATTCTCTGACAATCCTCATCACTATCCGCAACTCCACCAACCTTTGTGTCGTCCTCAAACTTAATAATCAGACCAGTTACATTTTCCTCCAAATCATTTATATATACTACAAAGAGCAACGGTCCCAGCACTGATCCCTGCGGAACACCACTAGTCACATCCCTCCATTCAGAAAAGCACCCTTCCACTGCTACCCTCTGTCTTCTGTGACAGAGCCAGTTCTGTATCCATCTTGCCAGCTCACCTCTGATCCCGTGTGACTTCACCTTTTGCACCAGTCTGCCATGAGGGACCTTGTCAAAGGCTTTACTGAAGTCCATATAGATAACATCCACTGCCCTTCCTTCATCAATCATCTTTGTCACTTCCTCAAAAAACTCAATCAAATTAGTGAGACACGACCTCCCCTTCACAAAACCATGCTGCCTCTCGCTAATAAGTTTGTTTGTTTCCAAATGGGAGTAAATCCTGTCCCGAAGAATCCTCTCTAATAATTTCCCTACCACTGACGTAAGGCTCACCGGCCTATAATTTCCTGGATTATCCTTGCCACCCTTCTTAAACAAAGGAACAACATTGGCTATTCTCCAGGCCTCTGGGACCTCACCTGTAGCCAATGAGGATGCAAAGATTTCTGTCAAGGCCCCAGCAATTTCTTCCCTTGCCTCCCTCAGTATTCTAGGGTAGATCCCATCAGGCCCTGGGGACTTATCTACCTTAATGCTTTGCAAGACACCCAACACCTCCTCCTTTTTGATAATGAGATGACTGAGACTATCTACATTCCCTTCCCAAGGCTCATCATCCACCAAGTCCTTCTCTTTGGTGAATACTGATGCAAAGTACTCATTTAGTACCTCGCCCATTTCCTCTGGCTCCACACATAGATTCCCATCTCTGTCCTTGAGTGGGCCAACCCTTTCCCTGGTTACCCTCTTGCTCTTTATATATGTATAAAAAGCCTTGGGATTATCCTTAATCCTGTTTGACAATGACTTTTCATGACCCCTTTTAGCCCTCCTGACTCCTTGCTTAAGTTGTGTGCGAGCATTTGCGGAAACCGGGAGAGCGGGCGGAATGGGTGGAGGTGGGAGAGAGGGTGTGCAGGCGTTGCTGTGGATCTTCAGCTGACAGGGTGCATTGCAGGTCAGTGGAATTGATTACAGCCTTCTCACCGACGGGCCTGACACTAACCTGCTTCTCCTTCGCCTTGCAGGCTCACACCACCCGCCTTCACTTTCCCATGTCCCTGCCCACCTGCCGAAGGGCAGCTCCAGCGCCAACGTTCAACCTCCACGCCCAACGTGCACATGTCCAGCACCACAGCACCAGTCAACATGAGTGTCATAGAGGTGAGGGATTCACACGTTACGTGCAGAGACCCAATCAGCTGGAGGCACTGCCCAGCCTCAGACAGCCTTACAACAACCACTCAGGATAGAATATGGGAGCTCCATGACAGCAACTCCCTGTGTTACTGAGTATTGGGGTTTACTGGACAGTGAGACTCTGTGTTACTGAGTATTGGGGTTTACAGGACAGTGAGAGTCTGTGTTACTGAGTATTGGGGTTTACAGGACAGTGAGACTCTGTGTTACTGAGTATGGGTGTTTATAGGACAGTGAGACTCTGTGTTACTGAGTATTGGGGTTTATAGGACAGTGAGACTCTGTGTTACTGAGTACTGGGGTTTATAGGACAGTGAGACTCTGTGTTACTGAGTATTGGGGTTTACAGGACAGTGACACTCTGTGTTGCTGAGTATTGGTGTTTACAGGACAGTGAGACTCTGTGTTACTGAGTATTGGTGTTTATAGGACAGTGAGACTCTGTGTTACTGAGTACTGGGGTTTATAGGACAGTGAGACTCTGTGTTACTGAGTATTGGTGTTTATAGGACAGTGAGACTCTGTGTTACTGAGTACTGGGGTTTATAGGACAGTGAGACTCTGTATTACTGAGTATTGGGGTTTACAGGACAGTGAGACTCTGTGTTACTGAGTATTGGGGTTTATAGGACAGTGAGACTCTGTTACTGAGTATTGGTGTTTACAGGACAGTGAGACTCTGTGTTACTGAGTATTGGGGTTTATAGGACAGTGAGACTCTGTGTTACTGAGTATTGGTGTTTATAGGACAGTGAGACTCTGTGTTACTGAGTATTGGTGTTTATAGGACAGTGAGACTCTGTGTTACTGAGTATTGGGGTTTACAGGACAGTGAGACTCTGTGTTACTGAGTATTGGGGTTTACAGGACAGTGACACTCTGTGTTGCTGAGTATTGGTGTTTACAGGACAGTGAGACTCTGTGTTACTGAGTATTGGTGTTTATAGGACAGTGAGACTCTGTGTTACTGAGTATTGGTGTTTACAGGACAGTGAGACTCTGTGTTACTGAGTATTGGTGTTTACAGGGCAGTGAGACTCTGTTACTGAGTATTGGGGTTTATAGGACAGTGAGACTCTGTGTTACTGAGTATTGGGATTTACAGGACAGTGAGACTCTGTGTTACTGAGTATTGGGATTTACAGGACAGTGAGACTCTGTGTTACTGAGTATTGGGGTTTACAGGACAGTGAGACTCTGTGTTACTGAGTATTGGTGTTTATAGGACAGGGAGACTGTGTGTTACTGCGTATTGGTGTTTATAGGACAGTGAGACTCTGTGTTACTGAGTATTGGGATTTACAGGACAGTGAGACTCTGTGTTACTGAGTATTGGGATTTACAGGACAGTGAGACTCTGTGTTACTGAGTATTGGGGTTTACAGGACAGTGAAACTCTGTGTTATTGAGTATTGGTGTTTATAGGACAGTGAGACTCTGTGTTACTGAGTATTGGGGTTTACAGGACAGTGAAACTCTGTGTTACTGAGTATTGGGGTTTACAGGACAGTGAAACTCTGTGTTACTGAGTATTGGGGTTTACAGGACAGTGAAACTCTGTGTTACTGAGTATTGGGGTTTACAGGACAGTGAAACTCTGTGTTATTGAGTATTGGTGTTTACAGGACAGTGAGACTCTGTGTTACTGAGTATTGGGATTTACAGGACAGTGAGACTCTGTGTTACTGAGTATTGGGATTTACAGGACAGTGAGACTCTGTGTTACTGAGTATTGGGGTTTATAGGACAGTGAGACTCTGTGTTACTGAGTATTGGGATTTACAGGACAGTGAGACTCTGTGTTACTGAGTATTGGGATTTACAGGACAGTGAGACTCTGTGTTACTGAGTATTGGGGTTTATAGGACAGTGAGACTCTGTGTTACTGAGTATTGGTGTTTATAGGACAGTGAGACTCTGGTACTGAGTATTGGTGTTTACAGGACAGTGAGACTCTGTGTTACTGAGTATTGGGGTTTATAGGACAGTGAGACTCTGTGTTACTGAGTATTGGGATTTACAGGACAGTGAGACTCTGTGTTACTGAGTATTGGTGTTTATAGGACAGTGAGACTCTGTTACTGAGTATTGGTGTTTACAGGACAGTGAGACTCTGTGTTACTGAGTATTGGGGTTTATAGGACAGTGAGACTCTGTGTTACTGAGTATTGGTGTTTACAGGACAGTGAGACTCTGTGTTACTGTGTATTGGGGTTTAAAGGACTGTGAGACTCTGTGTTACTGAGTATTGGTGTTTATAGGACAGTGAGACTCTGTGTTACTGAGTATTGGGGTTTACAGGACAGTGAGACTCTGTGTTACTGAGTATTGGTGTTTATAGGACAGTGAGACTCTGTGTTACTGAGTATTGGTGTCCATAGGACAGTGAGACTCTGTGTTACTGAGTATTGGTGTTTACAGGACAGTGAGACTCTGTGTTACTGAGTATGGGTGTTTATAGGACAGTGTGACTCTGTGTTACTGAGTATTGGGGTTTATAGGACAGTGAGACTCTGTGTTACTGAGTACTGGGGTTTATAGGACAGTGAGACTCTGTGTTACTGAGTATTGGGGTTTACAGGACAGTGACACTCTGTGTTGCTGAGTATTGGTGTTTACAGGACAGTGAGACTCTGTGTTACTGAGTATTGGTGTTTATAGGACAGTGAGACTCTGTGTTACTGAGTATTGGTGTTTACAGGACAGTGAGACTCTGTGTTACTGAGTATTGGTGTTTACAGGACAGTGAGACTCTGTGTTACTGAGTATGGGTGTTTATAGGACAGTGTGACTCTGTGTTACTGAGTATTGGGGTTTATAGGACAGTGAGACTCTGTGTTACTGAGTACTGGGGTTTATAGGACAGTGAGACTCTGTGTTACTGAGTATTGGGGTTTACAGGACAGTGACACTCTGTGTTGCTGAGTATTGGTGTTTACAGGACAGTGAGACTCTGTGTTACTGAGTATTGGTGTTTATAGGACAGTGAGACTCTGTGTTACTGAGTATTGGTGTTTACAGGACAGTGAGACTCTGTTACTGAGTATTGGGGTTTATAGGACAGTGAGACTCTGTGTTACTGAGTATTGGGATTTACAGGACAGTGAGACTCTGTGTTACTGAGTATTGGGATTTACAGGACAGTGAGACTCTGTGTTACTGAGTATTGGTGTTTATCGGACAGTGAGACTCTGTGTTACTGAGTATTGGGGTTTACAGGACAGTGAGACTCTGTGTTACTGAGTATTGGTGTTTATAGGACAGGGAGACTGTGTGTTACTGCGTATTGGTGTTTATAGGACAGTGAGACTCTGTGTTACTGAGTATTGGTGTTTATAGGACAGTGAGACTCTGTTACTGAGTATTGGTGTTTACAGGACAGTGAGACTCTGTGTTACTGAGTATTGGGGTTTAGAGGACAGTGAGACTCTGTGTTACTGAGTATTGGTGTTTATAGGACAGTGAGACTCTGTGTTACTGAGTATTGGTGTCTATAGGACAGTGAGACTCTGTGTTACTGAGTATTGGTGTTTACAGGACAGTGAGACTCTGTGTTACTGTGTATTGGGGTTTATAGGACAGTGAGACTCTGTGTTACTGAGTATTGGTGTTTATAGGACAGTGAGACTCTGTGTTACTGAGTATTGGGGTTTACAGGACAGTGAGACTCTGTGTTACTGAGTATTGGTGTTTCTTGGACAGTGAGACTCTGTGTTACTGAGTATTGGTGTCCATAGGACAGTGAGACTCTGTGTTACTGAGTATTGGTGTTTACAGGACAGTGAGACTCTGTGTTACTGAGTATTGGGGTTTATAGGACAGTGAGACTCTGTGTTACTGAGTATTGGTGTTTATAGGACAGTGAGACTCTGTGTTACTGAGTATTGGGGTTTACAGGACAGTGAGACTCTGTGTTACTGAGTATTGGTGTTTATAGGACAGTGAGACTCTGTGTTACTGAGTATTGGGGTTTACAGGACAGTGAGACTCTGTTTTACTGAGTATTGGGGTTTAAAGGACAGTGAGACTCTGTGTTACTGAGTATTGGGGTTTATAGGACAGTGAGACTCTGTGTTACTGAGTATTGGGATTTGCAGGACAGTGAGACTCTGTGTTACTGAGTATTGGGATTTACAGGACAGTGAGACTCTGTGTTACTGAGTATTGGGATTTACAGGACAGTGAGACTCTGTGTTACTGAGTATTGGGATTTACAGGACAGTGAGACTCTGTGTTACTGAGTATTGAGGTTTACAGGACAGTAAGACTCTGTGTTACTGAGTATTGGGATTTACAGGACACTGAGACTCTGTGTTACTGAGTATTGGGATTTACAGGACAGTGAGACTCTGTGTTACTGAGTATTGGGGTTTACAGGACAGTGAGACTCTGTGTTACTGAGTGTTGAGGTTTACAGGACAGTGAGGCTCTGTGTTACTGAGTATTGGGGTTTACAGGACAGTGAGACTCTGTGTTACTGAGTATTGGGGTTTACAGGACAGTGAGACTCTGTGTTACTGAGTGTTGAGGTTTACAGGACAGTGAGGCTCTGTGTTACTGAGTATTGGGATTTACAGGACAGTGAGACTCTGTGTTACTGAGTATTGGTGTTTATAGGACAGTGAGACTCTGTGTTACTGAGTATTGGGATTTACAGGACAGTGAGACTCTGTGTTACTGAGTATTGGGGTTTACAGGACAGTGAGACTCTGTGTTACTGAGTGTTGAGGTTTACAGGACAGTGAGGCTCTGTGTTACTGAGTATTGGGGTTTACAGGACAGTGAGACTCTGTGTTACTGAGTATTGGGATTTACAGGACAGTGAGATTCTGTGTTACTGAGTATTGGTGTTTATCGGACAGTGAGACTCTGTGTTACTGAGTATTGGGGTTTATAGGACAGTGAGACTCTGTGTTACTGAGTATTGGGGTTTACAGGACAGTGAGACTCTGTGTTACTGAGTATTGGTGTTTATAGGACAGTGAGACTCTGTGTTACTGAGTATTGGGATTTACAGGACAGTGAGACTCTGTGTTACTGAGTATTGAGGTTTACAGGACAGTGAGACTCTGTGTTACTGAGTATTGGTGTTTATAGGACAGTGAGATTCTGTGTTACTGAGTATTGGGGTTTACAGGACAGTGAGACTCTGTGTTACTGAGTATTGGTGTTTATAGGACAGTGAGACTCTGTGTTACTGAGTATTGGGATTTACAGGACAGTGAGACTCTGTGTTACTGTGTATTGGGGTTTACAGGACAGTGAGACTCTGTGTTACTGAGTATTGAGGTTAACAGGACAGTGACACTCTGTGTTACTGAGTATTGGGGTTTACAGGACAGTGAGACTCTGTGTTACTGAGTATTGGTGTTTATAGGACAGTGAGACTCTGTGTTACTGAGTATTGGGATTTACAGGACAGTGAGACTCTGTGTTACTGAGTATTGAGGTTTACAGGACAGTGACACTCTGTGTTACTGAGTATTGGTGTTTATAGGACAGTGAGACTCTGTGTTACTGAGTATTGGGGTTTACAGGACAGTGAGACTCTGTGTTACTGAGTATTGGTGTTTATAGGACAGTGAGACTCTGTGTTACTGAGTATTGGGATTTACAGGACAGTGAGACTCTGTGTTACTGAGTATTGAGGTTTACAGGACAGTGAGACTCTGTGTTACTGAGTATTGGGGTTTACAGGACAGTGAGACTCTGTGTTACTGAGTGTTGAGGTTTACAGGACAGTGAGGCTCTGTGTTACTGAGTATTGGGGTTTACAGGACAGTGAGACTCTGTGTTACTGAGTATTGGGATTTACAGGACAGTGAGATTCTGTGTTACTGAGGATTGGTGTTTATCGGACAGTGAGACTCTGTGTTACTGAGTATTGGGGTTTACAGGACAGTGAGACTCTGTGTTACTGAGTATTGGTGTTGACAGGACAGGGAGACTCTGTGTTACTGAGTATTGGTGTTTACAGGACAGTGAGACTCTGTGTTACTGAGTATTGGTGTTTATAGGACAGTGAGACTCTGTGTTCCTGAGTACTGGGGTTTACCGGACAGTGAGACTCTGTTACTGAGTATTGGTGTTTACAGGACAGTGAGACTCTGTTACTGAGTATTGGTGTTTACAGGACAGTGAGACTCTGTTACTGAGTATTGGGGTTAAGAGGACACTGAGACTCTGTGTTACTGAGTATTGGTGTTTACAGGACAGTGAGACTCTGTTACTGAGTATTGGTGTTTATAGGACAGTGAGATTCTGTGTTACTGAGTATTGGGGTTTACAGGACAGTGAGACTCTGTGTTACTGAGTATTGGTGTTTATCGGACAGTGAGACTCTGTGTTACTGAGTATTGGGGTTTATAGGACAGTGAGACTCTGTGTTACTGAGTATTGGGGTTTACAGGACAGTGAGACTCTGTGTTACTGAGTATTGGTGTTTATAGGACAGTGAGACTCTGTGTTACTGAGTATTGGGATTTACAGGACAGTGAGACTCTGTGTTACTGAGTATTGAGGTTTACAGGACAGTGAGACTCTGTGTTACTGAGTATTGGTGTTTATAGGACAGTGAGATTCTGTGTTACTGAGTATTGGGGTTTACAGGACAGTGAGACTCTGTGTTACTGAGTATTGGTGTTTATAGGACAGTGAGACTCTGTGTTACTGAGTATTGGGATTTACAGGACAGTGAGACTCTGTGTTACTGAGTATTGGGGTTTACAGGACAGTGAGACTCTGTGTTACTGAGTATTGAGGTTAACAGGACAGTGACACTCTGTGTTACTGAGTATTGGGGTTTACAGGACAGTGAGACTCTGTGTTACTGAGTATTGGTGTTTATAGGACAGTGAGACTCTGTGTTACTGAGTATTGGGATTTACAGGACAGTGAGACTCTGTGTTACTGAGTATTGAGGTTTACAGGACAGTGACACTCTGTGTTACTGAGTATTGGTGTTTATAGGACAGTGAGACTCTGTGTTACTGAGTATTGGGGTTTACAGGACAGTGAGACTCTGTGTTACTGAGTATTGGTGTTTATAGGACAGTGAGACTCTGTGTTACTGAGTATTGGGATTTACAGGACAGTGAGACTCTGTGTTACTGAGTATTGAGGTTTACAGGACAGTGAGACTCTGTGTTACTGAGTATTGGGGTTTACAGGACAGTGAGACTCTGTGTTACTGAGTGTTGAGGTTTACAGGACAGTGAGGCTCTGTGTTACTGAGTATTGGGGTTTACAGGACAGTGAGACTCTGTGTTACTGAGTATTGGGATTTACAGGACAGTGAGATTCTGTGTTACTGAGGATTGGTGTTTATCGGACAGTGAGACTCTGTGTTACTGAGTATTGGGGTTTACAGGACAGTGAGACTCTGTGTTACTGAGTATTGGTGTTGACAGGACAGGGAGACTCTGTGTTACTGAGTATTGGTGTTTACAGGACAGTGAGACTCTGTGTTACTGAGTATTGGTGTTTATAGGACAGTGAGACTCTGTGTTCCTGAGTACTGGGGTTTACCGGACAGTGAGACTCTGTTACTGAGTATTGGTGTTTACAGGACAGTGAGACTCTGTTACTGAGTATTGGTGTTTACAGGACAGTGAGACTCTGTTACTGAGTATTGGGGTTAAGAGGACACTGAGACTCTGTGTTACTGAGTATTGGTGTTTACAGGACAGTGAGACTCTGTTACTGAGTATTGGTGTTTACAGGACAGTGAGACTCTGTGTTACTGAGGATTGGGATTTACAGGACAGTGAGACTCTGTGTTACTGAGTATTGGGGTTTACAGGACAGTGAGACTCAGTTACTGAGTATTGGTGTTCATAGGACAGTGAGACTCTGTGTTACTGAGTATTGGTGTTTCTAGGACAGTGAGACTCTGTGTTCCTGAGTACTGGGGTTTACCGGACAGTGAGACTCTGTTACTGAGTATTGGTGTTTACAGGACAGTGAGACTCTGTTACTGAGTATTGGTGTTTACAGGACAGTGAGACTCTGTTACTGAGTATTGGGGTTAAGAGGACACTGAGACTCTGTGTTACTGAGTATTGGTGTTTACAGGACAGTGAGACTCTGTTACTGAGTATTGGTGTTTATAGGACAGTGAGATTCTGTGTTACTGAGTATTGGGGTTTACAGGACAGTGAGACTCTGTGTTACTGAGTATTGGTGTTTATCGGACAGTGAGACTCTGTGTTACTGAGTATTGGGGTTTATAGGACAGTGAGACTCTGTGTTACTGAGTATTGGGGTTTACAGGACAGTGAGACTCTGTGTTACTGAGTATTGGTGTTTATAGGACAGTGAGACTCTGTGTTACTGAGTATTGGGATTTACAGGACAGTGAGACTCTGTGTTACTGAGTATTGAGGTTTACAGGACAGTGAGACTCTGTGTTACTGAGTATTGGTGTTTATAGGACAGTGAGATTCTGTGTTACTGAGTATTGGGGTTTACAGGACAGTGAGACTCTGTGTTACTGAGTATTGGTGTTTATAGGACAGTGAGACTCTGTGTTACTGAGTATTGGGATTTACAGGACAGTGAGACTCTGTGTTACTGAGTATTGGGGTTTACAGGACAGTGAGACTCTGTGTTACTGAGTATTGAGGTTAACAGGACAGTGACACTCTGTGTTACTGAGTATTGGGGTTTCTAGGACAGTGAGACTCTGTGTTCCTGAGTACTGGGGTTTACCGGACAGTGAGACTCTGTTACTGAGTATTGGTGTTTACAGGACAGTGAGACTCTGTTACTGAGTATTGGTGTTTACAGGACAGTGAGACTCTGTTACTGAGTATTGGGGTTAAGAGGACACTGAGACTCTGTGTTACTGAGTATTGGTGTTTACAGGACAGTGAGACTCTGTTACTGAGTATTGGTGTTTATAGGACAGTGAGATTCTGTGTTACTGAGTATTGGGGTTTACAGGACAGTGAGACTCTGTGTTACTGAGTATTGGGGTTTATAGGACAGTGAGACTCTGTGTTACTGAGTATTGGGGTTTACAGGACAGTGAGACTCTGTGTTACTGAGTATTGGTGTTTATAGGACAGTGAGACTCTGTGTTACTGAGTATTGGGATTTACAGGACAGTGAGACTCTGTGTTACTGAGTATTGAGGTTTACAGGACAGTGAGACTCTGTGTTACTGAGTATTGGTGTTTATAGGACAGTGAGATTCTGTGTTACTGAGTATTGGGGTTTACAGGACAGTGAGACTCTGTGTTACTGAGTATTGGTGTTTATAGGACAGTGAGACTCTGTGTTACTGAGTATTGGGATTTACAGGACAGTGAGACTCTGTGTTACTGAGTATTGGGGTTTACAGGACAGTGAGACTCTGTGTTACTGAGTATTGAGGTTAACAGGACAGTGACACTCTGTGTTACTGAGTATTGGGGTTTACAGGACAGTGAGACTCTGTGTTACTGAGTATTGGTGTTTATAGGACAGTGAGACTCTGTGTTACTGAGTATTGGGATTTACAGGACAGTGAGACTCTGTGTTACTGAGTATTGAGGTTTACAGGACAGTGACACTCTGTGTTACTGAGTATTGGTGTTTATAGGACAGTGAGACTCTGTGTTACTGAGTATTGGGGTTTACAGGACAGTGAGACTCTGTGTTACTGAGTATTGGTGTTTATAGGACAGTGAGACTCTGTGTTACTGAGTATTGGGATTTACAGGACAGTGAGACTCTGTGTTACTGAGTATTGAGGTTTACAGGACAGTGAGACTCTGTGTTACTGAGTATTGGGGTTTACAGGACAGTGAGACTCTGTGTTACTGAGTGTTGAGGTTTACAGGACAGTGAGGCTCTGTGTTACTGAGTATTGGGGTTTACAGGACAGTGAGACTCTGTGTTACTGAGTATTGGGATTTACAGGACAGTGAGATTCTGTGTTACTGAGGATTGGTGTTTATCGGACAGTGAGACTCTGTGTTACTGAGTATTGGGGTTTACAGGACAGTGAGACTCTGTGTTACTGAGTATTGGTGTTGACAGGACAGGGAGACTCTGTGTTACTGAGTATTGGTGTTTACAGGACAGTGAGACTCTGTGTTACTGAGTATTGGTGTTTATAGGACAGTGAGACTCTGTGTTCCTGAGTACTGGGGTTTACCGGACAGTGAGACTCTGTTACTGAGTATTGGTGTTTACAGGACAGTGAGACTCTGTTACTGAGTATTGGTGTTTACAGGACAGTGAGACTCTGTTACTGAGTATTGGGGTTAAGAGGACACTGAGACTCTGTGTTACTGAGTATTGGTGTTTACAGGACAGTGAGACTCTGTTACTGAGTATTGGTGTTTACAGGACAGTGAGACTCTGTGTTACTGAGGATTGGGATTTACAGGACAGTGAGACTCTGTGTTACTGAGTATTGGGGTTTACAGGACAGTGAGACTCAGTTACTGAGTATTGGTGTTCATAGGACAGTGAGACTCTGTGTTACTGAGTATTGGTGTTTCTAGGACAGTGAGACTCTGTGTTACTGAGTATTGGTGTTTACAGGACAGTGAGACTCTGTGTTACTGAGTATTGGGGTTTATAGGACAGTGAGACTCTGTGTTACTGAGTATTGGTGTTTCTAGGACAGTGAGACTCTGTGTTACTGAGTATGGGTGTTTATAGGACAGTGAGACTCTGTGTTACTGAGTATTGGTGTTTATAGGACAGTGAGACTCTGTGTTACTGAGTATTGGTGTTTACAGGACAGTGAGACTCTGTGTTACTGAGTATTGGGGTTTATAGGACAGTGAGACTCTGTGTTACTGAGTATTGGGGTTTACCGGACAGTGAGACTCTGTGTTATTGAGTATTGGTGTTTATAGGACAGTGAGACTCTGTGTTACTGAGTATTGGGGTTTACCGGACAGTGAGACTCTGTGTTACTGAGTATTGGTGTTTACAGGACAGTGAGACTCTGTGTTATTGAGTATTGGTGTTTATAGGACAGTAAGACTCTGTTACTGAGTATTGGTGTTTACAGGACAGTGAGACTCTGTGTTACTGAGTATTGGTGTTTACAGGACAGTGAGACTCTGTGTTACTGAGTATTGGAGTTTATAGGACAGTGAGACTCTGTGTTACTGAGTATTGGGGTTTACAGGACAGTGAGACTCTGTGTTACTGAGTATTGGTGTTTATAGGACAGTGAGACTCTGTGTTACTGAGTATTGGTGTTTGTAGGACAGTGAGACTCTGTGTTACTGAGTATTGGTGTTTATAGGACAGTGAGACTCTGTGTTACTGAGTATTGGTGTTTACAGGACAGTGAGACTCTGTGTTACTGAGTATTGGAGTTTATAGGACAGTGAGACTCTGTGTTACTGAGTATTGGGGTTTACAGGACAGTGAGACTCTGTGTTACTGAGTATTGGTGTTTATAGGACAGTGAGACTCTGTGTTACTGAGTATTGGTGTTTGTAGGACAGTGAGACTCTGTGTTACTGAGTATTGGTGTTTGTAGGACAGTGAGACTCTGTGTTACTGAGTATTGGGGTTTATAGGACAGTGAGACTCTGTGTTACTGAGTATTGGGGTTTACAGGACAGTAAGACTCTGTTACTGAGTATTGGTGTTTACAGGACAGTGAGACTCTGTGTTACTGAGTATTGGAGTTTATAGGACAGTGAGACTCTGTGTTACTGAGTATTGGAGTTTATAGGACAGTGAGACTCTGTGTTACTGAGTATTGGGGTTTACAGGACAGTGAGACTCTGTGTTACTGAGTATTGGGGTTTACAGGACAGTGAGACTCTGTGTTACTGAGTATTGGTGTTTATAGGACAGTGAGACTCTGTGTTACTGAGTATTGGTGTTTGTAGGACAGTGAGACTCTGTGTTACTGAGTTATTGGTGTTTATAGGACAGTGAGACTCTGTGTTACTGAGTATTGGGGTTTACAGGACAGTGAGACTCTGTGTTACTGAGTATTGGTGTTTATCGGACAGTGAGACTGTGTTACTGAGTATTGGGGTTTATAGGACAGTGAGACTCTGTGTTACTGAGTATTGGTGTTTATAGGACAGTGAGACTCTGTGTTACTGAGTATTGTGGTTTGCAGGACAGTGAGACTCTGTGTTACTGAGTATTGGTGTTTATAGGACAGTGAGACTCTGTGTTACTGAGTATTGGGGTTTACAGGACAGTGAGACTCTGTGTTACTGAGTATTGGTGTTTATAGGACAGTGAGATCTGTGTTACTGAGTATTGGTGTTTGCAGGACAGTGAGACTCTGTGTTACTGAGTATTGTGGTTTACAGGACAGTGAGACTCTGTGTTACTGAGTATTGGGTTTTACAGGACAGTGAGACTCTGTGTTACTGAGTATTGGGGTTTACAGGACAGTGAGACTCTGTTACTGAGTATTGGGTTTTGCAGGACAGTGAGACTCTGTGTTACTGAGTATTGGGGTTTACAGGACAGTGAGACTCTGTTACTGAGTATTGGGGTTTCAAGGACACTGAGACTCTGCGTTACTGAGTATTGGGTTTTACAGGACAGTGAATCTCTGTTACTGAGTATTGGGGTTTCAAGGACAGTGAGACTCTGTGTTACTGAGTATTGGTGTTTATAGGACAGTGAGACTCTGTGTTACTGAGTATTGGTGTTTATAGGACAGTGAGACTCTGTGTTACTGAGGATTGGTGTTTATAGGACAGTGAGACTCTGTGTTACTGAGTATTGGTGTTTACAGGACAGTGAGACTCTGTGTTACTGAGTATTGGGGTTTATAGGACAGTGAGACTCTGTGTTACTGAGTATTGGGGTTTACAGGACAGTGAGATTCTGTGTTACTGAGTATTGGGGGTTATAGGACAGTGAGACTCTGTGTTACTGAGTATTGGGGTTTACAGGACAGTGAGACTCTGTGTTACTGAGTATTGGGGGTTATAGGACAGTGAGACTCTGTGTTACTGAGTATTGGTGTTTATAGGACAGTGAGACTCTGTGTTACTGAGTATTGGGGTTTATAGGACAGTGAGACTCTGTGTTACTGAGTATTGGTGTTTATCGGACAGTGAGACTCTGTGTTACTGAGTATTGGGGTTTACAGGACAGTGAGATTCTGTGTTACTGAGTATTGGGGTTTATCGGACAGTGAGACTCTGTGTTACTGAGTATTGGGGTTTATAGGACAGTGAGACTCTGTGTTACTGAGTATTGGTTTTTAGAGGACAGTGAGACTCTGTGTTACTGAGTATTGGGGTTTACAGGACAGTGAGATTCTGTGTTACTGAGTATTGGGGTTTACAGGACAGTGAGATTCTGTGTTACTGAGTATTGGGGTTTACAGGACAGTGAGATTCTGTGTTACTGAGTATTGGGGTTTACAGGACAGTGAGATTCTGTGTTACTGAGTATTGGGGGTTATAGGACAGTGAGACTCTGTGTTACTGAGTATTGGGGTTTACAGGACAGTGAGATTCTGTGTTACTGAGTATTGGGGGTTATAGGACAGTGAGACTCTGTGTTACTGAGTATTGGGGTTTATAGGACAGTGAGACTCTGTTACTGAGTATTGGTGTTTATAGGACAGTGAGACTCTGTGTTACTGAGTATTGGTGTTTATAGGACAGTGAGACTCTGTGTTACTGAGTATTGGTGTTTATAGGACAGTGAGACTCTGTGTTACTGAGTATTGGTTTTTATAGGACAGTGAGACTCTGTTACTGAGTATTGGTGTTTATAGGACAGTGAGACTCTGTGTTACTGAGTATTGGTGTTTATAGGACAGTGAGACTCTGTTACTGAGTATTGGTGTTTATAGGACAGTGAGACTCTGTGTTACTGAGTATTGGGGTTTATAGGACAGTGAGACTCTGTGTTACTGAGTATTGGTTTTTAGAGGACAGTGAGACTCTGTTACTGAGTATTGGTGTTTATAGGACAGTGAGACTCTGTGTTACTGAGTATTGGTGTTTATAGGACAGTGAGGTTCTGTGTTACTGAGTATTGGGGTTTATAGGACAGTGAGACTCTGTGTGACTGAGTATTGGTTTTTAGAGGACAGTGAGACGCTGTTACTGAGTATTGGGGTTTATAGGACAGTGAGACTCTGTGTTACTGAGTATTGGTGTTTAGAGGACAGTGAGACTCTGTGTTACTGAGTAATGGTGTTTATAGGACAGTGAGACTCTGTGTTACTGAGTATTGGTGTTTATAGGACAGTGAGACTCTGTGTTACTGAGTATTGGGGTTTATAGGACAGTGAGACTCTGTGTTACTGAGTATTGGTGTTTATAGGACAGTGAGACTCTGTGTTACTGAGTATTGGTGTTTATAGGACAGTGAGGTTCTGTGTTACTGAGTATTGGGGTTTATAGGACAGTGAGACTCTGTGTTACTGAGTATTGGTGTTTATAGGACAGTGAGACTCTGTGTTACTGAGTATTGGTGTTTATAGGACAGTGAGGTTCTGTGTTACTGAGTATTGGGGTTTATAGGACAGTGAGACTCTGTGTGACTGAGTATTGGTTTTTAGAGGACAGTGAGACGCTGTTACTGAGTATTGGGGTTTATAGGACAGTGAGACTCTGTGTTACTGAGTATTGGTGTTTAGAGGACAGTGAGACTCTGTGTTACTGAGTAATGGTGTTTATAGGACAGTGAGACTCTGTGTTACTGAGTATTGGTGTTTATAGGACAGTGAGACTCTGTGTTACTGAGTATTGGGGTTTATAGGACAGTGAGACTCTGTGTTACTGAGTATTGGTGTTTATAGGACAGTGAGACTCTGTGTTACTGAGTATTGGTGTTTATAGGACAGTGAGACTCTGTGTTACTGAGTATTGGTGTTTATAGGACAGTGAGGTTCTGTGTTACTGAGTATTGGGGTTTATAGGACAGTGAGACTCTGTGTGACTGAGTATTGGTTTTTAGAGGACAGTGAGACGCTGTTACTGAGTATTGGGGTTTATAGGACAGTGAGACTCTGTGTTACTGAGTATTGGTGTTTATAGGACAGTGAGGTTCTGTGTTACTGAGTATTGGGGTTTATAGGACAGTGAGACTCTGTGTGACTGAGTATTGGTTTTTAGAGGACAGTGAGACGCTGTTACTGAGTATTGGTGTTTATAGGACAGTGAGACTCTGTGTTACTGAGTATTGGTGTTTATAGGACAGTGAGGTTCTGTGTTACTGAGTATTGGGGTTTATAGGACAGTGAGACTCTGTGTGACTGAGTATTGGTTTTTAGAGGACAGTGAGACGCTGTTACTGAGTATTGGGGTTTATAGGACAGTGAGACTCTGTGTTACTGAGTATTGGTGTTTAGAGGACAGTGAGACTCTGTGTTACTGAGTAATGGTGTTTATAGGACAGTGAGACTCTGTGTTACTGAGTATTGGTGTTTATAGGACAGTGAGACTCTGTGTTACTGAGTATTGGGGTTTATAGGACAGTGAGACTCTGTGTTACTGAGTATTGGTGTTTACAGGACAGTGAGACTCTGTGTTACTGAGTATTGGTGTTTATAGGACAGTGAGACTCTGTTACTGAGTATTGGTGTTTATAGGACAGTGAGACTCTGTGTTACTGAGTATTGGGGTTTACTGGACAGTGAGACTCTGTGTTACTGAGTATTGGGATTTACAGGACAGTGAGACTCTGTGTTACTGAGTATTGGGGTTTATAGGACAGTGAGACTCTGTGTTACTGAGTATTCATGTTTAGAGGACAGTGAGACTCTGTGTTACTGAGTATTGGTGTTTATAGGACAGTGAGACTCTGTGTTACTGAGTATTGGTGTTTATAGGACAGTGAGACTCTGTTACTGAGTATTGGGGTTTATAGGACAGTGAGACTCTGTGTTACTGAGTATTGGTGTTTACAGGACAGTGAGACTCTGTGTTACTGAGTATTGGTGTTTATAGGACAGTGAGACTCTGTGTTACTGAGTATTGGTGTTTATAGGACAGTGAGACTCTGTGTTACTGAGTATTGGTGTTTATAGGACAGTGAGACTCTGTGTTACTGAGTATTGGGGTTTACTGGACAGTGAGACTCTGTGTTACTGAGTATTGGTGTTTATAGGACAGTGAGACTCTGTGTTACTGAGTATTGGGGTTTATAGGACAGTGAGACTCTGTGTTACTGAGTATTGGTGTTTATAGGACAGTGAGACTCTGTGTTACTGAGTATTGGTGTTTATAGGACAGTGAGACTCTGTGTTACTGAGTATTGGTGTTTATAGGACAGTGAGACTCTGTGTTACTGAGTATTGGGGTTTATAGGACAGTGAGACTCTGTGTTACTGAGTATTGGTGTTTATAGGACAGTGAGACTCTGTGTTACTGAGTATTGGTGTTTATCGGACAGTGAGACTCTGTGTTACTGAGTATTGGTGTTTTCAGGACAGTGAGACTCTGTGTTACTGAGTATTGGTGTTTATCGGACAGTGAGACTCTGTGTTACTGAGTATTGGGGTTTTCAGGACAGTGAGACTCTGTGTTACTTAGTATTGGGGTTTATAGGACAGTGACACTCTGTGTTACTGAGTATTGGTGTTTATAGGACAGTGAGACTCTGTGTTACTGAGTATTGGTGTTTACAGGACAGTGAGACTCTGTTACTGAGTATTGGTGTTTATCGGACAGTGAGACTCTGTGTTACTGAGTATTGGGGTTTATAGGACAGTGACACTCTGTGTTACTGAGTATTGGTGTTTTCAGGACAGTGAGACTCTGTGTTACTGAGTATTGGTGTTTATCGGACAGTGAGACTCTCTGTTACTGAGTATTGGTGTTTATAGGACAGTGAGACTCTGTGTTACTGAGTATTGGTGTTTACAGGACAGTGAGACTCTCTGTTACTGAGTATTGGTGTTTATAGGACAGTGAGACTCTGTGTTACTTAGTATTGGTGTTTATAGGACAGTGACACTCTGTGTTACTGAGTATTGGTGTTTATAGGACAGTGAGACTCTGTGTTACTTAGTATTGGTGTTTATAGGACAGTGAGACTCTGTGTTACTGAGTATTGGTGTTCACAGGACAGTGAGACTCTGTGTTACTGAGTATTGGTGTTTATAGGACAGTGAGACTCTGTGTTACTGAGTATTGGTGTTTACAGGACAGTGAGACTCTGTGTTACTTAGTATTGGTGTTTATAGGACAGTGAGACTCTGTGTTACTGAGTATTGGTGTTTACAGGACAGTGAGACTCTGTGTTACTGAGTATTGGTGTTTATAGGACAGTGAGACTCTGTGTTACTTAGTATTGGTGTTTATAGGACAGTGACACTCTGTGTTACTGAGTATTGGTGTTTATAGGACAGTGAGACTCTGTGTTACTTAGTATTGGTGTTTATAGGACAGTGAGACTCTGTGTTACTGAGTATTGGTGTTCACAGGACAGTGAGACTCTGTGTTACTGAGTATTGGTGTTTATAGGACAGTGAGACTCTGTGTTACTGAGTATTGGTGTTTACAGGACAGTGAGACTCTGTGTTACTTAGTATTGGTGTTTATAGGACAGTGAGACTCTGTGTTACTGAGTATTGGTGTTTACAGGACAGTGAGACTCTGTGTTACTGAGTATTGGTGTTTACAGGACAGTGAGACTCTGTGTTACTGAGTATTGGTGTTTACAGGACAGTGAGACTCTGTGTTACTGAGTATTGGTGTTTACAGGACAGTGAGACTCTGTGTTACTGAGTATTGGTGTTTATAGGACAGTGAGACTCTGTGTTACTGAGTATTGGTGTTCACAGGACAGTGACACTCTGTGTTACTGAGTATTGGTGTTTATAGGACAGTGAGACTCTGTGTTACTGAGTATTGGTGTTTACAGGACAGTGAGACTCTGTGTTACTGAGTATTGGTGTTTATAGGACAGTGAGACTCTGTGTTACTGAGTATTGGTGTTTACAGGACAGTGAGACTCTGTGTTACTGAGTATTGGTGTTTACAGGACAGTGAGACTCTGTGTTACTGAGTATTGGTGTTTACAGGACAGTGAGACTCTGTGTTACTGAGTATTGGTGTTTACAGGACAGTGAGACTCTGTGTTACTGAGTATTGGTGTTTATAGGACAGTGAGACTCTGTGTTACTGAGTATTGGTGTTTACAGGACAGTGAGACTCTGTGTTACTGAGTATTGGTGTTTATAGGACAGTGAGACTCTGTGTTACTGAGTATTGGTGTTTACAGGACAGTGAGACTCTGTGTTACTGAGTATTGGTGTTTATAGGACAGTGACACTCTGTGTTACTGAGTATTGGTGTTTATAGGACAGTGAGACTCTGTGTTACTGAGTATTGGTGTTTACAGGACAGTGAGACTCTGTGTTACTTCGTATTGGTGTTTATAGGACAGTGACACTCTGTGTTACTGAGTATTGGTGTTTATAGGACAGTGAGACTCTGTGTTACTGAGTATTGGTGTTTATAGGACAGTGAGACTCTGTGTTACTGAGTATTGGTGTTTACAGGACAGTGAGACTCTGTGTTACTGAGTATTGGTGTTTATAGGACAGTGAGACTCTGTGTTCCTGAGTATTGGTGTTTATAGGACAGTGAGACTCTGTGTTACTGAGTATTGGGGTTTATAGGACAGTGAGACTCTGTGTTACTTAGTATTGGTGTTTATAGGACAGTGACACTCTGTGTTACTGAGTATTGGTGTTTATAGGACAGTGAGACTCTGTGTTACTGAGTTTTGGTGTTTACAGGACAGTGAGACTCTGTGTTACTGAGTATTGGTGTTTATAGGACAGTGAGACTCTGTGTTACTTAGTATTGGTGTTTATAGGACAGTGACACTCTGTGTTACTGAGTATTGGTGTTTATAGGACAGTGAGACTCTGTGTTACTGAGTATTGGTGTTTACAGGACAGTGAGACTCTGTGTTACTGAGTATTGGTGTTTACAGGACAGTGAGACTCTGTGTGACTGAGTATTGGTGTTTATAGGACAGTGACACTCTGTGTTACTGAGTATTGGTGTTTATAGGACAGTGAGACTCTGTGTTACTTAGTATTGGTGTTTATAGGACAGTGACACTCTGTGTTACTGAGTATTGGTGTTTATAGGACAGTGAGACTCTGTGTTACTGAGTATTGGTGTTTATAGGACAGTGAGACTCTGTGTTACTGAGTATTGGTGTTTATAGGACAGTGAGACTCTGTGTTACTGAGTATTGGTGTTTATCGGACAGTGAGACTCTGTGTTACTGAGTATTGGTGTTTATAGGACAGTGAGACTCTGTGTTACTGAGTATTGGTGTTTATCGGACAGTGAGACTCTGTGTTACTGAGTATTGGGGTTTATAGGACAGTGAGACTCTGTGTTACTGAGTATTGGTGTTAATAGGACAGTGAGACACTGTGTTACTGAGTATTGGTGTTTACAGGACAGTGAGACTCTGTGTTACTGAGTATTGGTGTTTATCGGACAGTGAGACTCTGTGTTACTGAGTATTGGTGTTTATAGGACAGTGAGACTCTGTGTTACTGAGTATTGGTGTTTATCGGACAGTGAGACTCTGTGTTACTGAGTATTGGGGTTTATAGGACAGTGAGACTCTGTGTTACTGAGTATTGGTGTTAATAGGACAGTGAGACACTGTGTTACTGAGTATTGGTGTTTACAGGACAGTGAGACTCTGTGTTACTGAGTATTGGTGTTTACAGGACAGTGAGACTCTGTGTTACTTAGTATTGGTGTTTATAGGACAGTGACACTCTGTGTTACTGAGTATTGGTGTTTTCAGGACAGTGAGACTCTGTGTTACTGAGTATTGGTGTTTACAGGACAGTGAGACTCTGTGTTACTGAGTATTGGTGTTTATAGGACAGTGACACTCTGTGTTACTGAGTATTGGTGTTTTCAGGACAGTGAGACTCTGTGTTACTGAGTATTGGTGTTTATAGGACAGTGACACTCTGTGTTACTGAGTATTGGTGTTTTCAGGACAGTGAGACTCTGTGTTACTGAGTATTGGGATTTACAGGACAGTGAGACTCTGTGTTACTGAGTATTGGTGTTAATAGGACAGTGAGACACTGTGTTACTGAGTATTGGGGTTTATAGGACAGTGAGACTCTGTGTTACTGAGTATTGGTGTTAATAGGACAGTGAGACACTGTGTTACTGAGTATTGGTGTTTACAGGACAGTGAGTCTCTGTGTTACTGAGTTTTGGTGTTTACTGCACAGTGAGACTCTGTGTTACTTAGTATTGGTGTTTATAGGACAGTGACACTCTGTGTTACTGAGTATTGGTGTTTATAGGACAGTGAGACTCTGTGTTACTGAGTATTGGTGTTTATAGGACAGTGAGACTCTGTGTTACTGAGTATTGGTGTTTATAGGACAGTGAGACTCTGTGTTACTGAGTATTGGTGTTTACAGGACAGTGAGACTCTGTGTTACTGAGTATTGGTGTTTATAGGACAGTGACACTGTGTTACTGAGTATTGGTGTTTATAGGACAGTGACACTCTGTGTTACTGAGTATTGGTGTTTATAGGACAGTGAGACTCTGTGTTACTTAGTATTGGTGTTTATAGGACAGTGAGACTCTGTGTTACTGAGTATTGGTGTTTATAGGACAGTGACACTCTGTGTTACTGAGTATTGGTGTTTATAGGACAGTGAGACTCTGTGTTACTTAGTATTGGTATTTATAGGACAGTGACACTCTGTGTTACTGAGTATTGGTGTTTATAGGACAGTGAGACTCTGTGTTACTTAGTATTGGTGTTTATAGGACAGTGACACTCTGTGTTACTGAGTATTGGTGTTTATAGGACAGTGAGACTCTGTGTTACTGAGTATTGGTGTTTACAGGACAGTGAGACTCTGTGTTACTTAGTATTGGTGTTTATAGGACAGTGAGACTCTGTGTTACTGAGTATTGGGGTTTATAGGACAGTGAGACTCTGTGTTACTGAGTATTGGTGTTTACAGGACAGTGAGACTCTGTGTTACTTAGTATTGGTGTTTATAGGACAGTGACACTCTGTGTTACTGAGTATTGGTGTTTATAGGACAGTGAGACTCTGTGTTACTGAGTATTGGTGTTTATAGGACAGTGAGACTCTGTGTTACTGAGTATTGGTGTTTATAGGACAGTGAGACTCTGTGTTACTGAGTATTGGTGTTTACAGGACAGTGAGACTCTGTGTTACTGAGTATTGGTGTTTATAGGACAGTGAGACTCTGTGTTACTTAGTATTGGTGTTTATAGGACAGTGACACTCTGTGTTACTGAGTATTGGTGTTTACAGGACAGTGAGACTCTCTGTTACTGAGTATTGGTGTTTATAGGACAGTGAGACTCTGTGTTACTTAGTATTGGTGTTTATAGGACAGTGACACTCTGTGTTACTGAGTATTGGGGTTTATAGGACAGTGAGACTCTGTGTTACTGAGTATTGGTGTTTATAGGACAGTGAGACTCTGTGTGACTGAGTATTGGTGTTTATAGGACAGTGACACTCTGTGTTACTGAGTATTGGTGTTTATAGGACAGTGAGACTCTGTGTTACTGAGTATTGGGGTTTACAGGACAGTGAGACTCTGTGTTACTTAGTATTGGTGTTTATAGGACAGTGACACTCTGTGTTACTGAGTATTGGTGTTTATAGGACAGTGAGACTCTGTGTTACTGAGTATTGGTGTTTATAGGACAGTGAGACTCTGTGTTACTGAGTATTGGTGTTTATAGGACAGTGAGACTCTGTGTTACTGAGTATTGGTGTTTACAGGACAGTGAGACTCTGTGTTACTGAGTATTGGTGTTTATAGGACAGTGAGACTCTGTGTTACTTAGTATTGGTGTTTATAGGACAGTGACACTCTGTGTTACTGAGTATTGGTGTTTATAGGACAGTGAGACTCTGTGTTACTTAGTATTGGTGTTTATAGGACAGTGACACTCTGTGTTACTGAGTATTGGTGTTTATAGGACAGTGGGACTCTGTGTTACTGAGTATTGGTGTTTATAGGACAGTGGGACTCTGTGTTAGTGAGTATTGGTGTTTACAGGACAGTGAGACTCTCTGTTACTGAGTATTGGTGTTTATAGGACAGTGAGACTCTGTGTTACTGAGTATTGGGGTTTATAGGACAGTGAGACTCTGTGTTACTGAGTATTGGGGTTTATCGGACAGTGAGACTCTGTGTTATTGAGTATTGGGGTTTATAGGACAGTGAGACTCTGTGTTACTGAGTATTGGTGTTTATAGGACAGTGAGACTCTGTGTTACTGAGTATTGGGGTTTACAGGACAGTGAGACTCTGTGTTACTGAGTATTGGTGTTTATAGGACAGTGAGACTCTGTGTTACTGAGTATTGGGGTTTACAGGACAGTGAGACTCTGTGTTACTGAGTATTGGTGTTTATAGGACAGTGAGACTCTGTGTTACTGAGTATTGGTGTTTATAGGACAGTGAGACTCTGTGTTACTGAGTATTGGTGTTTATAGGACAGTGAGACTCTGTGTTACTGAGTATTGGTGTTTATCGGACAGTGAGACTCTGTGTTACTGAGTATTGGTGTTTATAGGACAGTGAGACTCTGTGTTACTGAGTATTGGTGTTTATAGGACAGTGAGACTCTGTGTTACTGAGTATTGGTGTTTACAGGACAGTGAGACTCTGTGTTCCTGAGTATTGGTGTTTATCGGACAGTGAGACTCTGTGTTACTGAGTATTGGGGTTTACAGGACAGTGAGACTCTGTGTTACTGAGTATTGGGGTTTACAGGACAGTGAGACTCTGTGTTACTGAGTATTGGGGTTTATAGGACAGTGAGACTCTGTGTTACTGAGTATTGGGGTTCATAGGACAGTGAGACTCTGTGTTACTGAGTATTGGTGTTTATCGGACAGTGAGACTCTGTGTTACTGAGTATTAGGGTTTATCGGACAGTGAGACTCTGTGTTACTGAGTATTGGGGTTTACAGGACAGTGAGACTCTGTGTTACTGAGTATTGGGGTTTATCGGACAGTGAGACTCTGTTACTGAGTATTGGTGTTTCTCGGACAGTGAGACTCTGTGTTACTGAGTATTGGTGTTTATCGGACAGTGAGACTCTGTGTTACTGAGTATTGGGGTTTGCAGGACAGTGAGACTCTGTGTTACTGAGTATTGGGGTTTACAGGACAGTGAGACTCTGTGTTACTGAGTATTGGTGTTTATCGGACAGTGAGACTCTGTGTTACTGAGTATTAGGGTTTATCGGACAGTGAGACTCTGTTACTGAGTATTAGGGTTTATCGGACAGTGAGACTCTGTGTTACTGAGTATTGGGGTTTACAGGACAGTGAGACTCTGTGTTACTGAGTATTGGGGTTTATCGGACAGTGAGACTCTGTTACTGAGTATTGGTGTTTCTCGGACAGTGAGACTCTGTGTTACTGAGTATTGGTGTTTATCGGACAGTGAGACTCTGTGTTACTGAGTATTGGTGTTTATAGGACAGTGAGATTCTGTGTCACTGAGTATTGGTGTTTATCGGACAGTGAGACTCTGTGTTACTGAGTATTAGGGTTTATCGGACAGTGAGACTCTGTGTTACTGAGTATTGGGGTTTACAGGACAGTGAGACTCTGTGTTATTGAGTATTGGGGTTTATAGGACAGTGAGACTCTGTGTTACTGAGTATTGGTGTTTATAGGACAGTGAGACTCTGTGTTACTGAGTATTGGGGTTTATAGGACAGTGAGACTCTGTGTTACTGAGTATTGGGGTTTATCGGACAGTGAGACACTGTGTTATTGAGTATTGGGGTTTATAGGACAGTGAGACTCTGTGTTACTGAGTATTGGTGTTTATAGGACAGTGAGACTCTGTGTTACTGAGTATTGGGGTTTACAGGACAGTGAGACTCTGTGTTACTGAGTATTGGTGTTTATAGGACAGTGAGACTCTGTGTTACTGAGTATTGGGGTTTACAGGACAGTGAGACTCTGTGTTACTGAGTATTGGTGTTTATAGGACAGTGAGACTCTGTGTTACTGAGTATTGGTGTTTATAGGACAGTGAGACTCTGTGTTACTGAGTATTGGTGTTTATAGGACAGTGAGACTCTGTGTTACTGAGTATTGGTGTTTATCGGACAGTGAGACTCTGTGTTACTGAGTATTGGTGTTTATAGGACAGTGAGACTCTGTGTTACTGAGTATTGGTGTTTATAGGACAGTGAGACTCTGTGTTACTGAGTATTGGTGTTTACAGGACAGTGAGACTCTGTGTTCCTGAGTATTGGTGTTTATCGGACAGTGAGACTCTGTGTTACTGAGTATTGGTGTTTATAGGACAGTGAGACTCTGTGTTACTGAGTATTGGTGTTTATAGGACAGTGAGACTCTGTGTTACTGAGTATTGGTGTTTACAGGACAGTGAGACTCTGTGTTACTGAGTATTGGTGTTTATCGGACAGTGAGACTCTGTGTTACTGAGTATTAGGGTTTATCGGACAGTGAGACTCTGTGTTACTGAGTATTGGGGTTTACAGGACAGTGAGACTCTGTGTTACTGAGTATTGGTGTTTATCGGACAGTGAGACTCTGTGTTACTGAGTATTAGGGTTTATCGGACAGTGAGACTCTGTGTTACTGAGTATTGGGGTTTACAGGACAGTGAGACTCTGTGTTACTGAGTATTGGGGTTTATCGGACAGTGAGACTCTGTTACTGAGTATTGGTGTTTCTCGGACAGTGAGACTCTGTGTTACTGAGTATTGGTGTTTAGAGGACAGTGAGACTCTGTGTTACTGAGTATTGGTGTTTATCGGACAGTGAGACTCTGTGTTACTGAGTATTGGTGTTTAGAGGACAGTGAGACTCTGTGTTACTGAGTATTAGGGTTTATCGGACAGTGAGACTCTGTGTTACTGAGTATTGGGGTTTACAGGACAGTGAGACTCTGTGTTATTGAGTATTGGGGTTTATCGGACAGTGAGACTCTGTTACTGAGTATTGGTGTTTCTCGGACAGTGAGACTCTGTGTTACTGAGTATTGGTGTTTAGAGGACAGTGAGACTCTGTGTTACTGAGTATTGGTGTTTACAGGACAGTGAGACTCTGTGTTACTGAGTATTGGTGTTTATAGGACAGTGAGACTCTGTGTTCCTGAGTATTGGTGTTTATCGGACAGTGAGACTCTGTGTTACTGAGTATTGGTGTTTATAGGACAGTGAGACTCTGTGTTACTGAGTATTGGTGTTTATAGGACAGTGAGACTCTGTGTTACTGAGTATTGGTGTTTACAGGACAGTGAGACTCTGTGTTCCTGAGTATTGGTGTTTATCGGACAGTGAGACTCTGTGTTACTGAGTATTGGTGTTTATAGGACAGTGAGATTCTGTGTTACTGAGTATTAGGGTTTATCGGACAGTGAGACTCTGTGTTACTGAGTATTGGTGTTTATCGGACAGTGAGACTCTGTGTTACTGAGTATTAGGGTTTATCGGACAGTGAGACTCTGTGTTACTGAGTATTGGGGTTTACAGGACAGTGAGACTCTGTGTTACTGAGTATTGGGGTTTACAGGACAGTGAGACTCTGTGTTACTGAGTATTGGTGTTTATCGGACAGTGAGACTCTGTGTTACTGAGTATTAGGGTTTATCGGACAGTGAGACTCTGTGTTACTGAGTATTGGGGTTTACAGGACAGTGAGACTCTGTGTTACTGAGTATTGGGGTTTATCGGACAGTGAGACTCTGTTACTGAGTATTGGTGTTTCTCGGACAGTGAGACTCTGTGTTACTGAGTATTGGTGTTTAGAGGACAGTGAGACTCTGTGTTACTGAGTATTGGTGTTTAGAGGACAGTGAGACTCTGTGTTACTGAGTATTGGTGTTTACAGGACAGTGAGACTCTGTGTTACTGAGTATTGGTGTTTATCGGACAGTGAGACTCTGTGTTACTGAGTATTGGTGTTTAGAGGACAGTGAGACTCTGTGTTACTGAGTATTGGTGTTTACAGGACAGTGAGACTCTGTGTTACTGAGTATTGGTGTTTATCGGACAGTGAGACTCTGTGTTACTGAGTATTGGTGTTTAGAGGACAGTGAGACTCTGTGTTACTGAGTATTGGTGTTTATCGGACAGTGAGACTCTGTGTTACTGAGTATTGGTGTTTACAGGACAGTGAGACTCTGTGTTACTGAGTATTGGTGTTTATCGGACAGTGAGACTCTGTGTTACTGAGTATTGGTGTTTACAGGACAGTGAGACTCTGTGTTACTGAGTATTGGTGTTTACAGGACAGTGAGACTCTGTGTTACTGAGTATTGGTGTTTATCGGACAGTGAGACTCTGTGTTACTGAGTATTGGTGTTTACAGGACAGTGAGACTCTGTGTTACTGAGTATTGGTGTTTATCGGACAGTGAGACTCTGTGTTACTGAGTATTGGTGTTTATAGGACAGTGAGACTCTGTGTTACTGAGTATTGGTGTTTATCGGACAGTGAGACTCTGTGTTACTGAGTATTGGTGTTTAGAGGACAGTGAGACTCTGTGTTACTGAGTATTGGTGTTTATCGGACAGTGAGACTGTGTGTTACTGAGTATTGGTGTTTAGAGGACAGTGAGACTCTGTGTTACTGAGTATTAGGGTTTATCGGACAGTGAGACTCTGTGTTACTGAGTATTGGGGTTTACAGGACAGTGAGACTCTGTGTTACTGAGTATTGGTGTTTACAGGACAGTGAGACTCTGTGTTACTGAGTATTGGGGTTTATCGGACAGTGAGACTCTGTGTTATTGAGTATTGGGGTTTATAGGACAGTGAGACTCTGTGTTACTGAGTATTGGGGTTTATCGGACAGTGAGACTCTGTGTTACTGAGTATTGGTGTTTATAGGACAGTGAGACTCTGTGTTACTGAGTATTGGTGTTTATCGGACAGTGAGACTCTGTGTTACTGAGTATTCGTGTTTATAGGACAGTGAGACTCTGTGTTACTGAGTATTGGGGTTTACAGGACAGTGAGACTCTGTGTTACTGAGTATTGGTGTTTATAGGACAGTGAGACTCTGTGTTACTGAGTATTGGTGTTTATAGGACAGTGAGACTCTGTGTTACTGAGTATTGGGGTTTATCGTACAGTGAGACTCTGTGTTACTGAGTATTGGTGTTTATAGGACAGTGAGACTCTGTGTTACTGAGTATTGGTGTTTATAGGACAGTGAGACTCTGTGTTACTGAGTATTGGGGTTCACAGGACAGTGAGACTCTGTGTTACTGAGTATTGGTGTTTATAGGACAGTGAGACTCTGTGTTACTGAGTATTGGTGTTTATAGGACAGTGAGACTCTGTGTTACTGAGTATTGGTGTTTATAGGACAGTGAGACTCTGTGTTACTGAGTATTGGGGTTTATCGGACAGTGAGACTCTGTGTTACTGAGTATTGGTGTTAATAGGACAGTGAGACTCTGTGTTACTGAGTATTGGTGTTTATAGGACAGTGAGACTCTGTGTCACTGAGTATTGGTGTTTATCGTACAGTGAGACTCTGTGTTACTGAGTATTGGTGTTTATAGGACAGTGAGACTCTGTGTTACTGAGTATTGGGGTTCACAGGACAGTGAGACTCTGTGTTACTGAGTATTGGTGTTTATAGGACAGTGAGACTCTGTGTTACTGAGTATTGGTGTTTATAGGACAGTGAGACTCTGTGTCACTGAGTATTGGTGTTTATCGTACAGTGAGACTCTGTGTTACTGAGTATTGGTGTTTATAGGACAGTGAGACTCTGTGTTACTGAGTATTGGTGTTTACAGGACAGTGAGACTCTGTGTTACTGAGTATTGGTGTTTATAGGACAGTGAGACTCTGTGTTACTGAGTATTGGGGTTCACAGGACAGTGAGACTCTGTGTTACTGAGTATTGGTGTTTATAGGACAGTGAGACTCTGTGTTACTGAGTATTGGGGTTCACAGGACAGTGAGACTCTGTGTTACTGAGTATTGGTGTTTATAGGACAGTGAGACTCTGTGTTACTGAGTATTGGTGTTTATAGGACAGTGAGACTCTGTGTTACTGAGTATTGGGGTTCACAGGACAGTGAGACTCTGTGTTACTGACTATTGGTGTTTATAGGACAGTGAGACTCTGTGTTACTGAGTATTGGTGTTTATAGGACAGTGAGACTCTGTGTTACTGAGTATTGGGGTTTATCGGACAGTGAGACTCTGTGTTACTGAGTATTGGTGTTTATCGTACAGTGAGACTCTGTGTTACTGAGTATTGGTGTTTATAGGACAGTGAGACTCTGTGTCACTGAGTATTGGTGTTTATCGTACAGTGAGACTCTGTGTTACTGAGTATTGGTGTTTATAGGACAGTGAGACTCTGTGTTACTGAGTATTGGGGTTCACAGGACAGTGAGACTCTGTGTTACTGAGTATTGGTGTTTATAGGACAGTGAGACTCTGTGTTACTGAGTATTGGTGTTTACAGGACAGTGAGACTCTGTGTCACTGAGTATTGGTGTTTATCGTACAGTGAGACTCTGTGTTACTGAGTATTGGTGTTTATAGGACAGTGAGACTCTGTGTTACTGAGTATTGGGGTTCACAGGACAGTGAGACTCTGTGTTACTGAGTATTGGTGTTTACAGGACAGTGAGACTCTGTGTTACTGAGTATTGGTGTTTATCGGACAGTGAGACTCTGTGTTACTGAGTATTGGTGTTTATCGGACAGTGAGACTCTGTGTTACTGAGTATTGGTGTTTATCGGACAGTGAGACTCTGTGTTACTGAGTATTGGTGTTTACAGGACAGTGAGACTCTGTGTTACTGAGTATTGGTGTTTACAGGACAGTGAGACTCTGTGTTACTGAGTATTGGTGTTTACAGGACAGTGAGACTCTGTGTTACTGAGTATTGGTGTTTATAGGACAGTGAGACTCTGTGTTACTGAGTATTGGTGTTTACAGGACAGTGAGACTCTGTGTTACTGAGTATTGGGATTTACAGGACAGTGAGACTCTGTGTTACTGAGTATTGGTGTTTACAGGACAGTGAGACTCTGTGTTACTGAGTATTGGTGTTTATAGGACAGTGAGACTCTGTGTTACTGAGTATTGGTGTTTATAGGACAGTGAGACTCTGTGTTACTGAGTATTGGTGTTTACAGGACAGTGAGACTCTGTGTTACTGAGTATTGGGATTTACAGGACAGTGAGACTCTGTGTTACTGAGTATTGGTGTTTACAGGACAGTGAGACTCTGTGTTACTGAGTATTGGTGTTTATAGGACAGTGAGACTCTGTGTTACTGAGTATTGGTGTTTATAGGACAGTGAGACTCTGTGTTACTGAGTATTAGGGTTTATCGGACAGTGAGACTCTGTGTTACTGAGTATTGGTGTTTACAGGACAGTGAGATTCTGTGTTACTGAGTATTAGGGTTTATCGGACAGTGAGACTCTGTGTCACTGAGTATTGGTGTTTATAGGACAGTGAGACTCTGTGTTACTGAGTATTGGTGTTTATCGGACAGTGAGACTCTGTGTCACTGAGTATTGGTGTTTATAGGACAGTGAGACTCTGTGTTACTGAGTATTGGTGTTTATAGGACAGTGAGACTCTGTGTTACTGAGTATTGGTGTTTATCGGACAGTGAGACTCTGTGTTACTGAGTATTGGTGTTTACAGGACAGTGAGACTCTGTGTTACTGAGTATTGGTGTTTGCAGGACAGTGAGACTCTGTGTTACTGAGTATTGGTGTTTGCAGGACAGTGAGACTCTGTGTTACTGAGTATTGGGATTTACAGGACAGTGAGACTCTGTGTTACTGAGTATTGGTGTTTATCGGACAGTGAGACTCTGTGTTACTGAGTATTGGTGTTTATAGGACAGTGAGACTCTGTGTTACTGAGTATTGGTGTTTATTGGACAGTGAGACTCTGTGTTACTGAGTATTGGTGTTAACAGGACAGTGAGACTCTGTGTTACTGAGTATTGGTGTTTGCAGGACAGTGAGACTCTGTGTTACTGAGTATTGGTGTTTGCAGGACAGTGAGCCTCTGTGTTACTGAGTATTGGTGTTTATAGGACAGTGAGACTCTGTGTTACTGAGTATTGGTGTTTGCAGGACAGTGAGACTCTGTGTCACTGAGTATTGGTGTTTATCGGACAGTGAGACTCTGTGTTACTGAGTATTGGGGTTTATCGGACAGTGAGACTCTGTGTTACTGAGTATTGGTGTTTGCAGGACAGTGAGACTCTGTGTTACTGAGTATTGGTGTTTATAGGACAGTGAGACTCTGTGTTACTGAGTATTGGTGTTTATCGGACAGTGAGACTCTGTGTTCCTGAGTATTGGGGTTTATCGGACAGTGAGACTCTGTGTTACTGAGTATTGGTGTTTATCGGACAGTGAGACTCTGTGTTATTGAGTATTGGGGTTTATCGGACAGTGAGACTCTGTGTTACTGAGTATTGGGGTTTATCGGACAGTGAGACTCTGTGTTACTGAGTATTGGTGTTTGCAGGACAGTGAGACTCTGTGTTACTGAGTATTGGGGTTTATCGGACAGTGAGACTCTGTGTTACTGAGTATTGGTGTTTATAGGACAGTGAGACTCTGTGTTACTGAGTATTGGTGTTTATCGGACAGTGAGACTCTGTGTTACTGAGTATTGGTGTTTATAGGACAGTGAGACTCTGTGTTACTGAGTATTGGTGTTTACAGGACAGTGAGACTCTGTGTTACTGAGTATTGGTGTTTACAGGACAGTGAGACTCTGTGTTACTGAGTATTGGTGTTTATCGGACAGTGAGACTCTGTGTTACTGAGTATTGGTGTTTATAGGACAGTGAGACTCTGTGTTACTGAGTATTGGTGTTTATCGGACAGTGAGACTCTGTGTTACTGAGTATTGGTGTTTATAGGACAGTGAGACTCTGTGTTACTGAGTATTCGTGTTTATAGGACAGTGAGACTCTGTGTTTCTGAGTATTGGTGTTTACAGGACAGTGAGACTCTGTGTTACTGAGTATTGGTGTTTGCAGGACAGTGAGACTCTGTGTTACTGAGTATTGGGGTTTATAGGACAGTGAGACTCTGTGTTACTGAGTATTGGTGTTTACAGGACAGTGAGACTCTGTGTTACTGAGTATTCGTGTTTATAGGACAGTGAGACTCTGTGTTTCTGAGTATTGGTGTTTACAGGACAGTGAGACTCTGTGTTACTGAGTATTGGTGTTTACAGGACAGTGAGACTCTGTGTTACTGAGTATTGGGGTTTATAGGACAGTGAGACTCTGTGTTACTGAGTATTGGTGTTTATCGGACAGTGAGACTCTGTGTTACTGAGTATTGGTGTTTACAGGACAGTGAGACTCTGTGTTACTGAGTATTGGTGTTTA
The DNA here is from genome assembly GCF_036365525.1 of Heterodontus francisci. Classification (NCBI taxonomy): domain Eukaryota; kingdom Metazoa; phylum Chordata; class Chondrichthyes; order Heterodontiformes; family Heterodontidae; genus Heterodontus; species Heterodontus francisci. The sequence goes on from NW_027140509.1 coordinate 393,385, forward strand.
TAGGACAGTGAGACTCTGTGTGACTGAGTATTGGTGTTTATCGGACAGTGAGACTCTGTGTTACTGAGTATTGGTGTTTATAGGACAGTGAGACTCTGTGTTACTGAGTATAGGTGTTTATAGGACAGTGAGACTCTGTGTTACTGAGTATTGGTGTTTATCGGACAGTGAGACTCTGTGTTACTGAGTATTGGTGTTTATCGGACAGTGAGACTCTGTGTTACTGAGTATTGGTGTTTATCGGACAGTGAGACACTGTGTTACTGAGTATTGGTGTTTATCGGACAGTGAGACTCTGTGTTACTGAGTATAGGTGTTTATCGGACAGTGAGACTCTGTGTTACTGAGTATTGGTGTTTGCAGGACAGTGAGACTCTGTGTTACTGAGTATTGGTGTTTATCGGACAGTGAGACTCTGTGTTCCTGAGTATTGGGGTTTATCGGACAGTGAGACTCTGTGTTACTGAGTATTGGTGTTTACAGGACAGTGAGACTCTGTGTTACTGAGTATTGGGGTTTATCGGACAGTGAGACTCTGTGTTACTGAGTATTGGTGTTTACAGGACAGTGAGACTCTGTGTTACTGAGTATTGGTGTTTATAGGACAGTGTGACTCAGTGTTACTGAGTATTGGTTTTTATAGGACAGTGTGACTCTGTGTTACTGAGTATTGGGGATTACAGGACAGTGTGACTCTGTGTTACTGAGTATTGGTGTTTACAGGACAGTGAGACTCTGTGTTCCTGAGTATTGGGGTTTATCGGACAGTGAGACTCTGTGTTACTGAGTATTGGTGTTTACAGGACAGTGAGACTCTGTGTTACTGAGTATTGGTGTTTATAGGACAGTGTGACTCTGTGTTACTGAGTATTGGTTTTTATAGGACAGTGTGACTCTGTGTTACTGAGTATTGGGGATTACAGGACAGTGTGACTCTGTGTTACTGAGTATTGGTGTTTACAGGACAGTGAGACTCTGTGTTACTGAGTATTGGTGTTTACAGGACAGTGAGACTCTGTGTTACTGAGTATTGGTGTTTATAGGACAGTGATACTCTGTGTTACTGAGTATTGGTGTTTATCGGACAGTGAGACTCTATGTTACTGATTATTGGGATTTCTAGGACAGTGAGACTCTGTGTTACTGAGTATTGATGTTTACAGGACAGTGAGACTCTGTGTTACTGAGTATTGGTGTTTATAGGACAGTGAGACTCTGTGTTACTGAGTATTGGTGTTTACAGGACAGTGAGACTCTGTGTTACTGAGTATTGGTGTTTATAGGACAGTGAGACTCTGTGTTACTGAGTATTGGTGTTTATAGGACAGTGAGACTCTGTGTTACTGAGTATTGGTGTTTATAGGACAGTGAGACTCTGTGTTACTGAGTATTGGTGTTTATAGGACAGTGAGACTCTGTGTTACTGAGTATTGGGGTTTGCATGACAGTGAGACTCTGTGTTACTGAGTATTGGTGTTTATAGGACAGTGAGACTCTGTGTTACTGAGTATTGGTGTTTCTCGGACAGTGAGACTCTGTGTTACTGAGTATTGGTGTTTATAGGACAGTGAGACTCTGTGTTACTGAGTATTGGTGTTTATAGGACAGTGAGACTCTGTGTTACTGAGTATTGGTGTTTATAGGACAGTGAGACTCTGTGTTACTGAGTATTGGTGTTTATAGGACAGTGAGACTCTGTGTTACTGAGTTTTGGTGTTTACAGGACAGTGAGACTCTGTGTTACTGAGTATTGGTGTTTATAGGACAGTGAGACTCTGTTACTGAGTATTGGTGTTTATAGGACAGTGAGACTCTGTGTTCCTGAGTATTGGTGTTTATAGGACAGTGAGACTCTGTGTTACTGAGTATTGGTGTTTATAGGACAGTGAGACTCTGTGTTACTGAGTATTGGTGTTTATAGGACATTGAGACTCTGTGTTACTGAGTATTGGGGTTTACAGGACAGTGAGACTCTGTGTTACTGAGTATTGGTGTTTATAGGACAGTGAGACTCTGTGTTACTGAGTATTGGTGTTTACAGGACAGTGAGACTCTGTGTTACTGAGTATTGGTGTTTATAGGACAGTGAGACTCTGTGTTACTGAGTATTGGTGTTTATAGGACAGTGAGACTCTGTGTTACTGAGTATTGGTGTTTATAGGACAGTGAGACTCTGTGTTACTGAGTATTGGTGTTTCTCGGACAGTGAGACTCTGTGTTACTGAGTATTGGTGTTTATAGGACAGTGAGACTCTGTGTTACTGAGTATTGGTGTTTATAGGACAGTGAGACTCTGTGTTACTGAGTATTGGTGTTTATAGGACAGTGAGACTCTGTGTTACTGAGTATTGGTGTTTATAGGACAGTGAGACTCTGTGTTACTGAGTTTTGGTGTTTACAGGACAGTGAGACTCTGTGTTACTGAGTATTGGTGTTTACAGGACAGTGAGAGTCTGTGTTACTGAGTATTGGTGTTTATAGGACAGTGAGACTCTGTGTTACTGAGTATTGGTGTTTGCAGGACAGTGAGACTCTGTTACTGAGTATTGGTGTTTATAGGACAGTGAGACTCTGTGTTACTGAGTATTGGTGTTTATAGGACAGTGAGACTCTGTGTTACTGAGTATTGGTGTTTATAGGACAGTGAGACTCTGTGTTACTGAGTATTGGTGTTTATCGGACAGTGAGACTCTGTGTTACTGAGTATTGGTGTTTATAGGACAGTGAGACTCTGTTACTGAGTATTGGGGTTTACAGGACAGTGAGACTCTGTGTTACTGAGTATTGGTGTTTATAGGACAGTGAGACTCTGTGTTACTGAGTATTGGGGTTTATAGGACAGTGAGACTCTGTGTTACTGAGTATTGGTGTTTATAGGACAGTGAGACTCTGTGTTACTGAGTATTGGTGTTTATAGGACAGTGAGACTCTGTGTTACTGAGTATTGGTGTTTATAGGACAGTGAGACTCTGTTACTGAGTATTGGTGTTTATAGGACAGTGAGACTCTGTGTTACTGAGTATTGGTGTTTATAGGACAGTGAGACTCTGTGTTACTGAGTATTGGTGTTTATAGGACAGTGAGACTCTGTGTTACTGAGTATTGGTGTTTATAGGACATTGAGACTCTGTGTTACTGAGTATTGGGGTTTACAGGACAGTGAGACTCTGTGTTACTGAGTATTGGTGTTTATAGGACAGTGAGACTCTGTGTTACTGAGTATTGGTGTTTATAGGACAGTGAGACTCTGTTACTGAGTATTGGGGTTTACAGGACAGTGAGACTCTGTGTTACTGAGTATTGGTGTTTATAGGACAGTGAGACTCTGTGTTACTGAGTATTGGGGTTTATAGGACAGTGAGACTCTGTGTTACTGAGTATTGGTGTTTATAGGACAGTGAGACTCTGTGTTACTGAGTATTGGTGTTTATAGGACAGTGAGACTCTGTGTTACTGAGTATTGGTGTTTGTAGGACAGTGAGACTCTGTGTTACTGAGTATTGGGGTTTACAGGACAGTGAGATTCTGTGTTACTGAGTATTGGTGTTTATCGGACAGTGAGACTCTGTGTTACTGAGTATTGGGGTTTACAGGACAGTGAGAGTCTGTGTTACTGAGTATTGGTGTTTATAGGACAGTGAGACTCTGTGTTACTGAGTATTGGTGTTTATCGGACAGTGAGACTCTGTGTTACTGAGTATTGGTGTTTATAGGACAGTGAGACTCTGTGTTACTGAGTATTGGTGTTTACAGGACAGTGAGACTCTGTGTTACTGAGTATTGGTGTTTACAGGACAGTGAGACTCTGTGTTACTGAGTATTGGTGTTTACAGGACAGTGAGACTCTGTGTTACTGGGTATTGGTGTTTATCGGACAGTGAGACTCTGTTTTACTGAGTATTGGTGTTTACAGGACAGTGAGACTCTGTTACTGAGTATTGGTGTTTACAGGACAGTGAGACTCTGTGTTACTGAGTATTGGTGTTTACAGGACAGTGAGACTCTGTGTTACTGAGTATTGGTGTTTATAGGACAGTGAGACTCTGTGTTACTGAGTATTGGTGTTTAGAGGACAGTGAGACTCTGTTACTGAGTATTGGGGTTTATAGGACAGTGAGACTCTGTGTTACTGAGTATTGGTGTTTACAGGACAGTGAGACTCTGTGTTACTGAGTATTGGTGTTTACAGGACAGTGAGACTCTGTGTTACTGAGTATTGGTGTTTATAGGACAGTGAGACTCTGTGTTACTGAGTATTGGTGTTTACAGGACAGTGAGACTCTGTGTTACTGAGTATTGGTGTTTATAGGACAGTGAGACTCTGTGTTACTGAGTATTGGTGTTTCTAGGACAGTGAGACTCTGTGTTACTGAGTATTGGTGTTTACAGGACAGTGAGACTCTGTGTTACTGAGTATTGGTGTTTATAGGACAGTGAGACTCTGTGTTACTGAGTATTGGTGTTTACAGGACAGTGAGACTCTGTGTTACTGAGTATTGGTGTTTATAGGACAGTGAGACTCTGTGTTACTGAGTATTGGTGTTTATAGGACAGTGAGACTCTGTGTTACTGAGTATTGGTGTTTATAGGACAGTGAGACTCTGTGTTACTGAGTATTGGTGTTTACAGGACAGTGAGACTCTGTGTTACTGAGTATTGGTGTTTATAGGACAGTGAGACTCTGTGTTACTGAGTATTGGTGTTTATAGGACAGTGAGACTCTGTGTTACTGAGTATTGGTGTTTATAGGACAGTGAGACTCTGTGTTACTGAGTATTGGTGTTTATAGGACAGTGAGACTCTGTGTTACTGAGTATTGGGGTTTATAGGACAGTGAGACTCTGTGTTACTGAGTATTGGTGTTTAGAGGACAGTGAGACTCTGTGTTACTGAGTATTGGTGTTTATAGGACAGTGAGACTCTGTGTTACTGAGTATTGGTGTTTATAGGACAGTGAGACTCTGTTACTGAGTATTGGGGTTTATAGGACAGTGAGACTCTGTGTTACTGAGTATTGGTGTTTATAGGACAGTGAGACTCTGTGTTACTGAGTATTGGTGTTTATAGGAAAGTGAGACTCTGTGTTACTGAGTATTGGGGTTTACTGGACAGTGAGACTCTGTTACTGAGTATTGGGGTTTATAGGACAGTGAGACTCTGTGTTACTGAGTATTGGGATTTACAGGACAGTGAGACTCTGTGTTACTGAGTATTGGTGTTTATAGGACAGTGAGACTCTGTGTTACTGAGTATTGGTGTTTACAGGACAGTGAGACTCTGTGTTACTGAGTATTGGGATTTACAGGACAGTGAGACTCTGTGTTACTGAGTATTGGTGTTTATCGGACAGTGAGACTCTGTGTTACTGAGTATTGGTGTTTATAGGACAGTGAGACTCTGTGTTACTGAGTATTGGTGTTTACAGGACAGTGAGACTCTGTGTTACTGAGTATTGGTGTTTACAGGACAGTGAGACTCTGTGTTACTGAGTATTGGTGTTTATAGGACAGTGAGACTCTGTGTTACTGAGTATTGGTGTTTATAGGACAGTGAGACTCTGTTACTGAGTATTGGTGTTTATAGGACAGTGAGACTCTGTGTTACTGAGTATTGGTGTTTATAGGACAGTGAGACTCTGTGTTACTGAGTATTGGGGTTTACAGGACAGTGAGATTCTGTGTTACTGAGTATTGGTGTTTATCGGACAGTGAGACTCTGTGTTACTGAGTATTGGGGTTTACAGGACAGTGAGAGTCTGTGTTACTGAGTATTGGTGTTTATAGGACAGTGAGACTCTGTGTTACTGAGTATTGGTGTTTATCGGACAGTGAGACTCTGTGTTACTGAGTATTGGTGTTTATCGGACAGTGAGACTCTGTGTTACTGAGTATTGGTGTTTATAGGACAGTGAGACTCTGTGTTACTGAGTATTGGTGTTTACAGGACAGTGAGACTCTGTGTTACAGAGTATTGGTGTTTACAGGACAGTGAGACTCTGTGTTACTGAGTATTGGTGTTTACAGGACAGTGAGACTCTGTGTTACTGAGTATTGGTGTTTATCGGACAGTGAGACTCTGTTTTACTGAGTATTGGTGTTTACAGGACAGTGAGACTCTGTTACTGAGTATTGGTGTTTACAGGACAGTGAGACTCTGTGTTACTGAGTATTGGTGTTTATCGGACAGTGAGACTCTGTTACTGAGTATTGGGGTTTATAGGACAGTGAGACTCTGTGTTACTGAGTATTGGTGTTTATAGGACAGTGAGACTCTGTGTTACTGAGTATTGGGGTTTATAGGACAGTGAGACTCTGTGTTACTGAGTATTGGTGTTTATAGGACAGTGAGACTCTGTGTTACTGAGTATTGGTGTTTATAGGACAGTGAGACTCTGTGTTACTGAGTATTGGTGTTTACAGGACAGTGAGACTCTGTGTTACTGAGTATTGGGGTTTATAGGACAGTGAGACTCTGTGTTACTGAGTATTGGTGTTTATAGGACAGTGAGACTCTGTGTTACTGAGTATTGGTGTTTACAGGACAGTGAGACTCTGTGTTACTGAGTATTGGTGTTTACAGGACAGTGAGACTCTGTTACTGAGTATTGGTGTTTATCGGACAGTGAGACTCTGTGTTACTGAGTATTGGTGTTTACAGGACAGTGAGACTCTGTGTTACTGAGTATTGGTGTTTACAGGACAGTGAGACTCTGTTACTGAGTATTGGTGTTTATAGGACAGTGAGACTCTGTGTTACTGAGTATTGGTGTTTATAGGACAGTGAGACTCTGTGTTACTGAGTTCTTTCTTTTTCTTTTGGGCCTCCTTATCTCGAGAGACAATGGATACGCGCCTGGAGGTGGTCAGTGGTTTGTGAAGCAGCGCCTGGAGTGGCTATAAAGGCCAATTCTGGAGTGACAGGCTCTTCCACAGGTGCTGCAGAGAAATTTGTTTGTTGGGGCTGTTGCACAGTTGGCTCTCCCCTTGCGCCTCTGTCTTTTTTCCTGCCAACTACTAAGTCTCTTCGACTCGCCACAATTTAGCCCTGTCTTTATGGCTGCCCGCCAGCTCTGGCGAATGCTGGCAACTGACTCCCACGACTTGTGATCAATGTCACACGATTTCATGTCGCGTTTGCAGACGTCTTTATAACGGAGACATGGACGGCCGGTGGGTCTGATACCAGTGGCGAGCTCGCTGTACAATGTGTCTTTGGGGATCCTGCCATCTTCCATGCGGCTCACATGGCCAAGCCATCTCAAGCGCCGCTGACTCAGTAGTGTGTATAAGCTGGGGATGTTGGCCGCTTCAAGGACTTCTGTGTTGGAAATATAGTCCTGCCACCTGATGCCAAGTATTCTCCGAAGGCAGCGAAGATGGAATGAATTGAGACGTCGCTCTTGGCTGGCATACGTTGTCCAGGCCTCGCTGCCGTAGAGCAAGGTACTGAGGACACAGGCCTGATACACTCGGACTTTTGTGTTCCGTGTCAGTGCGCCATTTTCCCACACTCTCTTGGCCAGTCTGAACATAGCAGTGGAAGCCTTACCCATGCGCTTGTTGATTTCTGCATCTAGAGACAGGTTACTGGTGATAGTTGAGCCTAGGTAGGTGAACTCTTGAACCACTTCCAGAGCATGGTCGCCAATATTGATGGATGGAGCATTTCTGACATCCTGCCCCATGATGTTCGTTTTCTTGAGGCTGATGGTTAGGCCAAATTCATTGCAGGCAGACGCAAACCTGTCGATGAGACTCTGCAGGCATTCTTCAGTGTGAGATGTTAAAGCAGCATCGTCAGCAAAGAGGAGTTCTCTGATGAGGACTTTCCGTACTTTGGACTTCGCTCTTAGACGGGCAAGGTTGAACAACCTGCCCCCTGATCTTGTGTGGAGGAAAATTCCTTCTTCAGAGGATTTGAACGCATGTGAAAGCAGCAGTGAGAAGAAAATTCCAAAAAGTGTGGGTGCGAGAACACAGCCCTGTTTCACACCACTCAGGATAGGAAAGGGCTCTGATGAGGAGCCACCATGTTGAATTGTGCCTTTCATATTGTCATGGAATGAGGTGATGATACTTAGTAGCTTTGGTGGACATCCGATCTTTTCTAGTAGTCTGAAGAGACCACGTCTGCTGACGAGGTCAAAGGCTTTGGTGAGATCAATGAAAGCAATGTAGAGGGGCATCTGTTGTTCACGGCATTTCTCCTGTATCTGACGAAGGGAGAACAGCATGTCAATAGTCGATCTCTCTGCACGAAAGCCACACTGTGCCTCAGGGTAGACGCGCTCGGCCAGCTTCTGGAGCCTGTTCAGAGCGACTCGAGCAAAGACTTTCCCCACTATGCTGAGCAGGGAGATTCCACGGTAGTTGTTGCAGTCACCGCGGTCACCTTTGTTTTTATAGAGGGTGATGATGTTGGCATCGCGCATGTCCTGGGGTACTGCTCCCTCGTCCCAGCACAGGCATAGCAGTTCATGTAGTGCTGAGAGTATAGCAGGCTTGGCACTCTTGATTATTTCAGGGGTAATGCTGTCCTTCCCAGGGGCTTTTCCGCTGGCTAGGGAATCAATGGCATCACTGAGTTCCGATTTGGTTGGCTGTATGTCCAGCTCATCCATGACTGGTAGAGGCTGGGTTGCATTGAGGGCAGTCTCAGTGACAGCATTCTCCCTGGAGTACAGTTCTAGGTAGTGCTCAACCCAGCGGTCCATCTGTTTGCGTTGGTCAGTGATTATGTCCCCCGATTTAGATTTGAGGGGGGTGATCTTCTTGATGGTTGGCCCAAGAGCTCTCTTCATGCCATCATACATTCCTCTGATGTTTCCGGTGTCTGAGGCCAGCTGAATATGACTGCATAGGTGTTGCCAGTAGTCGTTTGCGCAACGCCTAGCTGTTCTTTGTGCAGTACTTCTGGCTGCTTTAAGTGCTGCGGATGTTAAATCGCTGGGGGCTTTCTTGTAGTTCAAAAGTGCAATGCGCTTAGCGGCTATGACAGGTTCCAGCTCTTCATTATGAGATTGAAACCAGTCTGCATTTCTCTTCGCACTTTTGCCGTAGGTGGTCAAAGCTGACTCATAGATGGCGTCTCTGATGTGGGCCCACTTGGTCTCAGCATCCCCTGTGGGAGTGTTTTGAAGGGCTGTTACAAGTGAATTTAGAAATTTTTGTAACAGCTGTGGGTGAGAAATTCTGCTCGTGTTGATGCGCGGGTGGCCCTTCTGCTTGGAATGATGCAACTTCTTTGGTCTGAGTCTAACCTTGCTGCACACCAGGGAGTGGTCGGTGTCGCAGTCCGCACTGTGGAAGCTGCGTGTGATTTGAACACTGTTTAAGGCGGCTCGCCTTGTGACAATGAGGTCTAGCTGGTGCCAACGACGTGATCTTGGGTGCCTCCATGAAACCTGGTGACAGGGTTTAGTGTGAAAGAACGAGTTGGTGATGCAGAGGTTATGATAGGTACACAACTCAAGCAGTCTCTGCCCGTTCTCATTCATCCTTCCAACGCCATAGCGCCCAAGGCAGGAGGGCCATGAGTCATGGTCGGCCCCAACCCTGGCATTAAAGTCCCCCAGCAGGAATAGGTGTTCGGTGTTGGGGATGCTGCTAATGATGTTATGGAGTTGTTCATAGAACTGGTCTTTAGCTTCAGGTGCGGAACAGAGTGTTGGAGCATAGATGCTGAGTAGGTGTACTGGACCAGAGGTGGTGAGCAGTCGGATGGACAGTATGCGTTCCGAGCCATTTGAGGGAGGCTCTATCATGCTGAGCAAGGAGTTTCTGATGGCGAAGCCCACTCCATGCTGTCTTGGTTCTTCAGGATCCCTGCCCTGCCAGAAGAAGGTGTAGTCTTGCTCTGCTAGAGAGCCACTCGCGGGGAGGCGAGTCTCCTGAAGTGCTGCAATGTCCACATTGAGTCTACTGAGCTCGTTGTTAATGATGGCGGTCTTCCGAGAATCGTTGATTTGTGTAAGGTCTTCCGACAGGCCAGGACACATAGTTCTGACGTTCCAGCTTGCAAAGCGAAGGGCTGGTACCTTCTTTCCTTTTTTCATGTTGTTTGGTGTTTATAGGACAGTGAGACTCTGTGTTACTGAGTATTGGTGTTTACAGGACAGTGAGACTCTGTGTTACTGAGTATTGGTGTTTACAGGACAGTGAGACTCTGTGTTACTGAGTATTGGTGTTTACAGGACAGTGAGACTCTGTGTTACTGAGTATTGGTGTTTATAGGACAGTGAGACTCTGTGTTACTGAGTATTGGTGTTTATCGGACAGTGAGACTCTGTTTTACTGAGTATTGGTGTTTATCGGACAGTGAGACTCTGTTTTACTGAGTATTGGTGTTTATCGGACAGTGAGACTCTGTTTTACTGAGTATTGGTGTTTATAGGACAGTGAGACTCTGTGTCACTGAGTATTGGTGTTTATCGTACAGTGAGACTCTGTGTTACTGAGTATTGGTGTTTATAGGACAGTGAGACTCTGTGTTACTGAGTATTGGTGTTTATCGGACAGTGAGACTGTGTTACTGAGTATTGGTGTTTACAGGACAGTGAGACTCTGTGTTACTGAGTATTGGTGTTTCTCGGACAGTGAGACTCTGTGTTACTGAGTATTGGTGTTTACAGGACAGTGAGACTCTGTGTTACTGAGTATTGGTGTTTACAGGACAGTGAGACTCTGTGTTACTGAGTATTGGTGTTTATAGGACAGTGAGACTCTGTGTTACTGAGTATTGGTGTTTACAGGACAGTGAGACTCTGTGTTACTGAGTATTGGTGTTTACAGGACAGTGAGACTCTGTTACTGAGTATTGGTGTTTATCGGACAGTGAGACTCTGTGTTACTGAGTATTGGTGTTTACAGGACAGTGAGACTCTGTGTTACTGAGTATTGGTGTTTACAGGACAGTGAGACTCTGTTACTGAGTATTGGTGTTTATAGGACAGTGAGACTCTGTGTTACTGAGTATTGGTGTTTATAGGACAGTGAGACTCTGTGTTACTGAGTATTGGTGTTTACAGGACAGTGAGACTCTGTGTTACTGAGTATTGGTGTTTACAGGACAGTGAGACTCTGTGTTACTGAGTATTGGTGTTTATAGGACAGTGAGACTCTGTGTTACTGAGTATTGGTGTTTACAGGACAGTGAGACTCTGTGTTACTGAGTATTGGTGTTTACAGGACAGTGAGACTCTGTTACTGAGTATTGGTGTTTATCGGACAGTGAGACTCTGTGTTACTGAGTATTGGTGTTTACAGGACAGTGAGACTCTGTGTTACTGAGTATTGGTGTTTACAGGACAGTGAGACTCTGTTACTGAGTATTGGTGTTTATAGGACAGTGAGACTCTGTGTTACTGAGTATTGGTGTTTATAGGACAGTGAGACTCTGTGTTACTGAGTATTGGTGTTTATAGGACAGTGAGACTCTGTGTTACTGAGTATTGGTGTTTACAGGACAGTGAGACTCTGTGTTACTGAGTATTGGTGTTTACAGGACAGTGAGACTCTGTGTTACTGAGTATTGGTGTTTACAGGACAGTGAGACTCTGTGTTACTGAGTATTGGTGTTTATAGGACAGTGAGACTCTGTGTTACTGAGTATTGGTGTTTATCGGACAGTGAGACTCTGTTTTACTGAGTATTGGTGTTTATCGGACAGTGAGACTCTGTTTTACTGAGTATTGGTGTTTATCGGACAGTGAGACTCTGTTTTACTGAGTATTGGTGTTTATCGGACAGTGAGACTCTGTGTTACTGAGTATTGGTGTTTATCGGACAGTGAGACTCTGTTTTACTGAGTATTGGTGTTTACAGGACAGTGAGACTCTGTGTTACTGAGTATTGGTGTTTATAGGACAGTGAGACTCTGTGTTACTGAGTATTGGTGTTTACAGGACAGTGAGACTCTGTGTTACTGAGTATTGGTGTTTACAGGACAGTGAGACTCTGTGTTACTGAGTATTGGTGTTTACAGGACAGTGAGACTCTGTGTTACTGAGTATTGGTGTTTACAGGACAGTGAGACTCTGTTACTGAGTATTGGTGTTTACAGGACAGTGAGACTCTGTGTTACTGAGTATTGGGGTTTATAGGACAGTGAGACTCTGTTACTGAGTATTGGTGTTTATAGGACAGTGAGACTCTGTGTTACTGAGTATTGGTGTTTATAGGACAGTGAGACTCTGTGTTACTGAGTATTGGTGTTTACAGGACAGTGAGACTCTGTGTTACTGAGTATTGGTGTTTATAGGACAGTGAGACTCTGTTACTGAGTATTGGTGTTTATAGGACAGTGAGACTCTGTTACTGAGTATTGGTGTTTATAGGACAGTGAGACTCTGTGTTACTGAGTATTGGTGTTTACAGGACAGTGAGACTCTGTGTTACTGAGTATTGGGGTTTATAGGACAGTGAGACTCTGTGTTATTGAGTATTGGTGTTTATAGGACAGTGAGACTCTGTGTTACTGAGTATTGGTGTTTATAGGACAGTGAGACTCTGTGTTACTGAGTATTGGGGTTTACATGACAGTGAGACTCTGTGTTACTGAGTATTGGTGTTTATAGGACAGTGAGACTCTGTGTTACTGAGTATTGGTGTTTGCAGGACAGTGAGACTCTGTGTTACTGAGTATTGGTGTTTATAGGACAGTGACACTCTGTGTTACTGAGTATTGGTGTTTACAGGACAGTGAGACTCTGTGTTACTGAGTATTGGTGTTTATAGGACAGTGAGACTCTGTGTTACTGAGTATTGGTGTTTATAGGACAGTGAGACTCTGTTACTGAGTATTGGTGTTTATAGGACAGTGAGACTCTGTGTTACTGAGTATTGGTGTTTCTCGGACAGTGAGACTCTGTGTTACTGAGTATTGGTGTTTATAGGACAGTGAGACTCTGTGTTACTGAGTATTGGTGTTTATAGGACAGTGAGACTCTGTGTTACTGAGTATTGGTGTTTATAGGACAGTGAGACTCTGTGTTACTGAGTATTGGTGTTTATAGGACAGTGAGACTCTGTGTTACTGAGTATTGGTGTTTATAGGACAGTGAGACTCTGTGTTACTGAGTATTGGTGTTTACAGGACAGTGAGACTCTGTGTTACTGAGTATTGGTGTTTATCGGACAGTGAGACTCTGTGTTACTGAGTATTGGTGTTTATAGGACAGTGAGACTCTGTTACTGAGTATTGGGGTTTACAGGACAGTGAGACTCTGTGTTACTGAGTATTGGTGTTTATAGGACAGTGAGACTCTGTGTTACTGAGTATTGGGGTTTATAGGACAGTGAGACTCTGTGTTACTGAGTATTGGTGTTTATAGGACAGTGAGACTCTGTGTTACTGAGTATTGGTGTTTATAGGACAGTGAGACTCTGTGTTACTGAGTATTGGTGTTTATAGGACAGTGAGACTCTGTTACTGAGTATTGGTGTTTATAGGACAGTGAGACTCTGTTACTGAGTATTGGTGTTTATAGGACAGTGAGACTCTGTGTTACTGAGTATTGGTGTTTATAGGACAGTGAGACTCTGTGTTACTGAGTATTGGTGTTTATAGGACATTGAGACTCTGTGTTACTGAGTATTGGGGTTTACAGGACAGTGAGACTCTGTGTTACTGAGTATTGGTGTTTATAGGACAGTGAGACTCTGTGTTACTGAGTATTGGTGTTTATAGGACAGTGAGACTCTGTTACTGAGTATTGGGGTTTACAGGACAGTGAGACTCTGTGTTACTGAGTATTGGGGTTTATAGGACAGTGAGACTCTGTGTTACTGAGTATTGGTGTTTATAGGACAGTGAGACTCTGTGTTACTGAGTATTGGTGTTTATAGGACAGTGAGACTCTGTGTTACTGAGTATTGGTGTTTGTAGGACAGTGAGACTCTGTGTTACTGAGTATTGGGGTTTGTAGGACAGTGAGACTCTGTGTTACTGAGTATTGGTGTTTATAGGACAGTGAGACTCTGTGTTACTGAGTATTGGTGTTTATAGGACAGTGAGACTCTGTGTTACTGAGTATTGGTGTTTATAGGACAGTGAGACTCTGTGTTACTGAGTATTGGTGTTTGTAGGACAGTGAGACTCTGTGTTACTGAGTATTGGGGTTTGTAGGACAGTGAGACTCTGTGTTACTGAGTATTGGTGTTTATAGGACAGTGAGACTCTGTGTTACTGAGTATTGGTGTTTGTAGGACAGTGAGACTCTGTGTTACTGAGTATTGGTGTTTATAGGACAGTGAGACTCTGTGTTACTGAGTATTGGGGTTTACAGGACAGTGAGATTCTGTGTTACTGAGTATTGGTGTTTATCGGACAGTGAGACTCTGTGTTACTGAGTATTGGGGTTTACAGGACAGTGAGAGTCTGTGTTACTGAGTATTGGTGTTTACAGGACAGTGAGACTCTGTGTTACTGAGTATTGGTGTTTATCGGACAGTGAGACTCTGTTTTACTGAGTATTGGTGTTTACAGGACAGTGAGACTCTGTTACTGAGTATTGGTGTTTATCGGACAGTGAGACTCTGTGTTACTGGGTATTGGTGTTTATCGGACAGTGAGACTCTGTGTTACTGAGTATTGGTGTTTATAGGACAGTGAGACTCTGTGTTACTGAGTATTGGTGTTTACAGGACAGTGAGACTCTGTGTTACTGAGTATTGGTGTTTATAGGACAGTGAGACTCTGTGTTACTGAGTATTGGTGTTTATAGGACAGTGAGACTCTGTGTTACTGAGTATTGGTGTTTATAGGACAGTGAGACTCTGTGTTACTGAGTATTGGTGTTTATAGGACAGTGAGACTCTGTGTTACTGAGTATTGGGGTTTATAGGACAGTGAGACTCTGTGTTACTGAGTATTGGTGTTTAGAGGACAGTGAGACTCTGTGTTACTGAGTATTGGTGTTTATAGGACAGTGAGACTCTGTGTTACTGAGTATTGGTGTTTATAGGACAGTGAGACTCTGTTACTGAGTATTGGGGTTTATAGGACAGTGAGACTCTGTGTTACTGAGTATTGGTGTTTATAGGACAGTGAGACTCTGTGTTACTGAGTATTGGTGTTTATAGGAAAGTGAGACTCTGTGTTACTGAGTATTGGGGTTTACTGGACAGTGAGACTCTGTTACTGAGTATTGGGGTTTATAGGACAGTGAGACTCTGTGTTACTGAGTATTGGTGTTTATAGGACAGTGAGACTCTGTGTTAGTGAGTATTGGTGTTTATAGGACAGTGAGACTCTGTGTTACTGAGTATTGGTGTTTATAGGACAGTGAGACTCTGTGTTACTGAGTATTGGTGTTTATCGGACAGTGAGACTCTGTGTTACTGAGTATTGGGATTTACAGGACAGTGAGACTCTGTGTTACTGAGTATTGGTGTTTACAGGACAGTGAGACTCTGTGTTACTGAGTATTGGTGTTTATAGGACAGTGAGACTCTGTGTTACTGAGTATTGGTGTTTATAGGACAGTGAGACTCTGTGTTACTGAGTATTGGTGTTTATAGGACAGTGAGACTCTGTGTTACTGAGTATTGGTGTTTATAGGACAGTGAGACTCTGTGTTACTGAGTATTGGTGTTTATCGGACAGTGAGACTCTGTGTTACTGAGTATTGGTGTTTATAGGACAGTGAGACTCTGTGTCACTGAGTATTGGTGTTTATGGTACAGTGAGACTCTGTGTTACTGAGTATTGGTGTTTATAGGACAGTGAGACTCTGTGTTACTGAGTATTGGTGTTTATCGGACAGTGAGACTCTGTGTTACTGAGTATTGGTGTTTATCGGACAGTGAGACTCTGTGTTACTGAGTATTGGTGTTTACAGGACAGTGAGACTCTGTGTTACTGAGTATTGGTGTTTATAGGACAGTGAGACTCTGTGTTACTGAGTATTGGTGTTTACAGGACAGTGAGACTCTGTGTTACTGAGTATTGGTGTTTACAGGACAGTGAGACTCTGTTACTGAGTATTGGTGTTTATCGGACAGTGAGACTCTGTGTTACTGAGTATTGGTGTTTACAGGACAGTGAGACTCTGTGTTACTGAGTATTGGTGTTTACAGGACAGTGAGACTCTGTTACTGAGTATTGGTGTTTATAGGACAGTGAGACTCTGTGTTACTGAGTATTGGTGTTTATAGGACAGTGAGACTCTGTGTTACTGAGTATTGGTGTTTATAGGACAGTGAGACTCTGTGTTACTGAGTATTGGTGTTTACAGGACAGTGAGTCTCTGTGTTACTGAGTATTGGTGTTTACAGGACAGTGAGACTCTGTGTTACTGAGTATTGGTGTTTATAGGACAGTGAGACTCTGTGTTACTGAGTATTGGTGTTTACAGGACAGTGAGACTCTGTGTTACTGAGTATTGGTGTTTACAGGACAGTGAGACTCTGTGTTACTGAGTATTGGTGTTTACAGGACAGTGAGACTCTGTTACTGAGTATTGGTGTTTATCGGACAGTGAGACTCTGTGTTACTGAGTATTGGTGTTTACAGGACAGTGAGACTCTGTGTTACTGAGTATTGGTGTTTACAGGACAGTGAGACTCTGTTACTGAGTATTGGTGTTTATAGGACAGTGAGACTCTGTGTTACTGAGTATTGGTGTTTATAGGACAGTGAGACTCTGTGTTACTGAGTATTGGTGTTTATAGGACAGTGAGACTCTGTGTTACTGAGTATTGGTGTTTACAGGACAGTGAGACTCTGTGTTACTGAGTATTGGTGTTTACAGGACAGTGAGACTCTGTGTTACTGAGTATTGGTGTTTACAGGACAGTGAGACTCTGTGTTACTGAGTATTGGTGTTTATAGGACAGTGAGACTCTGTGTTACTGAGTATTGGTGTTTATCGGACAGTGAGACTCTGTTTTACTGAGTATTGGTGTTTATCGGACAGTGAGACTCTGTTTTACTGAGTATTGGTGTTTATCGGACAGTGAGACTCTGTTTTACTGAGTATTGGTGTTTATCGGACAGTGAGACTCTGTGTTACTGAGTATTGGTGTTTATCGGACAGTGAGACTCTGTTTTACTGAGTATTGGTGTTTACAGGACAGTGAGACTCTGTGTTACTGAGTATTGGTGTTTATAGGACAGTGAGACTCTGTGTTACTGAGTATTGGTGTTTACAGGACAGTGAGACTCTGTGTTACTGAGTATTGGTGTTTACAGGACAGTGAGACTCTGTGTTACTGAGTATTGGTGTTTACAGGACAGTGAGACTCTGTGTTACTGAGTATTGGTGTTTACAGGACAGTGAGACTCTGTTACTGAGTATTGGTGTTTACAGGACAGTGAGACTCTGTGTTACTGAGTATTGGGGTTTATAGGACAGTGAGACTCTGTTACTGAGTATTGGTGTTTATAGGACAGTGAGACTCTGTGTTACTGAGTATTGGTGTTTATAGGACAGTGAGACTCTGTGTTACTGAGTATTGGGGTTTACAGGACAGTGAGACTCTGTGTTATTGAGTATTGGTGTTTACAGGACAGTGAGACTCTGTGTTACTGAGTATTGGTGTTTATAGGACAGTGAGACTCTGTGTTACTGAGTATTGGTGTTTACAGGACAGTGAGACTCTGTGTTACTGAGTATTGGTGTTTACAGGACAGTGAGACTCTGTGTTACTGAGTATTGGGGTTTATAGGACAGTGAGACTCTGTGTTACTGAGTATTGGTGTTTATCGTACAGTGAGACTCTGTGTTACTGAGTATTGGTGTTTATAGGACAGTGAGACTCTGTGTTACTGAGTATTGGGGTTTACAGGACAGTGAGACTCTGTGTTATTGAGTATTGGTGTTTACAGGACAGTGAGACTCTGTGTTACTGAGTATTGGTGTTTATAGGACAGTGAGACTCTGTGTTACTGAGTATTGGTGTTTATAGGACAGTGAGACTCTGTGTTACTGAGTATTGGTGTTTATAGGACAGTGAGACTCTGTTTTACTGAGTATTGGTGTTTACAGGACAGTGAGACTCTGTGTTACTGAGTATTGGTGTTTATCGTACAGTGAGACTCTGTGTTACTGAGTATTGGTGTTTATAGGACAGTGAGACTCTGTGTTACTGAGTATTGGTGTTTATAGGACAGTGAGACTCTGCGTTACTGAGTATTGGTGTTTACAGGACAGTGAGACTCTGTGTTACTGAGTATTGGTGTTTATAGGACAGTGAGACTCTGTGTTATTGAGTATTGGTGTTTACAGGACAGTGAGACTCTGTGTTACTGAGTATTGGTGTTTATAGGACAGTGAGACTCTGTGTTACTGAGTATTGGTGTTTACAGGACAGTGAGACTCTGTGTTACTGAGTATTGGTGTTTACAGGACAGTGAGACTCTGTGTTACTGAGTATTGGTGTTTATCGGACAGTGAGACTCTGTGTTACTGAGTATTGGTGTTTATAGGACAGTGAGACTCTGTGTTACTGAGTATTGGTGTTTATCGGACAGTGAGACTCTGTGTTACTGAGTATTGGTGTTTATCGTACAGTGAGACTCTGTGTTACTGAGTATTGGTGTTTACAGGACAGTGAGACTCTGTGTTACTGAGTATTGGTGTTTACAGGACAGTGAGACTCTGTGTTACTGAGTATTGGTGTTTATAGGACAGTGAGACTCTGTGTTACTGAGTATTGGTGTTTACAGGACAGTGAGACTCTGTGTTACTGAGTATTGGTGTTTATAGGACAGTGAGACTCTGTGTTACTGAGTATTGGTGTTTACAGGACAGTGAGACTCTGTGTTACTGAGTATTGGTGTTTACAGGACAGTGAGACTCTGTGTTACTGAGTATTGGTGTTTATAGGACAGTGAGACTCTGTGTTACTGAGTATTGGTGTTTACAGGACAGTGAGACTCTGTGTTACTGAGTATTGGTGTTTACAGGACAGTGAGACTCTGTGTTACTGAGTATTGGTGTTTATAGGACAGTGAGACTCTGTGTTACTGAGTATTGGTGTTTATAGGACAGTGAGACTCTGTGTTACTGAGTATTGGTGTTTACAGGACAGTGAGACTCTGTGTTACTGAGTATTGGTGTTTATAGGACAGTGAGACTCTGTGTTACTGAGTATTGGTGTTTATCGGACAGTGAGACTCTGTGTTACTGAGTATTGGTGTTTATAGGACAGTGAGACTCTGTGTTACTGAGTATTGGTGTTTATCGTACAGTGAGACTCTGTGTTACTGAGTATTGGTGTTTATAGGACAGTGAGACTCTGTTACTGAGTATTGGTGTTTATAGGACAGTGAGACTCTGTGTTACTGAGTATTGGTGTTTATAGGACAGTGAGACTCTGTGTTACTGAGTATTGGTGTTTATAGGACAGTGAGACTCTGTGTTACTGAGTATTGGTGTTTACAGGACAGTGAGACTCTGTGTTACTGAGTATTGGTTTTTACAGGACAGTGAGACTCTGTGTTACTGAGTATTGGTGTTTACAGGACAGTGAGACTCTGTGTTACTGAGTATTGGTGTTTATAGGACAGTGAGACTCTGTGTTACTGAGTATTGGTGTTTATCGGACAGTGAGACTCTGTTTTACTGAGTATTGGTGTTTATCGGACAGTGAGACTCTGTTTTACTGAGTATTGGTGTTTATCGGACAGTGAGACTCTGTTTTACTGAGTATTGGTGTTTATCGGACAGTGAGACTCTGTGTTACTGAGTATTGGTGTTTATCGGACAGTGAGACTCTGTTTTACTGAGTATTGGTGTTTACAGGACAGTGAGACTCTGTGTTACTGAGTATTGGTGTTTATAGGACAGTGAGACTCTGTGTTACTGAGTATTGGTGTTTACAGGACAGTGAGACTCTGTGTTACTGAGTATTGGTGTTTACAGGACAGTGAGACTCTGTGTTACTGAGTATTGGTGTTTACAGGACAGTGAGACTCTGTGTTACTGAGTATTGGTGTTTACAGGACAGTGAGACTCTGTTACTGAGTATTGGTGTTTACAGGACAGTGAGACTCTGTGTTACTGAGTATTGGGGTTTATAGGACAGTGAGACTCTGTGTTACTGAGTATTGGTGTTTATAGGACAGTGAGACTCTGTGTTACTGAGTATTGGGGTTTACAGGACAGTGAGACTCTGTGTTATTGAGTATTGGTGTTTACAGGACAGTGAGACTCTGTGTTACTGAGTATTGGTGTTTATAGGACAGTGAGACTCTGTGTTACTGAGTATTGGTGTTTACAGGACAGTGAGACTCTGTGTTACTGAGTATTGGTGTTTACAGGACAGTGAGACTCTGTGTTACTGAGTATTGGGGTTTATAGGACAGTGAGACTCTGTGTTACTGAGTATTGGTGTTTATCGTACAGTGAGACTCTGTGTTACTGAGTATTGGTGTTTATAGGACAGTGAGACTCTGTGTTACTGAGTATTGGGGTTTACAGGACAGTGAGACTCTGTGTTATTGAGTATTGGTGTTTACAGGACAGTGAGACTCTGTGTTACTGAGTATTGGTGTTTATAGGACAGTGAGACTCTGTGTTACTGAGTATTGGTGTTTATAGGACAGTGAGACTCTGTGTTACTGAGTATTGGTGTTTATAGGACAGTGAGACTCTGTTTTACTGAGTATTGGTGTTTACAGGACAGTGAGACTCTGTGTTACTGAGTATTGGTGTTTATCGTACAGTGAGACTCTGTGTTACTGAGTATTGGTGTTTATAGGACAGTGAGACTCTATGTTACTGAGTATTGGTGTTTATAGGACAGTGAGACTCTGCGTTACTGAGTATTGGTGTTTACAGGACAGTGAGACTCTGTGTTACTGAGTATTGGTGTTTATAGGACAGTGAGACTCTGTGTTATTGAGTATTGGTGTTTACAGGACAGTGAGACTCTGTGTTACTGAGTATTGGTGTTTATAGGACAGTGAGACTCTGTGTTACTGAGTATTGGTGTTTACAGGACAGTGAGACTCTGTGTTACTGAGTATTGGTGTTTACAGGACAGTGAGACTCTGTGTTACTGAGTATTGGTGTTTATCGGACAGTGAGACTCTGTGTTACTGAGTATTGGTGTTTATAGGACAGTGAGACTCTGTGTTACTGAGTATTGGTGTTTATCGGACAGTGAGACTCTGTGTTACTGAGTATTGGTGTTTATCGTACAGTGAGACTCTGTGTTACTGAGTATTGGTGTTTACAGGACAGTGAGACTCTGTGTTACTGAGTATTGGTGTTTACAGGACAGTGAGACTCTGTGTTACTGAGTATTGGTGTTTATAGGACAGTGAGACTCTGTGTTACTGAGTATTGGTGTTTACAGGACAGTGAGACTCTGTGTTACTGAGTATTGGTGTTTATAGGACAGTGAGACTCTGTGTTACTGAGTATTGGTGTTTATAGGACAGTGAGACTCTGTGTTACTGAGTATTGGTGTTTACAGGACAGTGAGACTCTGTGTTACTGAGTATTGGTGTTTATAGGACAGTGAGACTCTGTGTTACTGAGTATTGGTGTTTACAGGACAGTGAGACTCTGTGTTACTGAGTATTGGTGTTTACAGGACAGTGAGACTCTGTGTTACTGAGTATTGGTGTTTATAGGACAGTGAGACTCTGTGTTACTGAGTATTGGTGTTTATAGGACAGTGAGACTCTGTGTTACTGAGTATTGGTGTTTACAGGACAGTGAGACTCTGTGTTACTGAGTATTGGTGTTTATAGGACAGTGAGACTCTGTGTTACTGAGTATTGGTGTTTATCGGACAGTGAGACTCTGTGTTACTGAGTATTGGTGTTTATAGGACAGTGAGACTCTGTGTTACTGAGTATTGGTGTTTATCGTACAGTGAGACTCTGTGTTACTGAGTATTGGTGTTTATAGGACAGTGAGACTCTGTGTTACTGAGTATTGGTGTTTATCGGACAGTGAGACTCTGTGTTACTGAGTATTGGTGTTTATAGGACAGTGAGACTCTGTGTTACTGAGTATTGGTGTTTATAGGACAGTGAGACTCTGTGTTACTGAGTATTGGTGTTTATAGGACAGTGAGACTCTGTGTTACTGAGTATTGGTGTTTACAGGACAGTGAGACTCTGTGTTACTGAGTATTGGTGTTTACAGGACAGTGAGACTCTGTGTTACTGAGTATTGGTGTTTACAGGACAGTGAGACTCTGTGTTACTGAGTATTGGTGTTTACAGGACAGTGAGACTCTGTGTTACTGAGTATTGGGGTTTATAGGACAGTGAGACTCTGTTACTGAGTATTGGTGTTTATAGGACAGTGAGACTCTGTGTTACTGAGTATTGGTGTTTATAGGACAGTGAGACTCTGTGTTACTGAGTATTGGGGTTTACAGGACAGTGAGACTCTGTGTTATTGAGTATTGGTGTTTACAGGACAGTGAGACTCTGTGTTACTGAGTATTGGTGTTTATAGGACAGTGAGACTCTGTGTTACTGAGTATTGGTGTATACAGGACAGTGAGACTCTGTGTTACTGAGTATTGGTGTTTACAGGACAGTGAGACTCTGTGTTACTGAGTATTGGGGTTTATAGGACAGTGAGACTCTGTGTTACTGAGTATTGGTGTTTATCGTACAGTGAGACTCTGTGTTACTGAGTATTGGTGTTTATAGGACAGTGAGACTCTGTGTTACTGAGTATTGGGGTTTACAGGACAGTGAGACTCTGTGTTATTGAGTATTGGTGTTTACAGGACAGTGAGACTCTGTGTTACTGAGTATTGGTGTTTATAGGACAGTGAGACTCTGTGTTACTGAGTATTGGTGTTTATAGGACAGTGAGACTCTGTGTTACTGAGTATTGGTGTTTATAGGACAGTGAGACTCTGTTTTACTGAGTATTGGTGTTTACAGGACAGTGAGACTCTGTGTTACTGAGTATTGGTGTTTATCGTACAGTGAGACTCTGTGTTACTGAGTATTGGTGTTTATAGGACAGTGAGACTCTGTGTTACTGAGTATTGGTGTTTATAGGACAGTGAGACTCTGCGTTACTGAGTATTGGTGTTTACAGGACAGTGAGACTCTGTGTTACTGAGTATTGGTGTTTATAGGACAGTGAGACTCTGTGTTATTGAGTATTGGTGTTTACAGGACAGTGAGACTCTGTGTTACTGAGTATTGGTGTTTATAGGACAGTGAGACTCTGTGTTACTGAGTATTGGTGTTTACAGGACAGTGAGACTCTGTGTTACTGAGTATTGGTGTTTACAGGACAGTGAGACTCTGTGTTACTGAGTATTGGTGTTTATCGGACAGTGAGACTCTGTGTTACTGAGTATTGGTGTTTATAGGACAGTGAGACTCTGTGTTACTGAGTATTGGTGTTTATCGGACAGTGAGACTCTGTGTTACTGAGTATTGGTGTTTATCGTACAGTGAGACTCTGTGTTACTGAGTATTGGTGTTTACAGGACAGTGAGACTCTGTGTTACTGAGTATTGGTGTTTACAGGACAGTGAGACTCTGTGTTACTGAGTATTGGTGTTTATAGGACAGTGAGACTCTGTGTTACTGAGTATTGGTGTTTACAGGACAGTGAGACTCTGTGTTACTGAGTATTGGTGTTTATAGGACAGTGAGACTCTGTGTTACTGAGTATTGGTGTTTATAGGACAGTGAGACCTGTGTTACTGAGTATTGGTGTTTACAGGACAGTGAGACTCTGTGTTACTGAGTATTGGTGTTTATAGGACAGTGAGACTCTGTGTTACTGAGTATTGGTGTTTACAGGACAGTGAGACTCTGTGTTACTGAGTATTGGTGTTTATAGGACAGTGAGACTCTGTGTTACTGAGTATTGGTGTTTATAGGACAGTGAGACTCTGTGTTACTGAGTATTGGTGTTTACAGGACAGTGAGACTCTGTGTTACTGAGTATTGGTGTTTATAGGACAGTGAGACTCTGTGTTACTGAGTATTGGTGTTTATCGGACAGTGAGACTCTGTGTTACTGAGTATTGGTGTTTATAGGACAGTGAGACTCTGTGTTACTGAGTATTGGTGTTTATCGTACAGTGAGACTCTGTGTTACTGAGTATTGGTGTTTATAGGACAGTGAGACTCTGTGTTACTGAGTATTGGTGTTTATCGGACAGTGAGACTCTGTGTTACTGAGTATTGGTGTTTATAGGACAGTGAGACTCTGTGTTACTGAGTATTGGTGTTTATCGGACAGTGAGACTCTGTGTTACTGAGTATTGGTGTTTATAGGACAGTGAGACTCTGTGTTACTGAGTATTGGTGTTTATCGTACAGTGAGACTCTGTGTTACTGAGTATTGGTGTTTATAGGACAGTGAGACTCTGTGTTACTGAGTATTGGTGTTTACAGGACAGTGAGACTCTGTGTTACTGAGTATTGGTGTTTATCGGACAGTGAGACTCTGTGTTACTGAGTATTGGTGTTTATAGGACAGTGAGACTCTGTGTTACTGAGTATTGGTGTTTACCGGACAGTGAGACTCTGTGTTACTGAGTATTGGTGTTTACAGGACAGTGAGACTCTGTGTTACTGAGTATTGGTGTTTATAGGACAGTGAGACTCTGTGTTACTGAGTATTGGTGTTTATCGGACAGTGAGACTCTGTGTTACTGAGTATTGGTGTTTATAGGACAGTGAGACTCTGTGTTACTGAGTATTGGTGTTTATCGGACAGTGAGACTCTGTGTTACTGAGTATTGGTGTTTATAGGACAGTGAGACTCTGTGTTACTGAGTATTGGTGTTTATCGTACAGTGAGACTCTGTGTTACTGAGTATTGGTGTTTATAGGACAGTGAGACTCTGTGTTACTGAGTATTGGTGTTTACAGGACAGTGAGACTCTGTGTTACTGAGTATTGGTGTTTATCGGACAGTGAGACTCTGTGTTACTGAGTATTGGGGTTTACAGGACAGTGAGACTCTGTGTTACTGAGTATTGGTGTTTACAGGACAGTGAGACTCTGTGTTACTGAGTATTGGTGTTTATAGGACAGTGAGACTCTGTGTTACTGAGTATTGGGGTTTATCGGACAGTGAGACTCTGTGTTACTGAGTATTGGTGTTTATAGGACAGTGAGACTCTGTGTTACTGAGTATTGGTGTTTATAGGACAGTGAGACTCTGTGTTACTGAGTATTGGTGTTTATCGGACAGTGAGACTCTGTTTTACTGAGTATTGATGTTTATCGGACAGTGAGACTCTGTGTTACTGAGTATTGGTGTTTATCGGACAGTGAGACTCTGTGTTACTGAGTATTGGTGTTTATAGGACAGTGAGACTCTGTGTTACTGAGTATTGGTGTTTATCGGACAGTGAGACTCTGTGTTACTGAGTATTGGTGTTTATCGGACAGTGAGACTCTGTTTTACTGAGTATTGGTGTTTATCGGACAGTGAGACTCTGTGTTACTGAGTATTGGTGTTTATAGGACAGTGAGACTCTGTGTTACTGAGTATTGGTGTTTATAGGACAGTGAGACTCTGTGTTACTGAGTATTGGTGTTTACAGGACAGTGAGACTCTGTGTTACTGAGTATTGGCGTTTACAGGACAGTGAGACTCTGTGTTACTGAGTATTGGTGTTTATCGGACAGTGAGACTCTGTGTTACTGAGTATTGGTGTTTACAGGACAGTGAGACTCTGTTACTGAGTATTGGTGTTTACAGGACAGTGAGACTCTGTGTTACTGAGTATTGGTGTTTACAGGACAGTGAGACTCTGTGTTACTGAGTATTGGTGTTTATAGGACAGTGAGACTCTGTGTTACTGAGTATTGGTGTTTATCGGACAGTGAGACTCTGTGTTACTGAGTATTGGTGTTTATAGGACAGTGAGACTCTGTGTTACTGAGTATTGGTGTTTATAGGACAGTGAGACTCTGTGTTACTGAGTATTGGTGTTTATCGGACAGTGAGACTCTGTGTTACTGAGTATTGGTGTTTATAGGACAGTGAGACTCTGTGTTACTGAGTATTGGTGTTTACAGGACAGTGAGACTCTGTGTTACTGAGTATTGGTGTTTACAGGACAGTGAGACTCTGTGTTACTGAGTATTGGTGTTTATAGGACAGTGAGACTCTGTGTTACTGAGTATTGGTGTTTATCGGACAGTGAGACTCTGTGTTACTGAGTATTGGTGTTTATAGGACAGTGAGACTCTGTGTTACTGAGTATTGGTGTTTACAGGACAGTGAGACTCTGTGTTACTGAGTATTGGTGTTTACAGGACAGTGAGACTCTGTGTTACTGAGTATTGGTGTTTATAGGACAGTGAGACTCTGTGTTACTGAGTATTGGTGTTTATAGGACAGTGAGACTCTGTGTTACTGAGTATTGGTGTTTATCGGACAGTGAGACTCTGTGTTACTGAGTATTGGTGTTTATAGGACAGTGAGACTCTGTGTTACTGAGTATTGGTGTTTACAGGACAGTGAGACTCTGTGTTACTGAGTATTGGTGTTTACAGGACAGTGAGACTCTGTGTTACTGAGTATTGGTGTTTATAGGACAGTGAGACTCTGTGTTACTTAATATTGGTGTTTATCGGACAGTGAGACTATGTGTTACTGAGTATTGGTGTTTACAGGACAGTGAGACTCTGTGTTACTTAATATTGGTGTTTATCGGACAGTGAGACTATGTGTTACTGAGTATTGGTGTTTACAGGACAGTGAGACTCTGTGTTACTGAGTATTGGTGTTTATAGGACAGTGAGACTCTGTGTTACTGAGTATTGGTGTTTATAGGACAGTGAGACTCTGTGTTACTGAGTATTGGTGTTTATAGGACAGTGAGACTCTGTGTTACTGAGTATTGGTGTTTATAGGACAGTGAGACTCTGTGTTACTGAGTATTGGTGTTTATAGGACAGTGAGACTCTGTGTTACTGAGTATTGGGGTTTACAGGACAGTGAGACTCTGTGTTACTGAGTATTGGTGTTTACAGGACAGTGAGACTCTGTGTTACTGAGTATTGGTGTTTATCGTACAGTGAGACTCTGTGTTACTGAGTATTGGTGTTTATAGGACAGTGAGACTCTGTGTTACTGAGTATTGGTGTTTATCGTACAGTGAGACTCTGTGTTACTGAGTATTGGTGTTTATAGGACAGTGAGACTCTGTGTTACTGAGTATTGGTGTTTATCGTACAGTGAGACTCTGTGTTACTGAGTATTGGTGTTTATAGGACAGTGAGACTCTGTGTTACTGAGTATTGGTGTTTATAGGACAGTGAGACTCTGTGTCACTGAGTATTGGTGTTTATAGGACAGTGAGACTCTGTGTTACTGAGTATTGGTGTTTATAGGACAGTGAGACTCTGTGTTACTGAGTATTGGGGTTTATAGGACAGTGAGACTCTGTGTTACTGAGTATTGGTGTTTATAGGACAGTGAGACTCTGTGTTACTGAGTATTGGTGTTTATAGGACAGTGAGACTCTGTGTTACTGAGTATTGGTGTTTACAGGACAGTGAGACTCTGTTACTGAGTATTGGTGTTTACAGGACAGTGAGACTCTGTGTTACTGAGTATTGGTGTTTACAGGACAGTGAGACTCTATGTTACTGAGTATTGGTGTTTATAGGACAGTGAGACTCTGTGTTACTGAGTATTGGTGTTTATCGGACAGTGAGACTCTGTGTTACTGAGTATTGGTGTTTATAGGACAGTGAGACTCTGTGTTACTGAGTATTGGTGTTTATAGGACAGTGAGACTCTGTGTTACTGAGTATTGGTGTTTATCGGACAGTGAGACTCTGTGTTACTGAGTATTGGTGTTTATAGGACAGTGAGACTCTGTGTTACTGAGTATTGGTGTTTACAGGACAGTGAGACTCTGTGTTACTGAGTATTGGTGTTTACAGGACAGTGAGACTCTGTGTTACTGAGTATTGGTGTTTATAGGACAGTGAGACTCTGTGTTACTGAGTATTGGTGTTTATCGGACAGTGAGACTCTGTGTTACTGAGTATTGGTGTTTATAGGACAGTGAGACTCTGTGTTACTGAGTATTGGTGTTTACAGGACAGTGAGACTCTGTGTTACTGAGTATTGGTGTTTACAGGACAGTGAGACTCTGTGTTACTGAGTATTGGTGTTTATAGGACAGTGAGACTCTGTGTTACTGAGTATTGGTGTTTATAGGACAGTGAGACTCTGTGTTACTGAGTATTGGTGTTTATCGGACAGTGAGACTCTGTGTTACTGAGTATTGGTGTTTATAGGACAGTGAGACTCTGTGTTACTGAGTATTGGTGTTTACAGGACAGTGAGACTCTGTGTTACTGAGTATTGGTGTTTACAGGACAGTGAGACTCTGTGTTACTGAGTATTGGCGTTTATAGGACAGTGAGACTCTGTGTCACTGAGTATTGGTGTTTATCGTACAGTGAGACTCTGTGTTACTGAGTATTGGTGTTTATAGGACAGTGAGACTCTGTGTTACTGAGTATTGGTGTTTACAGGACAGTGAGACTCTGTGTTACTGAGTATTGGTGTTTATCGTACAGTGAGACTCTGTGTTACTGAGTATTGGTGTTTATAGGACAGTGAGACTCTGTGTTACTTAATATTGGTGTTTATCGGACAGTGAGACTATGTGTTACTGAGTATTGGTGTTTACAGGACAGTGAGACTCTGTGTTACTTAATATTGGTGTTTATCGGACAGTGAGACTATGTGTTACTGAGTATTGGTGTTTACAGGACAGTGAGACTCTGTGTTACTGAGTATTGGTGTTTATAGGACAGTGAGACTCTGTGTTACTGAGTATTGGTGTTTATAGGACAGTGAGACTCTGTGTTACTGAGTATTGGTGTTTATAGGACAGTGAGACTCTGTGTTACTGAGTATTGGTGTTTATAGGACAGTGAGACTCTGTGTTACTGAGTATTGGTGTTTATAGGACAGTGAGACTCTGTGTTACTGAGTATTGGGGTTTACAGGACAGTGAGACTCTGTGTTACTGAGTATTGGTGTTTACAGGACAGTGAGACTCTGTTACTGAGTATTGGTGTTTATCGTACAGTGAGACTCTGTGTTACTGAGTATTGGTGTTTATAGGACAGTGAGACTCTGTGTTACTGAGTATTGGTGTTTATCGTACAGTGAGACTCTGTGTTACTGAGTATTGGTGTTTATAGGACAGTGAGACTCTGTGTTACTGAGTATTGGTGTTTATCGTACAGTGAGACTCTGTGTTACTGAGTATTGGTGTTTATAGGACAGTGAGACTCTGTGTTACTGAGTATTGGTGTTTATCGTACAGTGAGACTCTGTGTTACTGAGTATTGGTGTTTATAGGACAGTGAGACTCTGTGTTACTGAGTATTGGTGTTTATAGGACAGTGAGACTCTGTGTCACTGAGTATTGGTGTTTATAGGACAGTGAGACTCTGTGTTACTGAGTATTGGTGTTTATAGGACAGTGAGACTCTGTGTTACTGAGTATTGGGGTTTATAGGACAGTGAGACTCTGTGTTACTGAGTATTGGTGTTTATAGGACAGTGAGACTCTGTGTTACTGAGTATTGGTGTTTATAGGACAGTGAGACTCTGTGTTACTGAGTATTGGTGTTTATAGGACAGTGAGACTCTGTGTTACTGAGTATTGGTGTTTATCGTACAGTGAGACTCTGTGTTACTGAGTATTGGTGTTTATAGGACAGTGAGACTCTGTGTTACTGAGTATTGGTGTTTACAGGACAGTGAGACTCTGTGTTACTGAGTATTGGTGTTTATAGGACAGTGAGACTCTGTGTTACTGAGTATTGGTGTTTATAGGACAGTGAGACTCTGTGTTACTGAGTGTTGGTGTTTATAGGACAGTGAGACTCTGTGTTACTGAGTATTGGTGTTTATCGTACAGTGAGACTCTGTGTTACTGAGTATTGGTGTTTATAGGACAGTGAGACTCTGTGTTACTGAGTATTGGTGTTTATAGGACAGTGAGACTCTGTGTTACTGAGTATTGGTGTTTATAGGACAGTGAGACTCTGTGTTACTGAGTATTGGGGTTTATAGGACAGTGAGACTCTGTGTTACTGAGTATTGGTGTTTATCGGACAGTGAGACACTGTGTTACTGAGTATTGGGGTTTACAGGACAGTGAGACTCTGTGTTACTGAGTATTAGGGTTTATTGGACAGTGAGACTCTGTGTTACTGAGTATTGGTGTTTACAGGACAGTGAGACTCTGTGTTACTGAGTATTGGTGTTTATAGGACAGTGAGACTCTGTGTTACTGAGTATTGGTGTTTATCGGACAGTGAGACTCTGTGTTACTGAGTATTGGTGTTTATCGGACAGTGAGACTCTGTGTTACTGAGTATTGGGGTTTATAGGACAGTGAGACTCTGTGTTACTGAGTATTGGTGTTTATAGGACAGTGAGACTCTGTGTTACTGAGTATTGGTGTTTGTAGGACAGTGAGACTCTGTGTTACTGAGTATTGGTGTTTATCGGACAGTGAGACTCTGTGTTACTGAGTATTGGTGTTTATCGGACAGTGAGACTCTGTGTTACTGAGTATTGGGGTTTATAGGACAGTGAGACTCTGTGTTACTGAGTATTGGTGTTTATAGGACAGTGAGACTCTGTGTTACTGAGTATTGGTGTTTGTAGGACAGTGAGACTCTGTGTTACTGAGTATTGGTGTTTATCGGACAGTGAGACTCTGTGTTACTGAGTATTGGTGTTTGTAGGACAGTGAGACTCTGTGTTACTGAGTATTGGTGTTTATCGGACAGTGAGACTCTGTGTTACTGAGTATTGGTGTTTATCGGACAGTGAGACTCTGTGTTACTGAGTATTGGGGTTTATAGGACAGTGAGACTCTGTGTTACTGAGTATTGGTGTTTATAGGACAGTGAGACTCTGTGTTACTGAGTATTGGTGTTTGTAGGACAGTGAGACTCTGTGTTACTGAGTATTGGTGTTTATCGGACAGTGAGACTCTGTGTTACTGAGTATTGGTGTTTATCGGACAGTGAGACACTGTGTTACTGAGTATTGGGGTTTACAGGACAGTGAGACTCTGTGTTACTGAGTATTAGGGTTTATTGGACAGTGAGACTCTGTGTTACTGAGTATTGGTGTTTATAGGACAGTGAGACTCTGTGTTACTGAGTATTGGTGTTTACAGGACAGTGAGACTCTGTGTTACTGAGTATTGGTGTTTACAGGACAGTGAGACTCTGTGTTACTGAGTATTGGTGTTTATAGGACAGTGAGACTCTGTGTTACTGAGTATTGGTGTTTATAGGACAGTGAGACTCTGTGTTACTGAGTATTGGGGTTTATAGGACAGTGAGACTCTGTGTTACTGAGTATTGGTGTTTATCGGACAGTGAGACTCTGTGTTACTGAGTATTGGTGTTTATCGGACAGTGAGACTCTGTGTTACTGAGTATTGGGCTTTATAGGACAGTGAGACTCTGTGTTACTGAGTATTGGTGTTTATCGTACAGTGAGACTCTGTGTTACTGAGTATTGGTGTTTGTAGGACAGTGAGACTCTGTGTTACTGAGTATTGGTGTTTACAGGACAGTGAGACTCTGTGTTACTGAGTATTGGTGTTTATAGGACAGTGAGACTCTGTGTTACTGAGTATTGGTGTTTATAGGACAGTGAGACTCTGTGTTACTGAGTATTGGTGTTTATAGGACAGTGAGACTCTGTGTTACTGAGTATTGGTGTTTATAGGACAGTGAGACTCTGTGTTACTGAGTATTGGGGTTTATAGGACAGTGAGACTCTGTGTTACTGAGTATTGGTGTTTAGAGGACAGTGAGACTCTGTGTTACTGAGTATTGGTGTTTATAGGACAGTGAGACTCTGTTACTGAGTATTGGGGTTTATAGGACAGTGAGACTCTGTTACTGAGTATTGGTGTTTATAGGAAAGTGAGACTCTGTGTTACTGAGTATTGGGGTTTACTGGACAGTGAGACTCTGTGTTACTGAGTATTGGGATTTACAGGACAGTGAGACTCTGTGTTACTGAGTATTGGTGTTTATAGGACAGTGAGACTCTGTGTTACTGAGTATTGGTGTTTATCGGACAGTGAGACTCTGTGTTACTGAGTATTGGTGTTTACAGGACAGTGAGACTCTGTGTTACTGAGTATTGGTGTTTGCAGGACAGTGAGACTCTGTGTTACTGAGTATTGGTGTTTGCAGGACAGTGAGACTCTGTGTTACTGAGTATTGGTGTTTGCAGGACAGTGAGACTCTGTGTTACTGAGTATTGGGGTTTACAGGACAGTGAGACTCTGTGTTACTGAGTATTGGGGTTTATCGGACAGTGAGACTCTGTGTTCCTGAGTATTGGGGTTTATCGGACAGTGAGACTCTGTGTTACTGAGTATTGGTGTTTATAGGACAGTGAGACTCTGTGTTACTGAGTATTGGTGTTTACAGGACAGTGAGACTCTGTGTTACTGAGTATTGGTGTTTATCGGACAGTGAGACTCTGTGTTACTGAGTATTGGTGTTTATAGGACAGTGAGACTCTGTGTTACTGAGTATTGGTGTTTATAGGACAGTGAGACTCTGTGTTACTGAGTATTGGTGTTTATAGGACAGTGAGACTCTGTGTTACTGAGTATTGGGGTTTATAGGACAGTGAGAGTCTGTGTTACTGAGTATTGGTGTTTATAGGACAGTGAGACTCTGTGTTACTGAGTATTGGTGTTTATAGGACAGTGAGACTCTGTGTTACTGAGTATTGGTGTTTATAGGACAGTGAGACTCTGTGTTACTGAGTATTGGTGTTTATAGGACAGTGAGACTCTGTTACTGAGTATTGGTGTTTATAGGACAGTGAGAGTCTGTGTTACTGAGTATTGGTGTTTATAGGACAGTGAGACTCTGTGTTACTGAGTATTGGTGTTTATAGGACAGTGAGACTCTGTGTTACTGAGTATTGGTGTTTATAGGACAGTGAGACTCTGTGTTACTGAGTATTGGTGTTTATCGGACAGTGAGACTCTGTGTTACTGAGTATTGGGGTTTATAGGACAGTGAGACTCTGTGTTACTGAGTATTGGTGTTTATCGGACAGTGAGACTCTGTGTTACTGAGTATTGGTGTTTATAGGACAGTGAGACTCTGTGTTACTGAGTATTGGTGTTTAGAGGACAGTGAGACTCTGTGTTACTGAGTATTGGTGTTTACAGGACAGTGAGACTCTGTGTTACTGAGTATTGGTGTTTATAGGACAGTGAGACTCTGTGTTACTGAGTATTGGTGTTTGCAGGACAGTGAGACTCTGTGTTACTGAGTATTGGTGTTTGCAGGACAGTGAGACTCTGTGTTACTGAGTATTGGGGTTTACAGGACAGTGAGACTCTGTGTTACTGAGTATTGGTGTTTATCGGACAGTGAGACTCTGTGTTACTGAGTATTGGTGTTTATAGGACAGTGAGACTCTGTGTTACTGAGTATTGGTGTTTATAGGACAGTGAGACTCTGTGTTACTGAGTATTGGTGTTTATAGGACAGTGAGACTCTGTGTTACTGAGTATTGGTGTTTATAGGACAGTGAGACTCTGTGTTACTGAGTATTGGGGTTTATAGGACAGTGAGAGTCTGTGTTACTGAGTGTTGGTGTTTATAGGACAGTGAGACTCTGTGTTACTGAGTATTGGTGTTTATAGGACAGTGAGACTCTGTGTTACTGAGTATTGGTGTTTATAGGACAGTGAGACTCTGTGTTACTGAGTATTGGTGTTTATAGGACAGTGAGACTCTGTGTTACTGAGTATTGGGGTTTATAGGACAGTGAGACTCTGTGTTACTGAGTATTGGGGTTTACAGGACAGTGAGACTCTGTGTTACTGAGTATTGGTGTTTATAGGACAGTGAGACTCTGTGTTACTGAGTATTGGTGTTTATAGGACAGTGAGACTCTGTGTTACTGAGTATTGGGGTTTATAGGACAGTGAGAGTCTGTGTTACTGAGTATTGGTGTTTATAGGACAGTGAGACTCTGTGTTACTGAGTATTGGTGTTTATAGGACAGTGAGACTCTGTGTTACTGAGTATTGGTGTTTATAGGACAGTGAGACTCTGTGTTACTGAGTATTGGTGTTTATCGGACAGTGAGACTCTGTGTTACTGAGTATTGGGGTTTATAGGACAGTGAGACTCTGTGTTACTGAGTATTGGTGTTTATCGGACAGTGAGACTCTGTGTTACTGAGTATTGGTGTTTATAGGACAGTGAGACTCTGTGTTACTGAGTATTGGTGTTTAGAGGACAGTGAGACTCTGTGTTACTGAGTATTGGTGTTTACAGGACAGTGAGACTCTGTGTTACTGAGTATTGGTGTTTATAGGACAGTGAGACTCTGTGTTACTGAGTATTGGTGTTTGCAGGACAGTGAGACTCTGTGTTACTGAGTATTGGTGTTTGCAGGACAGTGAGACTCTGTGTTACTGAGTATTGGGGTTTACAGGACAGTGAGACTCTGTGTTACTGAGTATTGGTGTTTATCGGACAGTGAGACTCTGTGTTACTGAGTATTGGTGTTTATAGGACAGTGAGACTCTGTGTTACTGAGTATTGGTGTTTATAGGACAGTGAGACTCTGTGTTACTGAGTATTGGTGTTTATAGGACAGTGAGACTCTGTGTTACTGAGTATTGGGGTTTATAGGACAGTGAGAGTCTGTGTTACTGAGTATTGGTGTTTATAGGACAGTGAGACTCTGTGTTACTGAGTATTGGTGTTTATAGGACAGTGAGACTCTGTGTTACTGAGTATTGGTGTTTATAGGACAGTGAGACTCTGTGTTACTGAGTATTGGTGTTTAGAGGACAGTGAGACTCTGTGTTACTGAGTATTGGTGTTTACAGGACAGTGAGACTCTGTGTTACTGAGTATTGGTGTTTATAGGACAGTGAGACTCTGTGTTATTGAGTATTGGTGTTTATCGGACAGTGAGACTCTGTGTTACTGAGTATTGGTGTTTATCGGACAGTGAGACTCTGTGTTACTGAGTATTGGGGTTTATAGGACAGTGAGACTCTGTGTTACTGAGTATTGGGGTTTATAGGACAGTGAGACTCTGTGTTACTGAGTATTGGGGTTTATAGGACAGTGAGACTCTGTGTTACTGAGTATTGGTGTTTACTGTCTTCCTGTGTTTGATGTCATGGTGCTGAACACATTTGTTTCAAGTTTCTTCTTCATTGCTGAGCTGTTTCTCTTGGGCTGATGGTTTCATGTTTCTATGTTGCAGGATGCACTGAAATCTCATGTCGTTGGTAAGTTTATTCGTTGTTTCCTGTTTCACTTTCTTGAGACGGCATCTGATAGAAACCTGTAAAATTCGAACAGGACTAGACAGACCCAATGCAGGGAGGATGTTCCCGATGGCTGAGGAGTCCAGAACCAGGGGTCACAGTTTCAGGATATGGGGTATGCCATTTAGAACCGGGATGAGGAGAAATTTCTTCACTCAGAGGGTGGTGAACCTGTGGAATTCTCTACCGCAGGAGGCAGTGGAGGCCAAGTCATTAAATATATTCAAGGAGATAGATATATTTCTTCATGCCAAATGGATATGGGGTGAAAGCGGGAATAGGGTACTGAATTAGACCATCAACCGTGATCTTTTTTGAATGGTGGATAGGCCTATGTTTCTAGGTTTAACTTACCATGTTTCCTCCGGACCGGGTCCCAAGAGGAAGCTGATGGAGAACTCGATATGTTCCAGAACACCGGGTCCAGTGTACAGAACACAAGGGCCCAGGGTATAATACACACAGGGACCCAGGGTACAGAACACAGGGGCCCAGGGTATAACACACACAGGGACCCAGGGTACAGAACACAGGGGCCCAGGGTATAACACACACAGGGACCCAGGGTATAACACACACAGGGACCCAGGGTATAACACACACAGGGACCCAGGGTACAGAACACAATGGCCCAGGGTATAACACACACAGGGACCCAGGGTACAGAACACAATGGCCCAGGGTATAACACACACAGGGACCCAGGGTACAGAACACAATGGCCCAGGGTATAACACACACAGGGACCCAGGGTACAGAACACAGGGGCCCAGGGTATAACACACACAGGGACCCAGGGTATAACACACACAGGGACCCAGGGAATAACACACACAGGGACCCGGGGTACAGAACACAGGGGCCCAGGGTATAACACACACAGGGACCCAGGGTGTAACACACACAGGGACCCAGGGTGTAACACACACAGGGACCCAGGGAATAACACACACAGGGACCCAGGGTGTAACACACACAGGGACCCAGGGTACAGAACACAGGGGCCCAGGGTATAACACACACAGGGACCCAGGGTACAGAACACAATGGCCCAGGGTGTAACACACACAGGGACCCAGGGAATAACACACACAGGGACCCAGGGTGTAACACACACAGGGACCCAGGGTACAGAACACAGGGGCCCAGGGTATAACACACACAGGGACCCAGGGTACAGAACACAATGGCCCAGGGTATAACACACACAGGGACCCAGGGTACAGAACACAGGGGCCCAGGGTATAACACACACAGGGACCCAGGGTGTAACACACACACGGACCCAGGGAATAACACACACAGGGACCCAGGGTGTAACACACACAGGGACCCAGGGTGTAACACACACAGGGCCCCAGGGTATAACAGACACAGGGGCCCAGGGTACAGAACACAGGGGCCCAGGGTATAACACACACAGGGACCCAGGGTATAACACACACAGGGGCCGAGGGTGTAACACACACAGGGACCCAGGGTGTAACACACACAGGGACCTAGGGTACAGAACACAGGGGCCCAGGGTATAACGCACACAGGGACCCAGGGTGTAACACACACAGGGGCCCAGGGTATAACACACACAGGGACCTGGGGTACAGAACGCAGGGGCCCAGGGTATAACACCCACAAGGGCCCAGGGTGTAACACACACAAGGGCCCAGGGTGTAACACACACAAGGGCCCAGGGTGTAACACACACAGGGACCCAGGGTACAGAACACAGGGGCCCAGGGTATAACACACACAGGGGCCCAGGGTATAACACACACAGGGACCCAGGGTATAACACACACAGGGACCCAGGGTACAGAACACAGGGGCCCAGGGTATAACACACACAGGGGCCCAGGGTATAACACACACAGGGACCCAGGGTACAGAACACAGGGGCCCAGGGTATAACACACACAGGGGCCCAGGGTATAACACACACAGGGACCCAGGGTACAGAACACAGGGGCCCAGGGTATAACACACACAGGGGCCCAGGGTATAACACACACAGGGACCCAGGGTATAACACACACAGGGACCCAGGGTACAGAACACAGGGGCCCAGGGTATAACACACACAGGGGCCCAGGGTATAACACACACAGGGACCCAGGGTACAGAACACAGGGGCCCAGGGTATAACACACACAGGGGCCCAGGGTATAACACACACAGGGACCCGGGGTACAGAACGCAGGGGCCCAGGGTGTAACACACACAAGGGCCCAGGGTGTAACACACACAGGGACCCAGGGAATAACACACACAGGGACCCAGGGTGTAACACACACAGGGACCCAGGGTGTAACACACACAGGGCCCCAGGGTATAACAGACACAGGGCCCCAGGGAATAACACACACAGGGCCCCAGGGAATAACACACACAAGGGCCCAGGGTGTAACACACACAGGGGCCCAGGGTATAACACACACAGGGACCCAGGGTACAGAACACAGGGGCCCAGGGTGTAACACACACAGGGGCCCAGGGTATAACACACACAGGGGCCCATGGTATAACACACACAGGGACCCAGGGTACAGAACACAGGGGCACAGGGTATAACACACACAGGGACCAGGGTGTAACACACACAGGGACCTAGGGTATAACACACACAGGGACCCAGGGTACAGAACACAGGGGCCCAGGGTATAACGCACACAGGGACCCAGGGTGTAACACACACAGGGGCCCAGGGTATAACACACACAGGGACCTGGGGTACAGAACGCAGGGGCCCAGGGTATAACACCCACAAGGGCCCAGGGTGTAACACACACAAGGGCCCAGGGTGTAACACACACAGGGGCCCAGGGTGTAACACACACAGGGGCCCAGGGTATAACACACACAGGGGCCCAGGGTATAACACACACAGGGACCCAGGGTACAGAACACAGGGGCCCAGGGTATAACGCACACAGGGGCCCAGGGTATAACACACACAGGGACCCGGGGTACAGAACGCAGGGGCCCAGGGTATAACACACACAAGGGCCCAGGGTATAACACACACAGGGGCCCAGGGTACAGAACACAGGGGCCCAGGGTATAACACACACAAGGGCCCAGGGTGTAACACACACAGGGGCCCAGGGTATAACACACACAGGGACCCAGGGTACAGAACACAGGGGCCCAGGGTATAACACACACAAGGGCCCAGGGTGTAACACACACAGGGGCCCAGGGTATAACACACACAGGGGCCCAGGGTATAACACACACAGGGACCCAGGGTACAGAACACAGGGGCCCAGGGTATAACACACACAGGGACCCAGGGTATAACGCACACAGGGGCCCAGGGTATAGCACACACAAGGGCCCAAGGTGTAACACACACATGGACCTAGGGTATAACACACACAGGGACCCAGGGTACAGAACACAGGGACCCAGGGTACAGAACACAGGGGCCCAGGGTATAACACACACAGGGACCCAGGGTACAGGGCACAGGGTATAACACACACAGGGACCCAGGGTACAGAACACAGGGGCCCAGGGTATAACACACACAAGGGCCCAGGGTGTAACACACACAGGGGCCCAGGGTGTAACACACACAGGGGCCCAGGGTATAACACACACAGGGACCCAGGGTACAGAACACAGGGGCCCAGGGTGTAACACACACACGGGCCCAGGGTATAACACACACAGGGGCCCAGGGTATAACACACAGAGGGACCCGGGGTACAGAACGCAGGGGCCCAGGGTATAACACACACAAGGGCCCAGGGTGTAACACACACAGGGGCCCAGGGTATAACACACACAGGGACCCGGGGTACAGAACGCAGGGGCCCAGGGTATAACACACACAAGGGCCCAGGGTGTAACACACACAAGGGCCCAGGGTATAACACACACAGGGACCCAGGGTGTAACACACACAGGGACCCAGGGTGTAACACACACAAGGGCCCAGGGTATAACGCACACAGGGGCCCAGGGTATAACGCACACAGGGGCCCAGGGTACAGAACACAGGGGCCCAGGGTATAACACACACAGGGACCCAGGATATAACACACACGGGGGCCCAGGGTATAACGCACACAGGGGCCCAGGGTACAGAACACAGGGGCCCAGGGTATAACACACACAGGGACCCAGGGTATAACACACACAGGGACCCAGGGTGTAACACACACAGGGACCCAGGGTATAACACACACAGGGGCTCAGGGTATAACACACACAGGGACCCAGGGTGTAACACACACGGGGACCCAGGGTATAACACACACAGGGGACCCAGGGTATAACGCACACAGGGGCCCAGGGTATAACACACACAGGGACCAGGGTGTAACACACACAGGGGCCCAGGGTGTAACACACACAGGGGCCAAGGGTATAACACACACAGGGGCCCTGGGTATAACGCACACAGGGACCCAGGGTATAACACACACAAGGGCCCAGGGAATAACGCACACAGGGACCCAGGGTATAACACACACAGGGGTCCAGGGTATAACACACACAGGGGCTCAGGGTATAACACACACAGGGGCCCTGGGTATAACGCACACAGGGACCCAGGGTATAACACACACAAGGGCCCAGGGTATAACACACACAGGGACCCAGGGTATAACACACACAGGGGCTCAGGGTATAACACACACAGGGACCCAGGGTATAACACACACAGGGGCCCAGGGTATAACACACACAGGGACCCAGGGTTTAACACACACAGGGACCCAGGGTATTACACACACAGGGACCCAGGGTACAGAACGCAGGGGCCCAGATTACGGAATGGGTGGGTGTGTACTACATGGGGAAGAAAAGGACAGTACACGCGGGTCGGGGCAGGCGTGCAGTTCACCGGGGTGGCTGTACGGCGGTACTTGAGGCGGGGTGGGTGTTTGACACCTCTCGTGGGAGCGTGACGCTGTGACCTCTGATTTTCCCTCTCCCCCCCCCCCCCCCCAGGGTCCTGCAAGCAGTCACCCAGCCCGCCCTACTCGGCCTCACCGCAGGGACCAGCGACTCCGCAGCCCAAGTCGCCGGTGACGCCAAACCGGGAGAGGAAACTGTCGTCGTCGGACGACAGGAGGAAAGTGGTGAGCAGAGCGGCGGGTGCTCGGGTCACGGGCGGGCACGGGTACCAGGACCCAGAACTGTACCCAGCACTCCAGGTATGCACGCGACCTTATTCGAGATGAAGCTCCTTAAGACCCGCTAAGAGTAACGTGGCAGAAAGTCAGTGACAGGGTAACAGCCGGGCAAGGGTAGGGGTAGGGGACGGGGAGGGGGGGTTAGTGGGGGAGTGCAGGAGCAGGCTAGAGGGGCTGTATGCCCTCATCCTGCTCCGATTGCCGACGTCTACGGGCTACAACACAGGCTGGAGTGCATTACACAGGCTAACGCGGCCCGGGGTGCAAAACGAAGGCGAACACGACCCGGGGCGTATCAGCATGAGCTAGCGCAGCCGCTGTCTGTGGGTGTTCCGTTAACTTCACACCACTGTTTTGAGTCTGTCGGAACTGAATTGGGGGAGTGGTAATCGGCCTTTGAGTGAAGGGTCTCCCTATGGGAGAGGGGGTCCTTTCGGAGAGATCACCCTGTGAGTGAGGGGCCGCCCACTCTGCGGTGTGTGATTAACTCCGTCTTGCTTGTTTTCCAGAGGGCGCGGCCGTACAGAGATTCCAGCATCTACTGGGAGATCCAAGGCAGCGAGATAAACATACTGAAAAGGATTGGAGCAGGGTCTTTCGGGACTGTATACAAAGCAAAGTGGCATGGTAAATACAGGGGCAAGAACGCGGCAGGGAGAGGACAGGAGCACGCTAAGCACAGGGCAGCGTGGTTGCTTGCCTTTCAGAATGCTGACCTCTCTCCTCTCCTGGTTCTTGCAATGACTGATTCGACAGTGGGGAATTTAATATTAGCACCTCTTTCTCACCCAGGTTCGAGCTGTCTCTTTCCTCAGTTTAATGCCTGCTCCTTCTCCCCATCGCTGTCTGCCTGGTTTGTCTCTGTCTGTCCCTCTTCCCCTCCTTGCCTCTCTCCCAACCCTTTCTCTCTCTCTCTCTCCACGCTCTCTGTCTCCAGTATGTCTGTCTCTCTCACTCTCCCTCTCCCCCCCACCCCCTCCCCTGTCTCTTGCATGTCTCTCTCACCACTCTGTCTCCCTCTCTCTCCACTCTCTCTCTCTCCTGTGTGTCTGTCTCTATCTCTCTCTCTGTCTCTCCACTCTCTATCTCCTGTGTGTGTGCCTGTCTCTCCACTCTCTCTATCTCCAGTGTGTGTGTGTGTCTCTCTCTCTCTCCCCACTCTCTCTATCTCCAGTGTGTGTGTGTGTCTCTCTCTCTCCCCACTCTCTCTATCTCCAGTGTGTGTGTGTGTGTCTCTCTCTCTCTCCCCACTCTCTCTATCTCCTGTGTGTGTGTGTCTCTCTCTCTCCCCACTCTCTCTATCTCCAGTGTGTGTGTGTGTGTCTCTCTCTCTCTCCCCACTCTCTCTATCTCCTGTGTGTCTGTCTCTCTCTCTCCCCACTCTCTCTATCTCCAGTGTGTGTGTGTGTCTCTCTCTCTCCCCACTCTCTCTATCTCCAGTGTGTGTGTGTGTGTCTCTCTCTCTCTCCCCACTCTCTCTATCTCCAGTGTGGTGTGTGTGTCTCTCTCTCTCTCCCCACTCTCTCTATCTCCTGTGTGTCTGTCTCTCTCTCTCGCCCCACACTCTCTATCTCCAGTGTGTGTGTGTGTGTGTGTCTCTCTCTCCCCACTCTCTCTATCTCCAGTGTGTGTGTGTGTCTCTCTCTCTCTCCCCACTCTCTCTATCTCCAGTGTGTGTGTGTGTCTCTCTCTCTCTCCCCCCACTCTCTCTATCTCCAGTGTGTGTGTGTGTCTCTCTCTCTCCCCACTCTCTCTATCTCCAGTGTGTGTGTGTGTCTCTCTCTCTCTCCCCACTCTCTCTATCTCCAGTGTGTGTGTGTGTCTCTCTCTCTCTCCCCACTCTCTCTATCTCCAGTGTGTGTGTGTGTGTCTCTCTCTCTCCCCACTCTCTCTATCTCCAGTGTGTGTGTGTGTCTCTCTCTCTCCCCACTCTCTCTATCTCCAGTGTGTGTGTGTGTCTCTCTCTCTCTCCCCACTCTCTCTATCTCCAGTGTGTGTGTGTGTCTCTCTCTCTCCCCCCACTCTCTCTATCTCCAGTGTGTGTGTGTGTCTCTCTCTCTCTCCCCACTCTCTCTATCTCCAGTGTGTGTGTGTGTCTCTCTCTCTCTCCCCCCACTCTCTCTATCTCCAGTGTGTGTGTGTGTCTCTCTCTCTCCCCACTCTCTCTATCTCCAGTGTGTGTGTGTGTCTCTCTCTCTCTCCCCACTCTCTCTATCTCCAGTGTGTGTGTGTGTCTCTCTCTCTCTCCCCACTCTCTCTATCTCCAGTGTGTGTGTGTGTGTCTCTCTCTCTCCCCACTCTCTCTATCTCCAGTGTGTGTGTGTGTCTCTCTCTCTCTCGCCCCACACACTCTATCTCCAGTGTGTGTGTGTGTGTGTGTCTCTCTCTCCCCACTCTCTCTATCTCCAGTGTGTGTGTGTCTCTCTCTCTCTCTCCCCACTCTCTCTATCTCCAGTGTGTGTGTGTGTCTCTCTCTCTCTCCCCACTCTCTCTATCTCCAGTGTGTGTGTGTGTCTCTCTCTCTCTCCCCCCACTCTCTCTATCTCCAGTGTGTGTGTGTCTCTCTCTCTCTCCCCACTCTCTCTATCTCCAGTGTGTGTGTGTGTGTCTCTCTCTCTCCCCACTCTCTCTATCTCCAGTGTGTGTGTGTCTCTCTCTCTCTCTCCCCACTCTCTCTATCTCCAGTGTGTGTGTGTGTCTCTCTCTCTCTCTCCCCCCACACTCTCTATCTCCAGTGTGTGTGTGTGTCTCTCTCTCTCCCCACTCTCTCTATCTCCAGTGTGTGTGTGTGTCTCTCTCTCTCTCGCCCCACACTCTCCATCTCCAGTGTGTGTGTGTGTGTGTGTGTCTCTCTCTCCCCACTCTCTCTATCTCCAGTGTGTGTGTGTGTCTCTCTCTCTCTCCCCACTCTCTCTATCTCCAGTGTGTGTGTGTGTGTGTGTCTCTCTCTCTCCCCCCACTCTCTCTATCTCCAGTGTGTGTGTGTCTCTCTCTCTCTCCCCACTCTCTCTATCTCCAGTGTGTGTGTGTGTTTGTGTCTCTCTCTCTCTCCCCACTCTCTCTATCTCCTGTGTGTCTGTCTCTCTCTCTCCCCACTCTCTCTATCTCCAGTGTGTGTGTGTGTGTCTCTCTCTCCCCACTCTCTCTATCTCCAGTGTGTGTGTGTGTGTGTCTCTCTCTCCCCACTCTCTCTATCTCCAGTGTGTGTGTGTGTCTCTCTCTCTCTCTCCCCACTCTCTCTATCTCCAGTGTGTGTGTGTGTGTGTCTCTCTCTCTCCCCACTCTCTCTATCTCCTGTGTGTCTGTCTCTCTCTCTCTCCCCACTCTCTCTATCTCCAGTGTGTGTGTGTGTCTCTCTCTCTCCCCACTCTCTCTATCTCCAGTGTGTGTGTGTGTCTCTCTCTCCCCCCACTCTCTCTATCTCCAGTGTGTGTGTGTGTGTCTCTCTCTCCCCACTCTCTCTATCTCCAGTGTGTGTGTGTGTGTCTCTCTCTCTCTCGCCCCACACTCTCTATCTCCAGTGTGTGTGTGTGTCTCTCTCTCTCTCCCCCCACTCTCTCTATCTCCAGTGTGTGTGTGTGTGTCTCTCTCTCTCGCCCCACACTCTCTATCTCCAGTGTGTGTGTGTGTCTCTCTCTCTCTCGCCCCACACTCTCCATCTCCAGTGTGTGTGTGTGTGTGTGTCTCTCTCTCCCCACTCTCTCTATCTCCAGTGTGTGTGTGTGTCTCTCTCTCTCCCCACTCTCTCTATCTCCAGTGTGTGTGTGTGTGTGTCTCTCTCTCCCCCCACTCTCTCTATCTCCAGTGTGTGTGTGTCTCTCTCTCTCTCCCCACTCTCTCTATCTCCAGTGTGTGTGTGTGTCTCTCTCTCTCTCCCCACTCTCTCTATCTCCAGTGTGTGTGTGTGTCTCTCTCTCTCTCTCCCCACTCTCTCTATCTCCAGTGTGTGTGTGTCTCTCTCTCTCTCCCCACTCTCTCTATCTCCAGTGTGTGTGTGTGTCTCTCTCTCTCTCCCCACTCTCTCTATCTCCAGTGTGTGTGTGTGTGTCTCTCTCTCTCCCCACTCTCTCTATCTCCAGTGTGTGTGTGTGTGTCTCTCTCTCTCTCCCCCCCCACTCACTCTATCTCCAGTGTGTGTGTGTGTGTCTCTCTCTCTCGCCCCACACTCTCTATCTCCAGTGTGTGTGTGTGTCTCTCTCTCTCTCGCCCCACACTCTCCATCTCCAGTGTGTGTGTGTGTGTGTGTGTGTCTCTCTCTCCCCACTCTCTCTATCTCCAGTGTGTGTGTGTGTCTCTCTCTCTCCCCACTCTCTCTATCTCCAGTGTGTGTGTGTGTGTGTCTCTCTCTCCCCCACTCTCTCTATCTCC
Source organism: Heterodontus francisci (assembly GCF_036365525.1). NCBI lineage: Eukaryota > Metazoa > Chordata > Chondrichthyes > Heterodontiformes > Heterodontidae > Heterodontus > Heterodontus francisci. The sequence goes on from NW_027140509.1 coordinate 438,194, forward strand.
AGTGTGTGTGTGTGTCTCTCTCTCTCTCTCCCCACTCTCTCTATCTCCAGTGTGTGTGTGTCTCTCTCTCTCTCCCCACTCTCTCTATCTCCAGTGTGTGTGTGTGTCTCTCTCTCTCTCCCCACTCTCTCTATCTCCAGTGTGTGTGTGTGTGTCTCTCTCTCTCCCCACTCTCTCTATCTCCAGTGTGTGTGTGTGTGTCTCTCTCTCTCTCCCCCCCCACTCTCTCTATCTCCAGTGTGTGTGTGTCTCTCTCTCCCTCCCCACTCTCTCTATCTCCAGTGTGTGTGTGTGTGTGTGTCTCTCTCTCTCCCCACTCTCTCTATCTCCAGTGTGTGTGTGTCTCTCTCTCTCCCCACTCTCTCTATCTCCAGTGTGTGTGTGTGTGTCTCTCTCTCTCCCCCCACTCTCTCTATTTCCAGTGTGTGTGTGTCTCTCTCTCTCCCCCCACTCTCTCTCCTGTGTGTTTGTCTCTGTGTTCTGTGACTGTCTGCCTGTCTCTTGCAGTGAGTGTATAAGACTCACTTTATGATCACTTTCATATTCTGTACCCACCCCCCACTTCCTTGCTCCCACTTTCTCTCCCTTTCCTTCCCACTCCCCCTCTCCTCGCTCTTTCCCTCTCGTTCTCCTCTCGCCCCTCTCTCCCTGCCCGCCTTTACCTCCCCTCCTCCCTTCTCTCCCTCCCTATCTCCTCCAGGAGTAAATAATCCCCCGTTCCCTCTTCTGGCTGCATGTCCGTGTCCCCCCGTGACAGTCCCTCTGATATTTGTGAACTTCTCCCTATGTTACAGGTGATGTTGCTATTAAGATTCTGAAAGTGACCTATCCAACTCCTGAGCAGCTCCAGGCATTCAAGAATGAAGTGCTTGTTCTCAGGTAAATATTCTGTGTAGCTGTGTCGCTGTCGGTGAAACCGAAACCACTGCCCTCCCCGTGACGTGTTTCTACCACCAGCGGACAGATTCAGTAATGTCTCTCCGCGCTCGGCATGCTGCATTCATCGTCTTCGCCACCACAAAGAACGAGCTCCTTGACTCGTTTGGAAGGAGGCTCTCAACAAAATTCTGCCCCAGTCCCGGAGCGAAACCTTCCAACAGCAACACGGCGAAACGGTTGCTGGACACGTCGGCAGCGACACGGTGTTCACCAGCTTCCTTCAGAGTTCACCCTTCCTCATCGCCTCGCCCGTAATTGTGGGGTGGGGGATGTGGTGGCTTATTGTCGTGGCATGTGAACAGTGTCGGTGCTGTTGTTGAGAGAGTGTTTGTCCATGTTTTGTGTACAGGTCTGACTGCAGGATTGTTGTGTGCGTGTGTGCGCACAAGCGAGTGTCAGAGAGCGAGGAGCGGGCAGTGGTGAGAGGGAGAGGGAGAGGTGAGGAAAGGGACAGAAGCAGAGAGCGAGGGACACACACAGGGAAAGAGAGAAAGAATAAAGGAAGAGAGAGAGATGGACAGAGAGAGAGTTAGGGGGAAAGAGAGGACAAAAAGAGAGAAGGAGAGACAGACAAGACGAACAAAGAGAGAGGAGAGTGAGTCAGGGACAGAGAGGGAGAGAGACAGACGGACTGGAGGGGTGGGGGACAGGTGGAGAGGGAGAGAAAGTGAGACACGGACTGAGAGAAAGGGAGAGAGGGTCGGGGGGGAGAGAGAGAGACAGGGACTAAGAGACGGGGAGAGAATGAGGGATAGAGAGAGAAAGACGAGGAGAGAGTGTCAGGGACAGACACAAAGAGAGAGGCAGGGACTAAGAGACAGGGAGAGAGGATGAGGGGGAGAGAGAGACAGACAGACTGAGAGAGAGAGACGGATGGCGAGACAGGGAGAGAGCGTCAGGGACAGACAGAGAGAGAGAGAGAGACAGGGAAAGAGGATCGGGGGAGAGGGTCAGGACAGACAGGGAGAGGAGGGTCAGGGACAGACAGAGAGAGAGAGAGACAGGGAAAGAGGATCGAGGCAGATAGAGAGATGGAGAGAGGAGGGTCAGGGACAGACAGAGAGAGGAGGGTCAGGGACAGACAGAGAGAGAGAGAGACAGGGAAAGAGGATCGGGGCATATAGAGAGATAGAGAGAGAGGGTCAGGGACAGACAGAGAGAGGAGGGTCAGGGACAGAGAGAGAGAGAGAGACAGGGAAAGAGGATCGGGGCATATAGAGAGATAGGGAGAGAGGGTCAGGGACAGACAGAGAGGGAGAGAGGGTCAGGGACAGAGAGAGAGAGAGGCAGGGAAAGAGGATCAGGGCAGATAGGGAGAGAGGGTCAGGACAGACAGGGAGAGGAGGGTCAGGGACAGACAGAGAGAGAGACTGGGACTGAGTGGATCAGGGGCGGGGAGAGAGAGGGGAGGGAGAGAGGGTCAGGGACGGAGAGGGGGAGTCGGAGAGGGGGAGTCGGGGAGGGAGTGGGGGAGTCGGGGACGGGGAGGGGGAATCGGGGACGGGGAGGGAGAGTCGGGGACGGGGAGGGAGAGTCGGGGACGGGGAGGGAGAGTCGGGGACGGGGAGGGAGAGTCGGGGACGGGGAGGGAGGGTCGGTCGGGGGCGTATAGGGAGAGTCGGTCGGGGGCGGATAAGGAGAGCGGGTCGGGGGCGGATAGGGAGAGCGGGTCGGGGGCGGATAGGGAGAGCGGGTCGGGGGCGGATAGGGAGAGCGGGTCGGGGGCGGATAGGGAGAGCGGGTCGGGGGCGGATAGGGAGAGCGGGTCGGGGGCGGATAGGGAGAGCGGGTCGGGGGCGGATAGGGAGAGCGGGTCGGGGGCGGATAGGGAGAGCGGGTCGGGGGCGGATAGGGAGAGCGGGTCGGGGGCGGGGAGGGAGAGCGGGCCGGGGGCGGGGAGGGAGAGCGGGCCGGGGGCGGGGAGGGAGAGCGGGCCGGGGGCGGGGAGGGAGAGCGGGCCGGGGGCGGGGAGGGAGAGCGGGCCGGGGGCGGGGAGGGAGAGCGGGCCGGGGACGGGGAGGGAGAGCGGGCCGGGGACGGGGAGGGAGAGCGGGCCGGGGACGGGGAGGGAGAGCGGGCCGGGGACGGGGAGGGAGAGCGGGCCGGGGACGGGGAGGGAGAGAGAGAGTGGGCTGAGAGGTAGAGAGGGTCAGGGAAGGGGAGAGAGAGAGTGGGCTCAGAGGGAGAGAGGGTCAGGGACAGGGGAGAGAGAGAGTGGGCTCAGAGGGAGAGAGGGTCAGGGACAGGGGAGAGAGAGAGTGGGCTCAGAGGGAGAGAGGGTCAGGGACAGAGAGCGAGAGACAGAGTGGGCTGAGAGGGTCAGGGAGGGAGAGGGAGAGAGAGAGTCGGCTGAGAGGGAGAGAGGGTCAGGGACAGAGAGGGAGAAAAGGTCAGGGAGGGAGAGGGAGAGAGAGAGTGGGCTGAGAGGGAGAGAGGGTGAGGGATGGAGAGCGAGAGACAGTGGGCTGAGAGGGTCAGGGAGGGAGAGGGAGAGAGAGAGAGTGGGCTGAGAGGGAGGAGGGTCAGGGAGGGAGAGGGAGAGTGGGCTGAGAGGGAGAGAGGGTCAGGGCGGGAGAGACAGAGTGGGCTGAGAGGGAGAGAGAGAGTGGGCTGAGAGGGTCAGGGAGGGAGAGGGAGAGAGAGAGTGGGCTGAGAGGGTCAGGGAGGGAGAGGGAGAGAGAGAGTGGGCTGAGAGGGTCAGGGAGGGAGAGGGAGAGAGAGAGTGGGCTGAGAGGGTCAGAGAGGGAGAGGGAGAGTGGGCTGAGAGGGAGAGAGAGAGTGGGCTGAGAGGGTCAGGGAGGGAGAGGGAGAGTGGGCTGAGAGGGTCAGGGAGGGAGAGGGAGAGAGAGAGTGGGCTGAGAGGGTCAGGGAGGGAGAGGGAGAGTGGGCTGAGAGGGTCAGGGAGGGAGAGGGAGAGAGAGAGTGGGCTGGGAGGGTCAGGGAGGGAGAGGGAGAGAGAGAGAGTGGGCTGAGAGGGTCAGAGAGGGAGAGAGAGAGTGGGCTGAGAGGGAGAGAGAGAGTGGGCTGAGAGGGTCAGGGAGGGAGAGAGAGAGTGGGCTGAGAGGGTCAGGGAGGGAGAGGGAGAGAGAGAGTGGGCTGAGAGGGAGAGAGAGAGTGGGCTGAGAGGGTCAGGGAGGGAGAGGGAGAGAGAGAGTGGGTTGAGAGGGAGAGAGAGAGTGGGCTGAGAGGGTCAGGGAGGGAGAGGGAGAGAGAGAGTGGGCTGAGAGGGAGAGAGAGAGTGGGCTGAGAGGGAGAGAGAGAGTGGGCTGAGAGGGTCAGGGAGGGAGAGGGAGAGAGAGAGTGGGTTGAGAGGGAGAGCGTTATGGAGATCATTGGGGCGTTATATCTTTGTGAAATGCCTTGGGCTGGAATCAGTGACTGGAAAGCTGAGAGAATGTGGCAGTAAGGTGTGGGAAGGCTTGGAGCAGAGGTTGGCTGTATGCTGTGGTTTGTGCCTTCTTGCTCCTGTCAGGATGAGCCAAGCTGTTTTCCTTTCCATTCCTTGCAGGAAAACGAGACACGTCAATATCCTGCTGTTCATGGGCTTCATGACAAAGCCGCAAATGGCCATCGTCACTCAGTGGTGTGAGAGCAGCAGCCTTTACCGTCACCTGCACGTCCTTGAGACCAAATTCGACACCTTCCAGCTCATTGACATCGCTCGGCAAACTGCACAGGGCATGGAGTGAGTAACCAATCAGCGCAGGGCGTGGAGTGAGTAACCAATCAGCGCAGGGCGTGGAGTGAGTAACCAATCAGCGCAGGGCGTGGAGTGAGTAACCAATCAGCGCAGGGCGTGGAGTGAGTAACCAATCAGCGCAGGGCGTGGAGTGAGTAACCAATCAGCGCAGGGCGTGGAGTGAGTAACCAATCAGCGCAGGGCGTGGAGTGTGTAACCAATCAGCGCAGGGCATGGCATGACAGGGCATGGAGTGAGTAACCAATCAGCGCAGGGCATGGAGTGAGTAACCAATCAGCGCAGGGCGTGGAGTGAGTAACCAATCAGCACAGGGCGTGGAGTGAGTAACCAATCAGCGCAGGGCATGGAGTGAGTAACCAATCAGCGCAGGGCGTGGAGTGAGTAACCAATCAGCGCAGGGCATGGCATGACAGGGCATGGAGTGAGTAACCAATCAGCGCAGGGCGTGGAGTGAGTAACCAATCAGCGCAGGGCGTGGAGTGAGTAACCAATCAGTGCAGGGCGTGGAGTGAGTAACCAATCAGTGCAGGGCGTGGAGTGAGTAACCAATCAGCGCAGGGCGTAGAGTGAGTAATCAATCAGCGCAGGGCATGGAGTGAGTAACCAGTCAGCACAGGGCGTGGAGTGAGTAACCAATCAGTGCAGGGCGTGGAGTGAGTAACCAATCAGTGCAGGGCGTGGAGTGAGTAACCAGTCAGCACAGGGCGTGGAGTGAGTAACCAATCAGTGCAGGGCGTGGAGTGAGTAACCAATCAGTGCAGGGCGTGGAGTGAGTAACCAATCAGTGCAGGGCGTGGAGTGAGTAACCAGTCAGCACAGGGCGTGGAGTGAGTAACCAATCAGCGCAGGGCATGGCATGACAGGGCATGGAGTGAGTAACCAATCAGCGCAGGGCGTGAAGTGAGTAACCAATCAGCGCAGGGCGTGGAGTGAGTAACCAATCAGCGCAGGGCATGGAGTGAGTAACCAATCAGCGCAGGGCATGGAGTGAGTAACCAGTCAGCACAGGGCGTGGAGTGAGTAACCAATCAGCACAGGGCGTGGAGTGAGTAACCAATCAGTGCAGGGCGACCAAAAGCTCGGTCAAAGAGGTCGGTTTTAAGGAGGAGAGAGAGAGGCGGAGTGGTTTAGGGAGGGAATTCCAGAGCTTAGGGCCCCAGGCAGCTGAAGGCACAGCCGCCAATGGTGGAGTGATGGTAATCGGGGGATGGTCAAGAGGCCGGAATTGGAGGAGCGCAGAGATCTTGGAGGGTTGTAGGGGCTGGAGGAGGTTACAGAGAGAGGGAGGGTTGTCGGGGCTGGTGGAGGTTACAGAGATAGGGAGGGTTGTAGGAGCTGGTGGAGGTTACAGAGATAGGGAGAGTTGTAGGGGCTGGAGGAGGTTACAGAGATAGAGAGGGTTGTAGGGACTGGAGGAGGTTACAGAGATAGGGTTGTAGGGACTGGAGGAGGTTACAGTGATAGGGAGGGTTGTAGGGGCTGGAGGAGGTTACAGAGATAGAGAGGGTTGTAGGGACTGGAGGAGGTTACAGAGATAGGGTTGTAGGGACTGGAGGAGGTTACAGTGATAGGGAGGGTTGTAGGGGCTGGAGCAGGTTACAGAGATAGGGAGGGTTTGTAGGGGCTGGAGGAGGTTACAGAGAGAGGGAGGGTTGTCGGGGCTGGTGGAGGTTACAGAGATAGGGAGGGTTGTAGGAGCTGGTGGAGGTTACAGAGATAGGGAGAGTTGTAGGGGCTGGAGGAGGTTACAGAGTTAGAGAGGGTTGTAGGGGCTGGAGGAGGTTACAGAGATAGGGAGGGGTGTAGGGGCTGGAGGAGGTTACAGAGATAGGGAGGGTTGTAGGGGCTGGAGCAGGTTACAGAGATAGGGAGGGTTTGTAGGGGCTGGAGGAGGTTACAGAGATAGGGAGGGTTGTAGGGGCTGGAGGAGGTTACAGAGAAAGGGAGGGTTGTAGGGGCTGGAGGAGGATACAGAGATGGGGAGGGTTGTAGGGGCTGGAGGAGGATACAGAGATAGGGAGGGTTGTAGGGGCTGGAGGAGGTTACAGAGATAGGGAGGGTTGTTGGGGCTGGAGGAGGTTACAGAGAAAGGGAGGGGTGTAGAGGCTGAAGGAGGTTACTGAGATAGGGAGGGTTGTAGGGGCTGGAGGAGGTTACAGAGATAGGGAGGGGTGTAGAGGCTGAAGGAGGTTACTGAGATAGGGAGGGGTGTAGAGGCTGAAGGAGGTTACTGAGATAGGGAGGGGTGTAGAGGCTGGAGGAGGTTACTGAGATAGGGAGGGGTGTAGAGGCTGGAGGAGGTTACTGAGATAGGGAGGGGTGTAGAGGCTGGAGGAGGTTACTGAGATAGGGAGGGTTGTAGGGGCTGGAGGAGGTTACAGAGATAGGGAGGGGTGTAGAGGCTGAAGGAGGTTACTGAGATAGGGAGGGGTGTAGAGGCTGGAGGAGGTTACTGAGATAGGGAGGGTTGTAGGGGCTGGAGGAGGTTACAGAGATAGGGAGGGGTGTAGAGGCTGAAGGAGGTTACTGAGATAGGGAGGGGTGTAGAGGCTGGAGGAGGTTACTGAGATAGGGAGGGTTGTAGGGGCTGGAGGAGGTTACAGAGATAGGGAGGGGTGTAGGGGCTGGAGGAGGTTACAGAGATAGGGAGGGTTGTAGGGGCTGGAGCAGGTTACAGAGATAGGGAGGGTTTGTAGGGGCTGGAGGAGGTTACAGAGATAGGGAGGGTTGTAGGGGCTGGAGGAGGTTACAGAGAAAGGGAGGGTTGTAGGGGCTGGAGGAGGATACAGAGATGGGGAGGGTTGTAGGGGCTGGAGGAGGATACAGAGATAGGGAGGGTTGTAGGGGCTGGAGGAGGTTACAGAGATAGGGAGGGTTGTTGGGGCTGGAGGAGGTTACAGAGAAAGGGAGGGGTGTAGAGGCTGAAGGAGGTTACTGAGATAGGGAGGGTTGTAGGGGCTGGAGGAGGTTACAGAGATAGGGAGGGGTGTAGAGGCTGAAGGAGGTTACTGAGATAGGGAGGGGTGTAGAGGCTGGAGGAGGTTACTGAGATAGGGAGGGGTGTAGAGGCTGAAGGAGGTTACTGAGATAGGGAGGGGTGTAGAGGCTGGAGGAGGTTACTGAGATAGGGAGGGGTGTAGAGGCTGGAGGAGGTTACTGAGATAGGGAGGGTTGTAGGGGCTGGAGGAGGTTACAGAGATAGGGAGGGGTGTAGAGGCTGAAGGAGGTTACTGAGATAGGGAGGGGTGTAGAGGCTGGAGGAGGTTACTGAGATAGGGAGGGTTGTAGGGGCTGGAGGAGGTTACAGAGATAGGGAGGGGTGTAGAGGCTGAAGGAGGTTACTGAGATAGGGAGGGGTGTAGAGGCTGGAGGAGGTTACTGAGATAGGGAGGGTTGTAGGGGCTGGAGGAGGTTACTGAGATAGGGAGGGTTGTAGGGGCTGGAGGAGGTTACAGAGATAGGGAGGGGTGTAGAGGCTGAAGGAGGTTACTGAGATAGGGAGGGGTGTAGAGGCTGGAGGAGGTTACTGAGATAGGGAGGGTTGTAGGGGCTGGAGGAGGTTACAGAGATAGGGAGGGGTGTAGAGGCTGAAGGAGGTTACTGAGATAGGGAGGGGTGTAGAGGCTGGAGGAGGTTACTGAGATAGGGAGGGTTGTAGGGGCTGGAGGAGGTTACAGAGATAGGGAGGGGTGTAGAGGCTGAAGGAGGTTACTGAGATAGGGAGGGGTGTAGAGGCTGGAGGAGGTTACTGAGATAGGGAGGGTTGTAGGGGCTGGAGGAGGTTACTGAGATAGGGAGGGGTGTAGAGGCTGAAGGAGGTTACTGAGATAGGGAGGGGTGTAGAGGCTGGAGGAGGTTACTGAGATAGGGAGGGTTGTAGGGGCTGGAGGAGGTTACAGAGATAGGGAGGGGTGTAGAGGCTGAAGGAGGTTACTGAGATAGGGAGGGGTGTAGAGGCTGGAGGAGGTTACTGAGATAGGGAGGGTTGTAGGGGCTGGAGGAGGTTACAGAGATAGGGAGGGGTGTAGAGGCTGAAGGAGGTTACTGAGATAGGGAGGGGTGTAGAGGCTGGAGGAGGTTACTGAGATAGGGAGGGTTGTAGGGGCTGGAGGAGGTTACAGAGATAGGGAGGGGTGTAGAGGCTGGAGGAGGTTACTGAGATAGGGAGGGTTGTAGGGGCTGGAGGAGGTTACAGAGATAGGGAGTGGTATAGAGGCTGGAGGAGGTTACTGAGATAGGGAGGGGTGTAGAGGCTGGAGGAGGTTACAGAGATAGGGAGTGGTATAGAGGCTGGAGGCGGTTACAGAGATAGGGAAGGGACAAGGGGGCCAGAGGGATTGTAGAACGAGGTTGTACAACAGTTCATAAGCGTGGAGTGAGTGAGCAGGCAGCAGTTCGCCAGTCGGTGCAGGGCATGGGGTAAATGCCCAATTGGCAAAGAGCTGAGTGATGACGGCAGTATCCAATCGACAGATGACACAGGACAGGGAGGAGGGCACCGATTACTGACGGAGGTTGTGGAGCGGGGGGTGGGGTTTGGAATCAGCGTGTACAAGTAGGGGTTCCGGATTTTCCAGTGTGGGAAGATGGAGCCCGTTGGAACTGGTGCCCCCTCACCATCAGTTCACAGCTGGCTCTCTGCCAGAGGTGCTGCTATTCAACCCCTTTTGGAAAGACGGAGAAACAAGGTAGGGAACGCAGTCTGAACTCCCTGTTCCCCTACGACACTCCTCCTTTAATCTTGTCCTTTTCTCTTTCAGTTATCTTCACGCAAAAAATATCATCCACAGAGACTTGAAATCAAACAGTATCCTTGTGGGGATGTGCGTGCCCTGACTCCAGAGCGGGTCCTCTGCCCCTCCGCGCTCCCAACACCCTGAGCTAGGGCTGCTGTGCCTGGGGAGGCGAGTGCTCCCGCTCCTGACCCCAGGGTGGGCCCTCGACCCCGCTGCCCAGACCCTGAGCTGTTGTGGGCCAAGTTTCTCTTCGTTCCCCCCCCCCCCCCGCGCCCCCCAACCGCCACCCCCTCCTCCTCCCCAGCCCCGGTGGCAGAGACGGTGGTTGTCGGGGTGTGGGCATGAGTCGGAGGAGCTGACCGCTGTGGGAGTGAGTTCAGTGGAGGGTGAGGGGTCAGCGCTCTGGGAGGCTGGGGGGACGTTGAGGGTGATGGGTCAGCACCACTGGGGGCGGTGGGGACTGCTGGTTGCCAGCGGCCCTGTGCTTTACTGTCGAGGGAAAGCAGTTGAAACAGTTCCTTCACGGCTGACCTTCAGATATCTTCCTGCACGAGGGACTGACGGTGAAAATCGGGGACTTCGGCCTGGCAACGGTGAAGTCCCGATGGAGCGGCTCACAACAAGTGGAGCAGCCGAGCGGATCTATCCTGTGGATGGTAAGCACAGTCTGTACCCGGGATTGGTTCAGAATGTCACACATGATAGGCTGTGTGTCTGGTACAGTGTTTTTGTGTGTGTGTGTGTGTTTGTCTTTGTGTGTGTTTGTCTTTGTGTGTGTTTGTCTTTGTGTGTGTTTGTCTTTGTGTGTGTTTGTCTTTGTGTGTGTTTGTCTGTGTGTGTGTTTGTTTGTCTGTGTGTGTGTTTGTTTGTCTGTGTGTGTGTTTGTTTGTCTGTGTGTGTGTGTGTTTGTCTGTGTGTGTGTGTGTTTGTCTTTGTGTGTGTGTGTGTGTTTGTGAGTGTGTATTTGTTTGCCTTTGTGTGTGTGTGTGTGATTTTGTCTTTGTGTGTGTGTGATTTTGTCTTTGTGTGTGTGTGATTTTGTCTTTGTGTGTGTGTGTGATTTTGTCTTTGTGTGTGTGTGATTTTGTCTTTGTGTGTGTGTGATTTTGTCTTTGTGTGTGTGTGATTTTGTCTTTGTGTGTGTGATTTTGTCTTTGTGTGTCTGTGTGTGTGTGTTTGGCTTTGTGTGTCTGTGTGTTTGTTTGCCTTTGTGTGTGTGTGTGTTTGTTTGCCTTTGTGTGTATGTGTGTTTGTTTGCCTTTGTGTGTGTGTTTGTTTGTTTGCCTTTGTGTGTGTGTGTGTTTGTTCGCCTTTGTGTGTGTGTGTGTTTGTTCGCCTTTGTGTGTGTGTGTGTTTGTTCGCCTTTGTGTGTGTGTGTTTGTTCGCCTTTGTGTGTGTGTGTGTGTGTGTTTGTCTTTGTGTGTGTGTGTTTGTCTTTGTGTGTGTGTGTGTGTGTTTGTCTTTGTCTGTCTTTGTTGTGTGTTTGTCTTTGTGTGTGTGTGTTTGTTTGTCTTTGTGTGTGTGTCTTTGTGTGTGTGTGTCTTTGTGTGTGTGTCTTTGTGTGTGTTTGTCTTTGTGTGTGTGTGTGTTTGTCTTTGTGTGTGTGTGTGTTTGTGTGTGTGTGTGTGTGTGTGTGTCTTTGTGTGTGTGTTTCTTTGTCTGTCTTTGTGCGTGTGCATTTGTATGCCTGTGTGTGTGTGTGTTTGTCTTTGTGTGTTTGTCTTTGTGTGTGTGTGTGTGTGTGTGTCTTTGTGTGTGTGTTTCTTTGTGTGTCTTTGTGTGTGTGTTTGTTTGCCTTTGTGTATGTGTTTGTTTGCCTTTGTGTGTGTGTGTGTTTGTCTTTGTGTGTGTCTGTGTGTGTGTGTCTTTGTGGGTGTTTGTTTGTCTTTGTGAGTGTGTTTGTCTGTGTGTGTTTGTTTGTCTGTGTGTGTTTGTTTGTCTGTGTGTGTTTGTTTGTCTGTGTGTGTTTGTTTGTCTGTGTGTGTTTGTTTGTCTTTGTGTGTGTGTTTGTTTGTCTGTGTGTGTTTGTTTGTCTTTGTGTGTGTGTTTGTTTGTCTTTGTGTGTGTGTTTGTTTGTCTTTGTGTGTGTATTTGTTTGTCTTTGTGTGTGAGTGTGTCTGTGTGTGTGTTTGTCTTTGTGTGTGTTTTTGTGTGTCTGTGTGTTTGTTTGTGTGTGTGTGTTTGTTTGTCTGTGTGTGTGTGTTTGTTTGTCTGTGTGTGTGTGTTTGTTTGTCTGTGTGTGTGTATTTGTTTGTCTGTGTGTGTGTGTATTTGTTTGTGTGTGTGTGTATTTGTTTGTCTGTGTGTGTTTGTTTGTCTGTGTGTGTTTGTTTGTCTGTGTGTTTGTTTGTCTGTGTGTTTGTTTGTTTGTCTTTGTGTGTGTGTGTTTGTCTTTGTGTGTGTATTTGTTTGTCTTTGTGTGTGTGTTTGTCTTTGTGTGTGTTTGTTTTTGTGTGTCTGTGTGTGTTTGTTTGTCTGTGTGTGTGTGTGTGTGTTTGTTTGTCTGTGTGTGTGTGTGTGTGTGTGTTTGTTTGTCTGTGTGTGTGTGTGTTTGTTTGTCTGTGTGTGTGTGTATTTGTTTGTCTTTGTGTGTGTATTTGTTTGTCTTTGTGTGTGTATTTGTTTGTCTTTGTGTGTGTATTTGTTTGTCTGTGTGTGTGTGTATTTGTTTGTCTTTGTGTGTGTATTTGTTTGTCTTTGTGTGTGTATTTGTTTGTCTTTGTGTGTCTGTGTGTGTGTTTGTCTTTGTTTGTGTATGTGTGTTACTCTCTCACACAGATCCCAGCCTGTCCCCTGTTTTTTTTTTACACAATGATTGCCCTTTATTCTTTCCTTTTGCAGGCTCCAGAAGTGATCAGGATGCAGGACAACAACCCGTACAGTTTCCAATCAGACGTTTATGCCTATGGAATCGTGCTTTATGAGATCATGACTGGGACGCTGCCGTACTCATACATCAACAACCGAGACCAGGTACGGTTCGCGCCAACACAGCGACTGGCCCGGCTCGAGAGTCTGATCAGACCTCGGGATCGCAGGGAGGTGGGGGTCAGTCAGTGAGTGACGGGCTGGTAACCGGGCAGGAGTCACCGATGGACTGGGAAACGGGTTTAGTCAGTCAGTGACGGGTCAGCAATCGGGGGAGAGTCGGTGGCGGACTGGAAACGTGGCTGCGGGGACTGAAAGGCAAGATCCAAGGACGAACAGAAAGAGTTGGTGATGGGTCCAGGAAGCACGAGGACCTGGCGTGACCCAGGAAGACCTGGCGTGACCCAGAAAGACCTGGCGTGACCCATAAAGACCTGGCGTGACCCTTTTCACTACCTCAGGAGCCAGTAAGATATTTTTGAACCGTTGTCACTGTTGTAATGTAGTAAACATGGCAGTCAATCTTACACACAGCAAGATCCCGCAAACAGCATTGTGGTCATCTGTTTTTCAGTCACGTTGATTGAGGGGTAAGTATTGCCAACGCCCCCCCTTTCCCTCGTGGCCGTGGGATCTTTTACACCCACCTGAGAGGGCAGACGGTGGCCTCAGTTTAACAACTCATCCGAAAGACAGTGCCTCTGACATTGCAGCACTCCCTCAGTACTGACCCTGCGACAGTGTGGCACTCCCTCAGTACTGACCCTCCGACAGCGCGGAGCTCCCTCAGTACTGACCCTCCGACAGTGCAGCGCTCCCTCCGTACTGACCCTCCGACAGTGCGGCGCTCCCTCAGTACTGACCCTCCGACAGTGCGGCACTCCCTCAGTACTGACCCTCCGACAGTGTGGCGCTCCCTCAGTGCTGTCCCTCCGACAGTGCATCGCTCCCTCAGTGCTGACCCTCCGACAGTGCGTCGCTCCCTCAGTACTGACCCTCCGACAGTGCGGCGCTCCCTCCGTGCTGACCCTCCGACAGTGCGGCGCTCCCTCCGTGCTGACCCTCCGACAGTGCGGCGCTCCCTCAATACTGACCCTCCGACAGTGCGGCGCTCCCTCAGACCTGACCCTCCGACAGTGCGGAGCTCCCTCAGTACTGACCCTCCGACAGTGCGGCGCTCCCTCAGCACTGACCCTCCGACAGTGCGGCACTCCCTCAGTACTGACCCTCCGACAGTGCGGCGCTCCCTCAGTACTGACCCTCCGACAGTGCGGAACTCCCTCAGTACTGACCCTCCGACAGTGTGGCGCTCCCTCAGTACTGACCCTCCGACAGTGCGGCACTCCCTCAGTACTGACCCTCCGACAGCGCGGAGCTCCCTCAGTACTGACGCTCCGACAGCGCGGAGCTCCCTCAGTACTGACCGACAGTGCGGCAGTCCCTCAGTACTGACCCTCCGACAGTGTGGCGCTCCCTCAGTACTGAACCTCCGACAGTGCGGCACTCCCTCAGTACTGACCCTCCGACAGTGCGGCACTCCCTCAGTACTGACCCTCCGACAGTGCGGCGCTCCCTCAGTACTGACCCTCCGACAGCGCGGAGCTCCCTCAGTACTGACCCTCCGACAGTGCGGAGCTCCCTCAGTACTGACCGACAGTGCGGCACTCCCTCAGTACTGACCCTCCGACAGCGCTGAGCTCCCTCAGTACTGACCGACAGTACGGCAGTCCCTCAGTACTGACCCTCCGACAGCGCGGAGCTCCCTCGGTACTGACCCTCCGACAGTGCGGCGCTCCCTCGGTACTGACCCTCCGACAGTGCGGTGCTCCCTCAGTACTGACCCTCCGACAGTGTGGCGCTCCCTCAGTACTGACCCGCCGACAGCGCGGAGCTCCCTCAGTACTGACCCTCCGACAGTGCGGCGCTCCCTTGGTACTGACCCTCCGACAGTGCGGCGCTCCCTCAGTACTGACCCTCCGACAGTGCAGTTCTCCCTCAGTACTGACCCTCCGACAGTGCGGCGCTCCCTCAGTACTGACCCTCCGACAGTGTGGCGCTCCCTCAGTACTGTCCCTCCGACAGTGCGGCGCTCCCTCAGTACTGACTCTCCGACAGTGCGGCGCTCCCTCAGTACTGACCCTCCGACAGTGTGGCGCTCCCTCAGTGCTGTCCCTCCGACAGTGCGGCGCTCCCTCAGTACTGACCCTCCGACAGTGCGGCGCTCCCTCAGTGCTGTCCCTCCGACAGTGCGTCGCTCCCTCAGTACTGACCCTCCGACATTGCGGCGCTCCCTCAGTGCTGACCCTCCGACAGTGCGGCGCTCCCTCAGTACTGACCCTCCGACATTGCGGTGCTCCCTCAGTACTGACCCTCCGACAGTGCGGCTCTCCCTCAGTACTGACCCTCCGACATTGCGGCGCTCCCTCAGTACTGACCCTCCGACAGTGCGGTGCTCCCTCAGTACTGACCCTCCGACAGCGCGGAGCTCCCTCAGTATTGACCCTCCGACAGGGCGGCGCTCCCTCAGTACTGACCCTCCGACAGCGCGGCGCTCCCTCAGTACTGACCCTCCGACAGTGCGGCGCTCCCTCAGTACTGACCCTCCGACAGTGCGGCTCTCCCTCAGTACTGACCCTCCGACAGTGCGGCTCTCCCTCAGTACTGACCCTCCGACAGTGCGGCTCTCCCTCAGTACTGACCCTCCGACAGTGCGGCTCTCCCTCAGTACTGACCCTCCGACAGTGCGGAGCTCCCTCAGTACTGACCCTCCGACATTGCGGTGCTCCCTCAGTACTGACCCTCCGACAGTGCGGCTCTCCCTCAGTACTGACCCTCCGACATTGCGGCGCTCCCTCAGTACTGACCCTCCGACAGTGCGGTGCTCCCTCAGTACTGACCCTCCGACAGGGCGGCGCTCCCTCAGTATTGACCCTCCGACAGGGCGGCGCTCCCTCAGTACTGACCCTCCGACAGCGCGGCGCTCCCTCAGTACTGACCCTCCGACAGTGCGGCGCTCCCTCAGTACTGACCCTCCGACAGTGCGGCTCTCCCTCAGTACTGACCCTCCGACAGTGCGGCTCTCCCTCAGTACTGACCCTCCGACAGTGCGGCTCTCCCTCAGTACTGACCCTCCGACAGTGCGGCTCTCCCTCAGTACTGACCCTCCGACAGTGCCGCGCTCCCTCACTACTGGCACGGGGCGTGTCGGCCTGGATTATGGGGCTTGAGTCTGTGGAGTGGGGACTGGAACCCACAGTCTTCTGACTCCGAGGCGAGAGGGCTGCTCCCTGAGCCAGTGGAGGGAGTCAGTGATTGATCAGGAACCTGGGGAAGGGAATCCATGACAGGAAGAGCGTTCGTGAAAGGCCAGATGCCCGGGGAGCAGAGCGGGTGACGGACCAGGAACCAAGGAGGAGTCAGTGATGGGCCAGGATCCTGGGGAGGAGAGTAGGTGACGGACCAGAAACCGGGGAGGGTGTCAGTGACGGACCGGGTGCCTGGCGCAAGAGCCCACAGTTAGTGGAGCCTCTGTGCCCTTGACAACGGGGAGGGTGCTAAAAGGTTGCCAGTGGCAGGACTGAGAGTTGAGTGGGGGCATAAACTCAGTCCCTCTCTTGCAGATTATCTTCATGGTTGGCCGTGGGTACCTGACCCCTGACCTCAGCAAGGTGTACCGCAACTGTCCGAAGGCGATGAAGCGGCTGATTGTGGACTGTATAAAAGTGAAACGGGATGAGCGCCCCCTGTTTATACAGGTAAATGCTTGCCCGACTCATTCACGCGCATTTAGGAGTCTACATGGCCGCGCGTTGCGCAGTGGGGAGGCTCGAGGGGCCGAATGGCCGACACTGCTCCTAATTCATATGCCCCACACCGAGCAGAAAGATCCCTCCCCTCCTCCCACGTCGGGGGTTCCCACACCGAGCAGCTGCCGTTGGTTCGGGGATCGAAGGCCCGTCCTCTTGACCCGTCGGGCGATGGCGAGCGTGCGTCCCTCGCAGTTTCTGCTGTTACGCTCACAGGGTGAGGTGGAATAGGAGGGGTGGGAGGCTCGAGCAGAGCATAAATGCCAGCACGGAGCGGTTGGGCCGAATGGCCTGTTTCTGCGCCGCGGCCTCGACGTAATTTGAGTAGGTTGGTGTACGTCGGGTGAGGACCAGGTCAGGCTCAGCTGCTACCCACCTGGGCAGGCATTTTATGATGGGCACCGGTTTAAGCCAGTCGCCTCAAAGCAGGTTCACATCAGCTATACGATCAGGGCAGCACCCGCAGAGCCTGTACACCATCAGGAAAGCAGGGGGTAAATATCCATATTTGACATTAAAAGTCTTACATCTGTGGGCACTGCCATTATAAAGCCCGATGTCCACTGTTGTGACCAGGTGAGGAAGGGGTCTGAGGCTCCCCTTTTTCTCCTCCTCTGATTCGACCCCAACAGGGTTTATATTTTAAACACAGTGATTTAACTTACCACCTCAGTGAGCATTTCCTCCTGCTGCTGTAATATATAATTGTAAATGAACCAGTCAGACAGGTTTTCTTGAGTTTAAACAAGAAAGATGTAAATTTATTAACCTTATCACTCTAAACCGGTTAAAATTACTGAAATACGCAGCGCATCCATGCTCCCATTCATATGAGAGGCACGCACTCTCACACACAAATAGATACAGAGGGGAAAACACAGAGTTGGGAGGTTAGAGTAGAGTCCTTCATAACAATGAAATTTATATATAGAAGTGTAGTCCCGGTGGTCCTTAGTTGAAATTGAACTCTTGAAGTCCTCGCTGGGCCACGTGCACAATTCGGGCTTGCTTCTCTGGTTCTGGAAGGCTGAAGAGAGGCTTTATCCATCTTCTTTTGCTGACCGTGAGGATCTGCAGATTTTAGGGATAGCTGCAGCCAAGGCTCCCCTGGGACTTTGCTGGAGAGGGCGAGAGAGGGAGGTGCTTCCTATTGGAGTTCAGTTACTGTCACCTTTCTCCGGCACAATTCACAAACTCTCAGAGTTACACAGGTGGTCACGTCATGTGGCCACCTCTTTGTTTGAAACAGCACCTTCTGGGAGGTCGTTTGAAATTCAAGGCTGTTCATACACACATGGGGTGGGATGGGGTCGGTGGCGGGCTGTTGGCTCTTGCAAAGTCAATGGGTGTCGATGGCTTTTGACGACCAACATTGACAAAACCATTCTCGGTAATTGAATCAAAGAGCACCCCCATTGTTCTGATTAGACTGGGCAATCACCTCTGACTCCCAGCCGGCCTTTGGCGCCTCATATGCAAATTGTGTGTGGCCATCCTAGCTGCTCTTTAAAAGTTATTTGTAATAATGTCTAGTAAAACGTCTCGGACAAAGTTCCAAACGACGTAATTAATGTTTTCAATTCGGCGTGTGGGATTTCTGCCACACCACCTTTATAATGGGCAGCGCCTATGTAAACACGTCACGCTGTAATTACACCCTCCCGCCAGTGGTGGCACTGTAGCAATTCCTGGCTCCTCAGCCTGTGCTGGGCAAAAGCACCTCTCCTGCTGTCAGTTCTGCTTCTGCTGTTGCCAGATTGCCATGAGTTTTGCTGTTTAGCTATAGACAATAAATCAAAGCATTTTAATAGAGCTTAGGGCAGACTGAACCAGGGTTGTGCGCGAGTTTAACGTAAATGTTTAAAAGGGGACGCTTCTCTTTTTTTTTGTTTGTTTCCGTCCTGCGTGTTTGAGTGCCTCCTAATTCCTCCAACCCTGCAGATACTGGCTTCCATCGAGATGCTACAGCACGCCCTCCCAAAGATCGAGCGGAGTGCCTCCGAGCCCTCGCTGCACCGGGCCGTGCAGGCCGAGGACGTCAACCCCTTTGTGCTGACCACGTCGCGGCTCATGCCTTCGTAAGACCGTGACCCGCCGGCCTCATCACCGCTGCCGCCGCCTCCTCTCCTCGGCAGGGGCGCAGTGGGGGGGACTGCTCTCAACGTACGGCGCAGCCTCACCCGGAGAATATTTTCTTTCGCTTGAGAAATGTTTCCGCCTCAGAACCTCACACGTGTAAATTTTCTGATCAGTGACGATGGACGTGGGGACCAGACATCAGCGTGCGTGTCAGACCGCTGCCCCTGAAGGCGGTTTCAGGAGCGCCTTTATATATAATTATTTCTTTAAATTTTCCTTGATTTGGCAAAGACGCAGCCATCCTTTCGCGAGGAAACCCAGCCTCCGAGCTGTCCGATGGAAGGTACCTTGACGGGGTGGGAACTCTTAGCCTGTAGCTGGAGATATGGTGGGAAGGGTGAAGGCGTTGGTGGCTGGGGGCCGGGGGGGTGGGGTGGGGGATCTCTTAAACCACTGCTGTGTTTCAGCCCTGGGACTGTGCTCGCTGGGGCCACGTGTGCTGGGCTTTGAGACTTGGCCTGTGGTTGTGGCCAGTTTCTGGCTCACTGAATTCCTGCCTGGGGATTTGCTTTAGGCCCTGGCGTTTCCTTAAATGGAATGCCCCGTCATCCTGCATATCGACTGGCTGGCAGGTCCAGGTACACCCGGGATCTCCTGACATCGGGCTCCAGGTACACCCGGGATCTCCTGAAATCGGGGTCCAGGCACACCCGGGATCTCCTGAAATCGGGGTCCAGGCACACCCGGGATCTCCTGAAATCGGGGTCCAGGCACACCCGGGATCTCCTGAAATCGGGGTCCAGGCACACCCGGGATCTCCTGAAATCGGGGTCCAGGTACACCCGGGATCTCCTGAAATCGGGGTCCAGGTACACCCGGGATCTCCTGAATCAGGGGTCCAGGTACACCCGGGATCTCCTGACATCGGGGTCCAGGTACACCCGGGATCTCCTGAACCAGGGGTCCAGGTACACCCGGGATCTCCTGAACCAGGCGTCCAGGTACACCCGGGATCTCCTGAACCAGGCGTCCAGGTACACCCGGGATCTCCTGAACCAGGGGTCCAGGTACACCCGGGATCTCCTGAACCAGGCGTCCAGGTACACCCGGGATCTCCTGAACCAGGGGTCCAGGTACACCCGGGATCTCCTGAACCAGGCGTCCAGGTACACCCGGGATCTCCTGAACCAGGCGTCCAGGTACACCCGGGATCTCCTGACATCGGGGTCCAGGTACACCCGGGATCTCCTGAACCAGGCGTCCAGGTACACCCGGGATCTCCTGAAATCGGGGTCCAGGTACACCCGGGATCTCCTGAAATAGGGTTCCAGGTACACCCGGGATCTCCTGAATCAGGGGTCCAGGTACACCCGGGATCTCCTGACATCGGGCTCCAGGTACACCCGGGATCTCCTGACATCGGGGTCCAGGTACACCCGGGATCTCCTGACATCGGGGTCCAGGTACACCCGGGATCTCCTGAATCAGGGGTCCAGGTACACCCGGGATCTCCTGACATCGGGGTCCAGGTTCACCCGGGATCTCCTGACATCGGGCTCCAGGTACACCCGGGATCTCCTGAACCAGGGGTCCAGTATCTCAGGGTGTGATCTGTCGAGCCTGGGGTACTCCTGAGGGCTGCCCTCTGCAGCTCTCCTGTGCCTGGTGTTGAAAGCGCTTGATTCCACAGCAGAAGCAGGGACTCTATCCCCTATCCCCGCGCAGCAGGTAATGTCTCTTCAAACATGGGGACTTGGCTTGAAAATGCCCCGGCAGTTTATTTTTTATCATGGGTCAGTTTGGATAACAATTTTCTCGTTCCCGATTGTTGGGAATTAAAAAAAAAACTATTTTAAAGTTAATGGTTGAAGCAGCACGAACGTTCCTGTATGTCTGCGGCCTGTCTCATTCCACAGCAAACACTGGTACCAGCCTAACCAATAGGTGCTGGGTGACTCGAGGCAGGCAGCTGGACCCAGGGCTGGCATCCAGCTGCCTGGCTTGACTGTTCATTTTCACTTATTCTCGCTATTTTTCTTGTGTAGTGCACACTTTTAGCATCAGCTGTCAGTGACAAACACTCCCAGGACAGGTACAGTACAGGGGTTAGATACAGAGTAAAGCTCCCTCTACACTGTCCCCCATCAAACACTCCCCAGGACAGGTACAGCACGGGGGTTAGATACAGAGTAAAGCTCCCTCTACACTGTCCCCATCAAACACTCCCAGGACAGGTACAGCACGGGGGTTAGATACAGAGTAAAGCTCCCTCTACACTGTCCCCATCAAACACTCCCCAGGACAGGTACAGTACGGGGGTTAGATATAGAGTAAAGCTCCCTCTACACTGTCCCCATCAAACACTCCCCAGGACAGGTACAGCACGGGGGTCAGATACAGAGTAAAGCTCCCTCTACACTGTCCCCATCAAACACTCCCAGGACAGGTACAGCACGTGGGGTTAGATACAGAGTAAAGCTCCCTCTACACTGTCCCCATCAAACACTCCCCAGGACAGGTACAGTACGGGGGTTAGATACAGAGTAAAGCTCCCTCTACACTGTCCCCATCAAACACTCCCCAGGACAGGTACAGCACGGGGGTTAGATACAGAGTAAAGCTCCCTCTACACTGTCCCCATCAAATACTCCCAGGACAGAGACAGCACGTGGGGTTAGATACAGAGTAAAGCTCCCTCTACACTGTCCCCATCAAATACTCCCAGGACAGAGACAGCACGTGGGGTTAGATACAGAGTAAAGCTCCCTCTACACTGTCCCCATCAAATACTCCCAGGACAGGTACAGCACGGGGGGTTAGATACAGAGTAAAGCTCCCTCTACACTGTCCCCATCAAACACTCCCAGGACAGGTACAGCACGTGGGGTTAGATACAGAGTAAAGCTCCCTCTACACTGTCCCCATCAAACACTCCCAGGACAGGTACAGCACGTGGGGTTAGATACAGAGTAAAGCTCCCTCTACACTGTCCCCATCAAACACTCCCCAGGACAGGTACAGCACGTGGGGTTAGATACAGAGTAAAGCTCCCTCTACACTGTCCCCATCAAACACTCCCAGGACAGGTACAGCACTGGGTTAGATACAGAGTAAAGCTCCCTCGACACTGTCCCCATCAAATACTCCCAGGACAGAGACAGCACGTGGGGTTAGATACAGAGTAAAGCTCCCTCTACACTGTCCCCATCAAATACTCCCAGGACAGGTACAGCACGGGGGGTTAGATACAGAGTAAAGCTCCCTCTACACTGTCCCCATCAAACACTCCCAGGACAGGTACAGCACGTGGGGTTAGATACAGAGTAAAGCTCCCTCTACACTGTCCCCATCAAACACTCCCCAGGACAGGTGCAGCACGGGGGCTAGATACAGAGTAAAGCTCCCTCTACACTGTCCCCATCAAACACTCCCCAGGACAGGTACAGCACGTGGGGTTAGATACAGAGTAAAGCTCCCTCTACACTGTCCCCATCAAACACTCCCCAGGACAGGTACAGCACGTGGGGTTAGATACAGAGTAAAGCTCCCTCTACACTGTCCCCATCAAACACTCCCCAGGACAGGTGCAGCACGGGGGTTAGATACAGAGTAAAGCTCCCTCTACACTGTCCCCATCAAACACTCCCCAGGACAGGTACAGCACGGGGGTTAGATACAGAGTAAAGCTCCCTCTACACTGTCCCCATCAAACACTCAAAAGAATAAGTTCATTAGCGACAGTCAGCACGGTTTTGTGAAGGGTAGGTCGTGCCTCACAAACCTTATTGAGTTTTTCGAGAAGGTGACCAAACAGGTGGATGAGGGTAAAGCAGTGGATGTGGTGTATATGGATTTCAGTAAGGCGTTTGATAAGGTTCCCCATGGTAGGCTATTGCAGAAAATACGGAGGTATGGGGTTGAAGGTGATTTAGAGCTTTGGATCAGAAATTGGCTAGCTGAAAGAAGACAGAGGGTGGTGGTTGATGGCAAATGTTCATCCTGGAGTTTAGTTACTAGTGGTGTACCGTAAGGATCTGTTTTGGGGCCATTGCTGTTTGTCATTTTCATAAATGACCTGGAAGAGGGTGTAGAAGGGTGGGTTAGTAAATTTGCGGATGACACTAAGGTCGGTGGAGTTGTGGATAGTGCCGAAGGATGTTGTAGGGTACAGAGGGACATAGATAGGCTGCAGAGCTGGGCTGAGAGATGGCAAATGGAGTTTAATGCGGAAAAGTGCGAGGTGATTCACTTTGGAAGGAGTAACAGGAATGCAGAGTACTGGGCTAATGGGAAGATTCTTGGTAGTGTAGATGAACAGAGAGATCTTGGTGTCCAGGTGCATAAATCCCTGAAGGTTGCTACCCAGGTTAATAGGGCTGTTAAGAAGGCATATGGTGGGTTAGCTTTTATTAGTAGGGGGATTGAGTTTCGGAGCCACGAGGTCATGCTGCAGCTGTACAAAACTCTGGTGAGACCGCACCTGGAGTATTGCGTGCAGTTCTGGTCACCGCATTATAGGAAGGATGTGGAAGCTATGGAAAGGGTGCAGAGAAGATTTACTAGGATGTTGCCTGGTATGGAGGGAAGGTCTTACGAGGAAAGGCTGAGGGACTTGAGGTTGTTTTCGTTGGAGAGAAGGAGGAGGCGAGGTGACTTAATAGACATATAAGTTAATCAGAGGGTTGGACAGGGTGGATAGTGAGAGTCTTTTTCCTCGGATGGTGATGGCAAACACGAGGGGACATAGCTTCAAGTTGAGGGGTGATAGATATAGGACAGATGTCAGAGGTAGTTTCTTTACTCAGAGAGTAGTAGGGACGTGGAACGCCCTGCCTGCAACAGTAGTAGACTCGCCAACTTTAAGGGCATTTAAGTGGTCATTGGATAGACATATGGATGAAAATGGAATAGTGTAGGTCAGATGGTTTCACAGGTCGGCGCAACATCGAGGGCCGAAGGGCCTGTACTGCGCTGTAATGTTCTAATTCTAACTCCCAGGACAGGTACAGCACGGGGGTTTGATACAGAGTAAAGCTAAAAAAAAAACGGGGGTGAGATACAGAGTAGAGCTCCCTCTGCACTGTCCCCATCAAACACTCCCAGGACAGGTACAGTACGGGGGTTAGATACAGAGTAAAGCTCCCTCTACACTGTCCCCATCAAACACTCACAGGACAGGTACAGTACGGGGGTTAGATACAGAGTAAAGCTCCCTCTACACTGTCCCCATCAAACACCCCCAGGACAGGTACAGTACGGGGGTTAGATACAGAGTAAAGCTCAAAATAAAACGGGGGTGAGATACAGAGTAGAGCTCCCTCTACACTGTCCCCCATCAAACACTCCCAAGACAGGTACAGTACGGGGGTTAGATACAGAGTAAAGCTCCCTCTACACTGTCCCCATCAAACACTCACAGGACAGGTACAGTACGGGGGTTAGATACAGAGTAAAGCTCCCTCTACACTGTCCCCATCAAACACTCCCAGGACAGTTACAGCACGGGGGTTAGATACAGAGTAAAGCTCCCTCTACACTGTCCCCGTAAAACACTCCCAGGACAGGTACAGCACGGGGGTTAGATACAGAGTAAAGCTCCCTCTACACTGTCCCCCGTCAAACACTCCCAGGACACGGACAGCACGGGGTTAGATACAGAGTAAAGCTCCCTCTACACTGTCCCCATCAAACACTCCCCAGGACAGGTACAGCACGGGGGTTAGATACAGAGTAAAGCTCCCTCTACACTGTCCCCCATCAAACACTCCCCAGGACAGGTACAGCACGGGGGTTAGATACAGAGGAAAGCTCCCTCTACACTGTCCCCCATCAAACACTCCCCAGGACAGGTACAGCACGGGGGTTAGATACAGAGTAAAACTCCCTCTACATTGTCCCCATCAAACACTCCCCAGGGCAGGTACAGCACGGGGGTTAGATACAGAGTAAAGCTCCCTCTACATTGTCCCCATCAAACACTCCCCAGGACAGGTACAGCACGGGGGTTAGATACAGAGTAAAGCTCCCTCTACACTGTCCCCCATCAAACACTCCCAGGACAGGTACAGCACGGGGGTTAGATACAGAGTAAAGCTCCCTCTACACTGTCCCCCATCAAATACTCCCCAGGGCAGGTACAGCACGGGGGTTAGATACAGAGTAAAGCTCCCTCTACACTGTCCCCCATCAAACACTCCCAGGACAGGTACAGCACGGGGGTTAGATACAGAGTAAAGCTCCCTCTACACTGTCCCCATCAAACACTCCCCAGGACAGGTACAGCACGGGGGTTAGATACAGAGTAAAGTTCCCTCTACACTGTCCCCATTCTGCCTGCTACCATTCCCATTAACCAGCTCGCATTCTTAAAGGAGGAGAGAGGCGGAGATCTTCAGAGTGGGGCCCCGGGTCGGGTTTGGGTTGGCTGTTGTCGGGTCGGGTTTTAATTTTACACCCGAGTCAGGCTTTATCGTGGGCTGGAGGCCTCACCGGCGGTGGTGGGACCAAGGGCGTGGGGGAGGGGTGGGGGTGGGCGAGGATGCACACATGGCCAGAGTTGGAGGAGCACAGAGATCCCGGAGGGCGGTAAGTCGTGTCCTCGGGCTGAAGGCAAGTGACTACACCGACAGGGAGGAATCAAGTGACAGCGCAGTCTCTGCTTTCCGCGGCTCTGCGTCGCGACTGGCAGCAGTGAACGGCACAGCTCGGTGAGGACGAACCCGTCGGTAAGTTAAAGACAACAATTCAGGACGGAGCGGGCTTCCGCCGTGGCCACTTTTGGCCTTTCCGCTTGCGGCCCAAGCAATTTTTTTTGTTGTTGTTGTTGGATTGGATTCTCCGAGCTGCCCGCCCATTTGAGCGGCTGAAATGATGGCGAGAGTTGGCATCCCATCGTGAGGAAGCTGTGCAAACTGAAAATTCAATACAATCCGGTCATTTACAACGTGTTAAGCCTCCAACTTAACCTCTGGCCATCTTCCTCGAGATGCACCGGGCAGTCAATGTCAGGATCTATCCCTTCAGGATTCTGTGACGTCAGACGAGTCCAAATGCCAGCCTGGAATCAAGCGATGAACTGAAATTTCCAGTAATATAAAAATTAATCGCATCTACATCAAGGACAGGAGAAAGGCTATGGGAGGTGCAGCCAGTTAAGGACAGACGCAGACAAGACTCTAATAGATGCTGGATTTAGTAAACTAATATTTCGTGTCTATTTCCACAGTAAAAGGGGAGGATAAAAATAGGGAATTGTGCCATTCATTCAGAATTTAAGGAGTTTGGGAGAGAGAAAAACCAGGATACCACAGCCCCGGAGACAGGACAGAGAACTTAACAAAGGCATGAGGGACAAAGGAGACATGAGGCAAAAGCACGAAAAGGAAGTTACAGCTGAAGGTGCCATGTCTGCGTGCAGGAACCAAATAGATGAATTAATAGCACAGATAAGACATAAATGAGTTTGACCTATTCGCCATTACCGAGATGTGGTTGCAGAGTGACCTCGGTTGGGAGTTAAATATTCCAGGATGCGTGATTTTTGGAAGGGATTGGCAAACTGGAAATGCAGTCATCGAGTCATTTCCGGCCGAGAAGGCGCCCATTCGGGTCCATGCCAGCTCTTCTCCATGGAGCTGTGCAGTCAGTCCCATTCCCCTCCGCTCGATCCCCCGTAGCTTCCACACACTGCATTAAAAAAAAGTGTTCGTATCGTCCTCACTGTTGGCCTCGCTTCCAAGTTTGGTGTCGTCAGCAAATTTTGAGATTCTACTCTGTATTCCAAGATCCAAGTCATTTATATATAGCAAAAAAAGCAGTGGTCCCAGCATTGCTGTCCTCCCAGTCTGAAAAGCAACCGGTTACTTCGACTCGCTGTTTTCTATCCTTAAGACATTTTTTTAAAATCAAATTGGACACTGACCCGCCTCTTCCATGAGCCTCAATTTTGTTAACTAGCCTTTCATGTGGTACCTTATAAAATGCTTTCTTAAAATCCACATAAACGGCATCCACTGCATTCCCTTTGTCAGCCTTCTCTGTTGCTTCATCAAAGAATTCCATTAGCTTAGTCAAGCACGATCTACCTTTTACAAATCCGTGCTGACTATCCTTAATTAACTGGAACCTCTCCAAGTATCCATTGATATTTTCCCTGATTCTTGTTTCTAAAACCTTACCCACCACTGATGTTAAACTAACCGGCCTGTAGTTGCTAGGACTGTCCATACACCCTTTCTTCAACAAGGGTGTCACATCGGCCACTCTCCAATCCTCTGGCGCTTCCCCCCATATCCAGGGAAGATTGCGGCAAGCCCTTCCGCTATCTCCGTTCCCGCTTCCTTTCGCGACCGGCGGACCAGGTGACTTATCAACCCTAAGCATAGCCAACCTTGTTAGTACCTCCCCCCTTCTCAATACTTATCCTATCCACTGCCTGTACTCACTCTGCTTCTACTGACAATTTGTCAGCCTCCATTTCCTTAGTGAATGCTGAAACAAAGTACTAACTGAGTGTATGTTAAGTATATTAGCCTTGCCCTGCATCTCTAATGGAGGGGGAGTCCTGATAATAAAGGATGGGATAGAGGCAGTACAGAGAAAGGATCTTAGCCCAGAAGAAACAAGTTTGGGTGAAGCTAAGAAATACCAAGGGGCAGAAACGGTGGTGGGAGTATTGGCCCCTCAATACTAGTTGCAGTATTGGGCAGAGGATAAGTCAGTAAATTAGAGGAGCACAAAGGTAATAACGATAAACGTAGAGGACTTCATATAGACTAGTTTGCAGTCAAAGTGCAGAGGTCGAGTTTGTGGATCGTTCCCTGGATCAGTATATCGAGGAACCAAAGAGGGAACACGGTATTTTGGATCGAGTATTGTGCAACGTAAATGGATTAATTAGTAACCTTTTAGCAAATGGCGCCTCTAGGGAAGAGTGATCATAACATGATAGAATTTTACATTGAGTTTGACGGTGATTTAGTTAAATTTCAAAACTAGAGTCTTTAATCTGAAGAAAGAAAACCATGTAGGTGTGAGGGGCTGGCTGGCTAAGGTAGATTGGGAAACTAGACTGAAAGGTATGACATAGATAGGCAACGGCAAACATTTAAAGAATTAATCCATAAGTGTAACGAATCTACATTCTCTTAACAAATTAAAAACTCCATGGGAAAAGTGGTCCAACCGTGTTGACCAACAACCACCCATTTATACTAATCCTACATTAATCCCATATTCCCTACCAGATCCCCACCATTCTCCTACCACCTACCTACACTAGGGGCAATTTACAATGGCCAATTTACCTATCAACCTGCAAGTATTTGGCTGTGGGAGGAAACCGGAGCACCTGATTTAGATGAGGGGACTGAGTTAAGAGGTTAAGTGAGTGGGCAAGAACATGGCAGATTGAATATAGTGTGGAGAAGTGTGACTTTGGTAGGAAAAATAGAAAAGCAGATTTTTTTTTTTTAAATGGTGAGAGGCTGGGACTTGGTTTTCACAGTGATCTGGGGGTCCTTGATCACAAATCCCAGAAAGTTAACATGCAGGGACAGAAAGCAATTAGGGAGGTAAATGGCATGCCAGCCTTTATTACAAAGAGATTGGAGTATGAGTAAGGAATTCTTACTGCAATTATATAAAGCCTTGGTGAGACCACACCTAAGGTCTTGTACAGTTCTGGTCTCCTACTTAAGGAAGGACGTGCTTTCCCGAGAGAGAGTGCAGCAAAGGTTTGCTGGACTGATTCCAGGATGAGGGGATTGTTCTGTGAGGAGAGATCAAGTAGACTAGGTACGGTGCTGTCAGAGCTTGATACGATGTAGTCAGGACTAGATAGTGTAGTTGTACTAGTGTACAGTCAGTACAAGATACAGTAGTCAGGCCTAGACAGGATGCAGTCATTGCAGATACAGTGCAGCCAGAACCAGGTAGAATGCAGTCAGGGCTGAATAAGATGCAATGACGAATAAATGATAAAATCAGACAGGTCTGTAATTGCAGGATTATGTTCAGCGAGTGTGGGGGTGATCTAACTGAACTGGGAGAGACCCACACTGAACCTGGATAAACCCACATTGAACTGGGAGAGATCAAAACTGGACTGGGAGGGTCACACATTGGACTGGGATTGACTCAGACTGGACTGGTGGGGACACACACTGGACTGGGATAAACTCAAACTGGACTGGGAGGGTCACATATTGGACTGGGATTGACCGACGCTGGACTGGAATAGACCCACGCTGGGCCGGGGAAGACCCACACTGGACTGGGAGAAGTGTCACTGGAGTAAGATGGACCCACACTGGCCAGACCCGGTTCGTGCCACTGATATTCACCCCGGTGCGAGAGCAATGCAGTGCTGCTGGGGAGAGGGCTGAGCAGCCTGGGAGCACTCCAGCAGTGCCTGAGCTCCACGGACAAACCCCAGCTGGCCAGGCTGGGCCAGCAGTGGGGCAGAGGTAAGAGCAGCCCAGGGCAGAGGTAAGAGCAGCCCAGCACAGAGGCCATTCAGCCCATCATACCTGCACTGGCTCTCCCAAAGAGCAACTTTCCTTCCCCCCCCCCCCCCCCAAAACCCTGCATGCTATCCACGACGAGTTGGAACAGGTCGCTTAAAGGGATGACGGTGGATAGACAATGGCAAACATTTAAAGAGCACATGGATGAACTACAACAATTGTTTATTCCTGTCTGGCGCAAAAGTAAAACGGGGATGGTAGCCAAACCATGGCTTACAAGGGAAATTAGAGATAGCATTAGATCCAAGGAAGAGGTATATAAATTCACCAGAAAAAACAACAGACCTGAGGATTGGGAGCAGTTTAGAATTCAGCAAAGGAGGACCAAGGGATTGATTAAGAAGGGGAAAATAGAGTACGAGAGCAAGCTTGCGGGGAACATAAAAACTGACTGTAAAAGTTTCCATAGGTATGTGAAGAGAAAAAGATTGCTGAAGACAAATGTAGGTCCATTACAGTCAGAAACAGGGGAATTTATTATGGGGAACAAAGAAATGGCTGACCAACTAAATGCATACTTTGGTTCTGTCTTCACAAAGGAGGACACAAATAACATACCAGAAATGTTGGGGAACACAGGGTTTAGTGTGAGAGGAACTGAAGGAAATCAGTATTAGTAGAGAAATGGTGTTGGGGAAATTGATGGGATTGAAGGCTGATAAATCCCCAGGGCCTGATGGTATGCATCTCAGAGTACTTAAGGAAGTGGCCCTAGAAATAGTGGATGCATTCCAAGATTCTATAGACTCTGGAACAGTTCCTACAGATTGGAGGGTAGCTAATGTAACCCCACTATTTAAAAAGGGAGGTAGAGAGAAAGCAGGGAATTCTAGACCAGTCAGCCTGACACGGTAGTGGGAAGAATTCTAGAGTCCATTATCAAAGATTTTATAGCAGAGCACTTGGAGAACAGTGGTAAAATCGGACAGAGTCAGCATGGATTTACGGAAGGGAAATCATGCTTGACAAATCTACTAGAATTTTTCGAGGATGTAACTAGTAGAGTTGATGGGGAGCCAGTGGATGTGGTTTATTTGGACTTTCAGAAGGCTTTCGACAAAGTCCCACATAAGAGATTAGCATGTAAAATTAAAGCGCATGGGATTGGGGGTAGTGTATTGCGATGGATAGAAAATTGGTTGGCAGACAGGAAACAAAGAGTGGGAATAAACGGGTCTTTTTCCGAATGGCAGGCAGTGACTAGTGGGGTACCACAGGGATCGGTGCTAGGACCCCAGCTATTCACAATATACATTAATGATTTAGATAAGGGAACTAAATGTAATATCTCCAAATTTGCAGATGACACAAAACTGGGTGGGAGGGTAAGTTGTGAGGAGGAAGCAGAGAGGCTTCAGGGTGATTTGGACAAGTTGAGTGAGTGGGCAAATGCATGGCAGATGCAGTATAATGTGGATAAATGTGAGGTTATCCACTTTGGTAGCAAAAACAGGAAGGTAGATTATTATCTGCATGGCTTTAAACTGAGAGAGAAGGGAATATTCAGCGAGACCTGGGTGTTCTCGTACACCAGTCGCTGAAGGTAAGCATGCAGGTGCAACAGGCGGTAAAAAAGGCAAATGGTATATTGGCCTTCATAGCGAGAGGATTCGAGTACAGGAGCAGAGATGTCTTGCTGCAATTATACAGGGCCTTGGTGAGGCCATACCTGGAATATTGTGTGCCGTTTTGGTCTCCTTATCTGAGGAAGGATGTTCTTGCTATAGAGAGAGTGCAGCGAAGGTTTACCAGACTGATTCCTGGGATGGCGGGACTGACGTATGAGGAGAGATTGAGTCGGTTCGGATTATATTTGCTGGAGTTCAGAAGAGTGAGGGGGATCTCATAGAAACCTATAAAATTCTAACAGGACTTGACAGGGTAGATGCAGGAAGGATGTTCCCGATGGTGGGGGAGTCCAGAACCAGGGGTCATAGTCTAAGGATACGGGGTAAACCTTTCAGGACTGAGATGAGGAGAAATTGTAGAATTCACTACCACAGAAAGCAGTTGAGGCCAAACCATTGTCTGTTTTCAGGAAGGAGTTAGATATTGCTCTTGGGTCTAAAGGGATCAAAGGGTATGGGGGGAAAGCGGGAACAGGTTACTGAGTTGGATGATCAACCATGATCATAATGAATGGTGGAGCAGGCTCGAAGGGCCGAATGGCCTACTCCTCCTATTTTCTATGTTTTACAAGTGGAAACAGTTTCTGTCCATCTACTCTGTCCAGACCCCTCTTGATTTTGAATACTTCTATCAAATCACCTCTCAGCCTTCTCCAAGGAAAACAGTCCCAGCTTCTCCAATCTATCTTCATAACTGAAATTCCTCAAGTGTGCTGCCCAGAACTGGACGCAATACTCCAGCTGAGGCCGAACTGGTGTCTTATACAAGTTCAACACAACTTCCTTGCTCTTGTACTCAATGCCCCTGTTAATAAAGCCCAGGATACTGTATGTTTTATTAACCTCTCTCTCAACCTGTCCTGTCACCTTCAATGATTTATGCACATATACACCCAGGTCCCTCTGCTCCTGTATCCCCTTTAGAATTATACCCTTTATTTTATATTGTGTCTCCATGTTCTTCCTACCAAAATGAATCACTTCACATTTCTCTGCATCAAACATCATCTGCCACCTGTCTGCCCATTCCACCAACTTGTCTATGTCCTTTTGAAGTTCTACACTATCCTCCTCACAGTTCACAATGCTTCCAAGTTTCGTATCATCTGCAAACTTTGAAATTGTGCCCTGTACACCAAGGTCTCGGTCATTAATATACATCAGGACTTGGTCCACACATTCCCAACAGCCAGACAGGGAGACAGAGAAACTCCCATCCACTGGGAACGTACCCATCCAGTCCTTCAGGAGCCGCTAATCAACATTATATAGGCATTTAAACAAATGCATTTCGAGAATATTCAGTCCCGAAGGATTGAGTGAATCACCGTGACCATTTTGTGGATATTTTTCACTAGTTGCGCCCCCATAATCCACTGTCCCCCCCCCAGCTACCCCTCCATCAACATCACTTGATAAAAATTACCTGGTCACGATCACATCGCTGTTGTGGGATCTTGCTCTGCACCAATTGGCTGTTGTGTTTCCTACATGGGATGGAATGGAGTGGGGGGGTGGGGGGGATGGGGTGTGGTAGATGACGGGGGATGAAAGTGACAGGGATTGGAGGCCCATTGGAGATAAAACGAGGAGTTCCTGATTGAGCCTGACAAGAAGGCATGGATTTTCTCATCACCCGGCGCCCGCTCCTGGCACTCCCCCCGACCGGCTGCTGGGCATGGAGCCTGTACCCCATTTCCACACCTCCACCGCCCGCCCTCCCACCCCCAGCACCCTTGGCACAGAGGGGCGGAATTAAAAGGGGCAGAACGTCAATTGTGTTGTTCCGTCGTGTTCCAGGCCCTGAGAAAACATCGGAGGACTCAATGGAATTTCACAGTAAACACCTCCGCCAGCCCTCGTCCTCAGCCCCGATTTACACCGTCAGGGGCGGTCAGTCAGAAAGGACCTGGTCAAGACCCCATCATCGGACACTCCGAGCCAAGGGAGTCCACGGATCCCGCGGCCAATGCAGGTAGGATGGGTGAGGGATAGAGGGAGAAGGCGGGATATGTGGAGGAGGTCGGGTTGACATCTGCCCAGTCTAATCCTCCTTGCCCCATTGTCCTGTCTATGAGGAGCTCTTGTTTTGTCTTGTTAATCGTTCTCTCCCCTCCGGTATTCCTTTACTCCTTCAGATCGGACATCATCATCGCCTCTCTCCTCAGAAAGCCAACCCTTGAACGCCCCCCCCTTTGACTTTGCAAACTACCGCCCCATCTCCAAACCTCCCCTTCCTTTCCAAGTTCCTCCAATGTGTTGTCGCCTCCCAAATCCGTTCCCATCTATCCCGGAATTCCATGTTTGGATCCCTCCAATCAGGTTCCCCTCCCCCACCCCCCGCCACAGTACAGAAATGGCTGTTATCGAAAGCGCAGATGACATCTTATGTGACTGTGATACACACTAGAGAAGACATTGTCGTGTTGGGAAGAGGGAATGTCCTTGAGGAGGCAAAGACAGAATCCATTTGATTTGAGTTGAGATACATAAGGGGTATGATCACACTACTGGG
This sequence comes from Heterodontus francisci, assembly GCF_036365525.1. Lineage (NCBI taxonomy): Eukaryota > Metazoa > Chordata > Chondrichthyes > Heterodontiformes > Heterodontidae > Heterodontus > Heterodontus francisci. The sequence continues at coordinate 470,991 of NW_027140509.1, forward strand.
GGTATTCTGTAGGCCTCCAATTAGTGAGAGAGGGATAGAGGAATAAATCTGCAGGGAAATCACAGAGGTAGAAATATAGAGTGGTGATATTGGGGGACTTTAATTACCCAAATGTCGGTTAGGATAATGTTAGAGTAAAGGGCAAGTGGAGGGAAATTTCTGAAATGTGTTCAGGAGAGCTCCTTGATCAGTATGTTCTTGGTCCAACTAGGAGGGAGGCATTGCTGGGTCTGGTGCTGGGGAATGAGGTGGACCAAGTGTCTGTGGGGGTGCACTTGGGGAAGAGTGATCCTTATATCATAAGGTTTGGATTAGCAATGGAGAAGAGCAAGGAACAATGTAAAGTAGAACTTCTAAATTGGAAGAGGGCTAACTTCAATGGGATGCGAGGGGATCCAGCCAGGGTAAAATGGAACCAAAGACTGTCAGGCAAAACTGTAATAATGGGTGATCTTTAAGGAGGAGATGCTTCAGGTACAGGTTAGGTACATTCCAACAAGGGCGAAAGGTAAGGGAACAAAAACCAGGGCTCCTTGGATGACGAGGGAGATCGAGAATATGATGAAACAAAAAAAGACAGTGTATGATGCACGTCAAGTGAATTCTTCAAACGAGAACCAGGTCAAATACAATAAGTTGAGAGGGGAAGTGAAGAGGAAAATAAGACTGGCAAAGAGAGAATCTGAGAATAGAAAGGCAGTTAACATAAAAGGAAACCCAAAAATCTTCTACCAGCATGTAAATAGTAAGTGGGTAGCAAGAGGTGGAGTGGGGCCTATTAGGGACAAAGAGGGTGACATATGCCTAGAGGCACAGAGCAAGGCTAGAATACTTAATGAGTACTTTGTGTCGGTGTTTACTAAGGAAGAGGACGCTGACAAAATATCAGTAGAAGCAGAGATGGTAGAGGTAATGGATGGGGTGAAAATTGAGAGGCAGGATGTACCGAAAGCTTAATCGAGCTATTCAGTACAAAAGCAGGGAAGTTATGCTGAACCTTTATCAATCTCTGGTTAGGCCCCAACTGGAGTATTGCGTCCAGTTCTGGTCACACTTTCAGAAGGATGTGAGGGTCCTTGAGAGGGTGTAGAGGAGATTTACCAGAATGGGTCCAGGGATGGGGGATTTTAGTTACAAGGTTAGGTTGGAGAGGCTGGGGTTGTTCTCAGAGCAAAGGAGATTGAGGGGAGATTTGATGGAGGTTTACAAGATTCTGACAGGTTTACATAAGGTAGATAAAGAGAAGCTGTTCCCATTAACTGATGGTACAAGGACTAGGGGGCACAGATTGAAGGTTTTGGGTCAGCGATACAGGGGGTGATGTGAGGATGAACGTTTTTTACACAGCGAGTGGTAATGACCTGGAACTCACTGCCTCCGCGGGCGGTGGAAGTGGAGACGGTGAATGATTTCAGAAGGAGATTGGACGGGCGCTGGAGGGAAATCAACTTGCAGGGCTACGGGGATAGAGCGGGGGAATGGGACTGACTGGACTCGATGGGCCGAATGGCTGATTTCTGTGCCCTTCTGACCCGAGGACACACTGCCCCTTTGGTGACATCATCCGAAAGCACACCGTTAGTTTTCACACGCACACTGATGACACCCAGCTCGACCTCACCACCACCTCTCCCCACACCTCCACTGTCTCTAAACTATCAGACTGCTTATCCGACATCCAGCACTGGACGAGGGGAAATTCCCTCCAGTTAAATATCGGGAAGACTGAAACCGTTGTTTTCGGTCCCAGCTCCAAACTCCGTTCCCTCGCCCCCGACACCTTCCCTCTCCCTGACAACTGTGTGAGGCTGAACCAGACCGTTCCCAATCTCTCGGTCATATTTGACCCCGAGATGAGCTTCCGACGACTCAGAATAAGACATTTTATTCTCACTTCCTGCGGAGCAACTTGGGGGGGACGTTTTATTGCGCTGCAGGTGCTATATAAATATAAGTTGTTGTTGATCAGAGTTGATCATTCTTGATGAATAGCTCCTCATCTATTTGACAGCTGCTCTGACGGGAGACGGTCAGTGTCTCCGCACCGGCGCGGGCCCAGCCCTCCGTTCCGGGGGCACCCCTGCAATGCTCGGAGGAGCCCGTCACGCAGACGGCCTCCGCCGCGCCGACAGCCCGAAACCCTGGGAGGAATCCGCCGGCCCGTCGCAGAGAAAAGGAGGAGGAGCGAGCGGACAGGATCACCCCGAGGGCAGGAAAGACTTTTCATTTCGGTAACGCCTCTCGCCAACGCCTCAAAGCTCCGGAAACGTGGCCGCCGCCGTGCGCACAGCAAGATCCCACGGGCAGCCAGTGCGACGGCGACCAGTCCATCGTGGGGGGGGGGGGGGGGGTGGAGAGGAGGGGAGAGACGGTGGCCTCGTGGTAACACCACTGGACTAGCAATCCAGAGGCCCAGGGCTAGTGCCCTGGGGGCACGGGTTCAAAATCCCATCACGGCAATTTAAATTCAATTAATTCATAAAGATCTGGGAGTCTCAGCATCATCGAACTTCACAAAAACCCGTCTGCTTCACGAATGTGCTTTCGGGATGGAAATCTGCTGTCCTTACCCGGTCTGGCCGACATGTGACTCCAGACCCACAGCCATGTGGTTGACTCCGAGCTGCCCTTTAGCGTCGTCTAGCAAACCACTCGGTTATCAAGAGCAGTTAAGAATGGGCAACAGATGCTGATACACAGATACACAGAGAGAGAGACTGGGTTACACAGAGAGAGAGAGAGAGAGAGAGAGAGACTGGGTTACACAGAGAGAGAGAGAGAGAGAGAGACTGGGTTACACAGAGAGAGAGAGAGAGAGAGAGACTGGGTTACACAGAGAGAGAGAGAGACTGGGTTACACAGAGAGAGAGAGAGAGAGAGAGACTGGGTTACACAGAGAGAGAGAGAGAGAGAGAGACTGGGTTACACAGAGAGAGAGAGAGAGAGAGAGAGACTGGGTTACACAGAGAGAGAGAGAGAGACTGGGTTACACAGAGAGAGAGAGAGAGAGAGAGACTGGGTTACACAGAGAGAGAGAGAGAGAGAGAGAGACTGGGTTACACAGAGAGAGAGAGAGAGAGAGAGACTGGGTTACACAGAGAGAGAGAGAGAGAGAGAGAGAGACTGGGTTACACAGAGAGAGAGAGAGAGAGAGAGAGAGACTGGGTTACACAGAGAGAGAGAGAGAGAGACTGGGTTACACAGAGAGAGAGAGAGAGAGACTGGGTTACACAGAGAGAGAGAGAGAGAGACTGGGTTACACAGAGAGAGAGAGAGAGACTGGGTTACACAGAGAGAGAGAGACTGGGTTACACAGAGAGAGAGAGAGAGAGACTGGGTTACACAGAGAGAGAGAGAGAGAGAGAGACTGGGTTACACAGAGAGAGAGAGAGAGAAAGACTGGGTTACACAGAGAGAGAGAGAGAGAGACTGGGTTACACAGAGAGAGAGAGAGAGAGAGACTGGGTTACAGAGAGAGAGAGAGAGAGAGACTGGGTTACACAGAGAGAGAGAGAGAGAGAGACTGGGTTACACAGAGAGAGAGAGAGAGAGACTGGGTTACACAGAGAGAGAGAGAGAGAGACTGGGTTACACAGAGAGAGAGAGAGAGACTGGGTTACACAGAGAGAGAGAGACTGGGTTACACAGAGAGAGAGAGAGAGAGAGAGAGAGACTGGGTTACACAGAGAGAGAGAGAGAGAGAGAGACTGGGTTACACAGAGAGAGAGAGAGAGAAAGACTGGGTTACACAGAGAGAGAGAGAGAGAAAGACTGGGTTACACAGAGAGAGAGAGAGAGAGACTGGGTTACACAGAGAGAGAGAGAGAGAGAGACTGGGTTACACAGAGAGAGAGAGAGAGAGAGACTGGGTTACAGAGAGAGAGAGAGAGAGAGACTGGGTTACACACAGAGAGAGAGAGAGAGAGAGAGACTGGGTTACACAGAGAGAGAGAGAGAGAGACTGGGTTACACAGAGAGAGAGAGAGAGAGAGAGACTGGGTTACACAGAGAGAGAGAGAGAGAGAGAGACTGGGTTACACAGAGAGAGAGAGAGAGAAAGACTGGGTTACACAGAGAGAGAGAGAGAGAGACTGGGTTACACAGAGAGAGAGAGAGAGAGAGACTGGGTTACACAGAGAGAGAGAGAGAGAGAGACTGGGTTACAGAGAGAGAGAGAGAGAGAGACTGGGTTACACACAGAGAGAGAGAGAGAGAGAGAGACTGGGTTACACAGAGAGAGAGAGAGAGAGACTGGGTTACACAGAGAGAGAGAGAGAGACTGGGTTACACAGAGAGAGAGAGAGAGAGAGAGACTGGGTTACACAGAGAGAGAGAGAGAGAGAGAGACTGGGTTACACAGAGAGAGAGAGAGACTGGGTTACACACAGAGAGAGAGAGAGAGAGAGACTGGGTTACACAGAGAGAGAGAGAGAGAGAGACTGGGTTACACAGAGAGAGAGAGAGAGAGAGACTGGGTTACACAGAGAGAGAGAGAGAGAGAGAGACTGGGTTACACAGAGAGAGAGAGAGAGAGAGAGACTGGGTTACACAGAGAGAGAGAGAGAGAGAGAGACTGGGTTACACAGAGAGAGAGAGAGAGAGAGAGACTGGGTTACACAGAGAGAGAGAGAGAGAGAGAGACTGGGTTACACAGAGAGAGAGAGAGAGACTGGGTTACACAGAGAGAGAGAGAGAGAGAGAGACTGGGTTACACAGAGAGAGAGAGAGAGAGAGAGAAAGACTGGGTTACACAGAGAGAGAGAGAGAGAGAGACTGGGTTACACAGAGAGAGAGAGAGAGAGAGAGACTGGGTTACACAGAGAGAGAGAGAGAGAGAGAGACTGGGTTACACAGAGAGAGAGAGAGAGAGAGAGAGACTGGGTTACACAGAGAGAGAGAGAGAGAGAGAGACTGGGTTACACAGAGAGAGAGAGAGAGAGAGAGAGAGACTGGGTTACACAGAGAGAGAGAGAGAGAGAGAGAGAGACTGGGTTACACAGAGAGAGAGAGAGAGAGACTGGGTTACACAGAGAGAGAGAGAGAGAGACTGGGTTACACAGAGAGAGAGAGAGAGAGACTGGGTTACACAGAGAGAGAGAGAGAGACTGGGTTACACAGAGAGAGAGAGACTGGGTTACACAGAGAGAGAGAGAGAGAGACTGGGTTACACAGAGAGAGAGAGAGAGAGAGAGACTGGGTTACACAGAGAGAGAGAGAGAGAAAGACTGGGTTACACAGAGAGAGAGAGAGAGAGACTGGGTTACACAGAGAGAGAGAGAGAGAGAGACTGGGTTACAGAGAGAGAGAGAGAGAGAGACTGGGTTACACAGAGAGAGAGAGAGAGAGAGACTGGGTTACACAGAGAGAGAGAGAGAGAGACTGGGTTACACAGAGAGAGAGAGAGAGAGACTGGGTTACACAGAGAGAGAGAGAGAGACTGGGTTACACAGAGAGAGAGAGACTGGGTTACACAGAGAGAGAGAGAGAGAGAGAGAGAGACTGGGTTACACAGAGAGAGAGAGAGAGAGAGAGACTGGGTTACACAGAGAGAGAGAGAGAGAAAGACTGGGTTACACAGAGAGAGAGAGAGAGAGACTGGGTTACACAGAGAGAGAGAGAGAGAGAGACTGGGTTACACAGAGAGAGAGAGAGAGAGAGACTGGGTTACAGAGAGAGAGAGAGAGAGAGACTGGGTTACACACAGAGAGAGAGAGAGAGAGAGAGACTGGGTTACACAGAGAGAGAGAGAGAGAGACTGGGTTACACAGAGAGAGAGAGAGAGAGAGACTGGGTTACACAGAGAGAGAGAGAGAGAGAGAGACTGGGTTACACAGAGAGAGAGAGAGAGAGAGAGACTGGGTTACACAGAGAGAGAGAGAGACTGGGTTACACACAGAGAGAGAGAGAGAGAGAGACTGGGTTACACAGAGAGAGAGAGAGAGAGAGACTGGGTTACACAGAGAGAGAGAGAGAGAGAGACTGGGTTACACAGAGAGAGAGAGAGAGAGAGAGACTGGGTTACACAGAGAGAGAGAGAGAGAGAGAGACTGGGTTACACAGAGAGAGAGAGAGAGAGAGAGACTGGGTTACACAGAGAGAGAGAGAGAGAGAGAGACTGGGTTACACAGAGAGAGAGAGAGAGAGAGAGACTGGGTTACACAGAGAGAGAGAGAGAGACTGGGTTACACAGAGAGAGAGAGAGAGAGAGAGACTGGGTTACACAGAGAGAGAGAGAGAGAGAGAGAAGACTGGGTTACACAGAGAGAGAGAGAGAGAGAGACTGGGTTACACAGAGAGAGAGAGAGAGAGAGAGACTGGGTTACACAGAGAGAGAGAGAGAGAGAGAGAGAGAAAGACTGGGTTACACAGAGAGAGAGAGAGAGAGAGTGGGTTACAGAGAGAGAGAGAGAGAGACTGGGTTACACACAGAGAGAGAGAGAGAGAGAGACTGGGTTACACACAGAGAGAGAGAGAGAGAGAGACTGGGTTACACACAGAGAGAGAGAGAGAGAGAGACTGGGTTACACACAGAGAGAGAGAGAGAGACTGGGTTACACAGAGAGAGAGAGAGAGACTGGGTTACACAGAGAGAGAGAGAGAGAGACTGGGTTACACAGAGAGAGAGAGAGAGAGACTGGGTTACACAGAGAGAGAGAGAGAGAGACTGGGTTACACAGAGAGAGAGAGAGAGAGACTGGGTTACACAGAGAGAGAGAGAGAGAGACTGGGTTACACAGAGAGAGAGAGAGAGAGAGAGACTGGGTTACACAGAGAGAGAGAGAGACTGGGTTACACACAGAGAGAGAGAGAGAGAGAGACTGGGTTACAGAGAGAGAGAGACTGGGTTACACAGAGAGAGAGAGAGAGAGAGAGACTGGGTTACACAGAGAGAGAGAGAGAGAGAGAGACTGGGTTACACAGAGAGAGAGAGAGAGAGAGAGAGAGAGAGAGACTGGGTTACACAGAGAGAGAGAGAGAGAGAGAGAGACTGGGTTACACAGAGAGAGAGAGAGAGAGAGACTGGGTTACACAGAGAGAGAGAGAGAGACTGGGTTACACAGAGAGAGAGAGAGAGACTGGGTTACACAGAGAGAGAGAGAGAGAGAGACTGGGTTACACAGAGAGAGAGAGAGACTGGGTTACACAGAGAGAGAGAGAGAGAGACTGGGTTACACAGAGAGAGAGAGAGAGAGAGAGACTGGGTTACACAGAGAGAGAGAGAGAGACTGGGTTACACAGAGAGAGAGAGAGAGAGAGAGAGAGACTGGGTTACACAGAGAGAGAGAGAGAGAGAGACTGGGTTACACAGAGAGAGAGAGAGAGAGAGAGACTGGGTTACACAGAGAGAGAGAGAGAAAGAAAGACTGGGTTACACAGAGAGAGAGAGAGAGAAAGACTGGGTTACACAGAGAGAGAGAGAGAGACTGGGTTACACAGAGAGAGAGAGAGACTGGGTTACACACACAGAGAGAGAGAGAGAGAGAGAGACTGGGTTACACAGAGAGAGAGAGAGAGACTGGGTTACACAGAGAGAGAGAGAGAGACTGGGTTACACAGAGAGAGAGAGAGAGAGAGAGAGAGACTGGGTTACACAGAGAGAGAGAGAGAGACTGGGTTACACAGAGAGAGAGAGAGAGAGAGAGAGACTGGGTTACACAGAGAGAGAGAGAGAGAGAGAGAGAGACTGGGTTACACAGAGAGAGAGAGAGACTGGGTTACACAGAGAGAGAGAGAGAGAGAGACTGGGTTACACAGAGAGAGAGAGAGAGAGACTGGGTTACACAGAGAGAGAGAGAGAGAGAGAGACTGGGTTACACAGAGAGAGAGAGAGAGAGACTGGGTTACACAGAGAGAGAGAGAGAGAGAGAGAGACTGGGTTACACAGAGAGAGAGAGAGACTGGGTTACACAGAGAGAGAGAGAGAGAGAGAGAGACTGGGTTACACAGAGAGAGAGAGAGAGACTGGGTTACACACAGAGAGAGAGAGAGAGAGAGAGACTGGGTTACACAGAGAGAGAGAGAGAGACTGGGTTACACAGAGTGAGAGAGAGAGAGACTGGGTTACACAGAGAGAGAGAGAGAGAGAGACTGGGTTACACAGAGAGAGAGAGAGAGAGAGAGAGACTGGGTTACACAGAGAGAGAGAGAGACTGGGTTACACAGAGAGAGAGAGAGAGAGACTGGGTTACACAGAGAGAGAGAGAGACTGGGTTACACAGAGAGAGAGAGAGAGAGACTGGGTTACACAGAGAGAGAGAGAGAGAGAGAGAGAGAGAGACTGGGTTACACAGAGAGAGAGAGAGAGAGAGAGAGACTGGGTTACACAGAGAGAGAGAGAGAGAGACTGGGTTACACAGAGAGAGAGAGAGAGAGAGACTGGGTTACACAGAGAGAGAGAGAGAGAGAGAGACTGGGTTACACAGAGAGAGAGAGAGAGAGAGAGACTGGGTTACACAGAGAGAGAGAGAGAGAGAGAGACTGGGTTACACAGAGAGAGAGAGAGAGAGAGAGACTGGGTTACACAGAGAGAGAGAGAGAGAGAGAGACTGGGTTACACAGAGAGAGAGAGAGAGAGACTGGGTTACACAGAGAGAGAGAGAGAGAGAGAGAGACTGGGTTACACAGAGAGAGAGAGACTGGGTTACACAGAGAGAGAGAGAGAGAGACTGGGTTACACACAGAGAGAGAGAGACTGGGTTCCAGAGAGAGAGAGAGGAGGGAGGGAGGGACAGGGTTACACAGAGAGAGAGAGAGAGAGGGAGGGACAGGGTTACACAGAGAGAGAGAGAAAGAGAGAGAGACTGGGTGACACAGAGAGAGACACTGGGTTGGAGAGAGAGAGAGACAGACAGACACTAGGCTGGAGAGAGAGAGAGACACACTGGGTAACACAGAGAGAGACTGTGTTACCCAGTGTCTCGCTCCCTCTCAGTGTAACACAGAGAGAGAGACTGTGTTACCCAGAGAGAGAGAGAGAGAGAGACACTGGGTTACAGAGAGAGAGAGAGAGAGACACTGGGTTAGAGAGAGAGAGAGAGAGAGAGAGAGACACTGGGTTACAGAGAGAGAGAGAGAGAGAGAGAGACACTGGGTTACAGAGAGAGAGAGAGAGAGAGACACTGGGTTACAGAGAGAGAGAGAGAGACACTGGGTTACAGAGAGAGAGAGAGAGACACTGGGTTACAGAGAGAGAGAGAGAGAATGGATTGCACAGAGAGAGAAAGAGGGGGACACTGGGTTACAGAGAGAGATAGAGAGATAGAGAGGGGGAGACACTGGGTTAGAGAGAGAGACACACACACTGGGTTACAGAGAGAGAGAGACACTGGGTTACAGAGAGAGAGAGAGAGAGACACTGGGTTAGAAAGAGAGAGACACACACTGGTTCCAGAGGGAGAGACTGGGTTCCAGAGCGAGAGAGACAGACAGACACTGGGTTACAAAGAGGGACACTGGGTTCCAGAGAGAGAGACAGACAGACACTGGGTTACAAAGAGAGAGACACTGGGTTCCAGAGAGAGATAGTGGGTAAGAGAGAGAGAGAGAGAATGGGTTACACAAAGAGAGAGAGAATGGATTACAGAGAGATAGAGACAGAGACACTGGGTTACACAGAGAGAGAGAGAGACAGACACTGGGTTACACAGAGAGAGAGAGAGAGAGAGAAAGTGGGTTGCAGAGAGAGAGAAAGACACGGTTACACAGAGAGAGAGAGAGAGAGACACTGGGTTAGAGAGAGAGAGAATGGATTACACAGAGAGAGAGTGGGGGAGACACTGGGTTACAGAGAGGGAGAGAGAGACACAGACACTGGGCTAGAGAGAGAGAGACACACACACACTGGGTAACACAGAGAGAGAGACTGTGTTACCCAGAGAGAGACAGACTGACACTGGGTTACAGAGAGAGAGAGACATACACTAGGTTACAGAGACACTGGATTACACAGAGAAAGAGACATACACTAGGTTACAGAGACACTGGATTACACAGAGAAAGAGACATACACTAGGTTACAGAGACACTGGATTACACAGAGAAAGAGACATACACTAGGTTACAGAGACACTGGGTTACAGGGAGAGAGAGGGGGACACTGGGTTAGAGAGAGAGAGACTGGGCTACACAGAGAGAGAGAGAGAGAGGGAGGGACAGGGTTACACAGAGAGAGAGAGAGAGGGACACGGTTACAGAGAGAGAGAGACACTGGGTTACAGAGAGAGAGAGAGAGAGACACTGGGTTACACAGAGAGAGAGAGAGAGGCACTGGGTTACAGAGAGAGAGAGAGAGAGAGAGAGAGACACTGGGTTACAGAGAGAGAGAGAGAGAGACACTGGGTTACAGAGAGAGGGAGAGAGAGAGAGACACTGGGCTAGAAAGAGAGAGAGAGAGAGACTGGGCTAGAGAGAGAGAGAGACACTGGGTTACAGAGAGAGAGAGAGAGAGAGAGAGACTGGGTTACAGAGAGAGAGAGAGAGACACTGTGTTACAGAGAGAGACAGACAGACAGACACTGGGCTGGAAAGAGAGAGAGAGAGACACTGGGTTACAGAGAGAGAGAGACAGACACTCTGTTACAGAGACACTGGGTTAGAGAGAGAGAGACACTGGGTTACAGAGAGAGAGAGAGAGAGACTGGGTTACAGAGAGAGAGAGAGAGACACTGGGTTACAGAGAGAGAGAGAGAGACACTGGGTTACAGAGAGAGAGAGAGAGAGACACTGGGTGAGAGAGAGAGAGAGAGAGAGACACTGGGTTACAGAGAGAGAGAGAGAGAGACACTGGGTTACAGAGAGAGAGAGAGAGAGACACTGGGTTACAGAGAGAGAGAGAGACACTGGGTTACAGAGAGAGAGAGAGACACTGGGTTAGACAGAGAGAGAGAGAGACACTGGGTTAGAAAGAGAGAGAGAGACACTGGGTTAGAAAGAGAGAGAGAGACACTGGGTTAGAAAGAGAGAGAGAGACACTGGGTTAGAAAGAGAGAGAGAGACACTGGGTTAGAAAGAGAGAGAGAGACACTGGGTTAGAAAGAGAGGGGTCTCAGTGGATGTGAGTGCAGGTCCGAGCCTCTGATGCGAGGTGTCGTGCTGAGGTCAGAGCATACCCTGCGGAAGTTCCAGGATTTGTCGGATTTCAGTGAGGAGGAGGTCACCGCCCTTCACTGTCCAGGCCTGGCACAGCACGGTTAGTGCATTCCATCACCCAGGGACAGGACAGTAACCGAGTTCACCTGCTCCTCAGTTCCCACCTCTAGGGTTCCCTATCGTTTCCCAGCTCCCTCCCCATGTCCCCTCCTCCTCTGCCATTCCTACACGGGTTCTCCCTCCTCCCTGCTCTCCCCAGTCTTCTCTCCCTTAATTCCCCACTTCCATCACTCTGCTCACCCTAACCTCTTCTGTCCCTCCCTCTGGTCTCCCTCACTCCCCACCCCACCATGTCCCGCACTCCCCACCTCCTCCCCAGATCCCTCACTCCCCACCCACCCACCTTCTCCCCATCCCTGCCTTCTCACGCCCAACGCCCTCATTTGAACCAGTGACCCCTTGGGATGTGACTCTTGCCCCTCAGTGAATGATGTAACCCCTCATCCAGCAGTTCCATTCTCTCTGTGCCTCCTCTTTCCCGCAGATTGGACCCTGAAACCTTTGCACAGGCCGCAGATGCCCACCAAGCAGACTCACCGGTGTTTCCCCCCCACCCCGAGGCACTGAATCCCTCCTCCTTTAATTAGGGGAGCTGGGCATCAAAACCTCTACAGACGCCACCTGGGCCCTGTACCCTCCCCCCCCCTCCCTTTCAGTCAAAGGTTTAAACCCAGCGTCCTGACTGAAATGGTGGGCAACGTGTGTAACACAGCACCCAGGCTGCAGGGAGGCCTGCCTCAGTGCCGGCCCTCCGACAGCGCGGCGCTCCCTCAGTGCCGGCCCTCCGACAGCGCGGCGCTCCCTCAGTGCTGATCCTGGCGGAGCATCAGGTCTGGCCTACGAGGCTCGAGTCTCTGGGCACTCAAACCCACAACCTTCTGGCTCAGAGGCAAGAGGCCGACCAGGCCCCAGTAAGGTCATCCTCCATTGCCAGTTCCCCTCGCTGCCAAACGGGGAGAGTACGAGGGGTTTTCCTGGACTCCTGCACACTTTTGAGTGCATTCGAGCTGGGAGAGTGGGTGAGAGATTCTGACCGAGTAACAGTGGGGCTCTCGTCGCGACAGGTGCCAGCTCGCTCGGCGAGAGGATGCCTGTGGGACTATCAGGCCGCAGAGGGCGCCCGAGAGGGTCTGCAGCGGGTGGCTGAGGATCTGAAGGCCCTCGGCAGGCAGGACGTCGTGGATGCCATGCGCCCGGAGAGGAAGCTGCTGAGGTTTCTCGGTGAGGAGTTGCTGCAACTGCGGGGGGGGGGGGTGCGAGAGTGTACAGGGGGGAGATAGATAGAAAGAGGGAGATGGGAGGGGAAAAAGAAACATAGAAAATAGGAGCAGGAGTAGGCCATTCGGCCCTGCTCCGCCATTCAAAAAAGATCGTGGCTGATTGTCTAATTCAGTCCCCAGTTCCCACTTTCTCCCCATATCCCTTTGGTATTAATATATCCATCTCCTTCTTGAATATATTTACTGATTTGGCCTCCACTGCCTTCTACGGTAAAGAATTCCACAGGTTCACCACCCTCTGAGTGAAGAAATTTCTCCTCATCTCGGTTCTAAATGGCATTCCCCGTATCCTGAGACTGTGACCCCCTGGTTCTGGACTCCCCAGTCATCGGGAACATCCTCCCTGCATCTAGCCTTTCTAGTCCTGTTAGAATTTTATAGGTTTCTATGAGATCCCCTCTCATTCTTCGAGACTCCAGTGAATATCGGCCTAGTCGACCCAATCTCTCCTCATACGTCAATCCTGCCATCCCAGGAATCAGCCTAGTAAATCTTCTTTGCACTCCCTCCATGGCAAGAACATCCTTCCTCAGATAAGGAGACCAAAACTGCACGCAATACTCCAGATGTGGTCTCACCAAGGCCCTGTATAACTGCAGTAAGACATCCTTGCTCCTGTACTCAAATCCTCTTGCAATGAAGGCCAACATACCATTCGCCTTCCTAACTGCTTGTTGCACCTGAATACTTGCTTTCAGCGACTGGTGGACAAGGACACCCAGGTCACGCTGCACCTCCCCCTTTCCCAATCTATCACCATTCAGATAATAATCTGCCTTTCTGTTTTTACAACCAAAGTGGATAACCTCACATTTATCCACGTTATACTGCATCTGCCATGCATCAAGCTATCCTAGATCTAGTCCTGTGTAATGAGACAGGAATAATTAATGACCTCATGGTTAGGGATCCTCTTGGAAGGAGTGATCACAGTATGGTTGAATTTAGAATACAGATGGAGAGTGTGAAGATAAAATCCAATACCAGGGTCCTGTGCTTGAACAAGGGGGACTACAATAGAATGAGGGAGGACTTGGCTAAAGTAGACTGGAAACAAAGATTTTCCGGTGGGACAGTTGACGAGCAGTGGAGGACTTTCAAAGCAATTTTTCAAAGTGCTCAGCAAAAGTATATTCCAGTGAAAAGGAAGGACTGGAAGAAAAGGGGTAATCTGCCATGGGTGTCTAAGGAAATAAGGGAGGCTATCAAATTGAAAGAGAAGGCATACAAGGTGGCCAAAAGCAGCATGAAACTAGAAGATTGGGAAAACTTTAAAGGTCAACAGAAAGCTACAAAAAGAGCAATAAAGAAAAGTAAGATAGAACATGAGAAAAAACTAGCACAGAATATAAAGACAGATAGCAAAAGTTTCTATAAATATATCAAACGAAAAAGAGTGGCTAAAGTAAACGTTGGTCCTTTGGAGGATGAGAAGGGGAATTTAGTTATGGGATATGATGAAATGGCCGAGGCATTGAACAGGTATTTTGTATCGGTCTTCACAGGGGAGGACATTAATAACATGCCAGTAATTGACAAAGAGACGAACGTAGGTGAGGACCTGGAAACAATCATTATTACGGAAGAGGTAGTGTTGGGCAAGCTAATGGAGCTAAGGATTGATAAGTCTCCTGGCCCTGATGGAATGCATCCCAGGGTACTAAAAGAGATGGCGGGAGAGATAGCAGGTGCACTGACGGTAATTTTCCAAAATTCGCTGGACTCTGGGGTAGTCCAAGCTGATTGGAAAACAGCAGATGTGATGTCACTGTTTAAAAAGGGAGGTAGACAAAAGATGGGGAATTATAGACCGGTTAGCTTAACCTCTGTGGTGGGGAAGATGCTTGAGTCTATTATCGAGGAAGAAATAGCAGGGCATCTCGATAGAAATTGTCCCGTTGGGCAGACGCAGCATGGGTTCATGAAGGGCAGGTCATGCTTGACAAATCTTTTGGAATTCTATGATGACATTATGAGCAAGGTGGACAATGGGGACCCAGTGGATGTGGTGTACCTAGATTTCCAGAAGGCCTTCGACAAGGTGCCACACAAGAGGCTGCTGCATAAGATAAGGATGCATGGCGTTAGGGGTAAAGTATTAGCATGGATAGAGGATTGGTTGACTAACAGGAAGCAGAGAGTGGGGATAAATGAGTGCTATTCTGGTTGGCAATCAGTCACTAGTGGTGTGCCTCAGGGATCGATGTTGGGACTGCAATTATTTACAATTTATATAGATGATTTGGAGTTGGGGACCACGTGTAGGGTGTCAAAGTTTGCAGATGACACTAAGATGAGTGGCAGAGCAAAGTGTGCAGATGACTGTGAAACTTTGCAGAGGAACATAGATACATTGAGTGAGTGGGCAAAGGTCTGGCAGATGGAATACAATGTTAGTAAATGTGAAGTCATTCATTTCGGTAGGAGTAACAGGAAAAAGGATTATTACTTGAATGGTAAAAAGTTGCAGCATGCTGCTACGCAAAGGGACCTAGGTGTCCTTGTGCATGAATCGCAGAAGGTTGGTCTGCAGGTACAGCAAGTAATTAGGAAGGCAAATGGAATTTTGTCCTTCATTGCTAAAGGGATTGAGTTTAAAAGCAGAGAGGTTATGTTGCAGCTGTATAAGGTACTGGTGAGGCCGCACCTGGAGTACTGTGTGCAGTTTTGGTCTCCTTACTTGAGGAAGGATATACTGGCACTGGAGAGGGTGCAGAGGAGGTTCACTAGGTTGATTCCGGAGTTGAGGGGGTTGGTTTATGAGGAGAGACTGAGTAGATTGGGATTATATTCATTGGAATTCAGAAGAATGAGGGGGGATCTTATAGAAAGATATAAAATCATGAAGGGAATAGATAAGATACAAGTAGAGAGGATGTTTCCACTGGCAGGTGAAGCTAGGACAAGAGGGCATAGCCTCAAGATTAGAGGGAGCAGATTTAGGACTGAATTAAGAAGGAACTTCTTCACCCAGAGGGTTGTTAATCTATGGAATTCCTTGCCCAGTGAAGTAGTTGACGCTTCTTCAGTAAACGTTTTTAAAGCTAAGGTAGATATCTTTTTGAACAATAAAAGGAATTAAGGGATACGGTGAGAGCGAGGGTAAGTGGATCCGAGTCCACGAAAAGATCAGCCATGATCTTATTGAATGGCAGAGCAGGCTCGAGGGGCCAGACGGCCTACTCCTGCTCCTAGTTCTTATGATCTTATGATTTGCTCACTCACTCAACTTGTCCAAATCACATTGGATCCTCTTTGCATCCTCCTTACAGCTCACTTTCCCCCCCCCAGCTTTGTGTCGTCTGAAAACTTGGAAATGTTACATTTAGTTCCCTCACCCAAGTCTTTAATATATATTGTGAATAGCTAGGGCCCCAAGCACTGATCCCTGCAGTACCCCACTAGTCACTGCCTGCCACCCGGAAAAAGACCCGTTTATTCCTACTCTCTGTTTCCTGTCTGTCAACCAATTCTCAATCCACGCCAGTATATTACCCCCAATCCCACGTGTTTTAATTTTCCACACTAACCTCTTCTGTGGGACCTTATCAAAATCCTTCTGAAAATCCAAATACACCACATCCACTGGTTCCCCCTTATCTATTCGACTGGTTACATCCTCAAAAAACTCCAGTTTTATTAAACATGAGTCCCTTTTGTAAACCCATGCTGACTTTTCCCAATCCCGTTTATGCTTTCCAGGTGTTCTGCTATCACATCCTGTATGATAGACATTTTCCCCACGACTGATGTAAGGCTAACTGGTCTGTAATTCCCTGTTTTTTCTCTCCCTCCTTTTTTTTTAAATAAATAGTGGGGTTACATTTGCCACCATTCAATCTGTAGGAATTGCTCCAGAGTCTATAGAATTTTGGAAGATGACCACCAATTCATCCACTATTTTCAGGGCCACTTCCTTTAGTACTCTGGGATGTGGATTATCAGGCCCTGGGGATTTGTCAGCCTTTAACCCCATTAATTTCCCCGGCACTATTTATTTTTTTTAAACTAATACTGAGGGTTAGGAGAGTGACAGATAGAGAGAAGGGGTAGAGGGAGAGAGAGGGAGATGGAGAGAGCAGAGGGGTGAGAGAGGAGAGAGAGGGGAGAAGGGAGAGATACAGAGGGAGAGAGATACAGACAGATTGGAGGTGGGAGAGAGAGGGAGTGGAGGGACAGAGCGAGCGACTGTGAGAGATTAGTACAGGGACAATACAAAGCCCTGCTCCTGTCTTACAGCTGGTGAACTCCCTCCGCTGTGACTTTTGTTTGTGGTTTTCAAGGTCCACGGCAGCTGCGATCTCTTTACATTAAAGACATGACGTTTTCAGTTCGACACGAGTTTACAAACGCATTGAATGTGGAGCAGCCAGATGGTAAGCACACCGCCACCGACCAAAAACCTGCATTTATACAGCATCTTTCACCTGCTAAAACGTCCCCAAGGCACCAGACACAATTTAACCCCCAAGCCACATCAGGAGATATCGGGGACGGGCGACCAAAAGCTCGGTCAAAGAGGTCGGTTTTAAGGAGCGCCTTGAAGTAGGAGAGAGAGAGGCGGAGAGGTTTAGGGAGGGAATTCCAGAGCTTAGGGCCCCCAGGCAGCTGAAGGCACGGCCGCCAATGGTGGAGCGATGGGAATCGGGGGATGGTCAAGAGGCCGGAATTGGGGGAGGGCAGAGATCTCGGAGGGTTGTGGGGACCGGAGGAGGTTACGGAGATAGGGAGGGTTGTGGGGACGGGAGGAGGTTACAGAGATAGGGACGACATCTCCTGAAGTGACAGCTTTCTCCGGTTTATCCTCCCTGCATCTTTCCTGGATGGCGATTGGTGGGTGGCTATTCCACCATGTGGGGCGTATATTTCCCAGCCGAGTCCACGGACTGGTGATCTGGTATCTGGACCCTTTCTGTTTTCCGCCTCCTCCTACCCACAGATTCAGCGCTAACTACACACCGGCAACCCGAGCTCAGGACCAATGGGTGGGTGTATTTATTGGACAGAGTGTTTAATAATCTCTGCCTTGGCCGTGAACAGCTGCTGTTTCGTGTTGCAGGCAAGGATTGGTGATGGTTAGGCTCCGAACTCAGGACCAAACAGCACTACCTCCATCTCTGGCGTCAAACGTCAAAGAATCTAGCCGAGGTTCTGCTCAGCACGTGGCAGGTAATGAGTCTACAGCAGGGTGGTGGGTCAACGTCTTCCTGTAACCACTTTCCCACTCCCTCTGTACCTCCTTCCAGTTCCCCTCTACGCCCCTCCTTTTAGCTCCATGCACACAGACACACTCGCTCTACCTCTCCTTCCAGTTCCGTGCACATTCGGACTCACCTCGTTCCACACATTCCCTCTCTTCTTTTTTTTCTCCTCTCTGCTGCCGATGTTGTGATCTGTGCCAGTGCGGACGGCTCCTCAGGTTTGTATTTCACAGACGAAACTCTCTGAAGCTTCTGTCGGACGGCTGTTTGAGTACATGACCGAGATGGGACGGGAGGACCTGGCCGCAATGCTGTGACAGCTCAGGAGAATGAGCAGCTCTGTACGGCTGTGGAGAATTCCTGTCTTTCATCGTCGCCCCCCCCCCCCCCCCCCCCCTCCCCTCCCCTCCCCTCTACACCCTTCCTCCTCCCACTGTGCTGCACACATCCTGGGACGGTGACCCTTCACCAGATGCCTGTTCTTCAGCGACGGAGAGTCAAACGTGGGATGCATCACAACCACTGGTGTTACAGGAACGTAAATTAGATCCCCAGCCCCCGTAAGGAGATATTGAACAGGCGACCGACAGCTTCGTTTTAAAGGAGAGAGGGGGGGCCCATAATATTCTACACAATATATCAGTCTCTATTCCAACATGCACACTCTCTGTCATTGCTGCACTGACGGGATTTACTGCATTGTCCATCATCGCTCTTTCTCATCCCTGCTTCCCCATCCAACCCCCTTCCCCCTCTCCCCGTCAGCCAGACAGTGCAGTCCACCATCTAGGGTGGGCTGAGTAGCAGCAATTTCCATCCGCTCACCGCTACAGTCAGTGGGTTGTCACCCTCCGTTTGTACCAGCAGCGGGTCCCGATCACTGAAATTCTCACCCTCGTCTTCAGATCCCTTCCTGGCCTCCTCCCTTCCCCATCTCTGTAACCTCCTCCAGCCCCTACAATCCTCCCTATCTCTGTAACCTCCTCCAGCCCCGACAACCCTCCCTATCTCTGTAACCTCCTCCAGCCCCGACAACCCTCCCTATCTCTGTAACCTCCTCCGGCCCCTACAACCCTCCCTATCTCTAACCTCCTCCAGCCCCTACAACCTCTCCCTATCTCTGTAACCTCCTCCAGCCCCTACAACACTCCCTATCTCTGTAACCTCCTCCAGCCCCTACAACCTCTCCCTATCTCTGTAACCTCCTCCAGCCCCGACAACCCTCCCTATCTCTGTAACCTCCTCCAGCCCCGACAACCCTCCCTCTCTCTGTAACCTCCTCCAGCCCCGACAACCCTCCCTATCTCTGTAACCTCCTCCAGCCCCGACAACCCTCAGAGATCTCTGCCCTCCCTCAATTCCGGCCTCTTGACCATCCCCCGATTCCCATCGCTCCACCATTGGCGGCCGTGCCTTCAGCTGCCTGGGGCTCCTAAGCTCTGGAATTCCCTCCCCGGCCCTCTCCCTCTCCTCCCTAAAAACCGACCTGTCTGAAGATCACCTCATGTAGCTCAGTTTCAAAGTCTGTTTGATTTACGTTCCTGCGAAACACCGTTGGCACGTTTGACTGCATGAACAACACTGTGAACCCAAATGGTTTCTGCCATCTTCAGGGGTCTAGAAGAAAGGATCAAGGGGTATGCCCAAGGCACAGGCCCAAACAGAAGCTCACTCTCTCTCCGCGACTGCCTCATTCTCTCATCTGGGGATATACAATGCATGTACAGGTTTCCAAACCGGAGGACACGAGGGGGCATCGCTTTCAAGGCGGGAGGAGGAGGAGGAGGAAGGAAGGCGCGGCTGAGAGCGTTCCGGCATAAGGAAGAGTGACCGGAAAGTCCCCGAGTTGCTCAAGCTGTCTGATGCACGTGCTAAGGACACCCGTGACAGCAGTGTCTGGATTATAAACCTGCCAACAATAAATGGAAGGCCGGTATCGGGGCGGGGGACTGGCAGCGATGGAAAGAGGAACCAAACTGAATCGGCAGACCACGAGATAGTGACAGCGGAAGTCAGCCGCGCTTAGCCGCGGGTGTCCCTGTCCGTTACTCCGGTAGGCGTGGTAACTGCGTGCGTTTCTGCCTCGTGTGGCAACATCATTTACTGGCTGTCACGCGACAAGTTAAAAATAGAACAGAAACCCTGGTAACTGGGGGAAGACGTGTGCGGAGAAGTGACAGGTCAGAGGGTGGATTTTTCGGTTGCGAGCTTCACCTTTGAATTGGTCGGAGTTTGAAAAAAGTAGAACTGAAGGACGGAACCCCAGTTCGGCCCAGCCTGTTCTATCTCTGTAAAAAGCCTGCAGAAAGAGAGAAGAGCACAACCCAGCTCAGCTTTCCAGCACCTCTCTAAAAGACCCTGAGAAGTCCACTGTATCAACTCATCTTGTCTCCTGTCTTTGTAGAAAAGCCTGCTAAATTAATTCTCAGCGCCGCCTGGAAAGAACTATTCTAAAGGATCCCAGTGACCCGTCTACGTGTACGCAGAGGTCAGAATGTATCCCACTTTCAGGATACAACATATCTCATCTGCTGTTTTCTTCAAGACTGAGCACGTAGCCAGCCCAAGCATTTTTTTTGTCTGTAACAGAGCTCTAAACAAAAATCCCTTTTATTTTTCCAAGTTAACTGGTGTATATGAGAGTGTGAGGGGCTAAGTAAAAAGGGTACTTTAAAGTTTCAATCTGTGCGTTTATGCGTTACGTCATTACTGGTTAAGACTTGTTTTTTTTAATAAACTGATAATTTTGTTTTTCATTAAAGACACCTGGTTAGTGTGTTTTATTCTGGGGAAAACCGCCTACCATCGACTGTCAGTAAATGGGAAAATTTTAATATATATTATGACCAGAATAAACAGTGCACTCCTCCCAGCTCAGTTGTAACAACAGGAGGAGGCCATTCAGCCCCTCCAGCCTGTTCCGCAATTCAACCAGACCGTGGTTGATCTATATTTTAAACTCCATTTCCCCGCCTTGGTTCCCTAACCCTTAACCCCCTCACCCAACTAAAATCTATCAATCTCAGGTTTGAAATTTCCAATTGACCCCCGGCCTCGAAAGCTTTCTGGGGGGGGTGAAAGAGAGTGTTCCAGATTTCCACTCCCCTTTGTGTGAAGAAGTGCTTCCTCACATCACCTCCTGAACGGCCTGGCTCGGATTTTAAGGTTCTGCCCCCCTTGTTCTGGACTCTCCCCCCACCACAGGAAATAGTTTCTCTATCGACCTGTTCGACTCCTTTAATCACCTTAAACCCCTCGATTTAGATCACCCCCTTAATCTTCGAAAACAAAAGCAAAATACCGTGGATTCTGGAAACCCGAAATAAAAAACAGAAAATGCTGGAAATGCTCAGCAGGTCTGGCAGCGTCTGCGGAGAGGGGAAAACAGTTCACATTTCAGGTCCGTGACCTGAACTGGGAGAAGTTACGAGACAGGTTTGAAGCACACGAAAGGGCAGGGGGGGGGGGCCTGCTCTCGGACGGCAGCCGTTTTACGACCCTGGCATTCACACCTCGTCTAGACGTGAAGGAACGGAGATATCGCGCGACGTGGAGGCAGGAGGTTCCCAGAGGAGGCAGACGGGGACACACGGTTCGGTTGGTGCCGCGGCCAATTAGGGCACCTCCCCTCCTCCCCCACCAAAATCGCCAGCGAGCCCAGTCCAGGCCGGGATGGTCCTGGGAGCGCCTGCGGTTTGGCCCGGTGGAACGAGCAGCTCAGCCCCCGATCGTAGGAGTCTGGAGGCGGCGGCAAAGAGGGGGGGGGTCAAGATAATATTCAAAATGGCTCGAGGGAAACTGCTCCGCAACCAACACAGAATTTATTTCACAAAGTCTCCCAGAAATTCCTTTACAAACAGTCCAAAGGTTTCTTTTTAATCGGTTTTATATATATTTATATATTACATGACTATCCAAGCCCCTGGCCGAGACGAGCAGACAGGGAGGAGTGTTTGAAACATCAAAGTTCCTCTGCCACCAGGTGGGGGCCCCCCCCGCCCGAGTGTCAAACGCCCTCTCTGTACGATTGTTGGGGGGTGGGCACATGGGACCAGGTACTAATGTGCAGGTGATACCCATCCTCGCATGCCCTCGCCGCTGTGGCAGGCAACGGTCACCTCCCCCCGCGCTCCCCTCCCATCACCCGGTAGCGCTGCAGACAGGCGAGGGCGGACACAAGAGTTTGGAAGTAGCCGAGAGCTGGACTCAGCCAAGCCGGTTTTCCATCCCTGCCCCAGGGCTGGGACGGACGTGGGATTGCTGCTGTGCTCGGCTTTGCAGAGGGGTGTGGGCGGCGTAGGCCCGGCCAGGGTGGGGGGGGGGGGGGGGGGGGCGTCAGTTTTGTGAAGCTGGGTTAACCTGGTCTGCAGCCGGCTCACGGGGCAGCAAGACGAAGGGACCTGGTTCCTCGCTGGCGCAGCACGATAGCGCACCGGGACTGGCAAGACGGAGCTGGCCGAAATCACGCAGGGCTCACGGAGGAGGGAAATCGAGGCCAGGGGCATCCAACTGGCAGGTCGATGACTGGGCACCCACAGAGGCAGCCGGGCACAACACCCACCTCAGGGTGGGCAGGCACGGTGATAGCAAGAGCTGTCAAGCAAGGCGCTCTCCATCGCACTGCCACCCAGCGGGGCCCAGGCCGGCATGACTCCTGGCGACGTCACGCACGCTGCTCCCTCCCTCCACACGGCAGGCGGGCACTCACTAGAGCAGCGACAGAAAGCCATTGTCAGCACCGTCCAGCCGGTCAGCCTTACCCCCCTTGGAACCGCGGGCAGGGTTCGGAGTGGTCGAGTACTTGGGGGGCTGGCGGATGAAGAGCTGGTCCTCCTCTTTCTTGATCCAGCGCAGTAGCTTGGTGATGATGTTGATGGCGGCTGCCTTGGTCACCAAGGGACTGAAGCAGGTGTACAGCTCAAACTTGCTGGTCACCTGACGGGAGGGCAGACAGAAAAGAGAGAGAGAGAGAGAAACACAAGGCTGAGTCCAACAAATCAACACATCGACGGCCGACCGCATCCGCCCCACCCCCCCAACTCCTCAAATAACCAGCCCCGGCGGTGAGCTGCTCGACTGCAGGGGGCATCACATCTGAGCCAGCTCTTCCTCGTCTGCACGGCAAGGTGGGGGGCAGGACCCGGCCCCCCCCCTCTCAAGCCCAGGCGCAGCGAGACCAGGGGCAACCCGCCTGCGTAAGAAAGCGATTCCGGGGGGGTTAGGTGTTCTGCGGCAAAGCTGAGCAGCACATCCTCGACCGAGGTTTCCCTCGCCGCGAGAAGACCAAAGGCTGGGTCGGGGGCGAAACACGCACCAGCACCACGCGGAACGTGGGAGGAGTCCTCCTGGTTATCCACGCCTGCACTAACCATCGCCGCTAACCCGCGTTTGCGGCATTTCTGGGACTCCAAAAGGGGACTGGATGGGGAACGCCGGGGTGGGGGGGGTTGGGGAGGGGGGTAGGGGGTTCGACTTACCCAGGCTAAGAGAGTCTCTTTCTCTGCCACGTGGTAGATGAGTTTCAGGGGCCGCACTGAGCTGTGAATCCTGCTGTGCAAATACTGATACAGGTCAAACAGATGCTCTTTCTCCTGCTCTGTTGAGTACGGAGCTTGAACCTCAGGGCTGAGACAGAGAGCGAGAGAGACATTAAAAAAAAACAAACACAGAGACTTATATTGACTGTACAGCAGAGAGACAGGCCATTCGGCCCATCTGCTCTGTGCTGGTGTTGCTACTCCACACGAGCCTCCTCCCACCCCCTACTTCATCAACCTCCCCCCCCCATCACCATATCCTTCTATCCCTCTCTCCCTCGTGTGTTTATCCAGCTTCCCCCTTAAATACATCGATACTATTCACCTTTTTTATATTCATTCATGGGACGTGGGCGTCGCTGGCCAGGCCCTTCCCTAATTGCCCTTGAGAAGGTGGTGATGAGCTGCCTTCTTGAACCGCTGCAACCCGTGTGGGGTAGGTACACCCACAGTGCTGTTTGGCAGGGAGTTCCAGGATTTTGACCCAGTGACAGTGAAGGAACGGCCGATATAGTTCCAAGTCAGGAGGGTGTGTGACTTGGAGGGGAACTTGCAGGTGGTGGTGTTCCCATGTATCTGCTGCCCTTGTCCTTCCTGGTGGTAGGGGTCGTGGGTTTGGAAGGTGCTGTCGAAGGAGCTTTGGTGCATTGCTGCAGTGCATCTTGTAGATGGTACACACTGCTGGCACTGAGCGTCGGTGGTGGAGGGAGTGAATGTTTGTAGATGGGGTGCCAATCAAGCGGGCTGCTTTGTCCTGGATGGTGTCGAGCTTCTTGAGTGTTGTTGGAGCTGCACCCATCCAGGCAAGTGGAGAGTATTCCATCACACTCCTGACTTGTGCCTTGCAGATGGTGGACAGGCTTTGGGGAGTCAGGAGGAGAATGTTTTTTTGACGCAGTGAGTTGTTGTGATCTGAAACGCGCTGCCTGAAAGGGCGGTGGAAGCAGATTCAATCGTAACTTTCAAAAGGGGGAATTGGAGAAATACTGGAAGGGGAGAAATTTACAGGAATGTTAAGATAGAGCAGGGTGGGGGGGTAAGTGAGATTCATTGAATCAAACTTTCAAAAACCCGGCACAGGCACAGTGGGCTAAATGGCCTCCTGCCTGTTTTCTCCGAGTGGTAGCCTGCCGCAGATGCTTCTGTCCATGACAGTACTGGTAGGAGTGACCACCGCACAGTCCTTGTGGAGACGAAGTCCCGCCTTCACATCGAGGATACCATCCATCGTGTTGTGTGGCACTATCACCGTGCTAAATGGGATAGATTTCGAACAGATCTAGCAATGCAAAACTGGGCATCCATGAGGCGCTGTGGGCCATCAGCAGCAGCAGAATTGTACTCAACCACAATCTGTAACCTCATGGCCCGGCATATCCCCCACTCTACCATTACCATCCAGGCAGGAGACCAACCCAGGTTCAATGAAGAGTGCAGGAGGGCATGCCAGGAGCAGCACCAGGCATACCTCAAAACGAGGTGTCAACCTGATGAAGCTACAACACAGGACTATCTGCGTGCCAAACTGCGTAAGCAGCATGCGATAGACAGAGCTAAGCAATCCCATAACCAACGGATCAGATCTAAGCTCTGCAGTCCTGCCACATCCAGTCGTGAATGGTGGTGGACAATTAAACAACTAACTGGAGGAGGTGGCTCCACAAATATCCCCGTCCTCAATGATGGGGGAGCCCAGCACATCAGTGCGAAAGATAAGGCTGAAGCATTTGCAACAATCTTCAGCCAGAAGTGCCGAGTTGATGATCCATCTCAGCCTCCTCCTGAAGTCCCCAGCATCACAGATGTCAGACTTCAGCCAATTCGATTCACTCCACGTGATATCAAGAAACGACTGAAGACACTGGATACTGCAAAAGCTATGGGCCCTGACAACATTCCGGCAATAGTACTGAAGACCTGTGCTCCAGAACTTGCCGCGCCCCTAGCCAAGCTGTTCCAGTACAGCTACAACACTGGCATCGACCCTGCAATGTGGAAAATTGCCCAGGTATGTCCTGTACACAAAAAGCAGGACAAGTCCAACCCGGCCGATTACCGCCCCATCAGCCTACTCTCAATCATCAGTAAAGTGATGGAAGGTGTCATCAACAGTGCCATCAAGCAGCACTTGCTTAGCAACAACCTGCTCAGTGACGCTCAGTTTGGGTTCCGCCAGGGCCACTCAGCTCCTGACCTCATTACAGCCTTAGTTCAAACATGGACAAAAGAGCTGAATGCAAGAGGTGAGGTGAGAGTGACTGCCCTTGACATCAAGGCAGTGTTTGACCGAGTATGGCATCAAGGAGCCCTAGCAAAACTGAGGTCAATGGGAATCGGGGGAAAACCCTCTGCTGGCTGGAGTCATACCTAGCACAAAGGAAGATGGTTGTGGTTGTTGGAGGTCAATCATCTAAGCTCCAGGACATCGCTGCAGGAGTTCCTCAGAGTAGTGTCCGAGGCCCAACCATCTTCAGCTGCTTCATCAATGACCTACCTTCAATCGTAAGGTCAGAAGTGGGGATGTTCACTGATGATTGCACAATGTTCAGCACCATTCGTGACTCCTCAGATACTGAAGAAGTCCGTGTAGAAATGCAGCAAGACTTGGACAATATCCAGGCTTGGGCTGATAAGTGGCAAGTAACATTTGCGCCACACAAGTGCCAGGCAATGAACATCTCCAACAAGAGATCTCCCCTTGACAGTCAATGGCATCACCATCACTGAATCCCCCACTATCAACATCCTGGGGGTTACCATTGACCAGAAACTGAACTGGACCAGCCAGAGACGGGAACTGTGGACAGTATTGTCAGTGTGACGGTGTGATATAGAGACCGGAACTGTGGACAGTATTGTCAGTGTGACGGTGTGATATAGAGACCGGAACTGTGGACAGTAATGTCAGTGTGACGGTGTGATATAGAGACCGGAACTGTGGACAGTATTGTCAGTGTGACGGTGTGATATGGAGATCGGAACTGTGGACAGTATTGTCAGTGTGACGGTGTGATATAGAGACCGGAACTGTGGACAGTATTGTCAGTGTGACGGTGTGATATAGAGACCGGAACTGTGGACAGTATTGTCAGTGTGACGGTGTGATATAGAGACCGGAACTGTGGACAGTATTGTCAGTGTGACGGTGTGATATAGAGACCGGAACTGTGGACAGTATTGTCAGTGTGACGGTGTGATATAGAGACCGGAACTGTGGACAGTATTGTCAGTGTGACGGTGTGATATAGAGACGGGAACTGTGGACAGTATTGTCAGTGTGACGGTGTGATATGGAGACGGGAACTGTGGACAGTATTGTCAGTGTGACGGTGTGATACGGAGATCGGAACTGTGGACAGTATTGTCAGTGTGACGGTGTGATATGGAGATCGGAACTGTGGACAGTGTTGTCAGTGTGACAGTGTGATATGGAGACGGGAACTGTGGACAGTATTGTCAGTGTGACGGTGTGATATGGAGACGGGAACTGTGGACAGTATTGTCAGTGTGACGGTGTGATATGGAGACGGGAACTGTGGACAGTATTGTCAGTGTGACGGTGTGATATGGAGACGGGAACTGTGGACAGTATTGTCAGTGTGACGGTGTGATATGGAGACGGGAACTGTGGACAGTATTGTCAGTGTGACGGTGTGATCGGGAGACGGGAACTGTGGACAGTATTGTCAGTGTGACGGTGTGATCGGGAGACGGGAACTGTGGACAGTATTGTCAGTGTGACGGTGTGATCGGGAGACGGGAACTGTGGACAGTATTGTCAGTGTGACGGTGTGATCGGGAGACGGGAACTGTGGACAGTATTGTCAGTGTGACGGTGTGATCGGGAGACGGGAACTGTGGACAGTATTGTCAGTGTGACGGTGTGATATAGAGATCGGAACTGTGGACAGTATTGTCAGTGTGACGGTGTGATCGGGAGACGGGAACTGTGGACAGTATTGTCAGTGTGACGGTGTGATCGGGAGACGGGAACTGTGGACAGTATTGTCAGTGTGACGGTGTGATATAGAGACGGGAACTGTGGACAGTATTGTCAGTGTGACGGTGTGATATGGAGACGGGAACTGTGGACAGTATTGTCAGTGTGACGGTGTGATACGGAGATCGGAACTGTGGACAGTATTGTCAGTGTGACGGTGTGATATGGAGATCGGAACTGTGGACAGTGTTGTCAGTGTGACAGTGTGATATGGAGACGGGAACTGTGGACAGTATTGTCAGTGTGACGGTGTGATATGGAGACGGGAACTGTGGACAGTATTGTCAGTGTGACGGTGTGATATGGAGACGGGAACTGTGGACAGTATTGTCAGTGTGACGGTGTGATATGGAGACGGGAACTGTGGACAGTATTGTCAGTGTGACGGTGTGATATGGAGACGGGAACTGTGGACAGTATTGTCAGTGTGACGGTGTGATCGGGAGACGGGAACTGTGGACAGTATTGTCAGTGTGACGGTGTGATCGGGAGACGGGAACTGTGGACAGTATTGTCAGTGTGACGGTGTGATCGGGAGACGGGAACTGTGGACAGTATTGTCAGTGTGACGGTGTGATCGGGAGACGGGAACTGTGGACAGTATTGTCAGTGTGACGGTGTGATCGGGAGACGGGAACTGTGGACAGTATTGTCAGTGTGACGGTGTGATATAGAGATCGGAACTGTGGACAGTATTGTCAGTGTGACGGTGTGATCGGGAGACGGGAACTGTGGACAGTATTGTCAGTGTGACGGTGTGATCGGGAGACGGGAACTGTGGACAGTATTGTCAGTGTGACGGTGTGATATAGAGATCGGAACTGTGGACAGTATTGTCAGTGTGACGGTGTGATATAGAGATCGGAACTGTGGACAGTATTGTCAGTGTGACGGTGTGATATAGAGATCGGAACTGTGGACAGTATTGTCAGTGTGACGGTGTGATCGGGAGACGGGAACTGTGGACAGTATTGTCAGTGTGACGGTGAATTCGGGAGACGGGAACTGTGGACAGTATTGTCAGTGTGACGGTGTGATATAGAGATCGGAACTGTGGACAGTATTGTCAGTGTGACGGTGTGATATAGAGACGGGAACTGTGGACAGTATTGTCAGTGTGACGGTGTGATATAGAGATCGGAACTGTGGACAGTATTGTCAGTGTGACGGTGTGATATAGAGACCGGAACTGTGGACAGTATTGTCAGTGTGACGGTGTGATATATAGACCGGAACTGTGGACAGTATTGTCAGTGTGACGGTGTGATATAGAGACGGGAACTGTGGACAGTATTGTCAGTGTGACGGTGTGATATAGAGATCGGAACTGTGGACAGTATTGTCAGTGTGACGGTGTGATATAGAGACGGGAACTGTGGACAGTATTGTCAGTGTGACGGTGTGATATATAGACCGGAACTGTGGACAGTATTGTCAGTGTGACGGTGTGATATAGAGACGGGACCTGTGGACAGTATTGTCAGTGTGACGGTGTGATACGGAGATCGGAACTGTGGACAGTATTGTCAGTGTGACGGTGTGATATAGAGATCGGAACTGTGGACAGTATTGTCAGTGTGACGGTGTGATATGGAGACCGGAACTGTGGACAGTATTGTCAGTGTGACGGTGTGATATGGAGACGGGAACTGTGGACAGTATTGTCAGTGTGACGGTGTGATATGGAGACCGGAACTGTGGACAGTTTTGTCAGTGTGACGGTGTGATATGGAGACCGGAACTGTGGACAGTATTGTCAGTGTGACGGTGTGATATGGAGATCGGAACTGTGGACAGTATTGTCAGTGTGACGGTGTGATATGGAGACCGGAACTGTGGACAGTATTGTCAGTGTGACGGTGTGATATGGAGACGGGAACTGTGGACAGTATTGTCAGTGTGACGGTGTGATATGGAGACCGGAACTGTGGACAGTATTGTCAGTGTGACGGTGTGATATGGAGACGGGAACTGTGGACAGTATTGTCAGTGTGACGGTGTGATATATAGACCGGAACTGTGGACAGTATTGTCAGTGTGACGGTGTGATATAGAGACGGGAACTGTGGACAGTATTGTCAGTGTGACGGTGTGATACGGAGATCGGAACTGTGGACAGTATTGTCAGTGTGACGGTGTGATACGGAGATCAGAACTGTGGACAGTATTGTCAGTTTGACGGTGTGATATGGAGATCGGAACTGTGGACAGTATTGTCAGTGTGACGGTGTGATATGGAGACGGGAACTGTGGACAGTATTGTCAGTGTGACGGTGTGATATGGAGATCGGAACTGTGGACAGTATTGTCAGTGTGACGGTGTGATAGGGAGATCGGAACTGTGGACAGTATTGTCAGTGTGACGGTGTGAGAAAGAGATCGGAACTGTGGACAGTATTGTCAGTGTGACGGTGTGATATAGAGATCGGAACTGTGGACAGTGTTGTCAGTGTGACGGTGTGATATAGAGATCGGAACTGTGGACAGTATTGTCAGTGTGACGGTGTGATAGGGAGATCGGAACTGTGGACAGTATTGTCAGTGTGACGGTGTGATAGGGAGATCGGAACTGTGGACAGTATTGTCAGTGTGACGGTGTGAGAAAGAGATCGGAACTGTGGACAGTATTGTCAGTGTGACGGTGTGATATAGAGATCGGAACTGTGGACAGTGTTGTCAGTGTGACGGTGTGATATAGAGACGGGAACTGTGGACAGTATTGTCAGTGTGACGGTGTGATACGGAGATCGGAACTGTGGACAGTATTGTCAGTGTGACGGTGTGATTGGGAGATCGGAACTGTGGACAGTATTGTCAGTGTGACAGTGTGATATGGAGACGGGAACTGTGGACAGTATTGTCAGTGTGACGGTGTGATATGGAGACGGGAACTGTGGACAGTATTGTCAGTGTGACGGTGTGATATGGAGACGGGAACTGTGGACAGTATTGTCAGTGTGACGGTGTGATATGGAGACGGGAACTGTGGACAGTATTGTCAGTGTGACGGTGTGATATGGAGACGGGAACTGTGGACAGTATTGTCAGTGTGACGGTGTGATCGGGAGACGGGAACTGTGGACAGTATTGTCAGTGTGACGGTGTGATCGGGAGACGGGAACTGTGGACAGTATTGTCAGTGTGACGGTGTGATCGGGAGACGGGAACTGTGGACAGTATTGTCAGTGTGACGGTGTGATCGGGAGACGGGAACTGTGGACAGTATTGTCAGTGTGACGGTGTGATCGGGAGACGGGAACTGTGGACAGTATTGTCAGTGTGACGGTGTGATATAGAGATCGGAACTGTGGACAGTATTGTCAGTGTGACGGTGTGATCGGGAGACGGGAACTGTGGACAGTATTGTCAGTGTGACGGTGTGATCGGGAGACGGGAACTGTGGACAGTATTGTCAGTGTGACGGTGTGATCGGGAGACGGGAACTGTGGACAGTATTGTCAGTGTGACGGTGTGATATAGAGATCGGAACTGTGGACAGTATTGTCAGTGTGACGGTGTGATATAGAGATCGGAACTGTGGACAGTATTGTCAGTGTGACGGTGTGATATAGAGATCGGAACTGTGGACAGTATTGTCAGTGTGACGGTGTGATCGGGAGACGGGAACTGTGGACAGTATTGTCAGTGTGACGGTGAATTCGGGAGACGGGAACTGTGGACAGTATTGTCAGTGTGACGGTGTGATATAGAGATCGGAACTGTGGACAGTATTGTCAGTGTGACGGTGTGATATAGAGACGGGAACTGTGGACAGTATTGTCAGTGTGACGGTGTGATATAGAGATCGGAACTGTGGACAGTATTGTCAGTGTGACGGTGTGATATAGAGACCGGAACTGTGGACAGTATTGTCAGTGTGACGGTGTGATATATCGACCGGAACTGTGGACAGTATTGTCAGTGTGACGGTGTGATATAGAGACGGGAACTGTGGACAGTATTGTCAGTGTGACGGTGTGATATAGAGATCGGAACTGTGGACAGTATTGTCAGTGTGACGGTGTGATATAGAGACGGGAACTGTGGACAGTATTGTCAGTGTGACGGTGTGATATATAGACCGGAACTGTGGACAGTATTGTCAGTGTGACGGTGTGATATAGAGACGGGACCTGTGGACAGTATTGTCAGTGTGACGGTGTGATACGGAGATCGGAACTGTGGACAGTATTGTCAGTGTGACGGTGTGATATAGAGATCGGAACTGTGGACAGTATTGTCAGTGTGACGGTGTGATATGGAGACCGGAACTGTGGACAGTATTGTCAGTGTGACGGTGTGATATGGAGACGGGAACTGTGGACAGTATTGTCAGTGTGACGGTGTGATATGGAGACCGGAACTGTGGACAGTATTGTCAGTGTGACGGTGTGATATGGAGACCGGAACTGTGGACAGTATTGTCAGTGTGACGGTGTGATATGGAGATCGGAACTGTGGACAGTATTGTCAGTGTGACGGTGTGATATGGAGACCGGAACTGTGGACAGTATTGTCAGTGTGACGGTGTGATATGGAGACGGGAACTGTGGACAGTATTGTCAGTGTGACGGTGTGATATGGAGACCGGAACTGTGGACAGTATTGTCAGTGTGACGGTGTGATATGGAGACGGGAACTGTGGACAGTATTGTCAGTGTGACGGTGTGATATATAGACCGGAACTGTGGACAGTATTGTCAGTGTGACGGTGTGATATAGAGACGGGAACTGTGGACAGTATTGTCAGTGTGACGGTGTGATACGGAGATCGGAACTGTGGACTGTATTGTCAGTGTGACGGTGTGATACGGAGATCAGAACTGTGGACAGTATTGTCAGTTTGACGGTGTGATATGGAGATCGGAACTGTGGACAGTATTGTCAGTGTGACGGTGTGATATGGAGACGGGAACTGTGGACAGTATTGTCAGTGTGACGGTGTGATATGGAGATCGGAACTGTGGACAGTATTGTCAGTGTGACGGTGTGATAGGGAGATCGGAACTGTGGACAGTATTGTCAGTGTGACGGTGTGAGAAAGAGATCGGAACTGTGGACAGTATTGTCAGTGTGACGGTGTGATATAGAGATCGGAACTGTGGACAGTGTTGTCAGTGTGACGGTGTGATATAGAGATCGGAACTGTGGACAGTATTGTCAGTGTGACGGTGTGATAGGGAGATCGGAACTGTGGACAGTATTGTCAGTGTGACGGTGTGATAGGGAGATCGGAACTGTGGACAGTATTGTCAGTGTGACGGTGTGAGAAAGAGATCGGAACTGTGGACAGTATTGTCAGTGTGACGGTGTGATATAGAGATCGGAACTGTGGACAGTGTTGTCAGTGTGACGGTGTGATATAGAGACGGGAACTGTGGACAGTATTGTCAGTGTGACGGTGTGATACGGAGATCGGAACTGTGGACAGTATTGTCAGTGTGACGGTGTGATTGGGAGATCGGAACTGTGGACAGTATTGTCAGTGTGACGGTGTGATACGGAGATCGGAACTGTGGACAGTATTGTCAGTGTGACGGTGTGATAGGGAGATCGGAACTGTGGACAGTATTGTCAGTGTGACGGTGTGATATAGAGACGGGAACTGTGGACAGTATTGTCAGTGTGACGGTGTGATACGGAGATCGGAACTGTGGACAGTATTGTCAGTGTGACGGTGTGATATAGAGACGGGAACTGTGGACAGTATTGTCAGTGTGACGGTGTGATACGGAGATCGGAACTGTGGACAGTATTGTCAGTGTGACGGTGTGATATAGAGACGGGAACTGTGGACAGTATTGTCAGTGTGACGGTGTGATTGGGAGATCGGAACTGTGGACAGTATTGTCAGTGTGACGGTGTGATACGGAGATCGGAACTGTGGACAGTATTGTCAGTGTGACGGTGTGATACGGAGATCGGAACTGTGGACAGTATTGTCAGTGTGACGGTGTGATATGGAGACCGGAACTGTGGACAGTATTGTCAGTGTGACGGTGTGATACGGAGATCGGAACTGTGGACAGTATTGTCAGTGTGACGGTGTGATATAGAGATCGGAACTGTGGACAGTATTGTCAGTGTGACGGTGTGATATAGAGACGGGAACTGTGGACAGTATTGTCAGTGTGACGGTGTGATACGGAGACCGGAGCTGTGGACAGTATTGTCAGTGTGACGGTGTGATATAGAGACGGGAACTGTGGACAGTATTGTCAGTGTGACGGTGTGATCGGGAGACGGGAACTGTAGACAGTATTTTCAGTGTGACGGTGTGATTACTGTATAATACTGGCGTACAGTACTGGTTGGGACAGGTCTGTCACTCTATAACACTGTGGTACAGTACTGGTGGGGACAGGTCTGTCACTGTATAACACTGGCGTACAGTACTGGTGGGGACAAGTCTGTCATTGTATAACACTGGGGTACAGTACTGATGTGGTCACGTCTGTCACTGTATAACACTGGGGTACAGTACTGGTGGTTACAGGTCTGTCACTGTATAACACTGGTGTACAGTAGTGGTGGGGACAGGTCTGTCACTGTATAACACTGGGGTACAGTACTGGTGGGTACAGGTCTGTCACTGTATAACACTGGTGTACAGTAGTGGTGGGGACAGGTCTGTCACTGTATAATACTGGGTTACAGTACTGGTGGGGACAGGTCTGTCACTGTATAACACTGGGGGACAGTACTGGTGGGGAGAGGTCTGTCACTGTATAACACTGGGGTAAAGTACCGGTGGGGACAGGTCTGTCACTGTGTAACACTGGGGTACAGTACTGGTGGGGACAGGTCTGTCACTGGAAAACACTGGGGTACAGTACTGGTGGGTACAGGTCTGTCACTGTATAACACGGGGGTACAGCACTGGTGGGGACAGGTCTGTCTCTGTAACACTGGGGTACAGTGCTGGTGGGGACAGGTCTGTCACTGTATAACACTGGGGTACAGTACTGGTGGGGACAGGTATGTCACTGTATAACACTGGGGTACAGTACTGGTGGGGACGGGTCTGTCACTGTATAACACTGGGGTACAGTACTGGTGGGGACATGTCTGTCACTGTATAACACTGGGGTACAGTACTGGTGGGGACAGGTCATTCACTGCATAACACTGGGATACAGTACTGGTGGGGACAGGTCTGTCACTGTTTAACACTGGGATACAGTACTGGTGGGGACAGGTCTGTCACTGTATAACACTGGGGTACAGTACTGGTGGGGAGAGGTCTGTCACTGGATAACACTGGGAGACATTACTGGTGGGGACAGGTCTGTCACTGTATAACACTGGGGTACAGTACTGGTGGGGACAGGTCTGTCACTGAAGAACACTGGGGTACAGTACTGGTGGGGACAGGTATGTCACTGAAGAACACTGGGGTACAGTACTGGTGGGGACAGGTATGTCACTGTATAACACTGGGGTACAGTATTAGTGGGGCAGGTCTGTCACTGTACAACACTGGGGTACAGTACTGGGGGGGACAGGTCTCACTGTATAACACTGGGCTACAGGACTGGTGGGGACAGGTCTGTCAGTGTAAAACACTGGCGTACAGTACTGGTGGGGACAAGTCTGTCACTGTATAACACTGGGGTACAGTACTGGTGGGGACAGGTCTGTCACTGTATAACACTGGGGTACAGTACTGATGGGGTCACGTATGTCACTGTATAACACTGGGGTACAGTACTGGTGGGGACAGGTCTGTCACTGCATAACACTGGGGTAAAGTACCAGTGGGGACAGGTCTGTCACTGTGTAACACTGGGGTACAGTACTGGTGGGGACCGGTCTGTCACTGTATAACACTGGGGTAAAGTACCGGTGGGGACAGGTCTGTCACTGTGTAACACTGGGGTACAGTACTGGTGGGGACAGGTCTGTCACTGCATAACACTGGGGTAAAGTACCAGTGGGGACAGGTCTGTCACTGTGTAACACTGGGGTACAATACTGGTGGGGACCGGTCTGTCACTGTATAACACTGGGGTAAAGTACCGGTGGGGACAGGTCTGTCACTGTGTAACACTGGGGTACAGTACTGGTGGGGACAGGTCTGTCACTGGAAAACACTGGGGGACAGTACTGGTGGGTACAGGTCTGTCACTGCATAACACGGGGGTGCAGTACTGGTGGGGACAGGGCTGTCTCTATATAACACTGGGGTACAGTGCTGGTGGGGACAGGTCTGTCACTGTATAACACTGGGGTATAGTACTGGTGGGGACAGGTATGTCACTGTATAACACTGGAGTACAGTACTGGTGGGGACAGGTATGTCACTGTATAACACTGGGGTACAGTACTGGTGGGGACAGGTCTGTCACTGTATAACACTGGGCTACAGTACTGGTGGGGACAGGTATGTCACTGTATAACACTGGAGTACAGTACTGGTGGGGACAGGTATGTCACTGTATAACACTGGGGTACAGTACTGGTGGGGACAGGTCTGTCACTGTCTAACACTGAGGTACAGTGCTGGTGGGGACAGGTCTGTCACTGTATAACACTGAGGTACAGTACTGGTGGGGACAGGTCTGTCACTATAACACTGAGGTACAGTACTGGTGGGGACAGGTCTGTCACTGTATAACACTGGGGTACAGTACTGGTGGGGACAGGTCTGTCACTGTATAACACTGGGGTACAGTACTGGTGGGGACAGGTATGTCACTGTATAACACTGGGGTACAGTACTGGTGGGGACAGGTCTGTCACTGTATACCACTGGGTTACAGTACTGGTGGGCACAGGTCTGTCACTGTATAACACTGGGGTACAGTACTGGTGGGGACAGGTATGTCACTGTATACCACTGGGGTACAGTAATGGTGAGGACAGGTCTGTCACTATAACGCTGGGGTACAGTACTGGTGGGGACAGGTATGTCACTGTATAACACTGGGGTACAATACTGGTGGGGACAGGTCTGTCACTGTATACCACTGGGTTACAGTACTGGTGGGGACAGGTCTGTCACTGTATACCACTGCGGTACAGTACTGGTGGGGCAGGTCTGTCACTGTATAACACTGGGTTACAGTACTGGTGGTGCAGGTCTGTCACTGTATAACGCTGGGGTACAGTACTGGTGGAGACAGGTCCGTTACTGCATAACGCTGGGGTACAGTACTAGTGGGGAAAGGTATGTCACTGTATAACACTGGGGTACAGTACTGGTGGGGACAGGTCTGTCACTGTATAACACTGGGGTACAGTACTGGTGGGGACAGGTCTGTCACTGTATAACACTGGGGTACATTACTGGTGGGGACAGGTCTGTCACTGAAGAACACTGGGGTACAGTACTGGTGGGGACAGGTCTGTCACTGTATAATACTGGCGTACAGTACTGGTTGGGACAGGTCTGTCACTCTATAACACTGTGGTACAGTACTGGTGGGGACAGGTCTGTCACTGTATAACACTGGCGTACAGTACTGGTGGGGACAAGTCTGTCATTGTATAACACTGGGGTACAGTACTGATGTGGTCACGTCTGTCACTGTATAACACTGGGGTACAGTACTGGTGGTTACAGGTCTGTCACTGTATAACACTGGTGTACAGTAGTGGTGGGGACAGGTCTGTCACTGTATAACACTGGGGTACAGTACTGGTGGGGACAGGTCTGTCACTGTATAACACTGGGTTACAGTACTGGTGGGGACAGGTCTGTCACTGTATAACACTGGGGGACAGTACTGGTGGGGAGAGGTCTGTCACTGTATAACACTGGGGTAAAGTACCGGTGGGGACAGGTCTGTCACTGTGTAACACTGGGGTACAGTACTGGTGGGGACAGGTCTGTCACTGGAAAACACTGGGGTACAGTACTGGTGGGTACAGGTCTATCACTGTATAACACGGGGGTACAGTACTGGTGGGGACAGGTCTGTCTCTGTAACACTGGGGTACAGTGCTGGTGGGGACAGGTCTGTCACTGTATAACACTGGGGTACAGTACTAGTGGGGAAAGGTATGTCACTGTATAACACTGGGGTACAGTACTGGTGGGGACAGGTCTGTCACTGGATAACACTGGGGTACAGTACTGGTGGGGACAGGTCTGTCACTGTATAACACTGGGGTACAGTACTGGTGGGGACAGGTCTGTCACTGTATACCACTGCGGTACAGTACTGGTGGGTCAGGTCTGTCACTGTATAACACTGGGTTACAGTACTGGTGGTGCAGGCCTGTCACTGTATAACGCTGGAGTACAGTACTGGTGGGGACAGGTCTGTCACTGTATAACGCTGGGGTACAGTACTGGTGAGGACAGGTCTGTCACTGTATAACACTGGGGTACAGTACTGATGGGGACAGGTCTGTCACTGTATAACACTGGGGTACAGTACTGGTGGTTACAGGTCTGTCACTGTATAACACTGGGGTAAAGAACCGGTGGGGACAGGTCTGTCACTGTATAACACTGGGGTACAGTACTGGTGGGTACAGGTCTGTCACTGCATAACACTGGTGTACAGTAGTGGTGGGGACAGGTCTGTCTCTATATAACACTGGGGTACAGTGCTGGTGGGGACAGGTCTGTCACTGCATAACACGGGGGTACAGTACTGGTGGGTACAGGTCTGTCACTGCATAACACTGGTGTACAGTAGTGGTGGGGACAGGTCTGTCTCTATATAACACTGGGGTACAGTGCTGGTGGGGACAGGTCTGTCACTGCATAACACGGGGGTACAGTGCTGGTGGGGACAGGTCTGTCACTGCATAACACGGGGGTACAGTACTGGTGGGGACAGGTCTGTCTATATAATACTGGGGTACAGTGCTGGTGGGGACAGGTCTGTCACTGTATAACACTGGGGTACAGTACTGGTGGGGACAGGTATGTCACTGTATAACACTGGAGTACAGTACTGGTGGGGACAGGTATGTCACTGTATAACACTGGGGTAAAGAACCGGTGGGGACAGGTCTGTCACTGTATAACACTGGGGTACAGTACCGGTGGGTACAGGTCTGTCACTGCATAACACTGGTGTACAGTAGTGGTGGGGACAGGTCTGTCTCTATATAACACTGGGGTACAGTGCTGGTGGGGACAGGTCTGTCACTGCATAACACGGGGGTACAGTACTGGTGGGTACAGGTCTGTCACTGCATAACACTGGTGTACAGTAGTGGTGGGGACAGGTCTGTCTCTATATAACACTGGGGTACAGTACTGGTGGTTACAGGTCTGTCACTGTATAACACTGGTGTACAGTAGTGGTGGGGACAGGTCTGTCACTGTATAACACTGGGGTACAGTACTGGTGGGGACAGGTCTGTCACTGTATAACACTGGGTTACAGTACTGGTGGGGACAGGTCTGTCACTGTATAACACTGGGGGACAGTACTGGTGGGGAGAGGTCTGTCACTGTATAACACTGGGGTAAAGTACCGGTGGGGACAGGTCTGTCACTGTGTAACACTGGGGTACAGTACTGGTGGGGACAGGTCTGTCACTGGAAAACACTGGGGTACAGTACTGGTGGGTACAGGTCTATCACTGTATAACACGGGGGTACAGTACTGGTGGGGACAGGTCTGTCTCTGTAACACTGGGGTACAGTGCTGGTGGGGACAGGTCTGTCACTGTATAACACTGGGGTACAGTACTAGTGGGGAAAGGTATGTCACTGTATAACACTGGGGTACAGTACTGGTGGGGACAGGTATGTCACTGTATAACACTGGGGTACAGTACTGGTGGGGACAGGTCTGTCACTGGATAACACTGGGGTACAGTACTGGTGGGGACAGGTCTGTCACTGTATAACACTGGGGTACAGTACTGGTGGGGACAGGTCTGTCACTGTATACCACTGCGGTACAGTACTGGTGGGTCAGGTCTGTCACTGTATAACACTGGGTTACAGTACTGGTGGTGCAGGCCTGTCACTGTATAACGCTGGAGTACAGTACTGGTGGGGACAGGTCTGTCACTGTATAACGCTGGGGTACAGTACTGGTGAGGACAGGTCTGTCACTGTATAACACTGGGGTACAGTACTGATGGGGACAGGTCTGTCACTGTATAACACTGGGGTACAGTACTGGTGGTTACAGGTCTGTCACTGTATAACACTGGGGTAAAGAACCGGTGGGGACAGGTCTGTCACTGTATAACACTGGGTTACAGTTCTGGTGAGGACAGGTCTGTCACTGCATAACACTGGTGTACAGTAGTTGTGGGGACAGGTCTGTCACTGTATAACACTGGGGTACAGTGCTGGTGGGGACAGGTCTGTCACTGCATAACACGGGGGTACAGTACTGGTGGGGACAGGTCTGTCTCTATATAACACTGGGGTACAGTGCTGGTGGGGACAGGCCTGTCACTGTATAACACTGGGGTACAGTACTGGTGGGGACAGGTATGTCACTGTATAACACTGGAGTACAGTACTGGTGGGGACAGGTATGTCACTGTATAACACTGGGGTACAGTACTGGTGGGCACAGGTCTGTCACTGTATAACACGGGTACAGTAATGCTGAGGACAGGTCTGTCACTGTATAACGCTGGGGTACAGTACTGGTGGGGACAGGTCTGTCACTGTATAACACTGGGGTACAGTACTGGTGGGGACAGGTCTGTCACTGTATACCACTGCGGTACAGTACTGGTGGGGCAGGTCTGTCACTGTATAACACTGGGTTACAGTACTGGTGGTGCAGGTCTGTCACTGTATAACGCTGGAGTACAGTACCGGTGGGGACAGGTCTGTCACTGTATAACACTGGGGTACAGTACTGGTGGGTACAGGTCTGTCACTGTATAACACTGGTGTACAGTAGTGGTGGGGACAGGTCTGTCACTGTATAACACTGGGGTACAGTACTGGTGGGGACAGGTCTGTCACTGTATAACACTGGGTTACAGTAGTGGTGGGGACAGGTCTGTCACTGTATAACACTGGGGTACAGTACTGGTGGGGACAGGTCTGTCACTGTATAACACTGGGTTACAGTACTGGTGGGGACAGGTCTGTCACAGTATAACACTGGGGGACAGTACTGATGGGGAGAGGTCTGTCACTGTATAACACTGGGGTAAAGTACCGGTGGGGACAGGTCTGTCACTGTGTAACACTGGGGTACAGTACTGGTGGGGACAGGTCTGTCACTGGAAAACACTGGGGTACAGTACTGGTGGGTACAGGTCTGTCACTGTATAACACGGGGGTACAGTACTGGTGGGGACAGGTCTGTCTCTGTAACACTGGGGTACAGTGCTGGTGGGGACAGGTCTGTCACTGTATAACACTGGGGTACAGTACTAGTGGGGACAGGTATGTCACTGTATAACACTGGGGTACAGTACTGGTGGGGACAGGTATGTCACTGTATAACACTGGGGTACAGTACTGGTGGGGACAGGTCTGTCACTGTATAACACTGGGGTACAGTACTGGTGGGGACAGGTCTGTCACTGTATAACACTGGGGTACAGTACTGGTGGGGACAGGTCTGTCACTGTATACCACTGCGGTACAGTACTGGTGGGTCAGGTCTGTCACTGTATAACACTGGGTTACAGTACTGGTGGTGCAGGTCTGTCACTGTATAACACTGGTGTACAGTCGTGGTGGGGACAGGTCTGTCTCTATATAACACTGGGGTACAGTGCTGGTGGGGACAGGTCTGTCACTGAAAAACACTGGGGTACAGTACTGGTGGGGACAGGTATGTCACTGAATAACACTGGGGTACAGTACTGGTGGGGACAGGTCTGTCACTGTATAACACTGGGTTACAGTACTGGTGGGGACAGGTCTGTCACTGTATAACACTGGGGGACAGTACTGGTGGGGAGAGGTCTGTCACTGTATAACACTGTGGTACAGTACTGGTGGGGCAGGTCTGTCACTGTGTAACGCTGGGGTACAGTACTGGTGAGGACAGGTCTGTC
The DNA here is from genome assembly GCF_036365525.1 of Heterodontus francisci. Lineage (NCBI taxonomy): Eukaryota > Metazoa > Chordata > Chondrichthyes > Heterodontiformes > Heterodontidae > Heterodontus > Heterodontus francisci. The sequence continues at coordinate 512,110 of NW_027140509.1, forward strand.
ACTGTAGAACACTGGGGTACAGTACTGGTGGGGACAGGTCTGTCACTGTGTAACACTGGGGTACAGTACTGGTGGGGACAGGTCTGTTACTCTATAACACTGGGGTACAGTACTGGTGGGGACAGGTCTGTCACTGCAAAACACTGGAGTACAGTACTGGTGGGGACAGGTTTGTCACTGTATAACACTGGGGTACAGTACTGGTGGGGACAGGTCTGTCACTGTATAACACTGGGGAACAGTACTGGTGGGGAGAGGTCTGTCACTGTATACCACTGCGGTACAGTACTGGTGGGGCAGGTCTGTCACTGTAAAGCACTGGGGTACAGTACTGGTGGGGACAGGTCTGTCACTGTATAACACTGGGGTACAGTACTGGTGGGGACAGGTCTGTCACTGTAAAACACTGGAGTACAGTACTGGTGGGGACAGGTCTGTCACTGTTTAACACTGGGGTACAGTACTGGTGGGGACAGGTCTGTCACTGTATAACACTGGGATACAGTACTGGTGGGGACAGGTCTGTCACTGTATAACACTGGGATACAGTAATGGTGGGGACAGGTCTGTCACTGTATAACACTGTGGTACAGTACTGGTGGGGACAGGTCTGTCACTGTATAACACTGGCGTACAGTACTGGTCGGGACAGGTCTGTCATTGTAAAACACTGGGGTACAGGACTGGTGGGGACAGGTCTGTCACTGTAAAACACTGGAGTGCAGTACCGGTGGGGACAGGTCCGTTACTGTATAACACTGGGGTACAGTAATGGTGAGGACAGGTCTGTCACTGTATAACGCTGGGGTACAGTACTGGTGGGGACATGTCTGTCACTGTATAACACTGGGATACAGTACTGGTGGTGACAGGTCTGTCACTGTCTTACACTGGGGTACAGTCCCGGTGGGGACAGGTCTGTTACTGCATAACACTGGGGTACAGGACTCGTGGGTACAGGTCTGTCACTGTACAACACTGGGGTACAGTACTGTTGAGGACAGGTCTGTCACTGTGTCACACTGGGGTACAGTATTGGTGGGGACAGGTCTGTCACTGTATAACACTGGAGTACAGTACTGGTGGGGACAGGTCTGTCACTGTGTAGTACTGGGGGACAGTACTGGTGGGGACAGGTTTGTCACTGTATAACACTGGGGTACAGTACTGGTGGGGACAGGTCTGTCACTGTATACCACTGCGGTACATTACTGGTGGGGCAGGTCTGTCACTGTAAAACACTGGGGTACAGGACTGGTGGGGACAGGTCTGTCACTGTATAACACTGGGGTAAAGTACCGGTGGGGACAGGTCTGTCACTGTGTAACACTGGGGTACAGTACTGGTGGGGACAGGTCTGTCACTTTCTAACACTGGGGTACAGTACTGGTGGGTACAGGTCTGTCACTGTATAACACTTGTGTGCAGTAGTGGTGGGGACAGGTCTGTCTCTATATAACACTGGGGTACAGTGCTGGTGGGGACAGGTCTGTCACTGTATAACACTGGGGGACAGTACTGGTGGGGAGAGGTTTGTCACTGTATAACACTGTGGTACAGTACTGGTGGGGCAGGTCTGTCACTGTATAACGCTGGGGTACAGTACTGGTGAGGACAGAAATGTCACTGTGGAACACTGGGGTACAGTACTGGTGGGGACAGGTCTGTCACTGTACAACACTGGGGTGCAGTCCTGGTGGGGACAGGTCTGTCACTGTGTAACACTGGGGTACAGTACTGGTGGGGACAGGTCTGTCACTGTATAACACTGGGGTACAGTACTGGTGGGGACAGGTCTGTCACTGTATAACACTGGAGTACAGTACTGGTGGGGCAGGTCTGTCACTGTAAAACACTGGAGTACAGTACTGGTGGGGACAGGTCTGTCACTGTGTAACACTGGGGTACAGTACTGGTGGGGACAGGTCTGTTACTGTATAACACTGGGGTACAGTACTGGTGGGGACAGGTCTGTCACTGTATAACACTGGAGTACAGTACTGGTGGGGACAGGTTTGTCACTGTATAACACTGGGGTACAGTACTGGTGGGGACAGGTCTGTCACTGTATAACACTGGGGAACAGTACTGGTGGGGAGAGGTCTGTCACTGTATACCACTGCGGTACAGTACTGGTGGGGCAGGTCTGTCACTGGAAAGCACTGGGGTACAGTACTGGTGGGAACAGGTCTGTCACTGTATAACACTGGGTTACAGTACTGGTGGTGCAGGTCTGTCACTGTATAACACTGGTGTACAGTCGTGGTGGGGACAGGTCTGTCTCTATATAACACTGGGGTACAGTGCTGGTGGGGACAGGTCTGTCACTGAAAAACACTGGGGTACAGTACTGGTGGGGACAGGTATGTCACTGAATAACACTGGGGTACAGTACTGGTGGGGACAGGTCTGTCACTGTATAACACTGGGTTACAGTACTGGTGGGGACAGGTCTGTCACTGTATAACACTGGGGGACAGTACTGGTGGGGAGAGGTCTGTCACTGTATAACACTGTGGTACAGTACTGGTGGGGCAGGTCTGTCACTGTGTAACGCTGGGGTACAGTACTGGTGAGGACAGGTCTGTCACTGTAGAACACTGGGGTACAGTACTGGTGGGGACAGGTCTGTCACTGTGTAACACTGGGGTACAGTACTGGTGGGGACAGGTCTGTTACTCTATAACACTGGGGTACAGTACTGGTGGGGACAGGTCTGTCACTGCAAAACACTGGAGTACAGTACTGGTGGGGACAGGTTTGTCACTGTATAACACTGGGGTACAGTACTGGTGGGGACAGGTCTGTCACTGTATAACACTGGGGAACAGTACTGGTGGGGAGAGGTCTGTCACTGTATACCACTGCGGTACAGTACTGGTGGGGCAGGTCTGTCACTGTAAAGCACTGGGGTACAGTACTGGTGGGGACAGGTCTGTCACTGTATAACACTGGGGTACAGTACTGGTGGGGACAGGTCTGTCACTGTAAAACACTGGAGTACAGTACTGGTGGGGACAGGTCTGTCACTGTTTAACACTGGGGTACAGTACTGGTGGGGACAGGTCTGTCACTGTATAACACTGGGATACAGTACTGGTGGGGACAGGTCTGTCACTGTATAACACTGGGATACAGTAATGGTGGGGACAGGTCTGTCACTGTATAACACTGTGGTACAGTACTGGTGGGGACAGGTCTGTCACTGTATAACACTGGCGTACAGTACTGGTGGGGACACGTATGTCACTGTATAACACTGGGGTAAAGTACCGGTGGGGACAGGTCTGTCACTGTGTAACACTGGGGTACAGTATTCGTGGGGAGAGGTCTGTCACTTTATTACACTGGTGTACAGTACTGGTCGGGACAGGTCTGTCATTGTAAAACACTGGGGTACAGGACTGGTGGGGACAGGTCTGTCACTGTAAAACACTGGAGTGCAGTACCGGTGGGGACAGGTCCGTTACTGTATAACACTGGGGTACAGTAATGGTGAGGACAGGTCTGTCACTGTATAACGCTGGGGTACAGTACTGGTGGGGACATGTCTGTCACTGTATAACACTGGGATACAGTACTGGTGGTGACAGGTCTGTCACTGTCTTACACTGGGGTACAGTCCCGGTGGGGACAGGTCTGTTACTGCATAACACTGGGGTACAGGACTCGTGGGTACAGGTCTGTCACTGTACAACACTGGGGTACAGTACTGTTGAGGACAGGTCTGTCACTGTGTCACACTGGGGTACAGTATTGGTGGGGACAGGTCTGTCACTGTATAACACTGGAGTACAGTACTGGTGGGGACAGGTCTGTCACTGTGTAGTACTGGGGGACAGTACTGGTGGGGACAGGTTTGTCACTGTATAACACTGGGGTACAGTACTGGTGGGGACAGGTCTGTCACTGTATACCACTGCGGTACATTACTGGTGGGGCAGGTCTGTCACTGTAAAACACTGGGGTACAGGACTGGTGGGGACAGGTCTGTCACTGTATAACACTGGGGTAAAGTACCGGTGGGGACAGGTCTGTCACTGTGTAACACTGGGGTACAGTACTGGTGGGGACAGGTCTGTCACTTTCTAACACTGGGGTACAGTACTGGTGGGTACAGGTCTGTCACTGTATAACACTTGTGTGCAGTAGTGGTGGGGACAGGTCTGTCTCTATATAACACTGGGGTACAGTGCTGGTGGGGACAGGTCTGTCACTGTATAACACTGGGGGACAGTACTGGTGGGGAGAGGTTTGTCACTGTATAACACTGTGGTACAGTACTGGTGGGGCAGGTCTGTCACTGTATAACGCTGGGGTACAGTACTGGTGAGGACAGAAATGTCACTGTGGAACACTGGGGTACAGTACTGGTGGGGACAGGTCTGTCACTGTACAACACTGGGGTGCAGTCCTGGTGGGGACAGGTCTGTCACTGTGTAACACTGGGGTACAGTACTGGTGGGGACAGGTCTGTCACTGTATAACACTGGGGTACAGTACTGGTGGGGACAGGTCTGTCACTGTATAACACTGGAGTACAGTACTGGTGGGGCAGGTCTGTCACTGTAAAACACTGGAGTACAGTACTGGTGGGGACAGGTCTGTCACTGTGTAACACTGGGGTACAGTACTGGTGGGGACAGGTCTGTTACTGTATAACACTGGGGTACAGTACTGGTGGGGACAGGTCTGTCACTGTATAACACTGGAGTACAGTACTGGTGGGGACAGGTTTGTCACTGTATAACACTGGGGTACAGTACTGGTGGGGACAGGTCTGTCACTGTATAACACTGGGGAACAGTACTGGTGGGGAGAGGTCTGTCACTGTATACCACTGCGGTACAGTACTGGTGGGGCAGGTCTGTCACTGGAAAGCACTGGGGTACAGTACTGGTGGGAACAGGTCTGTCACTGTAAAACACTGGAGTACAGTACTGGTGGGGACAGGTCTGTCACTCTATAACACTGGGATACAGTACTGGTGGGGACAGGTCTGTCACTGTATAACACTGGGGTACAGTAATGGTGGGGACAGGTCTGTCACTGTATAACACTGTGGTACAGTACTGGTGGGGACAGGTCTGTCACTGTATAACACTGGCGTACAGTACTGGTGGGGACAAGTCTGTCATTGTATAACACTGGGGTACAGTACTGATGGGGTCACGTATGTCACTGTATAACACTGGGGTACAGTACTGGTGGTTACAGGTCTGTCACTGTATAACACTGGGGTAAAGTACCGGTGGGGACAGGTCTGTCACTGTGTAACACTGGGGTACAGTACTGGTGGGGACAGGTCTGTCACTTTATAACACTGGGGTACAGCACTGGTGGGTACAGGTCTGTCACTGTATAACACTTGTGTACAGTAGTGGTGGGGACAGGTCTGTCTCTATATAACACTGGGGTACAGTGCTGGTGGGGACAGGTCTGTCACTGTATAACACTGGGGTACAGTACTGGTGGGGACAGGTCTGTCACTGTAGAACACTGGGTTACAGTACTGGTGGGGACAGGTCTGTCACTGTATAACACTGGGGGACAGTACTGGTGGGGAGAGGTCTGTCACTGTATAACACTGTGGGACAGTACTGGTGGGGCAGGTCTGTCACTGTGTAACGCTGGGGTACAGTGCTGGTGGGGACAGGTCTGTCACTGTAGAACACTGGGGTACAGGACTGGTGGGGACAGGTCTGTCACTGTATAACACTGGGGTACAGTACTGGTGGGGACAGGTCTGTCACTGTGTAACACTGGGGTACAGTACTGGTGGGGACAGGTCTGTTACTCTATAACACAGGGGTACAGTCCTGGTGGGGACAGGTCTGTCACTGTATAACACTGGGGGACAGTACTGGTGGGGAGAGGTCTGTCACTGTATAACACTGTGGTACAGTACTGGTGGGGCAGGTCTGTCACTGTATAACGCTGGGGTACAGTACTGGTGAGGACAGGTCTGTCACTGTAGAACACTGGGGTACAGTCCTGGTGGGGACAGGTCTGTCACTGTGCAACACTGGGGTACATTACTGGTGGGGACAGGTCTGTCACTGTATAACACTGGGGTACATTACTGGTGGGGACAGGTCTGTCACTGAAGAACACTGGGGTACAGTACTGGTGGGGACAGGTCTGTCACTGTGTAACACTGGGGTACAGTACTGGTGGGGACAGGTCTGTCACTGAAGAACACTGGGGTACAGTACTGGTGGGGACAGGTCTGTCACTGTATAATACTTTGGAACAGTACTGGTGGGGACAGGTCTGTCACTGTATACCACTGCGGTACAGTACTGGTGGGGCAGGTCTGTCACTGTAAAACACTGGAGTACAGTACTGGTGGGGACAGGTCTGTCACTGTCTAACACTGGGGTAAAGTACTGGTGGGGACAGGTCTGTCACTATCACACTGGGGTACAGTACTGGTGGGGACTGGTCTGTCACTGTATAACACTGGGGGACAGTACTGGTGAGGACAGGTCTGTCACTATCACACTGGGGTACAGTACTGCTGGGGACAGGTCTGTCACTGTATAACACTGGGGTACTGTACTGGTGGGGACAGGTCTGTCACTGTATAACACTGGAGTACAGTACTGGTGGGGACAGGTTTGTCACTGTATAACACTGGGGTACAGTACTGGTGGGGACAGGTCTGTCACTGTATAACACTGGGGAACAGTACTGGTGGGGACAGGTCTGTCACTGTATACCACTGCGGTACAGTACTGGTGGGGCAGGTCTGTCACTGGAAAGCACTGGGGTACAGTACTGGTGGGAACAGGTCTGTCACTGTAAAACACTGGAGTACAGTACTGGTGGGGACAGGTCTGTCACTCTATAACACTGGGATACAGTACTGGTGGGGACAGGTCTGTCACTGTATAACACTGGGGTACAGTAATGGTGGGGACAGGTCTGTCACTGTATAACACTGTGGTACAGTACTGGTGGGGACAGGTCTGTCACTGTATAACACTGGCGTACAGTACTGGTGGGGACAAGTCTGTCATTGTATAACACTGGGGTACAGTACTGATGGGGTCACGTATGTCACTGTATAACACTGGGGTACAGTACTGGTGGTTACAGGTCTGTCACTGTATAACACTGGGGTAAAGTACCGGTGGGGACAGGTCTGTCACTGTGTAACACTGGGGTACAGTACTGGTGGGGACAGGTCTGTCACTTTATAACACTGGGGTACAGCACTGGTGGGTACAGGTCTGTCACTGTATAACACTTGTGTACAGTAGTGGTGGGGACAGGTCTGTCTCTATATAACACTGGGGTACAGTGCTGGTGGGGACAGGTCTGTCACTGTATAACACTGGGGTACAGTACTGGTGGGGACAGGTCTGTCACTGTAGAACACTGGGTTACAGTACTGGTGGGGACAGGTCTGTCACTGTATAACACTGGGGGACAGTACTGGTGGGGAGAGGTCTGTCACTGTATAACACTGTGGGACAGTACTGGTGGGGCAGGTCTGTCACTGTGTAACGCTGGGGTACAGTGCTGGTGGGGACAGGTCTGTCACTGTAGAACACTGGGGTACAGGACTGGTGGGGACAGGTCTGTCACTGTATAACACTGGGGTACAGTACTGGTGGGGACAGGTCTGTCACTGTGTAACACTGGGGTACAGTACTGGTGGGGACAGGTCTGTTACTCTATAACACAGGGGTACAGTCCTGGTGGGGACAGGTCTGTCACTGTATAACACTGGGGGACAGTACTGGTGGGGAGAGGTCTGTCACTGTATAACACTGTGGTACAGTACTGGTGGGGCAGGTCTGTCACTGTATAACGCTGGGGTACAGTACTGGTGAGGACAGGTCTGTCACTGTAGAACACTGGGGTACAGTCCTGGTGGGGACAGGTCTGTCACTGTATAACACTGGGGTACATTACTGGTGGGGACAGGTCTGTCACTGAAGAACACTGGGGTACAGTACTGGTGGGGACAGGTCTGTCACTGTGTAACACTGGGGTACAGTACTGGTGGGGACAGGTCTGTCACTGAAGAACACTGGGGTACAGTACTGGTGGGGACAGGTCTGTCACTGTATAATACTTTGGAACAGTACTGGTGGGGACAGGTCTGTCACTGTATACCACTGCGGTACAGTACTGGTGGGGCAGGTCTGTCACTGTAAAACACTGGAGTACAGTACTGGTGGGGACAGGTCTGTCACTGTCTAACACTGGGGTAAAGTACTGGTGGGGACAGGTCTGTCACTATCACACTGGGGTACAGTACTGGTGGGGACTGGTCTGTCACTGTATAACACTGGGGGACAGTACTGGTGAGGACAGGTCTGTCACTATCACACTGGGGTACAGTACTGCTGGGGACAGGTCTGTCACTGTATAACACTGGGGTACTGTACTGGTGGGGACAGGTCTGTCACTGTATAACACTGGTGTACAGTACTGGTGGGGACAGGTCTGTCACTGTATAACGCTGGGGTACAGTACTGGTGGGGACAGGTCTGTCACTGTATTACACTGGGGTACAGTACTGGTGGGGACAGGTCTGTTACTGTATAACACTGGGGTACAGTACTGGTGGGGACAGGTCTGTCACTGTATAACACTGGAGTACAGTACTGGTGGGGACAGGTTTGTCACTGTATAACACTGGGGTACAGTACTGGTGGGGACAGGTCTGTCACTGTATAACACTGGGGAACAGTACTGGTGGGGAGAGGTCTGTCACTGTATACCACTGCGGTACAGTACTGGTGGGGCAGGTCTGTCACTGGAAAGCACTGGGGTACAGTACTGGTGGGAACAGGTCTGTCACTGTAAAACACTGGAGTACAGTACTGGTGGGGACAGGTCTGTCACTCTATAACACTGGGATACAGTACTGGTGGGGACAGGTCTGTCACTGTATAACACTGGGGTACAGTAATGGTGGGGACAGGTCTGTCACTGTATAACACTGTGGTACAGTACTGGTGGGGACAGGTCTGTCACTGTATAACACTGGCGTACAGTACTGGTGGGGACAAGTCTGTCATTGTATAACACTGGGGTACAGTACTGATGGGGTCACGTATGTCACTGTATAACACTGGGGTACAGTACTGGTGGTTACAGGTCTGTCACTGTATAACACTGGGGTAAAGTACCGGTGGGGACAGGTCTGTCACTGTGTAACACTGGGGTACAGTACTGGTGGGGACAGGTCTGTCACTTTATAACACTGGGGTACAGCACTGGTGGGTACAGGTCTGTCACTGTATAACACTTGTGTACAGTAGTGGTGGGGACAGGTCTGTCTCTATATAACACTGGGGTACAGTGCTGGTGGGGACAGGTCTGTCACTGTATAACACTGGGGTACAGTACTGGTGGGGACAGGTCTGTCACTGTAGAACACTGGGTTACAGTACTGGTGGGGACAGGTCTGTCACTGTATAACACTGGGGGACAGTACTGGTGGGGAGAGGTCTGTCACTGTATAACACTGTGGGACAGTACTGGTGGGGCAGGTCTGTCACTGTGTAACGCTGGGGTACAGTGCTGGTGGGGACAGGTCTGTCACTGTAGAACACTGGGGTACAGGACTGGTGGGGACAGGTCTGTCACTGTATAACACTGGGGTACAGTACTGGTGGGGACAGGTCTGTCACTGTGTAACACTGGGGTACAGTACTGGTGGGGACAGGTCTGTTACTCTATAACACAGGGGTACAGTCCTGGTGGGGACAGGTCTGTCACTGTATAACACTGGGGGACAGTACTGGTGGGGAGAGGTCTGTCACTGTATAACACTGTGGTACAGTACTGGTGGGGCAGGTCTGTCACTGTATAACGCTGGGGTACAGTACTGGTGAGGACAGGTCTGTCACTGTAGAACACTGGGGTACAGTCCTGGTGGGGACAGGTCTGTCACTGTGCAACACTGGGGTACATTACTGGTGGGGACAGGTCTGTCACTGTATAACACTGGGGTACATTACTGGTGGGGACAGGTCTGTCACTGAAGAACACTGGGGTACAGTACTGGTGGGGACAGGTCTGTCACTGTGTAACACTGGGGTACAGTACTGGTGGGGACAGGTCTGTCACTGAAGAACACTGGGGTACAGTACTGGTGGGGACAGGTCTGTCACTGTATAATACTTTGGAACAGTACTGGTGGGGACAGGTCTGTCACTGTATACCACTGCGGTACAGTACTGGTGGGGCAGGTCTGTCACTGTAAAACACTGGAGTACAGTACTGGTGGGGACAGGTCTGTCACTGTCTAACACTGGGGTAAAGTACTGGTGGGGACAGGTCTGTCACTATCACACTGGGGTACAGTACTGGTGGGGACTGGTCTGTCACTGTATAACACTGGGGGACAGTACTGGTGAGGACAGGTCTGTCACTATCACACTGGGGTACAGTACTGCTGGGGACAGGTCTGTCACTGTATAACACTGGGGTACTGTACTGGTGGGGACAGGTCTGTCACTATAACACTGGTGTACAGTACTGGTGGGGACAGGTCTGTCACTGTATAACGCTGGGGTACAGTACTGGTGGGGACAGGTCTGTCACTGTATTACACTGGGGTACAGTACTGGTGGGGACAGGTCTGTCACTGTATAACACTGGGGGACAGTACTGGTGGGGAGAGGTCTGTCACTGTATAACACTGTGGTACAGTACTGGTGGGGCAGGTCTGTCACTGTATAACGCTGGGGTACAGTACTGGTGAGGACAGAAATGTCACTGTGGAACACTGGGGTACAGTACTGGTGGGGACAGGTCTGTCACTGTACAACACTGGGGTGCAGTCCTGGTGGGGACAGGTCTGTCACTGTGTAACACTGGGGTACAGTACTGGTGGGGACAGGTCTGTCACTGTATAACACTGGGGTACAGTACTGGTGGGGACAGGTCTGTCACTGTATAACACTGGAGTACAGTACTGGTGGGGCAGGTCTGTCACTGTAAAACACTGGAGTACAGTACTGGTGGGGACAGGTCTGTCACTGTGTAACACTGGGGTACAGTACTGGTGGGGACAGGTCTGTTACTGTATAACACTGGGGTACAGTACTGGTGGGGACAGGTCTGTCACTGTATAACACTGGAGTACAGTACTGGTGGGGACAGGTTTGTCACTGTATAACACTGGGGTACAGTACTGGTGGGGACAGGTCTGTCACTGTATAACACTGGGGAACAGTACTGGTGGGGAGAGGTCTGTCACTGTATACCACTGCGGTACAGTACTGGTGGGGCAGGTCTGTCACTGGAAAGCACTGGGGTACAGTACTGGTGGGAACAGGTCTGTCACTGTAAAACACTGGAGTACAGTACTGGTGGGGACAGGTCTGTCACTCTATAACACTGGGATACAGTACTGGTGGGGACAGGTCTGTCACTGTATAACACTGGGGTACAGTAATGGTGGGGACAGGTCTGTCACTGTATAACACTGTGGTACAGTACTGGTGGGGACAGGTCTGTCACTGTATAACACTGGCGTACAGTACTGGTGGGGACAAGTCTGTCATTGTATAACACTGGGGTACAGTACTGATGGGGTCACGTATGTCACTGTATAACACTGGGGTACAGTACTGGTGGTTACAGGTCTGTCACTGTATAACACTGGGGTAAAGTACCGGTGGGGACAGGTCTGTCACTGTGTAACACTGGGGTACAGTACTGGTGGGGACAGGTCTGTCACTTTATAACACTGGGGTACAGCACTGGTGGGTACAGGTCTGTCACTGTATAACACTTGTGTACAGTAGTGGTGGGGACAGGTCTGTCTCTATATAACACTGGGGTACAGTGCTGGTGGGGACAGGTCTGTCACTGTATAACACTGGGGTACAGTACTGGTGGGGACAGGTCTGTCACTGTAGAACACTGGGTTACAGTACTGGTGGGGACAGGTCTGTCACTGTATAACACTGGGGGACAGTACTGGTGGGGAGAGGTCTGTCACTGTATAACACTGTGGTACAGTACTGGTGGGGCAGGTCTGTCACTGTGTAACGCTGGGGTACAGTGCTGGTGGGGACAGGTCTGTCACTGTAGAACACTGGGGTACAGGACTGGTGGGGACAGGTCTGTCACTGTATAACACTGGGGTACAGTACTGGTGGGGACAGGTCTGTCACTGTGTAACACTGGGGTACAGTACTGGTGGGGACAGGTCTGTTACTCTATAACACTGGGGTACAGTACTGGTGGGGACAGGTCTGTCACTGTATAACACTGGGGGACAGTACTGGTGGGGAGAGGTCTGTCACTGTATAACACTGTGGTACAGTACTGGTGGGGCAGGTCTGTCACTGTATAACGCTGGGGTACAGTACTGGTGAGGACAGGTCTGTCACTGTAGAACACTGGGGTACAGTCCTGGTGGGGACAGGTCTGTCACTGTGCAACACTGGGGTACATTACTGGTGGGGACAGGTCTGTCACTGTATAACACTGGGGTACATTACTGGTGGGGACAGGTCTGTCACTGAAGAACACTGGGGTACAGTACTGGTGGGGACAGGTCTGTCACTGTGTAACACTGGGGTACAGTACTGGTGGGGACAGGTCTGTCACTGAAGAACACTGGGGTACAGTACTGGTGGGGACAGGTCTGTCACTGTATAATACTTTGGAACAGTACTGGTGGGGACAGGTCTGTCACTGTATACCACTGCGGTACAGTACTGGTGGGGCAGGTCTGTCACTGTAAAACACTGGAGTACAGTACTGGTGGGGACAGGTCTGTCACTGTCTAACACTGGGGTAAAGTACTGGTGGGGACAGGTCTGTCACTATCACACTGGGGTACAGTACTGGTGGGGACTGGTCTGTCACTGTATAACACTGGGGGACAGTACTGGTGAGGACAGGTCTGTCACTATCACACTGGGGTACAGTACTGCTGGGGACAGGTCTGTCACTGTATAACACTGGGGTACTGTACTGGTGGGGACAGGTCTGTCACTGTATAACACTGGTGTACAGTACTGGTGGGGACAGGTCTGTCACTGTATAACGCTGGGGTACAGTACTGGTGGGGACAGGTCTGTCACTGTATAACACTGGGGTACAGTACTGGTGGGGACAGGTCTGTCACTGTATAACACTGGGGTCCAGTACTGGGGGGGGGGGCTGTCACTGTAAACACTGGGTACAGTACTGGTGGGGACAGGTCTGTCATTGTAAAACACTGGGGTACAGGACTGGTGGGGACAGGTCTGTCACTGTATAACACTGGGGTACTGTACTGGTGGGGACATGTCTGTCACTGTATAACACTGGGATACAGTACTGGTGGGGACAGGTCTGTCACTGTATAACACTGGGGTACAGTCCTGGTGGGGACAGGTCTGTCACTGTGTAACACTGGGGTACAGTACTGGTGGGGACAGGTCTGTCACTTTATAACACTGGGGTACAGTACTGGTGGGTACAGGTCTGTCACTGTATAACACTTGTGTACAGTAGTGGTGGGGACAGGTCTGTCTCTATATAACACTGGGGTACGGTGCTGGTGGGGACAGGTCTGTCACTGTATAACACTGGGGTACAGTACTGGTGGGGACAGGTATGTCACTGTATAACACTGGGGTACAGTACTGGTGGGGACAGGTCTGTCACTGTATAACACTGGGTTACAGTACTGGTGGGGACAGGTCTGTCACTGTATAACACTGGGGGACAGTACTGGTGGGGAGAGATCTGTCACTGTATAACACTGGGGTACAGTCCTGGTGGGGACAGGTCTGTCACTGTGTAACACTGGGGTACAGTACTGGTGGGGACAGGTCTGTCACTGTATAACACTGGGGTACAGTACTGGTGGGGACAGGTCTGTCACTGAAGAACACTGGGGTACAGTACTGGTGGGGACAGGTCTGTCACTGTATAACACTGGGGAACAGTACTGGTGGGGACAGGTCTGTCACTGTATACCACTGCGGTACAGTACTGGTGGGGCAGGTCTGTCACTGTAAAACACTGGAGTACAGTACTGGTGGGGACAGGTCTGTCACTGTCTAACACTGGGGTAAAGTACTGGTGGGGACAGGTCTGTCACTGTATAACACTGGGGTACAGTACTGGTGAGGACAGGTCTGTCACTATCACACTGTGGTACAGTACTGGTGGGGACAGGTCTGTCACTGTATAACACTGGGATACAGTACTGGTGGGGACAGGTCTGTCACTGTATAACACTGGGGTACAGTAATGGTGGGGACAGGTCTGTCACTGTATAACACTGTGGTACAGTACTGGTGGGGACAGGTCTGTCACTGTATAACACTGGCGTACAGTACTGGTGGGGACAAGTCTGTCATTGTATAACACTGGGGTACAGTACTGATGGGGTCACGTATGTCACTGTATAACACTGGGGTACAGTACTGGTGGTTACAGGTCTGTCACTGTATAACACTGGGGTAAAGTACCGGTGGGGACAGGTCTGTCACTGTGTATCACTGGGGTACAGTACTGGTGGGGACAGGTCTGCCACTTTATAACACTGGGGTACAGTACTGGTGGGTACAGGTCTGTCACTGTATAACACTTGTGTACAGTAGTGGTGGGGACAGGTCTGTCTCTATATAACACTGGGGTACAGTACTGGTGGGGACAGGTATGTCACTGTATAACACTGGGGTACAATACTGGTGGGGACAGGTCTGTCACTGTATAACACTGGGTTACAGTACTGGTGGGGACAGGTCTGTCACTGTATAACACTGGGGGACAGTACTGGTGGGGAGAGGTCTGTCACTGTATAACACTGTGGTACAGTACTGGTGGGGCAGGTCTGTCACTGTATAACGCTGGGGTACAGTACTGGTGAGGACAGGTCTGTCACTGTAGAACACTGGGGTACAGTCCTGGTGGGGACAGGTCTGTCACTGTGTAACACTGGGGTACAGTACTGGTGGGGACAGGTCTGTCACTGTATAACACTGGGGTACAGTACTGGTGGGGACAGGTCTGTCACTGAAGAACACTGGGGTACAGTACTGGTGGGGACAGGTCTGTCACTGTATAATACTGGGGAACAGTACTGGTGGGGACAGGTCTGTCACTGTATACCACTGCGGTACAGTACTGGTGGGGCAGGTCTGTCACTGTAAAACACTGGAGTACAGTACTGGTGGGGACAGGTCTGTCACTGTCTAACACTGGGGTAAAGTACTGGTGGGGACAGGTCTGTCACTGTATAACACTGGGGTACAGTACTGGTGAGGACAGGTCTGTCACTATCACACTGGGGTACAGTACTGGTGGGGACAGGTCTGTCACTG
The DNA here is from genome assembly GCF_036365525.1 of Heterodontus francisci. Taxonomy (NCBI): domain Eukaryota; kingdom Metazoa; phylum Chordata; class Chondrichthyes; order Heterodontiformes; family Heterodontidae; genus Heterodontus; species Heterodontus francisci. Next base: position 527,412 of record NW_027140509.1, read on the forward strand.
TATAACACTGGGATACAGTACTGGTGGGGACAGGTCTGTCACTGTCTAACACTGGGGTAAAGTACTGGTGGGGACAGGTCTGTCACTGTATAACAGTGGGGTACAGTACTGGTGAGGACAGGTCTGTCACTATCACACTGGGGTACAGTACTGGTGGGGACAGGTCTGTCACTGTATAACACTGGGGTACAGGACTGGTAGGGACAGGTCTGTCACTGTATAACACTGGTGTACAGTACTGGTGGGGACAGGTCTGTCACTGTATAACACTGTGGTACAGTACTGGTGGGGCAGGTCTGTCACTGTGTAACGCTGGGGTACAGTGCTGGTGGGGACAGGTCTGTCACTGTAGAACACTGGGGTACGTACTGGTGGGGACAGGTCTGTCACTGTGTAACACTTGGGTACAGTACTGGTGGGGACAGGTCTGTTACTCTATAACACTGGGGTACAGTACTGGTGGGGACAGGTCTGTCACTGTATAACACTGGGGGACAGTACTGGTGGGGAGAGGTCTGTCACTGTATAACACTGTGGTACAGTACTGGTGGGGCAGGTCTGTCACTGTATAACGCTGGGGTACAGTACTGGTGAGGACAGGTCTGTCACTGTAGAACACTTGGGTACAGTCCTGGTGGGGACAGGTCTGTCACTGTGCAACACTGGGGTACAGTACTGGTGGGGACAGGTCTGTCACTGTATAACACTGGGGTACATTACTGGTGGGGACAGGTCTGTCACTGAAGAACACTGGGGTACAGTACTGGTGGGGACAGGTCTGTCACTGTATAATACTTTGGAACAGTACTGGTGGGGACAGGTCTGTCACTGTATACCACTGCGGTACAGTACTGGTGGGGCAGGTCTGTCACTGTAAAACACTGGAGTACAGTACTGGTGGGGACAGGTCTGTCACTGTCTAACACTGGGGTAAAGTACTGGTGGGGACAGGTCTGTCACTATCACACTGGGGTACAGTACTGGTGGGGACAGTTCTGTCACTGTATACCACTGCGGTACATTACTGGTGGGGCAGGTCTGTCACTGTAAAACACTGGGGTACAGGACTGGTGGGGACAGGTCTGTCACTGTATAACACTGGGATACAGTACTGGTGGGGACAGGTCTGTCACTGTCTAACACTGGGGTAAAGTACTAGTGGGGACTGGTCTGTCACTGTATAACACTGGGGGACAGTACTGGTGAGGACAGGTCTGTCACTATCACACTGGGGTACAGTACTGCTGGGGACAGGTCTGTCACTGTATAACACTGGGGTACTGTACTGGTGGGGACAGGTCTGTCACTGTATAACACTGGTGTACAGTACTGGTGGGGACAGGTCTGTCACTGTATAACGCTGGGGTACAGTACTGGTGGGTGCAGGTCTGTCACTGTATAACACTGGGGTACAGTACTGGTGGGGACAGGTCTGTCACTGTATAACACTGGGGTCCAGTACTGGGGGGGGGGGGCTGTCACTGTAAACACTGGGTACAGTACTGGTGGGGACAGGTCTGTCACTGTATAACACTGGGGTACAGTACTGGTGGGGACAGGTCTGTCACTGTGTAACACTGGAGTACAGTACTGGTGGGGACAGGTCTGTCACTGTGTAGTACTGGGGGACAGTACTGGTGGGGACAGGTTTGTCACTGTATAACACTGGGGTACAGTACTGGTGGGGACAGGTCTGTCACTGTATACCACTGCGGTACATTACTGGTGGGGCAGGTCTGTCACTGTAAAACACTGGGGTACAGGACTGGTGGGGACAGGTCTGTCACTGTATAACACTGGGGTAAAGTACCGGTGGGGACAGGTCTGTCACTGTGTAACACTGGGGTACAGTACTGGTGGGGACAGGTCTGTCACTTTCTAACACTGGGGTACAGTACTGGTGGGTACAGGTCTGTCACTGTATAACACTTGTGTGCAGTAGTGGTGGGGACAGGTCTGTCTCTATATAACACTGGGGTACAGTGCTGGTGGGGACAGGTCTGTCACTGTATAACACTGGGGTACAGTACTGGTGGGGACAGGTATGTCACTCTATAACACTGGGGTACAGTACTGGTGGGGACAGGTCTGTCACTGTGTAACACTGGGTTACAGTACTGGTGGGGACAGGTCTGTCACTGTATAACACTGGGGGACAGTACTGGTGGGGAGAGGTCTGTCACTGTATAACACTGTGGTACAGTACTGGTGGGGCAGGTCTGTCACTGTATAACGCTGGGGTACAGTACTGGTGAGGACAGAAATGTCACTGTGGAACACTGGGGTACAGTACTGGTGGGGACAGGTCTGTCACTGTACAACACTGGGGTGCAGTCCTGGTGGGGACAGGTCTGTCACTGTGTAACACTGGGGTACAGTACTGGTGGGGACAGGTCTGTCACTGTATAACACTGGGGTACAGTACTGGTGGGGACAGGTCTGTCACTGTATAACACTGGAGTACAGTACTGGTGGGGCAGGTCTGTCACTGTAAAACACTGGAGTACAGTACTGGTGGGGACAGGTCTGTCACTGTGTAACACTGGGGTACAGTACTGGTGGGGACAGGTCTGTTACTGTATAACACTGGGGTACAGTACTGGTGGGGACAGGTCTGTCACTGTATAACACTGGAGTACAGTACTGGTGGGGACAGGTTTGTCACTGTATAACACTGGGGTACAGTACTGGTGGGGACAGGTCTGTCACTGTATAACACTGGGGAACAGTACTGGTGGGGAGAGGTCTGTCACTGTATACCACTGCGGTACAGTACTGGTGGGGCAGGTCTGTCACTGGAAAGCACTGGGGTACAGTACTGGTGGGAACAGGTCTGTCACTGTAAAACACTGGAGTACAGTACTGGTGGGGACAGGTCTGTCACTCTATAACACTGGGATACAGTACTGGTGGGGACAGGTCTGTCACTGTATAACACTGGGGTACAGTAATGGTGGGGACAGGTCTGTCACTGTATAACACTGTGGTACAGTACTGGTGGGGACAGGTCGGTCACTGTATAACACTGGCGTACAGTACTGGTGGGGACAAGTCTGTCATTGTATAACACTGGGGTACAGTACTGATGGGGTCACGTATGTCACTGTATAACACTGGGGTACAGTACTGGTGGTTACAGGTCTGTCACTGTATAACACTGGGGTAAAGTACCGGTGGGGACAGGTCTGTCACTGTGTAACACTGGGGTACAGCACTGGTGGGTACAGGTCTGTCACTGTATAACACTTGTGTACAGTAGTGGTGGGGACAGGTCTGTCTCTATATAACACTGGGGTACAGTGCTGGTGGGGACAGGTCTGTCACTGTATAACACTGGGGTACAGTACTGGTGGGGACAGGTCTGTCACTGTAGAACACTGGGTTACAGTACTGGTGGGGACAGGTCTGTCACTGTATAACACTGGGGGACAGTACTGGTGGGGAGAGGTCTGTCACTGTATAACACTGTGGTACAGTACTGGTGGGGCAGGTCTGTCACTGTGTAACGCTGGGGTACAGTGCTGGTGGGGACAGGTCTGTCACTGTAGAACACTGGGGTACAGGACTGGTGGGGACAGGTCTGTCACTGTATAACACTGGGGTACAGTACTGGTGGGGACAGGTCTGTCACTGTGTAACACTGGGGTACAGTACTGGTGGGGACAGGTCTGTTACTCTATAACACTGGGGTACAGTACTGGTGGGGACAGGTCTGTCACTGTATAACACTGGGGGACAGTACTGGTGGGGAGAGGTCTGTCACTGTATAACACTGTGGTACAGTACTGGTGGGGCAGGTCTGTCACTGTATAACGCTGGGGTACAGTACTGGTGAGGACAGGTCTGTCACTGTAGAACACTGGGGTACAGTCCTGGTGGGGACAGGTCTGTCACTGTGCAACACTGGGGTACATTACTGGTGGGGACAGGTCTGTCACTGTATAACACTGGGGTACATTACTGGTGGGGACAGGTCTGTCACTGAAGAACACTGGGGTACAGTACTGGTGGGGACAGGTCTGTCACTGTGTAACACTGGGGTACAGTACTGGTGGGGACAGGTCTGTCACTGAAGAACACTGGGGTACAGTACTGGTGGGGACAGGTCTGTCACTGTATAATACTTTGGAACAGTACTGGTGGGGACAGGTCTGTCACTGTATACCACTGCGGTACAGTACTGGTGGGGCAGGTCTGTCACTGTAAAACACTGGAGTACAGTACTGGTGGGGACAGGTCTGTCACTGTCTAACACTGGGGTAAAGTACTGGTGGGGACAGGTCTGTCACTATCACACTGGGGTACAGTACTGGTGGGGACTGGTCTGTCACTGTATAACACTGGGGGACAGTACTGGTGAGGACAGGTCTGTCACTATCACACTGGGGTACAGTACTGCTGGGGACAGGTCTGTCACTGTATAACACTGGGGTACTGTACTGGTGGGGACAGGTCTGTCACTGTATAACACTGGTGTACAGTACTGGTGGGGACAGGTCTGTCACTGTATAACACTGGGGTACAGTACTGATGGGGACAGGTCTGTCACTGTGTAACACTGGGGTACAGTACTGGTGGGGACAGGTCTGTCACTGTATAACACTGGGGTCCAGTACTGGGGGGGGGGGCTGTCACTGTAAACACTGGGTACAGTACTGGTGGGGACAGGTCTGTCATTGTAAAACACTGGGGTACAGGACTGGTGGGGACAGGTCTGTCACTGTAAAACACTGGAGTGCAGTACCGGTGGGGACAGGTCCGTTACTGTATAACACTGGGGTACAGTAATGGTGAGGACAGGTCTGTCACTGTATAACGCTGGGGTACAGTACTGGTGGGGACATGTCTGTCACTGTATAACACTGGGGTACAGTACTGGTGGGGACAGGTCTGTCACTGTATAACACTGGGGTACAGTCCTGGTGCGGACAGGTCTGTCACTGTGTAACACTGGGGTACAGTACTGGTGGGGACAGGTCTGTCACTTTATAACACTGGGGTACAGTACTGGTGGGTACAGGTCTGTCACTGTATAACACTTGTGTACAGTAGTGGTGGGGACAGGTCTGTCTCTATATAACACTGGGGTACGGTGCTGGTGGGGACAGGTCTGTCACTGTATAACACTGGGGTACAGTACTGGTGGGGACAGGTATGTCACTGTATAACACTGGGGTACAGTACTGGTGGGGACAGGTCTGTCACTGTATAACACTGGGTTACAGTACTGGTGGGGACAGGTCTGTCACTGTATAACACTGGGGGACAGTACTGGTGGGGAGAGATCTGTCACTGTATAACACTGGGGTACAGTCCTGGTGGGGACAGGTCTGTCACTGTGTAACACTGGGGTACAGTACTGGTGGGGACAGGTCTGTCACTGTATAACACTGGGGTACAGTACTGGTGGGGACAGGTCTGTCACTGAAGAACACTGGGGTACAGTACTGGTGGGGACAGGTCTGTCACTGTATAACACTGGGGAACAGTACTGGTGGGGACAGGTCTGTCACTGTATACCACTGCGGTACAGTACTGGTGGGGCAGGTCTGTCACTGTAAAACACTGGAGTACAGTACTGGTGGGGACAGGTCTGTCACTGTCTAACACTGGGGTAAAGTACTGGTGGGGACAGGTCTGTCACTGTATAACACTGGGGTACAGTACTGGTGAGGACAGGTCTGTCACTATCACACTGTGGTACAGTACTGGTGGGGACAGGTCTGTCACTGTATAACACTGGGATACAGTACTGGTGGGGACAGGTCTGTCACTGTATAACACTGGGGTACAGTAATGGTGGGGACAGGTCTGTCACTGTATAACACTGTGGTACAGTACTGGTGGGGACAGGTCTGTCACTGTATAACACTGGCGTACAGTACTGGTGGGGACAAGTCTGTCATTGTATAACACTGGGGTACAGTACTGATGGGGTCACGTATGTCACTGTATAACACTGGGGTACAGTACTGGTGGTTACAGGTCTGTCACTGTATAACACTGGGGTAAAGTACCGGTGGGGACAGGTCTGTCACTGTGTATCACTGGGGTACAGTCCTGGTGGGGACAGGTCTGTCACTGTACAACACTGGGGTACAGTACTGGTGGGGACAGGTATGTCACTGTATAACACTGGGGTACAATACTGGTGGGGACAGGTCTGTCACTGTATAACACTGGGTTACAGTACTGGTGGGGACAGGTCTGTCACTGTATAACACTGGGGGACAGTACTGGTGGGGAGAGGTCTGTCACTGTATAACACTGTGGTACAGTACTGGTGGGGCAGGTCTGTCACTGTATAACGCTGGGGTACAGTACTGGTGAGGACAGGTCTGTCACTGTAGAACACTGGGGTACAGTCCTGGTGGGGACAGGTCTGTCACTGTGTAACACTGGGGTACAGTACTGGTGGGGACAGGTCTGTCACTGTATAACACTGGGGTACAGTACTGGTGGGGACAGGTCTGTCACTGAAGAACACTGGGGTACAGTACTGGTGGGGACAGGTCTGTCACTGTATAATACTGGGGAACAGTACTGGTGGGGACAGGTCTGTCACTGTATACCACTGCGGTACAGTACTGGTGGGGCAGGTCTGTCACTGTAAAACACTGGAGTACAGTACTGGTGGGGACAGGTCTGTCACTGTCTAACACTGGGGTAAAGTACTGGTGGGGACAGGTCTGTCACTGTATAACACTGGGGTACAGTACTGGTGAGGACAGGTCTGTCACTATCACACTGGGGTACAGTACTGGTGGGGACAGGTCTGTCACTGTATAACACTGGGATACAGTACTGGTGGGGACAGGTCTGTCACTGTCTAACACTGGGGTAAAGTACTGGTGGGGACAGGTCTGTCACTGTATAACAGTGGGGTACAGTACTGGTGAGGACAGGTCTGTCACTATCACACTGGGGTACAGTACTGGTGGGGACAGGTCTGTCACTGTATAACACTGGGGTACAGGACTGGTAGGGACAGGTCTGTCACTGTATAACACTGGTGTACAGTACTGGTGGGGACAGGTCTGTCACTGTATAACACTGTGGTACAGTACTGGTGGGGCAGGTCTGTCACTGTGTAACGCTGGGGTACAGTGCTGGTGGGGACAGGTCTGTCACTGTAGAACACTGGGGTACGTACTGGTGGGGACAGGTCTGTCACTGTGTAACACTTGGGTACAGTACTGGTGGGGACAGGTCTGTTACTCTATAACACTGGGGTACAGTACTGGTGGGGACAGGTCTGTCACTGTATAACACTGGGGGACAGTACTGGTGGGGAGAGGTCTGTCACTGTATAACACTGTGGTACAGTACTGGTGGGGCAGGTCTGTCACTGTATAACGCTGGGGTACAGTACTGGTGAGGACAGGTCTGTCACTGTATAACACTGGGGTACAGTCCTGGTGGGGACAGGTCTGTCACTGTGCAACACTGGGGTACAGTACTGGTGGGGACAGGTCTGTCACTGAAGAACACTGGGGTAAAGTACTGGTGGGGACAGGTCTGTCACTGTATAACACTGGGGTACAGTACTGGTGGGGACAGGTCTGTCACTGTATAACACTGGGGTACAGTACTGATGGGGACAGGTCTGTCACTGTGTAACACTGGGGTACAGTACTGGTGGGGACAGGTCTGTCACTGTATAACACTAGGGTACAGTACTGGTGGGGACAGGTCTGTCACTGTATAACACTGGGGTACAGTACTGATGGGGACAGGTCTGTCACTGTGTAACACTGGGGTACAGTACTGATGGGGACAGGTCTGTCACTGTATAACACTGGGGTACAGTACTGGTGGGGACAGGTCTGTCACTGTATAACACTGGGGTACAGTACTGATGGGGACAGGTCTGTCACTGTGTCACACTGGGGTACAGTACTGGTGGGGACAGGTCTGTCACTGTATAACACTGGGGTACAGTACTGGTGGAGACAGGTCTGTCACTGTATAACACTGGGGTACAGTACTGGTGGGGACAGGTCTGTCACTGTGTAACACTGGGGTACAGTACTGGTGGGGACAGGTCTGTCACTGTATAACACTGGGGTACAGTACTGGTGGGGACAGGTCTGTCACTGTGTAACACTGGGGTACAGTACTGGTGGGGACAGGTCTGTCACTGTGTAACACTGGGGTACAGTACTGGTGGAGACAGGTCTGTCACTGTATAACACTGGGGTACAGTACTGGTGGGGACAGGTCTGTCACTGTGTAACACTGGGGTACAGTACTGGTGGGGACAGGTCTGTCACTGTATAACACTGAGGTACAGTACTGGTGGGACAGGTCTGTCACTGTGTCACACTGGGGTACAGTACTGGTGGGGACAGGTCTGTCACTGTGTAACACTGGGGTACAGTACTGGTGGAGACAGGTCTGTCACTGTATAACACTGGGGTACAGTACTGGTGGGGACAGGTCTGTCACTGTGTAACACTGGGGTACAGTACTGGTGGGGACAGGTCTGTCACTGTGTAACACTGGGGTACAGTACTGATGGGGACAGGTCTGTCACTGTGTAACACTGGGGTACAGTACTGGTGGGGACAGGTCTGTCACTGTGTAACACTGGGGTACAGTACTGGTGGGGACAGGTCTGTCACTGTATAACACTAGGGTACAGTACTGGTGGGGACAGGACTGTCACTGTATAACACTAGGGTACAGTACTGGTGGGGACAGGTCTGTCACTGTATAACACTGGGGTACAGTACTGGTGGGGACAGGTCTGTCACTGTATAACACTGGGGTACAGTACTGATGGGGACAGGTCTGTCACTGTGTAACACTGGGGTACAGTACTGATGGGGACAGGTCTGTCACTGTATAACACTGGGGTACAGTACTGGTGGGGACAGGTCTGTCACTGTATAACACTGGGGTACAGTACTGATGGGGACAGGTCTGTCACTGTGTCACACTGGGGTACAGTACTGGTGGGGACAGGTCTGTCACTGTATAACACTGGGGTACAGTACTGGTGGAGACAGGTCTGTCACTGTATAACACTGGGGTACAGTACTGGTGGGGACAGGTCTGTCACTGTGTAACACTGGGGTACAGTACTGGTGGGGACAGGTCTGTCACTGTATAACACTGGGGTACAGTACTGGTGGGGACAGGTCTGTCACTGTGTAACACTGGGGTACAGTACTGGTGGGGACAGGTCTGTCACTGTGTAACACTGGGGTACAGTACTGGTGGAGACAGGTCTGTCACTGTATAACACTGGAGTACAGTACTGGTGGGGACAGGTCTGTCACTGTATAACACTGGGGTACAGTACTGGTGGGGACAGGTCTGTCACTGTATAACACTGGGGTACAGTACTGGTGGGGACAGGTCTGTCACTGTATAACACTGGGTTACAGTACTGGTGGGGACAGGTCTGTCACTGTATAACACTGGGGTACAGTACTGGTGGGGACAGGTCTGTCACTGTATAACACTGGCGTACAGTACTGGTGGGGACAGGTCTGTCACTGTAATACACTGTGGTACAGTACTGGTGGGGACAGGTCTGTCACTGTATAACACTGGCGTACATTAGTGACGGGTGCTGTCCTGTGTACCCTCACCGTCCGCTGTGCTGTTTGACTGCCTATCCCTGCCTGATAATTAGAAAGTAGGGTCTCTTTTCTTCACAGGACCTTCCAACTTTTTTGAATTTGTGCTGGATTTCTGTCCAGTTATCATGAGGAGTCGTTTCCATCCCCCGCCCCCCCTGTTGGTTTTGGGGTAAAGTGGTCTTTTGCGACAGTGTAGTGTAAAGTTGACATTGGTTCGTGCTCGTGGGCGATCGCTCAGTATTTGCACGTATCCCCTCGCTCTGTTGTCATCCTTTACTGATGTCCCCAGGGAGGACAGAGCTCCTAAGAGTTTCCACTGAAAATATTCACACTTCTCACGCCTGGCGTACTGTTTTCGGGTTGCTTTACTCTGCATCTCATTCAGCCTGCACCTGAAAAAAAATAGAACATGCTGAAAATACTCAGCGTCTGTGGAGAGTGGAACCCAGTTAATGTTTCAGCTTTGTGACCTTTCCTCAGAACTCCATTTTTTTTTAGATGGCCTTTTTCCCCCAGGCCCCTTTTATATTTTTCACGTCGAGGGGGCCTTTATTCCTCAGGCCCGCCTTTACATACATATTTACAGTTTTAAAAGAACTTTATTAAAACCAGATAAATAAACAAAAAACTCAAAATGCCATTCTCGGCGTCGACGATGCACTCCAGTCCCTGCGGTGCCCACCGGTCGCGGAAGGCCTCAAGCTGCTTCTCCAGGGACACCCGGGCGCGAACGTAACCGCGGAAGAGGGGCAGGCAAACGGGGAGGACGGACCCCCCGACGGCCCGCAACCTGGACCTGTGAATTGCCACCTTGGCCAGGCCCAGGAGCAGACCGACGAGGAGATCCTCTTCCCGGCCCAAGCCCCTCCGCACCGGGTGCCCAAAGATCAGGAGCGTGGGACTGAAGTGCAGCCAGAATTTGAGGAGCAGCCCCTTCAGATACTCAAAGAGGGGCTGCAACCTCGCACACTCCATATAAATGTGGAACACGGACTCGTCCAGGCCGCAGAAAGTACAGGTGGCCTGGGAGTCCGTGAACCTACTTAAAAGCCTATTGCATGGGACTGCTCTGTGCAGCACTCTCCACCCCAGGTCCCCGATGTAAAGGGGGAAGACTCCCGCGTAGAGAGACCTCCATCGGGGTTTCCCCTCGCCGCCAGATGGCAACGCGGACCGCCAGGGCGTGTCCGGCCGGCTGACGAGGGCGAGGAAGTGAAGAGTGTGCAGGAGCAGCCCATGCAGGAAACCCCTCCACGCCGATTGGAATGGCACGGAGGGCATTTCCGAGAGGCGGCTCGGGTTGTGCGGGACTGGCTCCCGAGGAGGGTTTCGCTCCGCACTCCCGAGCCCCCTCGCCACCCGCAGTGAGGGGCGTCCCGGGAGTTTTGGCTACTCCTCCGCCCGCCGGACTGTCCCTGGAGTCAGCCGCCCGGACAGCCGAGGCGCTCTCCTCCGCCGGTGGGGGAGCGCCCTGACTGGAGGCGACCATGTTCCAGACTCGGAATAGATCCCGGTAAAAGACAGGCAACTTTCTCAGAGAGGCGCGGCTAACGGACTCCACCGGGAGCTGCTTGTCGTCTTGAAGGCAGTGACACTGGCGGAAAAAATACGTCGCCAGCGCACACCATCTGGGAGGACGCTCGACGTACAGGTATGTCTGCAGGGTCCGAAGGCGGAGAGTCACAGCCTGGGTGCGGACGCACACCAGCGACTGGCCGCCCTCCTTTTCGGGAGACTCAGGACCGCGGCAGAGACCCAGTGTTTCCTCTTGCCCCAGAAGAAATCGACAAGTTTCTTCTGGATCTTGGTGCCAAATACTGGGGGCGGGGCCAAAGTGACCAACCGGTACCACAGCATGGAGGCCACAGTTGGTGTATGACCAGCGCTCGGCCCCTGTAGGAAAGCACTCGGAGCAGTCCTGTCCAGCGCCCCAGCCGAGCGGTGACTTTCGCCTCCAACTCTTGCCAGTTTGCCGGCCAGGCTTCCTCAGCGGGGCTAAGGTGGACTCCCAGATAGAGGAGGTGCGTGGTGCTCCACGCAAAAGGTATCATCTCCTCCGGCAGGGAGTCCACCCGCCACTGACCCACCAGGAGTCCGGAACATTTCTCCCAATTGATCCTCGCGGAGGACGCGGCAGAAAAGGTCTGCTGGCAGTCGCACATCCTCCGCAAGTCAACGGGATCTGTGATCGCGACGAGCACGTCGTCGGCGTAAGCCGAGAGGACGACCCGCATGGCTGGCTCGCGCAGAGCCAATTCCGTCAACCTCCTGCGAAGCAGGCACAGGAAGGGCTCCACGCAGATGGTATACAATTGGCCGGACATGGGGCATCCCTGACGCACTCCTCTCCCAAAGCGAAGGGGTGCCGTCAAGGACCCGTTAACTTTGACTAGACACTCTGGGGCGGCGTATAAAAGTCGGACCCGGGCCACGAAATGCGGCTGGAGTCCGAAAGCGCGCAGAGTCCCGAAAAGGTATTCGTGATCCACCCTGTCGAACGCCTTCTCCTGATCGAGGGAGAGAAAGGCGACCGACTGACCAGTCCTCTGGGAAAGATGGATCAGGTCCCTGACCAGGTGGATGTTGTCCTGGATGGACCGGCCCGGGACTGTGTAGGACTGGTCGGGGTGGATCATGTGGGCCAGCACGGAGCCCAGGCGGGTAGACATAGCCCGGGCAAAGATCTTATAATCCGTGCTGAGGAGGGAGACCGGACGCCAGTTTTTAAGCAGGCGGAGATCGCCCCTCTTCGGCAGCAGGACGATGACCGCCCTGCGCCACGAGAGGGGCATCTCCCCGGTCGCCAGGCTTTCCCCCAGGACCCGTGCGTAATCGTCCCCCAGGACATCCCAGAACGCCCTGAGGAACTTCACGGTCAACCCATCCAGCCCTGGGGATTTGCCCCTTGAGAGCTGGTGGAGGGCGCCAGTCAGCTCCACCAACGTGAGCGGAGCCTCCAATCCTTCGGCGCCCTCCGGGCTGACCTGCGGCAGGTCCTCCCACAAAACTCTGCGCGCATACTCGCTGGACGGATCCGGAGAGAACAACAAGGTTATAAGAGACAGGATTTATAATCATCTTGAAAAGAATAAGTTCATTTGCGATAGTCAGCACGGTTTTGTGAAAGGTAGGTCGTGCCTCACAAACCTTATTGAGTTTTTCGAGAAGGTGACCAAACAGGTGGATGAGGGTAAAGCCGTGGATGTGGTGTATATGGATTTCAGTAAGGCGTTTGATAAGGTTCCCCACGGTAGGCTATTGCAGAAAATACGCAAGTATGGGGTTGAAGGTGATTTAGAGCTTTGGATCAGAAATTGGCTAGCTGAAAGAAGACAGAGGGTGGTGGTTGATGGCAAATGTTCATCCTGGAGTTTAGTTACTAGTGGTGTACCGCAAGGTTCTGTTTTGGGGCCACTGCTGTTTGTCATTTTTATAAACGACCTGGATGAGGGTGTAGAAGGGTGGGTTAGTAAATTTGCGGATGACACGAAGGTCGGTGGAGTTGTGGATAGTGTCGAAGGGTGTTGTAGGGTACAGAGGGACATAGATAGGCTGCAGAGCTGGGCTGAGAGATGGCAAATGGAGTTTAATGCGGAGAAGTGTGAGGTGATTCACTTTGGAAGGAGTAACAGCAATGCAGAGTACTGGGCTAATGGGAAGATTCTTGGTAGTGTAGATGAGCAGAGAGATCTTGGTATCCAGGTACATAAATCCCTGAAAGTTGCTACCCAGGTTAATAGGGCTGTTAAGAAGGCATGTGGTGTGTTAGCCTTTATTAGTAGGGGGATCGAGTTTCAGAGCCACGGGGTCATGATGCAGCTGTACAAAACTCTGGTGAGACCGCACCTGGAGTATTGCGTGCAGTTCTGGTCACCGCATTATAGGAAGGATGTCGAAGCTTTGGAAAGGGTGCAGAGGAGACTTACTAGGATGTTGCCTGGTATGGAAGGAAGGTCTTACGAGGAAAGGCTGAGGGACTTGGGGTTGTTTTCGTTAGAGAGAAGGAGGAGGAGAGGTGACTTAATAGAGACATACAAGATAATCAGAGGGTTAGATAAGGTGGATAGTGAGAGTCTTTTTCCTCGGATGAGGATGGCAAACACGAGGGGACATAGCTTTAAGTTGAGGGGTGATAGATATAGGACAGATGTCAGAGGTAGTTTCTTTACGCAGAGAGTAGTAGGGGCGTGGAACGCCCTGCCTGCAACAGTAGTAGACTCGCCAACTTTAAGGGCATTTAAGTGGTCATTGGATAGACATATGGATGTAAATGGAATAGTGTAGGTCAGATGATCGGCGCAACATCGAGGGCCGAAGGACCTGTACTGCGCTGTAATATTCTAATTCTAATTCTAATTCTAAAAAACGCACTATAATATAATAAGTTTGGACCAGGAGGCCCATTCCCTCCGGATCCGTGATGGAGGATCTGTCGTCGGCCAGCAGCTCGACGAGCTGCTTACGGACCCCCCGCCATTTTTCCAGCGAGTAGAAGAAGGGTGAGGCGCGGTCCAAATCTTCCAGGATCTGGATCCTCGACCTCACGTACGCGCCTTGGGACCCTATGAGCTGCAGGTCCCTCAGCGCGCCCTTCTTCTCTTTGTACGCCTGCCACAGGGCCGGGTCCACGACGGCATTACCGAGGCGGGACTCCAAGTCGAGCACCTCCCTCTCAAGGCGCCCGATCTCGGCTTCCCGCCTCTTGGTCGACCCCTTCGTGTACTCCTGACAGAAGACGCGGATGTGAGTCTTGCCCACATCCCACCATAGCTTCAAGGAGGGGAAGCCCCCCTGCTTCCTTCTCCAGTCGGTCCAGAATCGACAGAACGAGTCCCGAAATCGCTTGTCCTCCAGCAGCCGGTTGTTAAAGTGCCAGTACGCGGACCTCGCCCGCCTGCGGAGCGGAGTAAACTCCGCCCACACCAGGTGGTCCGAGCACAGCACCAGCCGCATGGAGGCCGCCGAGACGCGGGAGATGTACGCCTGCGAAATGTAGAGGCGGTCGATTCGGGACCCTCCTCCTCCAGACCTCCACGTGAAGGCGCTGGAGTCGGGATGGAGATTCTGCCAGATGTCCACCAAGTTAAGGGAGCTGATCAGTCCCCTCAACTTCTCCACCGACGCTTGGCCGCGCTGGGGACCGGAGCGATCCCCCACCTCGAGGGTGCAGTTAAAATCCCCCCTGAGGATGATGCACTCGCCGCTATCGATGGAGCTCAAGAGAGCAGACACTTCTTCAAAGAAGTGAGCTTGCAACGTGCCGGGCCTGGGCGCGTACACGTTCACAAAGTGGAGCGGCACGCTACCCAGGCGAACGGCGAGGTGGAGCAAGCGGCCCGGCACTAGCTCCTTGACCCCCAAGATCTCCGGCTGAAAAGTCGGGGCCAACAAGATAGCCACCCCACTAGAAATAGGGGTGAGGTGACTCATGTAGACCCCACCCTGCCACTCCAGGAGCCAGGTGGCTTCGTCTCCCGGAACGGTGTGGGTTTCCTGCAGAAAGCTCACCGCGTATCTCCCTTCCCTAAGGACTGAGAAATTGTGAAATCTGCGGTGAGACCCCCTGCTGCCGTTGATGTTGAGGCTGGCTATGGTTATCTTCATGTCAAAGGTACTTAAAACCCGTCACCAACACCTCACTGTGAGGAGGGAGTGGAAGTGCACCTGGCCCTCCACTCCCCCAGCAACTCATTGAGGAACACATTAAAACGGCGCCTCTCAACCAGTTTCACGCCTGCGCGCTTGCCCGCTATCTTAAGGGCAGTACGGACGGACTGGATGATCAGCGCCAGATTCGACCAACGGTCGAGGGCCAGCTGAACCTTATTGCGGCAGCCCCTGCAAACCGCGAGGAAATCCCGGAGTTCCGCCGTGGGGATGAGAGGAGATTCGGTGGGAGGCACGAGGGACTCCACCATCTCACTGGCGATGGAATCAAGATCATCCTCCGTGCCCCGCACCGAATCCCCATCCTCCTCCGGGTCGTCACCGCCAGTGGCCGACACATCCACCACACACGGTGGGGCGGACATCCCGGCCGCGCCAGCTGGTTCTGCCTCCGTCACGATCCCACCCCCAGGATCGATGGAGGAGTCCTCTCTGGGTTTTCCTGTGAAATTGGAGCCTGTGGGCGCCAGCAGTTCAGGACCCCCCTCCACCTCCGTCCCCAGGCCAATGAGTGGTCCAGGGGAGACAGAAGTTCCCGACTCCGGAAATCCAGCCGGAGCCGAGACCGGAGGCGGAGAGGAGGCCATCTCCCGCTCCGCCAGCACCCACAGGTCCAGCAGATGGGGCAGCATTCTCTGTTATAACCGGGTCGGGTGTCTCCTGGTTGGTGGTGGACTCCGGCTGGGAGGGCCGATCCTCTGGGGCCTCGCCCTCCCCTTCACTCAGGGCACCCGACCCAGTAGCAGTGGCAGAATGGGCGGCGTCCTCAGGCTCCCCCACCACAAGCAGGACCCCACTTACTCTTTCAGTAGGGGCCTCATGTACCGGGGCCTTCCCCTCCCCTCCATCCTGAGGAATAGGGAGCTCCTCCCCGGACTTTGTAGCCTTGGTGGTGGCGGTAGGGGAAACCTGGGGACCCGAAACAGGAGACAGCTCCCCTCCAACAGATGGGCCCTGCGCCTCAGGGCCCTGTGTTATTTCTGTGGAGGGGTGCCTTCTTCTCTTTCTCCCACTAGGGCGCAGAGGCTCAGAGACCTCCATGTCATCAGAGGCCTCCGCACCCTCCTTTTTAGTCACCCTGGGCCTGAGCCCAGCCCTGGGACAGGTGGATTCCATGAGAACGGGCTTTGGGCTGAGCTCAGACTCGGGTTGTTTCAATGTGTCCAGGGGACGCGCCTCTTGATGTTTCTTTTGCCTCCGTGTCTTCTTTCCACTCGGACGGGCACTCCCCTCCCCGCTGGAGGCTGTGAAAACCACAGCCTCCGGAACCGACTGAGCGGTGTCTGTTGGATGTGTGGGGGGAGTGTGAGGAGGTGCTGTGGAACGAAACAGCTGAGGTGGAGCTGGCGGCCGGGAGATTGGGGCAGTTCTTACGAACATGCCCCACCCCCTTGCAGACGTGGCACCGCGCCCCGTCCGAGGTCCAAAAGACGCGGTAGGCCGTCCCCTGGAACTCCACATTAAATTGGCCATCCGTGTCCTCCTCCCGCGCCAGCTGCATAAATAACTGGCGGCGGAAGGAGTAGACATGTTGGAGGCTGTGTTCCCGCAGACCAAGCCGGACTGGGGTGATCCCCGACCTCACCTCCCACAGATGGTGCAGGTGGGGGAGGAGGAGCTCACTGGGAATGAAGGGTGGGATGTTGGACAACATTATCCGATGTGCAGTGGCCCCCAGGTGGTCCACTGGCAGGAAGGTCCCCCCCACAGTGAGCCCTTTACTCAGGGCCAAGGACACCGCCCGCTCAGTCCTCAAAAAGAACACAGCCTTCCCATACATCTTTGAGGCCGCAACAATGGCCGAGGGGCCGACAACCTTGGCCATTGCCTTTACGCAGGCCTCAATAGACATGTTGGGGTGGGGATAGTTCTTCACCCCATGGCTGGATGTTAGCAATTTAAAGAGTGACGGGGCCACGTGGGCAGCCACAGAAGCTGCAGCTGCATCGGGAGTAGAGGGCCCCGCCACCGGTGATGAAGGGCTTGCCATGGGTCTAAGAGCTAAACTAACCCCAAATTGTGGGCTTGTACACCAAATATCAGCGATTCACTGAAAATATTGAATATGTATTAAAAACAAGCAAACAAACAACAGGTTAGTGGAGAGGCTGAGGTAATAGAGGAGAGGCAAAGGCAGGCTGGAAGGGATGACTTGCTTTCTGGAGGTGGTGCACACAGTACACTTAAAACAGTCTTTGAACTTGGTCTTGTGGTTGGGGGAGTCGTCTTCACCTGGGTCAGCTGAAGCTGCCCAGGCACTATCTATCCCCTTCCGTCTGTTTAGCTGGGCAGCTTCAGCTGACCCAGGCTTGGCAATTGGGGTGGGGAGGGAGCTTCCCTGTGTGCTTTTGCAGCAGCACAGACTCCTGTTGAATTGGCAGCCCCACCCCTTGTTGTTCCAGCCACTTGTTCCTCCCCCAACAGTCCAAAGTAAATTACTGGTGTTCAGCACCCACCTCCAGACAAAGCCTTGTTTCCAAAAAATGTCTCTTTCTTCTCTTTAATGGAGATTGTTGTTGAAGTTTCACCTCTGCTTAGTTGTAGCTGCTCTCCCTTGCTCAGCGCAGCTCCTCTCTCCACCTCTGCAACCTCCAACTGTCAGCTGAGACTCGTTGCCGCAATTAGCAGTCATTCCCCAGTTTTTTTTTTCTTTTTTTTTCTTTCTAACCCCGTACTGTACCTGTCCTGGGAGTGTTTGATGGGGGACAGTGTAGAGGGAGCTTTACTCTGTATCTAACACCCGTACTGTACCTGTCCTGGGGAGTGTTTGATGGGGGACAGTGTAGAGGGAGCTTTACTCTGTATCTAACACCCGTACTGTACCTGTCCTGGGGAGTGTTTGATGGGGGACAGTGTAGAGGGAGCTTTACTCTGTATCTAACACCCGTACTGTACCTGTCCTGGGGAGTGTTTGATGGAGGACAGTGTAGAGGGAGCTTTACTCTGTATCTAACCCCCGTGCTGTACCTGTCCTGGGGAGTGTTTGATGGGGACTGTGTAGAGGGGAGCTTTACTCTGTATCTAACACCCGTACTGTACCTGTCCTGGGGAGTGTTTGATGGGGACTGTGTAGAGGGGAGCTTTACTCTGTATCTAACACCCGTACTGTACCTGTCCTGGGGAGTGTTTGATGGGGGACAGTGTAGAGGGAGCTTTACTCTGTATCTAACCCCGGTACTGTACCTGTCCTGGGGAGTGTTTGATGGGGACAGTGTAGAGGGAGCTTTACTCTGTATCGAACCCCGTACTGTACCTGTCCTGGGGAGTGTTTGATGGGGACTGTGTAGAGGGGAGCTTTACTCTGTATCTAACACCCGTACTGTACCTGTCCTGGGGAGTGTTTGATGGGGACTGTGTAGAGGGGAGCTTTACTCTGTATCTAACACCCGTACTGTACCTGTCCTGGGGAGTGTTTGATGGGGGACAGTGTAGAGGGAGCTTTACTCTGTATCTAACCCCGGTACTGTACCTGTCCTGGGGAGTGTTTGATGGGGACAGTGTAGAGGGAGCTTTACTCTGTATCTAACCCCGTACTGTACCTGTCCTGGGGAGTGTTTGATGGGGACAGTGTAGAGGGAGCTTTACTCTGTATCTAACACCCGTACTGTACCTGTCCTGGGGAGTGTTTGATGGGGACAGTGTAGAGGGAGCTTTACTCTGTATCTAACCCCGGTACTGTACCTGTCCTGGGGAGTGTTTGATGGGGACAGTGTAGAGGGAGCTTTACTCTGTATCTAACCCCGTACTGTACCTGTCCTGGGGAGTGTTTGATGGGGACAGTGTAGAGGGAGCTTTACTCTGTATCTAACCCCCGTACTGTACCTGTCCTGGGAGTGTTTGATGGGGACAGTGTAGAGGGAGCTTTACTCTGTATCTAACCCCCGTGCTGTACCTGTCCTGGGGAGTGTTTGATGGGGACAGTGTAGAGGGAGCTTTACTCTGTATCTAACCCCCGTGCTGTACCTGTCCTGGGGAGTGTTTGATGGGGACAGTGTAGAGGGAGCTTTACTCTGTATCTAACCCCGTACTGTACCTGTCCTGGGGAGTGTTTGATGGGGACAGTGTAGAGGGAGCTCCCACGTGCTGAATGACCTGATTAGCGGTTGCAGTGATATTGTCCGGGGATAAATGTCGATTCCAGGACACGGGAGAGAACAGGGTCTCCGGTGTAATAAAGGCTGGGCAGTCCTGTGTCGACTTACAGGTTGGGCTGCAGTTAACGAAGCTCACTTCTCATTCCAGGAAGGCGCTGTTTTCCCCCACACACACACCACCCCCCCCCCCACCCCCACCCCCCCCCACCCCCGGAGGTGCGTTCGACGTCGCTCGTCCAGGAGGAAAAGCGGGAGAAGTCGTGGCGTTTCCCGGCGAAACAGCCTGCGCTCCGCCTGACACCGCACTTCCTGCAGGTAAGGGTCCACCGCTAATTGTTACAATGTGTTTTCCACCATGTTTCTTAATGACGTGTATGAATGAATAGAGCATTGCGTGAGCAGTCTTGTGGTTGACGGATGGTTATGTGAGAAAGAATCTTGCATTTCTGCAGCGCCTTTCGCAACCTGAGGATGTCCCTCCCGAAGCGCGACCCACCCTACGAAAGCCGTTTGAGGTGTTGTCACTGCTGTAATGTAGGAGATGCAGCAGCCAGCTTGCAGAAGCAAAAATGAGGACATGACTGTTTGTTTGTGAGTGATGTTAGTTGAGAGATAAATATTGCCCCAGAGCAGTGAACTCCCCCACCGCCCTCCTGACCTGCTCACGCCCTCCCCTTCCAGTCGTGGCTGTGCGATCTTTTACATCCACTTGAGAGAGCGGTGAGTCTCGGGTTAAATATCTCATCGAAAGGAAGCACCTCCAACTTCGCAGCACTCCCTCATTAATGCCTCTCCGACAGTGCAGCACTCCCTCAGTACTGACCCTCCGACAGCGCGGCGCTCCCTCAGTACTGACCCTCCGACAGTGTGGCCCTCCCTCAGTACTGACCCTCCGTCAGTGCAGCACTCCCTCAGTACTGACCCTCCGACAGTGCGGCACTCCCTCAGTACTGACCCTCCGTCAGTGCGGCACTCCCTCAGTACTGACCCTCCGACAGTGCGGCACTCCCTCAGTACTGACCCTCCGACAGTGCGGCACTCCCTCAGTACTGACCCTCCGACAGTGCGGCGCTCCCTCAGTACTGACCCTCCGACAGTGCGGTCCTCCCTCAGTACTGACCCTCCGTCAGTGCGGCGCTCCCTCAGTACTGACCCTCCGACAGTGTGGCACTCCCTCAGTACTGACCCTCCGACAGTGCGCCGCTCACTCAGTACTGACCCTCCCACAGTGCGGCACTCCCTCAGCACTGACCCTCCGTCAGTGCGGCGCTCCCTCAGTACTGACCCTCCGTCAGTGCGGCGCTCCCTCAGTACTGACCCTCCGACAGTGCGGCGCTCCCTCAGCACTGACCCTCCGTCAGTGCGGCGCTCCCTCAGTACTGACCCTCCGTCAGTGCGGCGCTCCCTCAGTACTGACCCTCCCACAGTGCGGCGCTCCCTCAGTACTGACCCTCCGACAGTGCGGCGCTCCCTCAGTACTGACCCTCCGACAGTGCGGCGCTCCCTCAGTACTGACCCTCTGACAGTGCGGCGCTCCCTCAGTACTGACCCTCCGACAGTGAGGCACTCCCTCAGTACTGACCCTCCGACAGTGTGGCCCTCCCTCAGTACTGACCCTCCGACAGTGTGGCCCTCCCTCAGTACTGACCCTCCGACAGTGTGGCCCTCCCTCAGTACTGACCCTCCGACTGTGTGGCCCTCCCTCAGTACTGACCCTCCGACAGTGCGGCGCTTCCTCAGTACTGACCCTCCCACAGTGCGGCACTCCCTCAGCACTGACCCTCCGTCAGTGCGGCGCTCCCTCAGTACTGACCCTCCGACAGTGTGGCACTCCCTCAGTACTGACCCTCCGACAGTGCGCCGCTCACTCAGTACTGACCCTCCGTCAGTGCGGCGCTCCCTCAGTACTGACCCTCCCACAGTGCGGCACTCCCTCAGCACTGACCCTCCGACAGTGCGGCGCTCCCTCAGTACTAACCCTCTGACAGTGCGGCTCTCCCTCAGTACTGACCCTCCGACAGTGCGGCGCTCCCTCAGTACTGACCCTCCGACAGTGCGGCGCTCCCTCAGTACTGACCCTCCGACAGTGCGGCGCTCCCTCAGTATTGACCCTCCGACAGTGCAGCACTCCCTCAGTACTGACCCTCCGACAGTGCGGCGCTCCCTCAGTATTGACCCTCCGACAGTGCAGCACTCCCTCAGTACTGACCCTCCGACAGTGCGGCGCTCCCTCAGTACTGACCCTCCGACAGTGCGGCGCTCCCTCAGTACTGACCCTCCGTCAGTGTGGCGCTCCCTCAGTACTGACCCTCCGACAGTGCGGAGCTCCCTCAGTACTGACCCTCCGACAGTGCGGAGCTCCCTCAGTACTGACCCTCCGACAGTGACGCGCTCCGTCAGTACTGACCCTCCGACAGTGCGGTGCTCCCTCAGTACTGACCCTCCGACAGTGCGGCGCTCCCTCAGTACTGACCCTCCGACAGTGCGGCGCTCCCTCTGTACTGGACTTGAAGTGTCAGCTTGATTTCTATGCTCGAGTCTCAGGAGCAGGGCACCGTGAGGGGTTACTGTACTCTTCACCGTGCTGGCTGTTGTACAGGCGATGGGTTATTGTAAGTGTTGTACAAACGAGGGGTTACTGTACTGTCCGCCCTGCTGGGTGTTTTACAGGCGAGGGGTTATTGTACTGTAATGAAGATAAAAAATGCTGGAAATACTCTGCAGATCTGGCAGCATTTGTGGAGAGAGAAGCAGAGTTAACGTTTCAGGTCAGTGACCCTTCAGAACTGGCATTTTTAGAAATGTAAGAGGTTATTTTTTTATTTATTTAGAGATACAGCACTGAAACAGGCCCTTCGGCCCACCAAGTCTGTGCCGACCATCAACCACCCATTTATACTAATCCTACATTAATCTCATATTCCTACCACATCCCCACCTTCCCTCAATTCCCCTACCACCTACCTATACTAGGGGCAATTTATAATGGCCAATTTACCTGTCAACCTGCAAGTCTTTGGCATAAGCAAGTAAAGCGGGGGTGGGGCAAGAGATAACAAAGGAGAAGCTGTAGATAGGACAAGGTCACAGAATAGCTGACCAGAAGGTCATGGAGCAAAGGCAAACAATATGTCAATGGTGAGTTGAAAGTCACAAAGCATTAGTACAGATAGGGTGTTAATGGACTGAAAATTGAACAGTTGCAAGTACAAACATGAAAAAAAAAACAGTGAGTAAGCAAACTGAACAAACTAAGATGAAATAAAATAAAATAAACACACAAAAATATAAAAAAAGGAAAAAGGAAAAAAACTAAAAATAAAAGTAAAATGCAGGGCCCGTCATTTTCTGAAATTATTGAATTCAATGTTCAGTCTGGCAGGCTGTAGTGTGCCTAATCGGTAAATGAGATGCTGTTCCTCGAGCTTGCGTTGATGTTCACTGGAACACTGCAGCAATCCCAGGACAGAGATGTGAGCATGAGAGCAGGGGGGAGTGTTGAAATGGCAAGCAACCGGAACCTTGGGGTCCTGCTTGCGGACTGAGCGGAGGTGTTCCGCAAAACGGTCACCCAGTCTGCGTTTGGTCTCCCCAATGTTGAGGAGACCACATTGTGAGCAGCGGATACAGTATACTACATTGAAAGAAGTACAAGTAAATCGCTGCTTCACCTGAAAGGAGTGTTTGGGGCCTGGGATAGTGAGGACAGAGAGGAGGTAAATGGGCAGGTATTACACCTCCTGCGATTGCAGGGGAAGGTGCCCTGGGACGGGGACGAGGTGGTGGGGGTAATGGAGGAGTGGACCAGGGTGTCGCGGAGGGACCGATCCCTTCGGAATGCTGACATGGGGAAGGGAGGGGAAGATGTGTTTGGTAGTGGCATCACGCTGGAGGTGGCGGAAATGGCGGAGGATGATCCTTTGGATATGGAGGCTGATGGGGTGGAAAGCGAGGACAAGGGAAACCCTGTTGCGGTTCTGGGAGGGAGGGGAAGGGGTGAGGGTAGTGGTGCAGGAAATGGGCGGACACGGTTGAGGGCCCTGTCAACCACCGTGGGGGGGAATCCTCGGTTGAGGAAAAAGGAAGACATATCAGAAGAGCTGTTGTGGAAGGTAGCATCATCAGAGCAGATGTGTCGGAGATGGAGAAACTGGGATAATGGAATGGAGTCCTTACAGGAGGTAGGGTGTGAAGAAGTGTAGTCAAGGTAGCTGTGGGAGTCAGTGGGTTTATAATGGATATTAGTAGACAGCCTATCACCAGAGATAGAGACAGTAGTCGAGGAAGGGAAGGGAAGTTTCGGAGATGGACCATGTAAAGGTGAGAGAAGGGTGGAAATTAGAAGCAAAGTTGATAAAGTTTTCCAGTTTGTGATGGGAGCAGGAAACGACACCGATACAGTCATCAATGTACCGGAAAAAGAGTTGGGGGAGGGGGCCTGAGTAGGACTGGAACAAGAAATGTTTGACATATCCAACAAAAAGACAGGCATAACTAGGGCCCATGCGGGTACCCATAGCAACACCTTTTACTTGGAGGAAGTAAGTGGAGATTGAAGGAGATGTTGTTCAATGTGAGAACAAGTTCAGCCAAGTGGAGGAGGGTGGTGGTGGATGGGGACTGGTTGGGCCTCTGCTCAAGGAAGAAGTAGAGATCCCTAAAACTGTCCTGGTGGGGGATGGAGGTGTAGAGAGATTGGACGTTCGTAGTGTACTGTACACCGTGCTGGATGCTGTACAAGCAAGGGGTTATTGTACTGTACACTGTGAAGAGTGTTGCACAGGCGAGGGGTTATTGTACTGTACACTGTGCTGGCTGTTGTACAAGCAAGGGGTTATTGTACTGTACACTGTGCTGGATGTTGTACAAGCAAGGGGTTATTGTACTGCACACCGTGCTGGATGTTGTACAGGCGAGGGGTTATTGTACTGTACACTGTGATGAGTGTTGTACAAGCAAGGGGTTATTGTACTGTACACCGTGCTGGATGTTGTACAAGCAAGGGGTTATTGTACTGTACACCGTGCTGGATGTTGTAGAGGCGAGGGGTTATTTTACTGTACACTGTGATGAGTGTTGTACAGGCGAGGGGTTATTTTATTGCACACCGTGCTGGATGTTGTACAGGCGAGGGGTTATTGTACTGTACACTGTGATGAGTGTTGTACAGGTGAGGGGTTATTGTTCTGTACGTGGTGCTGAGTAGAGTACAGGCGTGGGGTTATTGTACTGTACATGGTGCAGAGTAGAGTATGGGGAGGGGTTATTGTACTGTACATGGTGCTGGGTAGACACAGGCGAGGGGTTGTTGTACTTTACATGGTGCTGCGCAGAGTACAGGCGAGGGGTTATTCTACTGTACATGGTGCTGAGTAGAGTACGGGTGAGGGGTTATTGTACTGTACATGGTTCTGAGTAGAGAACAGGCGAGGGGTTATTCTACTGTACATGGTGCTGAGTAGAGTACAGGCGAGGGGTTATTGTACTGCACATAGAGCTGAGAAGAGTACAGGCGAGGGGTTATTGTACTGTACATGGTGCTGAGTAGAGTACGGGGAGGGGTTATTTTAATGTACATGGTGCTGAGAAGAGTACAGGTGAGGGGTTATTGTACTGTACATGGTGCTGAGTAGAGTACAGGCGAGGGGTTATTGTACTGTACATGGTGCAGAGTAGAGTACAGGCGAGGGGTTATTGTACTGTACATGGTGCTGAGTAGATTACAGGCGAGGGGTTATTGTACTGGACATGGTGCTGGATAGAGTATGGGGAGGGGTTATTGTACTGTACATGGTGCTGAGTAGATTACAGGCGAGGGGTTGTTGTACTGTATATGGTGCAGGGTAGATTACAGGTGAGGGATTTTTGTACTGTGCATGGTTCTGAGTAGAGTACAGGTGAGGGGTTATTCTACTGTACATGGTGCTGAGTAGAGTACAGGCGAGGGGTTATTGTACTGCACATTGAGCTGAGAAGAGTACAGGCGAGGGGTTATTGTACTGTACATGGTGCTGAGTAGAGTATGGGGAGGGGTTATTGTAATGTACATGGTGCTGAGAAGAGTACAGGTGAGGGGTTATTGTACTGTACATGGTGCTGAGAAGAGTACAGGCGAGGGGTTATTGTACTGTACATGGTGCTGAGTAGAGTATGGGGAGGGGTTATTGTACTGTACATGGTGCTGAGAAGAGTACAGGCGAGGGGTTATTGTACTGTACATGGTGCTGAGTAGAGTACAGGCGAGGGGTTATTGTACTGTACATGGTGCTGAGAAGAGTACAGGTGAGGGGTTATTGTTCTGTACATGGTGCTGAGTAGAGTCCAGGCGAGGTGTTATTGCACTGTACATGGTGCGGAGTAGAGTACAGGTGAGGGATTATTGTACTGTACATGGTGCTGAGTAGAGTCCAGGCGAGGTGTTATTGCACTGTACATGGTGCGGAGTAGAGTACAGGCGAGGGGTTATTGTACTGTACATGGTGCTGAGTAGATTACAGGCGAGGGGTTATTGTACTGTACATGGTGCGGAGTAGAGTACAGGCGAGGGGTTATTGTACTGTACCTGGTGCTGAGTAGATTACAGGTGAGGGGTTATTGTACTGTACATGGTGCTGAGTAGAGTATAGGCGAGGGGTTATTGTACAGTACATGGTGCAGAGTAGAGTACAGGCAAGGGGTTATTGTACTGTACATGGTGCAGCGTAGAGTACGGGGAGGGGTTATTGTACTGTACATGGTGCTGGGTAGAGTACGGGGAGGGGTTATTGTACAGTACATGGTGCTGAGTAGAATACGGGGAGGGGTTATTGTACTGTACATGGTGTTGTGTAGAGTACGGGGAGGGGTTATTGTACTGTACATGGTGCTGGGTAGAGTACGGGGAGGGGTTATTGTACTGTACATGGTGCAGAGTAGAGTACAGGCGAGTGGTTATTGTACTGTACATGGTGCTGAGTAGATTATAGGCGAGCGGTTATTCTACTGTACATGGTGCAGAGTAGAGTACGGGGAGGGGTTATTGTACTGTACGTGGTGCAGCGTAGAGTACAGGGAGGGGTTATTGTACTGTACATGGTGCTGGGTAGAGTACGGGGAGGGGTTATTGTACTGTACATGGTGCTGAGTAGAGTACGGGGAGGGGTTATTGTACTGTATATGGTGCTGAGTAGATTATAGGAGAGGGGTTATTGTACTGTGCATGGTGCTGGGTAGAGTACGGGGAGGGGTTATTGTACTGTACATGGTGCTGAGTAGAATACGGGGAGGGGTTATTGTACTGTACATGGTGTTGTGTAGAGTACGGGGAGGGGTTATTGTACTGTACATGGTGCTGGGTAGAGTACGGGGAGGGGTTATTGTACTGTACATGGTGCAGAGTAGAGTACAGGCGAGTGGTTATTGTACTGCACATGGTGCTGATTAGAGTACAGGCGAGGGGTTATTGTACTGTACATGGTGCAGAGTAGAGTACAGGCCAGGGGTTATTGTACTGTACATGGTGCTGAGTAGATTACAGGCGAGGGGTTATTGTACTGTACATGGTGCTGAGTAGAGTACAGGCGAGGGGTTTTTGTACTGTTCATGGTGCTGAGTAGAGTACAGGTGAGGGGTTATTCTACTGTATCTGGTGCAGAGTAGATTACAGGTGAGGGGTTATTCTACTGTATATGGTGCTGAGTAGAGTACAGGCAAGGGGTTATTGTACTGTACATGGTGCCGAGTAGAGTACATGCGAGGGGTTTTTGTACTGTACATGGTGCTGGGGAGAGTACGGGGAGGGGTTATTGTTCTGTACATGGTGCTGGGTAGAGTTCGGGGAGGGGTTATTGTACTGTACATGGTGCTGGGTAGAGTTCGGGGAGGGGTTATTGTACTGTACATGGTGCTGGGTAGAGTACGGGGAGGGGTTATTGTACTGTACATGGTGCTGAGTAGAGTACAGGCGAGGCGTTATTGTACTGTACATGGTGCTGAGTAGATTACAGGCGAGGGGTTATTGTACTGTACATGGTGCAGAGTAGAGTACAGGCGAGGGGTTATTGTACTGTGCATGGTGCTGAGTAGATTACAGGCGAGGGGTTATTGTACTGTACATGGTGCTGAGTAGAGTACAGGCGAGGGGTTTTTGTACTGTTCATGGTGCTGAGTAGAGTACAGGCGAGGGGTTATTCTACTGTATCTGGTGCAGAGTAGATTACAGGTGAGGGGTTATTATACTGTACATGGTGCTGAGTAGAGTACAGGCAAGGGGTTATTGTACTGTACATGGTGCAGAGTAGAGTACAGGCCAGGGGTTATTGTACTGTACATGGTGCTGAGTAGATTACAGGCGAGGGGTTATTGTACTGTACATGGTGCTGAGTAGAGTATGGGGAGGGGTTATTGTAATGTACATGGTGCTGAGAAGAGTACAGGTGAGGGGTTATTGTACTGTACATGGTGCTGAGAAGAGTACAGGCGAGGGGTTATTGTACTGTACATGGTGCTGAGTAGAGTATGGGGAGGGGTTATTGTACTGTACATGGTGCTGAGAAGAGTACAGGCGAGGGGTTATTGTACTGTACATGGTGCTGAGTAGAGTACAGGCGAGGGGTTATTGTACTGTACATGGTGCTGAGAAGAGTACAGGTGAGGGGTTATTGTTCTGTACATGGTGCTGAGTAGAGTCCAGGCGAGGTGTTATTGCACTGTACATGGTGCGGAGTAGAGTACAGGTGAGGGATTATTGTACTGTACATGGTGCTGAGTAGAGTCCAGGCGAGGTGTTATTGCACTGTACATGGTGCGGAGTAGAGTACAGGCGAGGGGTTATTGTACTGTACATGGTGCTGAGTAGATTACAGGCGAGGGGTTATTGTACTGTACATGGTGCGGAGTAGAGTACAGGCGAGGGGTTATTGTACTGTACCTGGTGCTGAGTAGATTACAGGTGAGGGGTTATTGTACTGTACATGGTGCTGAGTAGAGTATAGGCGAGGGGTTATTGTACAGTACATGGTGCAGAGTAGAGTACAGGCAAGGGGTTATTGTACTGTACATGGTGCAGCGTAGAGTACGGGGAGGGGTTATTGTACTGTACATGGTGCAGAGTAGAGTACGGGGAGGGGTTATTGTACTGTACGTGGTGCAGCGTAGAGTACAGGGAGGGGTTATTGTACAGTACATGGTGCTGAGTAGATTATAGGCGAGCGGTTATTCTACTGTACATGGTGCTGAGTAGATTATAGGAGAGGGGTTATTGTACTGTGCATGGTGCTGGGTAGAGTACGGGGAGGGGTTATTGTACTGTACATGGTGCTGAGTAGAGTACGGGGAGGGGTTATTGTACTGTACATGGTGTTGTGTAGAGTACGGGGAGGGGTTATTGTACTGTACATGGTGTTGTGTAGAGTACGGGGAGGGGTTATTGTACTGTACATGGTGCTGGGTAGAGTACGGGGAGGGGTTATTGTACTGTACATGGTGCAGAGTAGAGTACAGGCGAGTGGTTATTGTACTGCACATGGTGCTGATTAGAGTACAGGCGAGGGGTTATTGTACTGTACATGGTGCGGAGTAGAGTACAGGCCAGGGGTTATTGTACTGTACATGGTGCTGAGTAGATTACAGGCGAGGGGTTATTGTACTGTACATGGTGCTGAGTAGAGTACAGGCGAGGGGTTTTTGTACTGTTCATGGTGCTGAGTAGAGTACAGGCGAGGGGTTATTCTACTGTATCTGGTGCAGAGTAGATTACAGGTGAGGGGTTATTCTACTGTATATGGTGCTGAGTAGAGTACAGGCAAGGGGTTATTGTACTGTACATGGTGCCGAGTAGAGTACATGCGAGGGGTTTTTGTACTGTACATGGTGCTGGGGAGAGTACGGGGAGGGGTTATTGTTCTGTACATGGTGCTGGGTAGAGTTCGGGGAGGGGTTATTGTACTGTACATGGTGCTGGGTAGAGTTCGGGGAGGGGTTATTGTACTGTACATGGTGCTGGGTAGAGTACGGGGAGGGGTTATTGTACTGTACATGGTGCTGAGTAAAGTACAGGCGAGGCGTTATTGTACTGTACATGGTGCTGGGTAGAGTACGGGGAGGGGTTATTGTACTGTACATGGTGCTGGGTAGAGTTCGGGGAGGGGTTATTGTACTGTACATGGTGCTGGGTAGAGTACGGGGAGGGGTTATTGTACTGTACATGGTGCTGAGTAGAGTACAGGCGAGGGGTTTTTGTACTGTACATGGTGCAGAGTAGAGTACGGGGAGGGGTTATTGTACTGTACGTGGTGCAGCGTAGAGTACAGGGAGGGGTTATTGTACTGTACATGGTGCAGAGTAGAGTACGGGGAGGGGTTATTGTACTGTACATGGTGCAGAGTAGAGTACGGGTAGGGGTTATTGTACTGTACATGGTGCAGAGTAGAGTACAGGCGAGTGGTTATTGTACTGCTCATGGTGCTGATTAGAGTACAGGCGAGGGGTTATTGTACTGTGCATGGTGCTGAGTAGATTACAGGCGAGGGGTTATTGTACTGTACATGGTGCTGAGTAGAGTACAGGCGAGGGGTTTTTGTACTGTTCATGGTGCTGAGTAGAGTACAGGCGAGGGGTTATTCTACTGTATCTGGTGCAGAGTAGATTACAGGTGAGGGGTTATTATACTGTACATGGTGCTGAGTAGAGTACAGGCAAGGGGTTATTGTACTGTACATGGTGCAGAGTAGATTACAGGCGAGGGGTTATTGTACTGTACATGGTGCTGAGTAGAGTACAGGCGAGGGGTTTTTGTACTGTTCATGGTGCTGAGTAGAGTACAGGCGAGGGGTTATTCTACTGTATCTAGTGCAGAGTAGATTACAGGTGAGGGGTTATTATACTGTACATGGTGCTGAGTAGATTGCAGCTGAGGGGTTATTGTACTGTACATGGTGCTGGGTAGAGTACAGGTGAGGGGTTTTTGTACTGTACATGGTGCAGAGTAGAGTACATGCGAGGGGTTTTTGTACTGTACATGGTGCAGAGTAGAGTACATGCGAGGGGTTTTTGTACTGTACATGGTGCAGAGTAGAGTACATGCGAGGGGTTTTTGTACTGTACATGGTGCAGAGTAGAGTACATGCGAGGGGTTTTTGTACTGTACATGGTGCCGAGTAGAGTACATGCGAGGGGTTTTTATACTGTACATGCTGCTGGGTAGAGTACGGGGAGGGGTTATTGTACTGTACATGGTGCTCAGTAGAGTACAGGCGAGGGGTTTTTGTACTGTACATGGTGCAGAGTAGAGTACGGGGAGGGGTTATTGTACTGTACATGGTGCTGAGTAGATTACAGGCGAGGGGTTGTTGTACTGTATATGGTGCAGGGTAGATTACAGGTGAGGGATTTTTGTACTGTGCATGGTTCTGAGTAGAGTACAGGTGAGGGGTTATTCTACTGTACATGGTGCTGAGTAGAGTACAGGCGAGGGGTTATTGTACTGCACATTGAGCTGAGAAGAGTACAGGTGAGGTGTTATTGCACTGTACATGGTGCGGAGTAGAGTACAGGTGAGGGATTATTGTACTGTACATGGTGCTGAGTAGATTACAGGCGAGGGGTTATTGTACTGTACATGGTGCGGAGTAGAGTACAGGCGAGGGGTTATTGTACTGTACCTGGTGCTGAGTAGATTACAGGTGAGGGGTTATTGTACTGTACATGGTGCAGAGGAGAGTACAGGCGAGGGGTTATTGTACAGTACATGGTGCAGAGTAGAGTACAGGGAGGGGTTATTGTACTGTACATGGTGCTGAGTAGAGTACGGGGAGGGGTTATTGTACTGTACATGGTGCAGAGTAGAGTACGGGGAGGGGTTATTGTTCTGTACATGGTGTTGGGTAGAGTACGGGGAGGGGTTATTGTACTGTACATGGTGTTGGGTAGAGTACGGGGAGGGGTTATTGTACTGTACATGGTGCAGCGTAGAGTACAGGGAGGGGTTATTGTACTGTACATGGTGCAGAGTAGAGTACGGGGAGGGGTTATTGTACTGTACATGGTGCAGAGTAGAGTACAGGCGAGGGGTTATTGTACTGTACATGGTGCTGAGTAGAGTACAGGCCAGGGGTTATTGTACTGTCCATGGTGCTGGGTAGAGACAGGGGAGTGGTTATTATACTGTACATGGTGCAGAGTTGAATACAGGCGAGTGGTTATTGTACTGCACATGGTGCTGAGTAGAGTACAGGCGAGGGGTTATTGTACAGTACATAGTGCTTTTTTAGAGTACAGGGAGGGGTTATTGTACTGTACATGGTGCTGGGTAGAGTACATGCGAGGGGTTATTGTACTGTACATGGTGCAGTGTAGTGTACGGGGAGGGGTTATTGTCCAGTACATGGTGCTGGGTAGAGTACAGGCGAGGGGTTATTGTACTGTACCTGGTGCTGGCTAGAGTACAGGCGAGTGGTTATTGTACTGTACATGGTGCTGAGTAGAGTACAGGCGGGGGGTTATTGTACTGTACATGGTGCTGAGTAGAGTACAGGCGAGAGGTTATTGTACTGTACGTGGTGCTGAGTAGATTACAGGCGAGGGTTATTGTACTGTACATGGTGCTGAGTAGAGTACAGGCGAGAGGTTATTGTACTGTACGTGGTGCTGAGTAGATTACAGGCGAGGGGTTATTGTACAGTACATGGTGCTGGGTAGATTATAGGCGAGCGGTTATTCTACTGTATATGGTGCTGAGTAGATTATAGGAGAGGGGTTATTGTACTGTGCATGGTGCTGGGTAGAGTACGGGGAGGGGTTATTGTACTGTACATGGTGTTGGGTAGAGTACGGGGAGGGGTTATTGTACTGTACATGGTGTTGGGTAGAGTACGGGGAGGGGTTATTGTACTGTACATGGTGCAGCGTAGAGTACAGGGAGGGGTTATTGTACTGTACATGGTGCAGAGTAGAGTACGGGGAGGGGTTATTGTACTGTACATGGTGCAGAGTAGAGTACAGGCGAGGGGTTATTGTACTGTACATGGTGCTGAGTAGAGTACAGGCCAGGGGTTATTGTACTGTCCATGGTGCTGGGTAGAGACAGGGGAGTGGTTATTATACTGTACATGGTGCAGAGTTGAATACAGGCGAGTGGTTATTGTACTGCACATGGTGCTGAGTAGAGTACAGGCGAGGGGTTATTGTACAGTACATAGTGCTTTTTTAGAGTACAGGGAGGGGTTATTGTACTGTACATGGTGCTGGGTAGAGTACATGCGAGGGGTTATTGTACTGTACATGGTGCAGTGTAGTGTACGGGGAGGGGTTATTGTCCAGTACATGGTGCTGGGTAGAGTACAGGCGAGGGGTTATTGTACTGTACCTGGTGCTGGCTAGAGTACAGGCGAGTGGTTATTGTACTGTACATGGTGCTGAGTAGAGTACAGGCGGGGGGTTATTGTACTGTACATGGTGCTGAGTAGAGTACAGGCGAGAGGTTATTGTACTGTACGTGGTGCTGAGTAGATTACAGGCGAGGGGTTATTGTACTGTACATGGTGCTGAGTAGATTACAGGCGAGGGGTTATTGTACTGTACATGGTGCTGAGTAGAGTACAGGCGAGGGGTTATTGTACTGTACATGGTGCTGAGTAGAGTACAGGCGGGGGGTTATTGTACTGTACATGGTGTGAGTAGAGTACAGGCGAGAGGTTATTGTACTGTACGTGGTGCTGAGTAGATTACAGGCGAGGGGTTATTGTACTGTACATGGTGCTGAGTAGATTACAGGCGAGGGGTTATTGTACTGTACATGGTGCTGAGTAGAGTACAGGCGAGGGGTTATTGTACTGTACATGGTGCTGAGTAGATTACAGGCGAGGGGTTATTGTACTGTACATGGTGCTGAGTAGATTACAGGCGAGGGGTTATTGTACTGTACAAGGTGCAGAGTAGAGTACAGGCGAGGGGTTTTTGTACTGTTCATGGTGCTGAGTAGAGTACAGGCGAGGGGTTTTTGTACTGTTCATGGTGCTGAGTAGATTACAGGGAGGGGTTATTGTACTGTACATGGTGCTGGCTAGAGTACAGGCGAGTGGTTATTGTACTGTACATGGTGCTGAGTAGAGTACAGGCGGGGGGTTATTGTACTGTACATGGTGCTGAGTAGAGTACAGACGAGAGGTTATTGTACTGTACGTGGTGCTGAGTAGATTACAGGCGAGGGGTTATTGTACTGTACATGGTGCTGAGTAGATTACAGGCGAGGGGTTATTGTACTGTACATGGTGCTGAGTAGAGTACAGGCGAGGGGTTATTGTACTGTACATGGTGCTGAGTAGAGTACAGGCGGGGGGTTATTGTACTGTACATGGTGTGAGTAGAGTACAGGCGAGAGGTTATTGTACTGTACGTGGTGCTGAGTAGATTACAGGCGAGGGGTTATTGTACTGTACATGGTGCTGAGTAGATTACAGGCGAGGGGTTATTGTACTGTACATGGTGCTGAGTAGAGTACAGGCGAGGGGTTATTGTACTGTACATGGTGCTGAGTAGATTACAGGCGAGGGGTTATTGTACTGTACATGGTGCTGAGTAGATTACAGGCGAGGGGTTATTGTACTGTACAAGGTGCAGAGTAGAGTACAGGCGAGGGGTTTTTGTACTGTTCATGGTGCTGAGTAGAGTACAGGCGAGGGGTTTTTGTACTGTTCATGGTGCTGAGTAGATTACAGGGAGGGGTTATTGTACTGTACATGGTGCTGAGTAGATTACAGGTCAGGGGTTATTGTATTGTACATGGTGCAGAGTAGAGTTCAGCTGAGGTGTTATTGTACTGTACATGGTGCTGAGTAGAGTATGGGGAGGGGTTATTGTACTGTACATGGTGCTGAGTAGATTATAGGCGAGGGGATATAGTACTGTGCATGGTGCTGAGTAGAGTACGGGGAGGGGTTATTGTACTGTGCATGGTGCAGAGGAGAGTACAGGCGAGGGGTTATTGTACTGTACATGGTGCTGAGTAGAGTACGGGGAGGGGTTTTTGTACTGTTCATGGTGCAGCGTAGATTACAGGTCAGGGGTTATTGTACTGTACATGGTGCTGGGTAGATTACAGTGGAGGGGTTATTGTACTGTACATGGTGCTGAGTAGATTACAGGCGAGGGGTTATTGTTCTGTACATGGTGCTGAGTAGAGTTCAGGTGAGGGGTTATTGTACTGTACGTGGTGCTGGGTTGAGTACAGGTGAGGGGTTATTGTACTGAACATGGTGCTGTGTAGATTACAGGCGAGGGGTTATTGTACTGTACATTGTGCTGTGTAGAATATAGGCGAGGGTTTATTCAACTGTACATAATGCTGGGTAGATTATAGGCGAGGCGTTATTGTACTGTACATGGTGCCGAGTAAAGTACATGCGAGGGGTTTTTGTACTGTACATTGTGCTGGGGAGAGTATGGGGAGGGGTTATTGTACTGTACAAGGTGCTGGGTAGAGTACGGGGAAGGGTTATTGTACTGTACATGGTGCTGGGTCGAGTACGGGGAGGGGTTATTGTACTGTTCATGGTGCTGAGTAGATTACAGGCGAGGGGTTATTGTACTGTCCATGGTGCTGAGTAGAGTACAGGCGAGGGGTTTTTGTACTGTACATGGTGCAGAGTAGAGTACGGGGAGGGGTTTTTGTACTGTACATGGTGCAGAGTAGAGTACGGGGAGGGGTTATTGTACTGTACAAGGTGCAGAATAGAGTACAGGGAGGGGTTATTGTACTGTACATGGTGCAGAGTAGAGTACGGGGAGGGGTTATTGTACTGTACATGGTGCAGAGTAGAGTACAGGGAGGGGTTATTGTACTGTACATGGTGCTGGGTAGAGTACCGGCGAGGGGTTATTGTACTGAACATGGTGCTGAGTAGAGTACAGGTCAGGGGTGATTGTACTGTACATGGTGCAGCGTAGAGTACAGGGAGGGGTTATTGTACAGTACATGGTGCAGAGTAGAGTACAGGCGAGCGGTTATTCTACTGTATATGGTGCTGAGTAGATTATTGGAGAGGGGTTATTGTACTGTGCATGGTGCTGGATAGAGTACGGGGAGGGGTTATTGTACTGAACATGGTGTTGGGTAGAGTACCGGCGAGGGGTTATTGTACTGTACATGGTGCAGAGTAGAGTACAGGCGAGTGGTTATTGTACTGCACATGGTGCTGAGTAGAGTACAGGCGAGGGGTTATTGTACTGTACATGGTGCAGAGTAGAGTACCGGCGAGGGGTTATTGTACTGAACATGGTGCTGAGTAGAGTACAGGTCAGGGGTGATTGTACTGTACATGGTGCTGGGTGGAGTACAGGCGAGGGGTTATTGTACTGTACATGGTGCAGGGTAGAGTACAGGTCAGGGGTTATTGTACTGTACATGGTGCTGGGTAGATTACAGGCGAGGGTTTATTCTACTGTACATCATGCTGGGTAGATTATAGGCGAGGCGTTATTGTACTGTACATGGTGCAGAGTAGAGTACGGGGAGAGGTTATTGTACTGTACATGGTGCTGGGTAGAGTACGGGGAGAGGTTATTGTACTGTACATGGTGCTGGGTAGAGTACGGGGAGAGGTTATTGTACTGTACATGGTGCTGCGTAGATTACAGGCGAGGGGTTATTGTACTGTCCATGGTGCTGAGTAGATTACAGGCGAGGGGTTATTGTACTGAACATGGTGCAGAGTAGATTACAGGCGAGGGGTTATTGTACTGTACATGGTGCAGAGTAGAGTACAGGCGAGTGGTTATTGTACTGCACATGGTGCTGATTGGAGTACAGGCGAGGGGTTATTGTACTGAACATGGTGCTGAGTAGATTACAGGCGAGGGGTTATTGTACTGTACATGGTGCAGAGTAGATTACAGGCGAGTGGTTATTGTACTGCACATGGTGCTGATTAGAGTACAGGCGAGGGGTTATTGTACTGTACATCGTGCTGGGTAGAGTACAGGCGAGGGGTTATTGGCCTGTATGTTGTCGAAGATTTGGTATTTCTGTTGTCATCGCCTGTCTGCCTTTAATGGTCGGATTGTACCACTTGCCAATCTGATAGGCATTCTTCTGGAAATACTTTCAAAATAAGTGGCAGGGCTATTTTTGGAGGCACTTGGTGCTCTCTGAATTGCTCAAGGTCATGTCCAGACATTTCAGATGATGAAGAAAGTTATGTGTGAACCATGTGACAGCTCGGCCTGATGGCCCACTTTTGAGTCTTGCAGGCGTGCTTTGACATCAGTGTGTGCTGACTCATTAGTCCCCTGCCGCATGTGGAC
This sequence comes from Heterodontus francisci, assembly GCF_036365525.1. Lineage (NCBI taxonomy): Eukaryota > Metazoa > Chordata > Chondrichthyes > Heterodontiformes > Heterodontidae > Heterodontus > Heterodontus francisci. The sequence continues at coordinate 564,040 of NW_027140509.1, forward strand.
GAACCAAACCAGTTAGATCAAAAAAAGATGATTCACTTGCAAAAGTATTTTGGAATATTTCCTAGAAATAAGCAGAAGTTAGGAAAAAAAAACAGCAGCCCGTCCGTTTCTGAAAAGTCTCTTCAGCTGACTTTGAAAGTGATCCCACATTTGATTCTGAGAAGATCATTCAGACCTTTCCAGCAGTGTCACAGTGAGTCAGAGGCTCGTGGGCAGCGTTGCCTCTCGGCCGTGTGGCGATCCGAAGGTTCCTGCGCAGGTTGCGGACGGGTCAGCCCTTTCAACCGATCACGTGATGCGCATACCCTTTAGGGCTGCAGCACACTTAAACGAATCACCCGTACGCTCCAAAAAAAAATTCCGGGGAGCTCTGGTCGAGGTTTCGAGCCCCCAGTCCAGAGACTTGAGCCCCGTAATCCCAGCCTGACACGACCCCTGGTGTCAGTACTGAGGGAGCGCCGCGCCGTCGGAGGGTCAGTACTGAGGGAGCGCCGCACTGTCGGAGGGTCAATACTGAGGGAGCGCTGCACTGTCGGAGGGTCAGTACTGGGGGAGCGCCGCACTGTCGGAGGGTCAGTACTGAGGGAGTGCCGCACTGTCGGAGGGTCAGTACTGAGGGAGTGCCGCCCTGTCGGAGGGTCAGTACTGAGGGAGTGCCGCACTGTCGGAGGGTCAATACTGAGGGAGCGCTGCACTGTCGGAGGGTCAGTACTGGGGGAGCGCCGCACTGTCGGAGGGTCAGTACTGAGGGAGTGCCGCCCTGTCCGAGTGTCAGTACTGAGGGAGTGCCGCACTGTCGGAGGGTCAGTACTGAGGGAGCGCCGCCCTGTCGGAGGGTTAGTACTGAGGGAGCACCGCACTGTCGGAGGGTCAGTACTGAGGGAGCGCCGCGCCATCGGAGGGTCAGTACTGAGGGAGTGCCGCACTGTCGGAGGGTCAGTACTGAGGAAGCGCCGCGCTGTCGGAGGGTCAGTACTGAGGGAGCGCCGCACTGTCGGAGGGTCAGTACTGAGGGAGCGCTGCACTGTCGGAGGGTCAGTACTGAGGGAGCGCCGCACTGTCGGAGGGTCAGTACTGAGGGAGTGCCGCACTGTCGGAGGGTCAGTACTGAGGAAGCGCCGCGCTGTCGGAGGGTCAGTACTGAGGGAGCGCCGCACTGTCGGAGGGTCAGTACTGAGGGAGCGCCGCACTGTCGGAGGGTCAGTACTGAGGGAGCGCCGCCCTGTCGGAGGGTCAGTACTGAGGGAGCGCCGCACTGTCGGAGGGTCAGTACTGAGGGAGAGCCGCACTGTCGGAGGGTCAGTACTGAGGGAGCGCCGCCTGTCGGAGGGTCAGTACCGAGGGAGTGTCGCACTGCCGGAGGGTCAGTACTGAGGGAGTGTCACACTGTCGGAGGGTCAGTACTGAGGGAGCGCCGCGCTGTCGGAGGGTCAGTACTGAGGGAGCGCCGCCCTGTCGGAGGGTCAGTACCGAGGGAGTGTCGCACTGTCGGAGGGTCAGTACTGAGGGAGTGTCACACTGTCGGAGGGTCAGTACTGAGGGAGCGCCGCGCTGTCGGAGGGTCAGTACTGAGGGAGCGCCGCACTGTCGGAGGGTCAGTACTGAGGGAGCGCCGCACTGTCGGAGGGTCAGTACTGAGGGAGTGCCGCACTGTCGGAGGGTCAGTACTGAGGAAGCGCCGCGCTGTCGGAGGGTCAGTACTGAGGGAGCGCCGCACTGTCGGAGGGTCAGTACTGAGGGAGCGCCGCACTGTCGGAGGGTCAGTACTGAGGGAGCGCCGCCCTGTCGGAGGGTCAGTACTGAGGGAGCGCCGCCCTGTCGGAGGGTCAGTACCGAGGGAGTGTCGCACTGCCGGAGGGTCAGTACTGAGGGAGTGTCACACTGTCGGAGGGTCAGTACTGAGGGAGCGCTGCACTGTTGGAGGGTCAGTACTGAGGGAGTGCCGCCCTGTCGGAGGGTCAGTACTGAGGGAGCACTGCACTGTCGGAGGGTCAGTACTGAGGGAGCGCCGCACTGTCGGAGGGTCAGTACTGAGGGAGCGCCGCCCTGTCGGAGGGTCAGTACTGAGGGAGCGCCGCGCTGTCGGAGGGTCAGTACTGAGGGAGCGCCGCACTGTCGGAGGGTCAGTACTGAGGGAGCGCCGCACTGTCGGAGGGTCAGTCCTGTGGGAGTGCCGCACTGTCGGAGGGACCGTCTTTCAGGAAGAGACGTTAAACCCGAGGCCCCCCATATGCCCCCTCAGGTGGATGTAAAAGAGCCCACGGCCACTATCGGAAGATGAATAGGACAGCGAGGGGGTGTGGGTGGTGGGAAGTTCTCCTCAGTGTCTTGGGGCCGATATCTATCCCTCGACAAACACCCAGCTGGATTTCCAGCATTTTCTGCTTCGATTTCAAATTTCCAACATCTGCAGCGTTTTGCTTTTGTAACACTCAACCGAGAATCTTTGGCCATTATTATGCCATACTGTGGGATCTTGCTGTGTGCCAATCGGCTGCCGTGTTGTCCCGTTCGCAGCGCTGACTGCACTGACTGCGCCGCACTTCGGGATGTATTGAGGTTGTGAAAGGCGCCGGGCGAATGCAGCACCTTGCCTCCTTTGTGCCGCGGGAGGCTCTGCTCATGACAACAGGAGCTGTTGGATAGCTGACGGCTGATTGCATGATCACAGGACCCTGCAGGAAGGTTCCTGACGTGTCACTGACAGAGCTGGTGCGGGGAGGATGTGGGGGCAGAACCTGACAGCTGAGTCGAGCCGCCCACGGAAACCACAGCGCAGACGGACCACTCAGCTGACAGAGCAGAGACAGGCGACAGCGTCCCCCTGTGCTCACTGACCTACTTTCTTTCCCTGACTAGCAATGCTTCGATTTTAAAATGTTTATCATTGTTTTCAAATCAACCCCAAGGCCTCAATTCCCATCCCTATCTCTGTAACCTCCTCCAGCCCCTACAACCCTCCCTATCTCTGTAACCTCCTCCAGCCCCTGACAACCCTCCCTATCTCTGTAACCTCCTCCAGCCCCTACATCCCTCCCTATCTCTGTAACCTCCTCCAGCCCCTACAACCCTCCCTATCTCTGTAACCTCCTCCAGCCCCTACAACCCTCCCTATCTCTGTAACCTCCTCCAGCCCCTACAACCCTCCCTATCTCTGTAACCTCCTCCAGCCCCTACAACCCTCCCTATCTCTGTAACCTCCTCCAGCCCCTACAACCCTCCCTATCTCTGTAACCTCCTCCAGCCCCTACAACCCTCCCTATCTCTGTAACCTCCTCCAGCCCCTACTACCCTCCGTATCTCTGTCACCTCCTCCAGTTGCTACAACCCTCCCTATCTCTGTAACCTCCTCCAGCCCCTACATCCCTCCCTATCTCTGTAACCTCCTCCAGCACCTGCAACCCTCCCTATCTCTGTAACCTGCTCCAGCCCCTACAACCCTCCCTATCTCTGTAACCTCCTCCAGCCCCTTCAACCCTCCCTATCTCTGTAACCTCCTCCGGCCCCTACAACCCTCCCTATCTCTGTACCTCCTCCGGCCGCTACAACCCTCCCTATCTCTGTAACCTCCTCCAGCCCCTACAACCGTCCCTCTCTGTAACCTCCTCCAGCCCCTACAACCCTCCCTATCTCTGTAACCTCCTCCAGCCCCTACAACCCTCCCTATCTCTGTAACCTCCCCCAGCCTCTACAACCCTCCCTATCTCTGTAACCTCCCCCAGCCTCTACAACCCTCCCTATCTCTGTAACCCCCTTCAGCTCCTACAACCCTCCCTATCTCTGTAACCTCCCCCAGCCCCTACAACCCTCCCTATCTCTGTAACCTCCCCCAGCCCCTACAACCCTCCCTATCTCTGTAACCTCCTCCAGCCCCTACAACCGTCCCTCTCTGTAACCTCCTCCAGCCCCTACAACCCTCCCTATCTCTGTAACCTCCCCCAGCCCCTACAACCCTCCCTATTTCTGTAACCTCCTCCAGCTCCTACAACCCTCCCTATCTCTGTAACCTCCTCTAGTTCCTACAACCCTCCCTATCTCTGTAATCTCCTCCAGCCCCTACTACCCTCCGTATCTCTGTCACCTCCTCCAGTTGCTACAACCCTCCCTATCTCTGTAACCTGCTCCAGCCCCTTCAACCCTCCCTATCTCTGTAACCTCCTCCGGCCCCTACAACCCTCCCTATCTCTGTACCTCCTCCGGCCGCTACAACCCTCCCTATCTCTGTAACCTCCTCCAGCCCCTACAACCGTCCCTCTCTGTAACCTCCTCCAGCCCCTACAACCCTCCCTATCTCAGTAATCTCCTCCAGCCCCTACAACCCTCCCTATCTCAGTAATCTCCTCCAGCCCCTACAACCGTCCCTCTCTGTAACCTCCTCCAGCCCCTACAACCCTCCCTATCTCTGTAACCTCCTCCAGCCCCTACAACCTTCCCTATCTCTGTAACCTCCTCCAGCCCCTACAACCGTCCCTATCTCTGTAACCTCCTCCAGCCTCTACAACCTTCCCTATCTCTGTAACCTCCTCCAGCCCCTACAACCCTCCCTATCTCTGTAATCTCCTTCAGCCCCTACAACCCTCCCTATCTCTGTAACCTCCTCCAGCCCCTACAACCCTCCCTATCTCTGTAACCTCCTCCAGCCCCTTACAACACTCCCTATCTCTGTAACCTCCTCCAGCCCCTACTACCCTCCCTATCTCTGTAACCTCCCCCAGCCCCTACAACCCTCCCTATCTCTGTAACCTCCTCCAGCCCCTTACAACACTCCCTATCTCTGTAACCTCCTCCAGCCCCTACTACCCTCCGTATCTCTGTCACCTCCTCCAGTTGCTACAACCCTCCCTATCTCTGTAACCTCCTCCAGCCCCTACAACCCTCCCTATCTCTGTAACCTCCTCCAGCACCTGCAACCCTCCCTATCTCTGTAACCTGCTCCAGCCCCTACAACCCTCCCTATCTCTGTAACCTCCTCCAGCCCCTACAACCCTCCCTATCTCTGTACCTCCTCCAGCCCCTACAACCGTCCCTCTCTGTAACCTCCTCCAGCCCCTACAACCCTCCCTATCTCAGTAATCTCCTCCAGCCCCTACAACCCTCCCTATCTCAGTAATCTCCTCCAGCCCCTACAACTCTCCCTATCTCTGTAACCTCCTCCAGCCCCTACAACCGTCCATCTCTGTAACCTCCTCCAGCCCTTACAACTCTCCCTATCTCTGTAACCTCCCCCAGCCCCTACAACCCTCCCTATCTCTGTAACCTCCTCCGGCCCCTACAACCCTCCCTATCTCTGTAACCTCCTCCGGCCCCTACAACCCTCCCTATCTCTGTAACCTCCTCCGGCCCCTACACCCCTCCCTATCTCAGTAGCCCCCTCCAGCTATGAAGAGAGACTGGATAGGCTAGGGTTGTTTTCCTTAGAGCAGAGAAGGCTGAGGGGGGACTTAATTGAGGTGTACAAAATTATGAGGGGCATTGATAGGTTAGATAGGAAGAAACTTTTTCCCTTAGCAGAGGGGTCAATAACTAGGGGGCATAGATTTAAGGTAAGGGGCAGGAGGTTTAGAGGGGATCTGAGGGAAAATGTTTTCACCCAGAGGGTGGTTGGAATCTGGAACACACTGCCTGAAGAGGTGGTGGAGGCAGGAACCCTCACAACATTTAAGAAGTATTTAGATGAGCACTTGAAAGGCTATAGCATACAAGGCTACGGGCCAAGTGTGGGGAAATGGGATTAGAATAGTTAGATGCTTGATGGCCGGCACAGACACGATGGGCCGAAGGGCCTGTTTCTGTGCTTTGTAACTCGATGAGAAATGTTGTAGGTTAGCCTCCCGGGCTGATTGAGATACTGCTGCTTAACCAGTCACCGGGCCTTGTTGTTGATTCACAGGGATTACAAGGTGAGCCTCTGCTGCCTGAATGAAACGAGCCTCTGCATCCTCCCCTGCCCTGAGCAATGGGTTCAGCCTGCCCAGCCTGACCATCAGCGGAGTGCCGTCCAGCCCGGGCGGCTCCCTGGAGCAGCACCCTCACCACGGCCAGCACCGGCCCTCGCTGGCGGGCAGCCCCGGGGAGATGCCCAGAGCAACGGGAACTGTCCGCGTCTATCTGCCCAACAAGCAACGCACGGTGGTAAGTCATACTGCCCAGCCCGGGTCGGTTAGTTACAGAGTAAAGCTCCCTCTACACTGTCCCCATCAAACACTCCCAGGACAGGTACAGCACGGGGGTTAGATACAGAGTAAAGCTCCCTCTACACTGTCCCCATCAAACACTCCCCAGGACAGGTACAGCACGGGGGTTAGATACAGAGTAAAGCTCCCTCTACACTGTCCCCATCAGACACTCCCCAGGACAGGTACAGCACGGGGGGTTAGATACAGAGTAAAGCTCCCTCTACACTGTCCCCATCAAACACTCCCCAGGACAGGTACAGTACGGGGGTTAGATACAGAGTAAAGCTCCCTCTACACTGTCCCCATCAAACACTCCCCAGGACAGGTACAGTACGGGGGTTAGATACAGAGTAAAGCTCCCTCTCCACTTCCTGTTAAACATTGCCAGGTTTTTGAGAGTTGTACTGTGTCTGACTTTGATCTCCTATCCTCTTAACTACCTGCTGTGCTTTTCACAGGTAAATGTTCGTGAGGGGATGACAGTGAACGACAGCTTGGACAAGGCACTGAAAGTCCGAGGTTTGTCCCAGAAATGCTGTGCGGTCTACAGATTCCTTGATGGGTGAGTTACTGACTGCGGCATTTCTGTCTTGAGTTTGTATTGAAGCTGGCAAATGGGGCTTATACACACCAGTGCTGTACACGGGGCTTACTGTGGCTCCGGAGTGCGACACAGACGGCTCGGGGCGTTGCAGAGTCCCGTACACGGGGAGCTATATGGATGAGCAGGCGACTGTGCTGTGCTGGTTGTACAACGGGACAGTGCAGTGCGAGGCAGGCGAATCGGCAGGGGGGGGCCGTGTGTTGTCCTTGTAACCACTGACGCCTGTCTCTCTTCTTTCTCCCTTCAGCCACAAGAAGCTGACCGACTGGTCGACCGACATCACGCCCCTGGTGGGCGAGGAGCTCATGGTGGAGGTGCTTGATGAAGTCCCCTTGTCAATGCACAACTTTGTAAGTCCCGAGCTGATCGGCGTCCAGCTCCCCCACCCGTTGCGTTACCCGGCCATTCCCGAAATACCCAGTGGGTTCAACATCTCTTCCTGAAAGGTGGAACCTCCAAGAGTGCAGCCCTCCCTCAAAACTGACTCCCGGGGAGTGTTGAGCCTGGATTATGGGGCTCGAGCCTCTGGATTGCAGGTTGAACCCGCAGCCTTCTGACTCAGAGGCAAGAGCAAGGCTTTTGACACGGTCCCACACGGCAGACTGGTTTAAAAAAAAAAATAAAAGCCCATGGGATCCTGGGAAATGCAGCAAGGTGGATACAGAATTGACTCAGTGGCAGGAAACGAAGGGTAATTGTTGACGGGTGTTTTAGCGACTGGAGGGCTGTTTCCACTGGCGTTCCGCAGGGCTCAGTACTGGTGCCCCTGCTTTTGGTGGTGCATGTGAACGATTTGGACGTAAATGTAGGGGGCACGATCAAGACGTTTGCAGACGACGCAAAGATTGGCCGTGTGGTCGAGAGCGAGGAGGGTAGCTGGAGGCTGCAGGAAGATATCGATTGAGCATAAAAGTGGCAAATGGAATTCAACCTGGAGAAGTGTGAGGTGATGCATTCAGGGAGGTCAAGCAAGGCAAAGGAATACACCATTAATGGGAAAATACTGAGAGGTGTCGAGGAAGTGAGCGACCTTGGAGCGAATGTCCACAGATCCCTGAAGGTAGCAGGACAGGTCGATAAGGTGGTTAAGAAGGCATATGGAATCCTTTCCTTTATTAGCCGAGGTATGGAATATAAGAGCCAGGGAGGTTATGCTGGAACTGTATAACTCATTGGTTAGGCCACAGCTTGAGTACTGTGTGTAGTTCTGGTCACTTCATTACAGAAAGGATGTAATTGCACTAGAGAGGGTACAGAGGAGATTTACGGGGATGTTGCCAGGACTGGAAAAATGCAGCCGTGAGGAAAGATTGGATAGGCTGGGGTTGTTCTCCTTGGAACAGAGAAGGCTGAGGGGAGAATCTGATTGAAATGTACAAAATTGTAAACTTGCCACCCCTCTCCCCCCCCCCCCCCCCACCCCCCGCCAAGAAAAAAAAATAGCTCGGACCGACATGTGGCTCGTCACATTCATGGGACGTGGGTGTCCCTGGCCAGTACAAGTTGGCTTTGAGGAGGTGGCAGTGAGCCGGTACTGGAGTGTGAACCTGGATAATGGGAGTGTGTCTCTGGATTGCTGCAGTGGCCGCGTCCTCCACATCTTCCCCACGCACCCCCCCCCCATTCCCGACACCCATCCGAGCAAATCCCTGCTGCATGTGTGACCCCGGACACGCGCTGAGCGTGAGCACACTCGGGCGGGGGGAACTGACAACAGAAGGTGGCTGAAAAGTCAAAAGCAGCGAGCACGAGTGATGGTGTAGAGGCAGACTGGGAGAGTTTAGTTTTAGAGATACAGCACTGAAACAGGCCCTTCAGCCCACTGAGTCTGTGCCGACCATCAACCACCCATTTATACTAATCCTACACTAATTCCATATTCCCATCACATCCCCACCTGTCCCTATATATTTCCCGACCACCGACCTATACTCGGGGCAATTTACAACGGCGAATTTACCGACCAACCTGCAGGTCTTTGGCTGTGGGAGGAAACCCGAGCACCCGGAGAAAACCCACGCAGACACAGGGAGAACTTGCAAACTCCGCACAGGCAGTACCCAGAATTGAACCCAGGTCGCTGGAGCTGTGAGGCTGCGGTGCTAACCACTGCGCCACTGTGCTGCCCAGGGTGTCGGGTTGAGCCCCAGACCCTCGGTAACGTCGAGGCCCGCCCCCTGCCCCGCACCGTGATCTGCTCCACTGTAACTCGCCGTGAACCGGCCGAATCTGCCGGGGACGTTGAATTAAGGAGAACGGTAAAATATTTACAGAGAGACTTCAAAGGAATTGGATATATATTTGAACGGGAAAACCTACTTTGAGGACAGTGGGGAAGGAGCAGGAATGCAGAGGGGCGAATTGGGTCACTCTTTCAATGAGGGACTGAATGGTGACTTTCTGAGCTGCATATAGGACTTCTTGTATTTCTGCATTTGGATCAGATGGGCTGGCAGGTGGCAACTGAAGTTTAACACTGATATGGGGCATGTGTGTGTGTACGTAGGTACACGCAGTGGTGCTCTCATCTCAAGACACCCGGCTGGTTTGCAGTGTGTTGTGAAGGACCTCGGGGTGAGGCTCCAGGGCAGGCGGGGTAGCTGGTGTGTCCCCCCCCCCACACCCCCCGTCACCTCCCCCAGACCGGGCAGAGAAGCGGCGAGGCGGGAAGCGGATGGCGCAGTAACCTGGCTGGCGATTCCTCTCCTCCTGCAGGTCCGGAAGACGTTCTTCAACCTGGCGTTCTGCGACTTCTGCCTGAAGTTCCTGTTCCATGGCTTCCGCTGCCAGACCTGCGGCCACAAGTTCCACGAGCACTGCAGCAGTAAAGTGCCAACGGTGTGCTTGGACCTGGGCAAATAGTGAGTACGAAAGGGAGGGACCAGGGTGGGGTGGAGCGGCGGAGGCTGGGGGATAGTGAGTATGCTGGTTGAGGGAGGTGGTTTTGGTTGAGGGGGGGGAGCGTGTGTGGTGATAGTGAGTACTGATCTAGCCCTGGTGTGATCTGATTCTCTACCGTTGGTTTGCAGCCCGGCTTCTCCCGGTCCCTACGAGGAGCACTCGCTCTCACCGATGCCCACAGCCCAGATGGACCAACTCCTGACCCCTCAGTCGTCCGGAAGGTGAGAACGCGTTGGATGTCTGTTTACTGTTAGAGAAACCGTCTGATATCCTTGCTGTAACTCGCAGTCGATTAGTTCGACACTGGATGGTGAGAAGAGTTCATGGAGCACAGCTGCCTACCTCTCTCTTCTGAGTCATGTGGCCGCGGGTTTGAACTCAATAGTCCAGGCTCCTCCTTTCCCCCCGGTGCCAGACCGACAAGAGTGCTGCACTATCGGAGGTACTGTCTTTCGGGTGAGATGTTAAACCCGTCAGTCACTGAGTTTTTTTTTTGAAGCGTGGCCTCTGTTGGAACGTGGGAGACATGGCGGCCAATTTGTGCACAGCAAGCTCCCACGAACCGCGACGTGATAATGACCCGGGAGCGTCGAGCCGAGGGTTATGTGCTCCAGGCTCGGAGAGAGCGACAGCTGACGCGTGCAGCCATCTTGGGGCTGCCCGGGAAGACAGGGAGCTGCGCGAGGGTGGGGGAGTGGTTCATGAAAAACCTGTGTGAACAAAGAACAGCACAGGAACAGGCCATTCGGCCCTCCAAGCCTGCGCCAATCTTGATGCCTGCCTAAACTAAAACCTTCTGCACTTCCGGGGCACGTATCCCTCTATTCCCATCCTATTCATGTATTTGTCAAGATGCCTCTTAAACGTCGCTATCGTACCTGCTTCCACCACCTCCCCTGGCAGCAGGTTCCAGGCACTCACCACCCTCTGTGTAAAGAACTTGCCTCGCACATCCCCCCTAATCTTTGCCCCTCTCACCTTAAACCTATGTCCCCCAGTAACTGACTCTTCCACCCTGGGAAAAAGCTTCTGACTATCCACTCTGTCCATGCCGCTCATAACTTTGTAAACCTCTATCATGTCACCCCTCCACCTCCATCGTTCAGGTGAAAACAATCCAAGTTTATCCAACCTCTCCTCATAGCTAATGCCCTCCAGACCAGGCAACATCCTGGTAAACCTCTTCTGTACCCTCTCCAAAGCCTCCATGTCCTACTGGTAGTGTGGCGACCAGAATTGCACGCAATATTCTAAGTGTGGCCTAACTAAGGTTCTGTACAGCTGCAGCATAACCTGCCAATTTTTATACTCTATGCCCCGACCGATGAAGGCAAGCATGCCGTATGCCTTCTTCACTACCTTATCCACCTGCGTTGCCACTTTCAGTGACCTGTGGACCTGTACGCCCAGATCTCTCTGCCTATCAATACTCCTAAGGGTTCTGCCATTTACTGTATACTTCCCACCTGCATTAGACCTTCCAAAATGCATTACCTCACATTTGTCCGGATTAAACTCCATCTGCCATTTCTCCGCCCAAGTCTCCAACCGATCTATATCCTGCTGTATCCTCTGACAATCCTCATCACTATCCGCAACTCCACCAACCTTTGTGTCGTCCTCAAACTTAATAATCAGACCAGTTACATTTTCCTCCAAATCATTTATATATACTACAAAGAGCAACGGTCCCAGCACTGATCCCTGCGGAACACCACTAGTCACATCCCTCCATTCAGAAAAGCACCTTTCCACTGCTACCCTCTGTCTTCTGTGACAGAGCCAGTTCTGTATCCATCTTGCCAGCTCACCTCTGATCCCGTGTGACTTCACCTTTTGTACCATTCTGCCATGAGGGACCTTGTCAAAGGCTTTACTGAAGTCCATATAGACAACATCCACTGCCCTTCCTTCATCAATCATCTTCGTCACTTCCTCAAAAAACTCAATCAAATTAGTGAGACACGACCTCCCCTTCACAAAACCATGCTGAAACTCGCTAATAAGTTAGTTTGTTTCCAAATGGGAGTAAATCCTGTCCCGAAGAATCCTCTCTAATAGTTTCCCTACCACTGACGTAAGGCTCACCGGCCTATAATTTCCTGGATTATCCTTGCCACCCTTCTTAAACAAAGGAACAACATTGGCTATTCTCCAGGCCTCTGGGACCTCACCTGTAGCCAATGAGGATGCAAAGATTTCTGTCAAGGCCCCAGCAATTTCTTCCCTTGCCTCCCTCAGTATTCTAGGGTAGATCCCATCAGGCCCTGGGGACTTATCTACCTTAATGCTTTGCAAGACACCCAACACCTCCTCCTTTTTGATAATGAGATGACTGAGACTATCTACACTCCCTTCCCTAGGCTCATCATCCACCAAGTCCTTCTCTTTGGTGAATACTGATGCAAAGTACTCATTTAGCACCTCGCCCATTTCCTCTGGTTCCACACATAGATTCCCATCTCTGTCCTTGAGTGGGCCAACCCTTTCCCTGGTTACCCTCTTGCTCTTTATATATGTATAAAAAGCCTTGGGATTATCCTTAATCCTGTTTGACAATGACTTTTCATGACCCCTTTTAGCCCTCCTGACTCCTTGCTTAAGTTGTGTGCGAGCATTTGCAGAAACCGGGAGAGCGGGCGGAATGGGTGGAGGTGGGAGAGAGGGTGTGCAGGCGTTGCTGTGGATCTTCAGCTGACAGGGTGCATTGCAGGTCAGTGGAATTGATTACAGCCTTCTCACCGACGGGCCTGACACTAACCTGCTTCTCCTTCGCCTTGCAGGCTCACACCACCCGCCTTCACTTTCCCATGTCCCTGCCCACCTGCCGAAGGGCAGCTCCAGCGCCAACGTTCAACCTCCACGCCCAACGTGCACATGTCCAGCACCACAGCACCAGTCAACATGAGTGTCATAGAGGTGAGGGATTCACACGTTACGTGCAGAGACCCAATCAGCTGGAGGCACTGCCCAGCCTCAGACAGCCTTAAAACAACCACTCAGGATAGAAAATGGGAGCTCCATGACAGCAACTCCCTGTGTTACTGAGTATTGGGGTTTACAGGACAGTGAGACTCTGTGTTACTGAGTATTGGGGTTTACAGGACAGTGTGACTCTGTGTTACTGAGTATTGGGGTTTAGAGGACAGTGAGACTCTGTGTTACTGAGTATTGGTGTTTACAGGACAGTGAGACTCTGTGTTACTGAGTATTGGTGTTTATCGGACAGTGGGACTCTGTGTTACTGAGTATTGGGGTTTACAGGACAGTGAGACTCTGTGTTACTGAGTATTGGTGTTTACAGGACAGTGAGACTCTGTGTTACTGAGTATTGGTGTTTATCGGACAGTGGGACTCTGTGTTACTGAGTATTGGGGTTTATAGGACAGTGAGACTCTGTGTTACTGAGTACTGGGGTTTATAGGACAGTGAGACTCTGTGTTACTGAGTATTGGTGTTTATAGGACAGTGAGACTCTGTGTTACTGAGTATTGGTGTTTACAGGACAGTGAGACTGTGTGTTACTGAGTATTGGTGTTTATAGGACAGTGAGACTCTGTGTTACTGAGTATTGGTGTTTACAGGACACTGAGACTCTGTGTTACTGAGTATTGGTGTTTATAGGACAGTGAGACTCTGTGTTACTGAGTATTGGTGTTTATAGGACAGTGAGACTCTGTGTTACTGAGTATTGGTGTTTATAGGACAGTGAGACTCTGTGTTCCTGAGTATTGGTGTTTACAGGACAGTGAGACTCTGTGTTACTGAGTATTGGTGTTTACAGGACAGTGAGACTCTGTGTTACTGAGTATTGGGGTTTACAGGACAGTGAGACTCTGTGTTACTGAGTATTGGTGTTTATAGGACAGTGTGACTCTGTGTTACTGAGTATTGGGGTTTATAGGACAGTGAGACTCTGTGTTACTGAGTACTGGGGTTTATAGGACAGTGAGACTCTGTGTTACTGAGTATTGGTGTTTATAGGACAGTGAGACTCTGTGTTACTGAGTATTGGTGTTTACAGGACAGTGAGACTGTGTGTTACTGAGTATTGGTGTTTATAGGACAGTGTGACTCTGTGTTACTGAGTATTGGGGTTTATAGGACAGTGAGACTCTGTGTTACTGAGTACTGGGGTTTATAGGACAGTGAGACTCTGTGTTACTGAGTATTGGTGTTTATAGGACAGTGAGACTCTGTTACTGAGTATTGGTGTTTACAGGACAGTGAGACTCTGTGTTACTGAGTATTGGTGTTTACAGGACAGTGAGACTCTGTGTTACTGAGTATTGGTGTTTACAGGACAGTGAGACTCTGTGTTACTGAGTATTGGTGTTTATAGGACAGTGAGACTCTGTGTTACTGAGTATTGGGGTTTATAGGACAGTGAGACTCTGTGTTACTGAGTATTGGTGTTTACAGGACAGTGAGACTCTGTGTTACTGAGTATTGGTGTTTACTGGACAGTGAGACTCTGTGTTACTGAGTATTGGTGTTTACAGGACAGTGAGACTCTGTGTTACTGAGTATTGGGGTTTATAGGACAGTGAGACTCTGTGTTACTGAGTATTGGTGTTTACTGGACAGTGAGACTCTGTGTTACTGAGTATTGGTGTTTACTGGACAGTGAGACTCTGTGTTACTGAGTATTGGTGTTTATAGGACAGTGAGACTCTGTGTTACTGAGTATTGGTGTTTATAGTACAGTGAGACTCTGTGTTACTGAGTATTGGGGTTTATAGGACAGTGAGACTCTGTGTTACTGAGTATTGGTGTTTACTGGACAGTGAGACTCTGTGTTACTGAGTATTGGTGTTTACAGGACAGTGAGACTCTGTGTTACTGAGTATTGGGGTTTATAGGACAGTGAGACTCTGTGTTACTGAGTATTGGTGTTTACAGGACAGTGAGACTCTGTGTTACTGAGTATTGGGGTTTACAGGACAGTGAGACTCTGTGTTACTGAGTATTGGTGTTTATCGGACAGTGAGACTCTGTGTTACTGAGTATTGGTGTTTACAGGACAGTGAGACTCTGTGTTACTGAGTATTGGGGTTTATAGGACAGTGAGACTCTGTGTTACTGAGTATTGGGGTTTATAGGACAGTGAGACTCTGTGTTACTGAGTATTGGTGTTTACAGGACAGTGAGACTCTGTGTTACTGAGTATTGGGATTTACAGGACAGTGAGACTCTGTGTTACTGAGTATTGGTGTTTATAGGACAGTGAGACTCTGTGTTACTGAGTATTGGTGTTTATAGGACAGTGAGACTCTGTTACTGAGTATTGGTGTTTATAGGACAGTGAGACTCTGTGTTACTGAGTATTGGTGTTTATCGGACAGTGAGACTCTGTGTTATTGAGTATTGGTGTTTATCGGACAGTGAGACTCTGTGTTACTGAGTATTGGTGTTTACAGGACAGTGAGACTCTGTGTTACTGAGTATTGGGGTTTATAGGACAGTGAGACTCTGTGTTACTGAGTATTGGGGTTTATAGGACAGTGAGACTCTGTGTTACTGAGTATTGGTGTTTACAGGACAGTGAGACTCTGTGTTACTGAGTATTGGGATTTACAGGACAGTGAGACTCTGTGTTACTGAGTATTGGTGTTTACAGGACAGTGAGACTCTGTGTTACTGAGTATTGGGATTTACAGGACAGTGAGACTCTGTGTTACTGAGTATTGGGGTTTATAGGACAGTGAGACTCTGTGTTACTGAGTATTGGGGTTTATAGGACAGTGAGACTCTGTGTTACTGAGTATTGGGGTTTATAGGACAGTGAGACTCTGTGTTACTGAGTATTGGGGTTTATAGGACAGTGAGACTCTGTGTTACTGAGTATTGGGGTTTATAGGACAGTGAGACTCTGTGTTACTGAGTATTGGTGTTTACAGGACAGTGAGACTCTGTGTTACTGAGTATTGGGATTTACAGGACAGTGAGACTCTGTGTTACTGAGTATTGGGGTTTATAGGACAGTGAGACTCTGTGTTACTGAGTATTGGGGTTTATAGGACAGTGAGACTCTGTGTTACTGAGTATTGGTGTTTATAGGACAGTGAGACTCTGTGTTACTGAGTATTGGTGTTTACAGGACAGTGAGACTGTGTGTTACTGAGTATTGGTGTTTATAGGACAGTGAGACTCTGTGTTACTGAGTATTGGTGTTTACAGGACACTGAGACTCTGTGTTACTGAGTATTGGTGTTTATAGGACAGTGAGACTCTGTGTTACTGAGTATTGGTGTTTATAGGACAGTGAGACTCTGTGTTACTGAGTATTGGTGTTTATAGGACAGTGAGACTCTGTGTTCCTGAGTATTGGTGTTTACAGGACAGTGAGACTCTGTGTTCCTGAGTATTGGTGTTTACAGGACAGTGAGACTCTGTGTTACTGAGTATTGGTGTTTGCAGGACAGTGAGACTCTGTGTTACTGAGTATTGGGGTTTACAGGACAGTGAGACTCTGTGTTACTGAGTATTGGTGTTTATAGGACAGTGTGACTCTGTGTTACTGAGTATTGGGGTTTATAGGACAGTGAGACTCTGTGTTACTGAGTACTGGGGTTTATAGGACAGTGAGACTCTGTGTTACTGAGTATTGGGGTTTATAGGACAGTGAGACTCTGTGTTACTGAGTACTGGGGTTTATAGGACAGTGAGACTCTGTGTTACTGAGTATTGGTGTTTATAGGACAGTGAGACTCTGTGTTACTGAGTATTGGTGTTTACAGGACAGTGAGACTCTGTGTTACTGAGTATTGGGTTTTACCGGACAGTGAGACTCTTGTGTTACTGAGTATTGGTGTTTACAGGACAGTGAGACTCTGTTACTGAGTATTGGTGTTTACAGGACAGTGAGACTCTGTGTTACTGAGTATTGGTGTTTACAGGACAGTGAGACTCTGTTACTGAGTATTGGTGTTTACAGGACAGTGAGACTCTGTGTTACTGAGTATTGGTGTTTACAGGACAGTGAGACTCTGTGTTACTGAGTATTGGTGTTTACAGGACAGTGAGACTCTGTGTTACTGAGTATTGGTGTTTATCGGACAGTGAGACTCTGTGTTACTGAGTATTGGGGTTTATAGGACAGTGAGACTCTGTGTTACTGAGTATTGGTGTTTACAGGACAGTGAGACTCTGTGTTACTGAGTATTGGTGTTTACTGGACAGTGAGACTCTGTGTTACTGAGTATTGGTGTTTACAGGACAGTGAGACTCTGTGTTACTGAGTATTGGGGTTTATAGGACAGTGAGACTCTGTGTTACTGAGTATTGGTGTTTACTGGACAGTGAGACTCTGTGTTACTGAGTATTGGTGTTTACTGGACAGTGAGACTCTGTGTTACTGAGTATTGGTGTTTATAGGACAGTGAGACTCTGTGTTACTGAGTATTGGTGTTTATAGGACAGTGAGACTCTGTGTTACTGAGTATTGGGGTTTATAGGACAGTGAGACTCTGTGTTACTGAGTATTGGTGTTTACTGGACAGTGAGACTCTGTGTTACTGAGTATTGGTGTTTACAGGACAGTGAGACTCTGTGTTACTGAGTATTGGTGTTTATAGGACAGTGAGACTCTGTGTTACTGAGTATTGGTGTTTATAGGACAGTGAGACTCTGTGTTACTGAGTATTGGTGTTTACAGGACAGTGAGACTCTGTGTTACTGAGTATTGGGGTTTATAGGACAGTGAGACTCTGTGTTACTGAGTATTGGTGTTTACTGGACAGTGAGACTCTGTGTTACTGAGTATTGGTGTTTACTGGACAGTGAGACTCTGTGTTACTGAGTATTGGTGTTTATAGGACAGTGAGACTCTGTGTTACTGAGTATTGGTGTTTATAGGACAGTGAGACTCTGTGTTACTGAGTATTGGGGTTTATAGGACAGTGAGACTCTGTGTTACTGAGTATTGGTGTTTACTGGACAGTGAGACTCTGTGTTACTGAGTATTGGTGTTTACAGGACAGTGAGACTCTGTGTTACTGAGTATTGGTGTTTATAGGACAGTGAGACTCTGTGTTACTGAGTATTGGTGTTTATAGGACAGTGAGACTCTGTGTTACTGAGTATTGGTGTTTATAGGACAGTGAGACTCTGTGTTACTGAGTATTGGTGTTTATAGGACAGTGAGACTCTGTGTTACTGAGTATTGGTGTTTATAGGACAGTGAGACTCTGTGTTACTGAGTATTGGTGTTTATCGGACAGTGAGACTCTGTGTTACTGAGTATTGGTGTTTATCGGACAGTGAGACTCTGTGTTACTGAGTATTGGTGTTTATAGGACAGTGAGACTCTGTGTTACTGAGTATTGGTGTTTATCGGACAGTGAGACTCTGTGTTACTGAGTATTGGTGTTTATCGGACAGTGAGACTCTGTGTTACTGAGTATTGGGGTTTATAGGACAGTGAGACTCTGTGTTACTGAGTATTGGTGTTTACAGGACAGTGAGACTCTGTGTTACTGAGTATTGGGGTTTACAGGACAGTGAGACTCTGTGTTACTGAGTATTGGTGTTTATCGGACAGTGAGACTCTGTGTTACTGAGTATTGGTGTTTACAGGACAGTGAGACTCTGTGTTACTGAGTATTGGGGTTTATAGGACAGTGAGACTCTGTGTTACTGAGTATTGGGGTTTATAGGACAGTGAGACTCTGTGTTACTGAGTATTGGTGTTTACAGGACAGTGAGACTCTGTGTTACTGAGTATTGGGATTTACAGGACAGTGAGACTGTGTGTTACTGAGTATTGGTGTTTATAGGACAGTGAGACTCTGTGTTACTGAGTATTGGTGTTTATCGGACAGTGAGACTCTGTGTTACTGAGTATTGGTGTTTATCGGACAGTGAGACTCTGTGTTACTGAGTATTGGTGTTTATCGGACAGTGAGACTCTGTGTTACTGAGTATTGGTGTTTATAGGACAGTGAGACTCTGTGTTACTGAGTATTGGTGTTTATCGGACAGTGAGACTCTGTGTTACTGAGTATTGGTGTTTATAGGACAGTGAGACTCTGTGTTACTGAGTATTGGTGTTTATCGGACAGTGAGACTCTGTGTTACTGAGTATTGGTGTTTATAGGACAGTGAGACTCTGTGTTACTGAGTATTGGTGTTTATCGGACAGTGAGACTCTGTGTTACTGAGTATTGGTGTTTATCGGACAGTGAGACTCTGTGTTACTGAGTATTGGTGTTTATAGGACAGTGAGACTCTGTGTTACTGAGTATTGGTGTTTACAGGACAGTGAGACTCTGTTACTGAGTATTGGTGTTTATAGGACAGTGAGACTCTGTGTTACTGAGTATTGGTGTTTATAGGACAGTGAGACTCTGTTACTGAGTATTGGTGTTTATAGGACAGTGAGACTCTGTGTTACTGAGTATTGGTGTTTATCGGACAGTGAGACTCTGTGTTATTGAGTATTGGTGTTTATCGGACAGTGAGACTCTGTGTTACTGAGTATTGGTGTTTACAGGACAGTGAGACTCTGTGTTACTGAGTATTGGGGTTTATAGGACAGTGAGACTCTGTGTTACTGAGTATTGGGGTTTATAGGACAGTGAGACTCTGTGTTACTGAGTATTGGTGTTTACAGGACAGTGAGACTCTGTGTTACTGAGTATTGGGATTTACAGGACAGTGAGACTCTGTGTTACTGAGTATTGGTGTTTACAGGACAGTGAGACACTGTGTTACTGAGTATTGGGATTTACAGGACAGTGAGACTCTGTGTTACTGAGTATTGGGGTTTATAGGACAGTGAGACTCTGTGTTACTGAGTATTGGGGTTTATAGGACAGTGAGACTCTGTGTTACTGAGTATTGGGGTTTATAGGACAGTGAGACTCTGTGTTACTGAGTATTGGGGTTTATAGGACAGTGAGACTCTGTGTTACTGAGTATTGGGGTTTATAGGACAGTGAGACTCTGTGTTACTGAGTATTGGTGTTTACAGGACAGTGAGACTCTGTGTTACTGAGTATTGGGATTTACAGGACAGTGAGACTCTGTGTTACTGAGTATTGGGGTTTATAGGACAGTGAGACTCTGTGTTACTGAGTATTGGGGTTTATAGGACAGTGAGACTCTGTTACTGAGTATTGGGGTTTATAGGACAGTGAGACTCTGTGTTACTGAGTATTGGTGTTTACAGGACAGTGAGACTCTGTGTTACTGAGTATTGGGGTTTATAGGACAGTGTGACTCTGTGTTACTGAGTATTGGGATTTACAGGACAGTGAGACTCTGTTACTGAGTATTGGGGTTTATAGGACAGTGAGACTCTGTGTTACTGAGTATTGGGATTTACAGGACAGTGAGACTCTGTGTTACTGAGTATTGGTGTTTACAGGACAGTGAGACTCTGTGTTACTGAGTATTGGTGTTTATAGGACAGTGAGACTCTGTGTTACTGAGTATTGGTGTTTATAGGACAGTGAGACTCTGTGTTACTGAGTATTGGTGTTTACAGGACAGTGAGACTCTGTGTTACTGAGTATTGGTGTTTATAGGACAGTGAGACTCTGTTACTGAGTATTGGTGTTTATAGGACAGTGAGACTCTGTGTTACTGAGTATTGGTGTTTATAGGACAGTGAGACTCTGTTACTGAGTATTGGTGTTTACAGGACAGTGAGACTCTGTGTTACTGAGTATTGGTGTTTATAGGACAGTGAGACTCTGTGTTACTGAGTATTGGTGTTTACAGGACAGTGAGACTCTGTGTTACTGAGTATTGGTGTTTATAGGACAGTGAGACTCTGTGTTACTGAGTATTGGTGTTTATAGGACAGTGAGACTCTGTGTTACTGAGTATTGGTGTTTACAGGACAGTGAGACTCTGTGTTACTGAGTATTGGTGTTTATAGGACAGTGAGACTCTGTTACTGAGTATTGGTGTTTATAGGACAGTGAGACTCTGTTACTGAGTATTGGTGTTTATAGGACAGTGAGACTCTGTTACTGAGTATTGGTGTTTACAGGACAGTGAGACTCTGTGTTACTGAGTATTGGTGTTTATAGGACAGTGAGACTCTGAGTTACTGAGTATTGGTGTTTATAGGACAGTGAGACTCTGTTACTGAGTATTGGTGTTTGCAGGACAGTGAGACTCTGTGTTACTGAGTATTGGGGTTTATAGGACAGTGAGACTCTGTTACTGAGTATTGGTGTTTACAGGACAGTGAGACTCTGTGTTACTGAGTATTGGGATTTACAGGACAGTGAGACTCTGTGTTACTGAGTATTGGGGTTTATAGGACAGTGAGACTCTGTTACTGAGTATTGGTGTTTACAGGACAGTGAGACTCTGTGTTACTGAGTATTGGGATTTACAGGACAGTGAGACTCTGTGTTACTGAGTATTGGGGTTTACAGGACAGTGAGACTCTGTGTTACTGAGTATTGGGGTTTATAGGACAGTGAGACTCTATGTTACTGAGTATTGGGATTTACAGGACAGTGAGACTCTGTGTTACTGAGTATTGGTGTTTATAGGACAGTGAGACTCTGTGTTACTGAGTATTGGGATTTACAGGACAGTGAGACTCTGTGTTACTGAGTATTGGTGTTTACAGGACAGTGAGACTCTGTGTTACTGAGTATTGGTGTTTATAGGACAGGGAGACTGTGTGTTACTGCGTATTGGTGTTTATAGGACAGTGAGACTCTGTGTTAATGAGTATTGGTGTTTATAGGACAGTGAGACTCTGTGTTACTGAGTATTGGTGTTTATAGGACAGGGAGACTGTGTGTTACTGTGTATTGGTGTTTATAGGACAGTGAGACTCTGTGTTACTGAGTATTGGTGTTTACAGGACAGTGAGACTCTGTGTTACTGAGTATTGGGGTTTACAGGACAGTGAGACTCTGTGTTACTGAGTATTGGTGTTTATAGGACAGTGAGACTCTGTGTTACTGAGTATTGGGGTTTATAGGACAGTGAGACTCTGTGTTACTGAGTATTGGTGTTTATAGGACAGGGAGACTGTGTGTTACTGCGTATTGGTGTTTATAGGACAGTGAGACTCTGTGTTACTGAGTATTGGTGTTTATAGGACAGTGAGACTCTGTTACTGAGTATTGGTGTTTATAGGACAGTGAGACTCTGTGTTACTGAGTATTGGGGTTTATAGGACAGTGAGACTCTGTGTTACTGAGTATTGGTGTTTATAGGACAGGGAGACTGTGTGTTACTGCGTATTGGTGTTTATAGGACAGTGAGACTCTGTGTTACTGAGTATTGGGATTTACAGGACAGTGAGACTCTGTGTTACTGAGTATTGGTGTTTATAGGACAGTGAGACTCTGTGTTACTGAGTATTGGTGTTTATTGGACAGTGAGACTCTGTGTTACTGAGTATTGGTGTTTATAGGACAGTGAGACTCTGTGTTACTGAGTATTGGGGTTTATAGGACAGTGAGACTCTGTGTTACTGAGTATTGGTGTTTACAGGACAGTGAGACTCTGTGTTACTGAGTATTGGGGTTTATAGGACAGTGAGACTCTGTGTTACTGAGTATTGGTGTTTACAGGACAGTGAGACTCTGTGTTACTGAGTATTGGTGTTTACAGGACAGTGAGACTCTGTGTTACTGAGTATTGGTGTTTATCGGACAGTGAGACTCTGTGTTACTGAGTATTGGGGTTTATAGGACAGTGAGACTCTGTGTTACTGAGTATTGGTGTTTACAGGACAGTGAGACTCTGTGTTACTGAGTATTGGTGTTTACTGGACAGTGAGACTCTGTGTTACTGAGTATTGGTGTTTACAGGACAGTGAGACTCTGTGTTACTGAGCATTGGGGTTTATAGGACAGTGAGACTCTGTGTTACTGAGTATTGGTGTTTACTGGACAGTGAGACTCTGTGTTACTGAGTATTGGTGTTTACTGGACAGTGAGACTCTGTGTTACTGAGTATTGGTGTTTATAGGACAGTGAGACTCTGTGTTACTGAGTATTGGTGTTTATAGGACAGTGAGACTCTGTGTTACTGAGTATTGGGGTTTATAGGACAGTGAGACTCTGTGTTACTGAGTATTGGTGTTTACTGGACAGTGAGACTCTGTGTTACTGAGTATTGGTGTTTACAGGACAGTGAGACTCTGTGTTACTGAGTATTGGGGTTTACAGGACAGTGAGACTCTGTGTTACTGAGTATTGGTGTTTACAGGACAGTGAGACTCTGTGTTACTGAGTATTGGGGTTTATAGGACAGTGAGACTCTGTGTTACTGAGTATTGGGGTTTATAGGACAGTGAGACTCTGTGTTACTGAGTATTGGTGTTTACAGGACAGTGAGACTCTGTGTTACTGAGTATTGGGATTTACAGGACAGTGAGACTCTGTGTTACTGAGTATTGGTGTTTATCGGACAGTGAGACTCTGTGTTACTGAGTATTGGTGTTTATAGGACAGTGAGACTCTGTGTTACTGAGTATTGGTGTTTACAGGACAGTGAGACTCTGTTACTGAGTATTGGTGTTTATAGGACAGTGAGACTCTGTGTTACTGAGTATTGGTGTTTATAGGACAGTGAGACTCTGTGTTACTGAGTATTGGTGTTTATCGGACAGTGAGACTCTGTGTTACTGAGTATTGGTGTTTATAGGACAGTGAGACTCTGTGTTACTGAGTATTGGTGTTTATCGGACAGTGAGACTCTGTGTTACTGAGTATTGGTGTTTACAGGACAGTGAGACTCTGTGTTACTGAGTATTGGGGTTTATAGGACAGTGAGACTCTGTGTTACTGAGTATTGGGGTTTATAGGACAGTGAGACTCTGTGTTACTGAGTATTGGTGTTTACAGGACAGTGAGACTCTGTGTTACTGAGTATTGGGATTTACAGGACAGTGAGACTCTGTGTTACTGAGTATTGGTGTTTATCGGACAGTGAGACTCTGTGTTACTGAGTATTGGTGTTTATAGGACAGTGAGACTCTGTGTTACTGAGTATTGGTGTTTACAGGACAGTGAGACTCTGTTACTGAGTATTGGTGTTTATAGGACAGTGAGACTCTGTGTTACTGAGTATTGGTGTTTATAGGACAGTGAGACTCTGTTGCTGAGTATTGGTGTTTATAGGACAGTGAGACTCTGTGTTACTGAGTATTGGTGTTTATCGGACAGTGAGACTCTGTGTTATTGAGTATTGGTGTTTATCGGACAGTGAGACTCTGTGTTACTGAGTATTGGTGTTTACAGGACAGTGAGACTCTGTGTTACTGAGTATTGGGGTTTATAGGACAGTGAGACTCTGTGTTACTGAGTATTGGGGTTTATAGGACAGTGAGACTCTGTGTTACTGAGTATTGGTGTTTACAGGACAGTGAGACTCTGTGTTACTGAGTATTGGGATTTACAGGACAGTGAGACTCTGTGTTACTGAGTATTGGTGTTTACAGGACAGTGAGACTCTGTGTTACTGAGTATTGGGATTTACAGGACAGTGAGACTCTGTGTTACTGAGTATTGGGGTTTATAGGACAGTGAGACTCTGTGTTACTGAGTATTGGGGTTTATAGGACAGTGAGACTCTGTGTTACTGAGTATTGGGGTTTATAGGACAGTGAGACTCTGTGTTACTGAGTATTGGGGTTTATAGGACAGTGAGACTCTGTGTTACTGAGTATTGGTGTTTACAGGACAGTGAGACTCTGTGTTACTGAGTATTGGGATTTACAGGACAGTGAGACTCTGTGTTACTGAGTATTGGGGTTTATAGGACAGTGAGACTCTGTGTTACTGAGTATTGGGGTTTATAGGACAGTGAGACTCTGTGTTACTGAGTATTGGTGTTTATAGGACAGTGAGACTGTTACTGAGTATTGGTGTTTACAGGACAGTGAGACTCTGTGTTACTGAGTATTGGTGTTTATAGGACAGTGAGACTCTGTGTTACTGAGTATTGGTGTTTACAGGACAGTGAGACTCTGTGTTACTGAGTATTGGTGTTTATAGGACAGTGAGACTCTGTGTTACTGAGTATTGGTGTTTACAGGACAGTGAGACTCTGTGTTACTGAGTATTGGTGTTTATAGGACAGTGAGACTCTGTTACTGAGTATTGGTGTTTATAGGACAGTGAGACTCTGTTACTGAGTATTGGTGTTTATAGGACAGTGAGACTCTGTTACTGAGTATTGGTGTTTACAGGACAGTGAGACTCTGCGTTACTGAGTATTGGTGTTTATAGGACAGTGAGACTCTGAGTTACTGAGTATTGGTGTTTATAGGACAGTGAGACTCTGTTACTGAGTATTGGTGTTTGCAGGACAGTGAGACTCTGTGTTACTGAGTATTGGGGTTTATAGGACAGTGAGACTCTGTTACTGAGTATTGGTGTTTATAGGACAGTGAGACTCTGTTACTGAGTATTGGTGTTTATAGGACAGTGAGACTCGGTTACTGAGTATTGGTGTTTACAGGACAGTGAGACTCTGTGTTACTGAGTATTGGTGTTTATAGGACAGTGAGACTCTGAGTTACTGAGTATTGGTGTTTTAGGACAGTGAGACTCTGTTACTGAGTATTGGTGTTTGCAGGACAGTGAGACTCTGTGTTACTGAGTATTGGGGTTTATAGGACAGTGAGACTCTGTTACTGAGTATTGGTGTTTACAGGACAGTGAGACTCTGTGTTACTGAGTATTGGGATTTACAGGACAGTGAGACTCTGTGTTACTGAGTATTGGGGTTTATAGGACAGTGAGACTCTGTTACTGAGTATTGGTGTTTACAGGACAGTGAGACTCTGTGTTACTGAGTATTGGGATTTACAGGACAGTGAGACTCTGTGTTACTGAGTATTGGGGTTTACAGGACAGTGAGACTCTGTGTTACTGAGTATTGGGGTTTATAGGACAGTGAGACTCTATGTTACTGAGTATTGGGATTTACAGGACAGTGAGACTCTGTGTTACTGAGTATTGGTGTTTATAGGACAGTGAGACTCTGTGTTACTGAGTATTGGGATTTACAGGACAGTGAGACTCTGTGTTACTGAGTATTGGTGTTTACAGGACAGTGAGACTCTGTGTTACTGAGTATTGGTGTTTATAGGACAGGGAGACTGTGTGTTACTGCGTATTGGTGTTTATAGGACAGTGAGACTCTGTGTTAATGAGTATTGGTGTTTATAGGACAGTGAGACTCTGTGTTACTGAGTATTGGTGTTTATAGGACAGGGAGACTGTGTGTTACTGTGTATTGGTGTTTATAGGACAGTGAGACTCTGTGTTACTGAGTATTGGTGTTTATAGGACAGTGAGACTCTGTGTTACTGAGTATTGGTGTTTATAGGACAGTGAGACTCTGTGTTACTGAGTATTGGGGTATATAGGACAGTGAGACTCTGTGTTACTGAGTATTGGTGTTTATAGGACAGGGAGACTGTGTGTTACTGCGTATTGGTGTTTATAGGACAGTGAGACTCTGTGTTACTGAGTATTGGTGTTTATAGGACAGTGAGACTCTGTTACTGAGTATTGGTGTTTATAGGACAGTGAGACTCTGTGTTACTGAGTATTGGGGTTTATAGGACAGTGAGACTCTGTGTTACTGAGTATTGGTGTTTATAGGACAGGGAGACTGTGTGTTACTGCGTATTGGTGTTTATAGGACAGTGAGACTCTGTGTTACTGAGTATTGGGGTTTATAGGACAGTGAGACTCTGTGTTACTGAGTATTGGTGTTTATAGGACAGGGAGACTGTGTGTTACTGCGTATTGGTGTTTATAGGACAGTGAGACTCTGTGTTACTGAGTATTGGTGTTTATAGGACAGTGAGACTCTGTTACTGAGTATTGGTGTTTATAGGACAGTGAGACTCTGTGTTACTGAGTATTGGGGTTTATAGGACAGTGAGACTCTGTGTTACTGAGTATTGGTGTTTATAGGACAGGGAGACTGTGTGTTACTGCGTATTGGTGTCTATAGGACAGTGAGACTCTGTGTTACTGAGTATTGGGATTTACAGGACAGTGAGACTCTGTGTTACTGAGTATTGGTGTTTATAGGACAGTGAGACTCTGTGTTACTGAGTATTGGTGTTTATTGGACAGTGAGACTCTGTGTTACTGAGTATTGGTGTTTATAGGACAGTGAGACTCTGTGTTACTGAGTATTGGGGTTTATAGGACAGTGAGACTCTGTGTTACTGAGTATTGGTGTTTACAGGACAGTGAGACTCTGTGTTACTGAGTATTGGGGTTTATAGGACAGTGAGACTCTGTGTTACTGAGTATTGGTGTTTACAGGACAGTGAGACTCTGTGTTACTGAGTATTGGTGTTTACAGGACAGTGAGACTCTGTGTTACTGAGTATTGGTGTTTATCGGACAGTGAGACTCTGTGTTACTGAGTATAGGGGTTTATAGGACAGTGAGACTCTGTGTTACTGAGTATTGGTGTTTACAGGACAGTGAGACTCTGTGTTACTGAGTATTGGTGTTTACTGGACAGTGAGACTCTGTGTTACTGAGTATTGGTGTTTACAGGACAGTGAGACTCTGTGTTACTGAGTATTGGGGTTCATAGGACAGTGAGACTCTGTGTTACTGAGTATTGGTGTTTACTGGACAGTGAGACTCTGTGTTACTGAGTATTGGTGTTTACTGGACAGTGAGACTCTGTGTTACTGAGTATTGGTGTTTATAGGACAGTGAGACTCTGTGTTACTGAGTATTGGTGTTTATAGGACAGTGAGACTCTGTGTTACTGAGTATTGGTGTTTACAGGACAGTGAGACTCTGTGTTACTGAGTATTGGTGTTTACTGGACAGTGAGACTCTGTGTTACTGAGTATTGGTGTTTATCGGACAGTGAGACTCTGTGTTACTGAGTATTGGTGTTTACTGGACAGTGAGACTCTGTGTTACTGAGTATTGGTGTTTATCGGACAGTGAGACTCTGTGTTACTGAGTATTGGTGTTTACAGGACAGTGAGACTCTGTGTTACTGAGTATTGGTGTTTACTGGACAGTGAGACTCTGTGTTACTGAGTATTGGTGTTTACAGGACAGTGAGACTCTGTGTTACTGAGTATTGGTGTTTACAGGACAGTGAGACTCTGTGTTACTGAGTATTGGTGTTTACTGGACAGTGAGACTCTGTGTTACTGAGTATTGGTGTTTATCGGACAGTGAGACTCTGTGATACTGAGTATTGGTGTTTATAGGACAGTGAGACTCTGTGTTACTGAGTATTGGTGTTTATAGGACAGTGAGACTCTGTGTTATTGAGTATTGGTGTTTACAGGACAGTGAGACTCTGTGTTACTGAGTATTGGGGTTTACAGGACAGTGAGACTCTGTGTTACTGAGTATTGGTGTTTACAGGACAGTGAGACTCTGTGTTACTGAGTATTGGTGTTTACTGGACAGTG
The DNA here is from genome assembly GCF_036365525.1 of Heterodontus francisci. NCBI lineage: Eukaryota > Metazoa > Chordata > Chondrichthyes > Heterodontiformes > Heterodontidae > Heterodontus > Heterodontus francisci. The sequence goes on from NW_027140509.1 coordinate 592,124, forward strand.
AGACTCTGTGTTACTGAGTATTGGTGTTTATCGGACAGTGAGACTCTGTGTTACTGAGTATTGGTGTTTATAGGACAGTGAGACTCTGTGTTACTGAGTATTGGTGTTTATAGGACAGTGAGACTCTGTGTTATTGAGTATTGGTGTTTACAGGACAGTGAGACTCTGTGTTACTGAGTATTGGGGTTTATAGGACAGTGAGACTCTGTGTTACTGAGTATTGGTGTTTACAGGACAGTGAGACTCTGTGTTACTGAGTATTGGGGTTTACAGGACAGTGAGACTCTGTGTTACTGAGTATTGGTGTTTACAGGACAGTGAGACTCTGTGTTACTGAGTATTGGGGTTTATAGGACAGTGAGACTCTGTGTTACTGAGTATTGGGGTTTATAGGACAGTGAGACTCTGTGTTACTGAGTATTGGGGTTTATAGGACAGTGAGACTCTGTGTTACTGAGTATTGGTGTTTACAGGACAGTGAGACTCTGTGTTACTGAGTATTGGTGTTTACAGGACAGTGAGACTCTGTGTTACTGAGTATTGGTGTTTATCGGACAGTGAGACTCTGTGTTACTGAGTATTGGGGTTTATAGGACAGTGAGACTCTGTGTTACTGAGTATTGGTGTTTACAGGACAGTGAGACTCTGTGTTACTGAGTATTGGGGTTTACTGGACAGTGAGACTCTGTGTTACTGAGTATTGGTGTTTACAGGACAGTGAGACTCTGTGTTACTGAGTATTGGGGTTCATAGGACAGTGAGACTCTGTGTTACTGAGTATTGGTGTTTACTGGACAGTGAGACTCTGTGTTACTGAGTATTGGTGTTTACTGGACAGTGAGACTCTGTGTTACTGAGTATTGGTGTTTATAGGACAGTGAGACTCTGTGTTACTGAGTATTGGTGTTTATAGGACAGTGAGACTCTGTGTTACTGAGTATTGGTGTTTACAGGACAGTGAGACTCTGTGTTACTGAGTATTGGTGTTTACTGGACAGTGAGACTCTGTGTTACTGAGTATTGGTGTTTATCGGACAGTGAGACTCTGTGTTACTGAGTATTGGTGTTTACTGGACAGTGAGACTCTGTGTTACTGAGTATTGGTGTTTATCGGACAGTGAGACTCTGTGTTACTGAGTATTGGTGTTTACAGGACAGTGAGACTCTGTGTTACTGAGTATTGGTGTTTACTGGACAGTGAGACTCTGTGTTACTGAGTATTGGTGTTTACAGGACAGTGAGACTCTGTGTTACTGAGTATTGGTGTTTACAGGACAGTGAGACTCTGTGTTACTGAGTATTGGTGTTTACTGGACAGTGAGACTCTGTGTTACTGAGTATTGGTGTTTATCGGACAGTGAGACTCTGTGATACTGAGTATTGGTGTTTATAGGACAGTGAGACTCTGTGTTACTGAGTATTGGTGTTTATAGGACAGTGAGACTCTGTGTTATTGAGTATTGGTGTTTACAGGACAGTGAGACTCTGTGTTACTGAGTATTGGGGTTTACAGGACAGTGAGACTCTGTGTTACTGAGTATTGGTGTTTACAGGACAGTGAGACTCTGTGTTACTGAGTATTGGTGTTTACTGGACAGTGAGACTCTGTGTTACTGAGTATTGGTGTTTATCGGACAGTGAGACTCTGTGTTACTGAGTATTGGTGTTTATAGGACAGTGAGACTCTGTGTTACTGAGTATTGGTGTTTATAGGACAGTGAGACTCTGTGTTATTGAGTATTGGTGTTTACAGGACAGTGAGACTCTGTGTTACTGAGTATTGGGGTTTATAGGACAGTGAGACTCTGTGTTACTGAGTATTGGTGTTTACAGGACAGTGAGACTCTGTGTTACTGAGTATTGGGGTTTACAGGACAGTGAGACTCTGTGTTACTGAGTATTGGTGTTTACAGGACAGTGAGACTCTGTGTTACTGAGTATTGGGGTTTATAGGACAGTGAGACTCTGTGTTACTGAGTATTGGGGTTTATAGGACAGTGAGACTCTGTGTTACTGAGTATTGGGATTTACAGGACAGTGAGACTCTGTGTTACTGAGTATTGGTGTTTATCGGACAGTGAGACTCTGTGTTACTGAGTATTGGTGTTTATAGGACAGTGAGACTCTGTGTTACTGAGTATTGGGGTTTACAGGTCAGTGAGACTCTGTTACTGAGTATTGGTGTTTATAGGACAGTGAGACTCTGTGTTACTGAGTATTGGTGTTTATAGGACAGTGAGACTCTGTTACTGAGTATTGGTGTTTATAGGACAGTGAGACTCTGTGTTACTGAGTATTGGTGTTTATCGGACAGTGAGACTCTGTGTTATTGAGTATTGGTGTTTATCGGACAGTGAGACTCTGTGTTACTGAGTATTGGTGTTTACAGGACAGTGAGACTCTGTGTTACTGAGTATTGGGGTTTATAGGACAGTGAGACTCTGTGTTACTGAGTATTGGGGTTTATAGGACAGTGAGACTCTGTGTTACTGAGTATTGGTGTTTACAGGACAGTGAGACTCTGTGTTACTGAGTATTGGGATTTACAGGACAGTGAGACTCTGTGTTACTGAGTATTGGTGTTTACAGGACAGTGAGACTCTGTGTTACTGAGTATTGGGATTTACAGGACAGTGAGACTCTGTGTTACTGAGTATTGGGGTTTATAGGACAGTGAGACTCTGTGTTACTGAGTATTGGGGTTTATAGGACAGTGAGACTCTGTGTTACTGAGTATTGGGGTTTATAGGACAGTGAGACTCTGTGTTACTGAGTATTGGGGTTTATAGGACAGTGAGACTCTGTGTTACTGAGTATTGGGGTTTATAGGACAGTGAGACTCTGTGTTACTGAGTATTGGTGTTTACAGGACAGTGAGACTCTGTGTTACTGAGTATTGGGATTTACAGGACAGTGAGACTCTGTGTTACTGAGTATTGGGGTTTATAGGAAAGTGAGACTCTGTGTTACTGAGTATTGGGGTTTATAGGACAGTGAGACTCTGTGTTACTGAGTATTGGTGTTTATAGGACAGTGAGACTCTGTTACTGAGTATTGGTGTTTACAGGACAGTGAGACTCTGTGTTACTGAGTATTGGTGTTTATAGGACAGTGGGACTCTGTGTTACTGAGTATTGGTGTTTACAGGACAGTGAGACTCTGTGTTACTGAGTATTGGTGTTTATAGGACAGTGAGACTCTGTGTTACTGAGTATTGGTGTTTATAGGACAGTGAGACTCTGTGTTACTGAGTATTGGTGTTTACAGGACAGTGAGACTCTGTGTTACTGAGTATTGGTGTTTATAGGACAGTGAGACTCTGTTACTGAGTATTGGTGTTTATAGGACAGTGAGACTCTGTTACTGAGTATTGGTGTTTATAGGACAGTGAGACTCTGTTACTGAGTATTGGTGTTTACAGGACAGTGAGACTCTGTGTTACTGAGTATTGGTGTTTATAGGACAGTGAGACTCTGAGTTACTGAGTATTGGTGTTTATAGGACAGTGAGACTCTGTTACTGAGTATTGGTGTTTGCAGGACAGTGAGACTCTGTGTTACTGAGTATTGGGGTTTATAGGACAGTGAGACTCTGTTACTGAGTATTGGTGTTTACAGGACAGTGAGACTCTGTGTTACTGAGTATTGGGATTTACAGGACAGTGAGACTCTGTGTTATTGAGTATTGGGGTTTATAGGACAGTGAGACTCTGTTACTGAGTATTGGTGTTTACAGGACAGTGAGACTCTGTGTTACTGAGTATTGGGATTTACAGGACAGTGAGACTCTGTGTTACTGAGTATTGGGGTTTACAGGACAGTGAGACTCTGTGTTGCTGAGTATTGGGGTTTATAGGACAGTGAGACTCTATGTTACTGAGTATTGGGATTTACAGGACAGTGCGACTCTGTGTTACTGAGTATTGGTGTTTATAGGACAGTGAGACTCTGTGTTACTGAGTATTGGGATTTACAGGACAGTGAGACTCTGTGTTACTGAGTATTGGTGTTTACAGGACAGTGAGACTCTGTGTTACTGAGTATTGGTGTTTATAGGACAGGGAGACTGTGTGTTACTGCGTATTGGTGTTTATAGGACAGTGAGACTCTGTGTTAATGAGTATTGGTGTTTATAGGACGGTGAGACTCTGTGTTACTGAGTATTGGTGTTTATAGGACAGGGAGACTGTGTGTTACTGTGTATTGGTGTTTATAGGACAGTGAGACTCTGTGTTACTGAGTATTGGTGTTTATAGGACAGTGAGACTCTGTGTTACTGAGTATTGGTGTTTATAGGACAGTGAGACTCTGTGTTACTGAGTATTGGGGTTTATAGGACAGTGAGACTCTGTGTTACTGAGTATTGGTGTTTATAGGACAGGGAGACTGTGTGTGACTGCGTATTGGTGTTTATAGGACAGTGAGACTCTGTGTTACTGAGTATTGGTGTTTATAGGACAGTGAGACTCTGTTACTGAGTATTGGTGTTTATAGGACAGTGAGACTCTGTGTTACTGAGCATTGGTGTTTACAGGACAGTGAGACTCTGTGTTACTGAGTATTGGTGTTTATAGGACAGTGAGACTCTGTGTTACTGAGTATTGGGATTTACAGGACAGTGAGACTCTGTGTTACTGAGTATTGGTGTTTATAGGACAGTGAGACTCTGTGTTACTGAGTATTGGTGTTTATTGGACAGTGAGACTCTGTGTTACTGAGTATTGGGGTTTATCGGACAGTGAGACTCTGTGTTACTGAGTATTGGTGTTTATAGGACAGTGAGACTCTGTGTTACTGAGTATTGGTGTTTATAGGACAGTGAGACTCTGTGTTACTGAGTATTGGGGTTTATAGGACAGTGAGACTCTGTGTTACTGAGTATTGGTGTTTATAGGACAGTGAGACTCTGTGTTACTGAGTATTGGTGTTTATAGGACAGTGAGACTCTGTGTTACTGTGTATTGGTGTTTATAGGACAGTGAGACTCTGTGTTACTGAGTATTGGTGTTTATAGGACAGTGAGACTCTGTGTTACTGAGTATTGGTGTTTATAGGACAGTGAGACTCTGTGTTACTGAGTATTGGGGTTTATAGGACAGTGAGACTCTGTGTTACTGAGTATTGGGGTTTATAGGACAGTGAGACTCTGTGTTACTGAGTATTGGGGTTTATAGGACAGTGAGACTCTGTGTTACTGAGTATTGGTGTTTACAGGACAGTGAGACTCTGTGTTACTGAGTATTGGGATTTACAGGACAGTGAGACTCTGTGTTACTGAGTATTGGGGTTTATAGGACAGTGAGACTCTGTGTTACTGAGTATTGGGGTTTATAGGACAGTGAGACTCTGTGTTACTGAGTATTGGTGTTTATAGGACAGTGAGACTCTGTTACTGAGTATTGGTGTTTACAGGACAGTGAGACTCTGTGTTACTGAGTATTGGTGTTTATAGGACAGTGAGACTCTGTGTTACTGAGTATTGGTGTTTACAGGACAGTGAGACTCTGTGTTACTGAGTATTGGTGTTTATAGGACAGTGAGACTCTGTGTTACTGAGTATTGGTGTTTATAGGACAGTGAGACTCTGTGTTACTGAGTATTGGTGTTTACAGGACAGTGAGACTCTGTGTTACTGAGTATTGGTGTTTATAGGACAGTGAGACTCTGTTACTGAGTATTGGTGTTTATAGGACAGTGAGACTCTGTTACTGAGTATTGGTGTTTATAGGACAGTGAGACTCTGTTACTGAGTATTGGTGTTTACAGGACAGTGAGACTCTGTGTTACTGAGTATTGGTGTTTATAGGACAGTGAGACTCTGAGTTACTGAGTATTGGTGTTTATAGGACAGTGAGACTCTGTTACTGAGTATTGGTGTTTGCAGGACAGTGAGACTCTGTGTTACTGAGTATTGGGGTTTATAGGACAGTGAGACTCTGTTACTGAGTATTGGTGTTTACAGGACAGTGAGACTCTGTGTTACTGAGTATTGGGATTTACAGGACAGTGAGACTCTGTGTTACTGAGTATTGGGGTTTATAGGACAGTGAGACTCTGTTACTGAGTATTGGTGTTTACAGGACAGTGAGACTCTGTGTTACTGAGTATTGGGATTTACAGGACAGTGAGACTCTGTGTTACTGAGTATTGGGGTTTACAGGACAGTGAGACTCTGTGTTGCTGAGTATTGGGGTTTATAGGACAGTGAGACTCTATGTTACTGAGTATTGGGATTTACAGGACAGTGAGACTCTGTGTTACTGAGTATTGGTGTTTATAGGACAGTGAGACTCTGTGTTACTGAGTATTGGGATTTACAGGACAGTGAGACTCTGTGTTACTGAGTATTGGTGTTTACAGGACAGTGAGACTCTGTGTTACTGAGTATTGGTGTTTATAGGACAGGGAGACTGTGTGTTACTGCGTATTGGTGTTTATAGGACAGTGAGACTCTGTGTTAATGAGTATTGGTGTTTATAGGACGGTGAGACTCTGTGTTACTGAGTATTGGTGTTTATAGGACAGGGAGACTGTGTGTTACTGTGTATTGGTGTTTATAGGACAGTGAGACTCTGTGTTACTGAGTATTGGTGTTTATAGGACAGTGAGACTCTGTGTTACTGAGTATTGGTGTTTATAGGACAGTGAGACTCTGTGTTACTGAGTATTGGGGTTTATAGGACAGTGAGACTCTGTGTTACTGAGTATTGGTGTTTATAGGACAGGGAGACTGTGTGTTACTGCGTATTGGTGTTTATAGGACAGTGAGACTCTGTGTTACTGAGTATTGGTGTTTATAGGACAGTGAGACTCTGTTACTGAGTATTGGTGTTTATAGGACAGTGAGACTCTGTGTTACTGAGTATTGGTGTTTACAGGACAGTGAGACTCTGTGTTACTGAGTATTGGTGTTTATAGGACAGTGAGACTCTGTGTTACTGAGTATTGGGATTTACAGGACAGTGAGACTCTGTGTTACTGAGTATTGGTGTTTATAGGACAGTGAGACTCTGTGTTACTGAGTATTGGTGTTTATTGGACAGTGAGACTCTGTGTTACTGAGTATTGGGGTTTATCGGACAGTGAGACTCTGTGTTACTGAGTATTGGTGTTTATAGGACAGTGAGACTCTGTGTTACTGAGTATTGGTGTTTATAGGACAGTGAGACTCTGTGTTACTGAGTATTGGGGTTTATAGGACAGTGAGACTCTGTGTTACTGAGTATTGGTGTTTATAGGACAGTGAGACTCTGTGTTACTGAGTATTGGTGTTTATAGGACAGTGAGACTCTGTGTTACTGTGTATTGGTGTTTATAGGACAGTGAGACTCTGTGTTACTGAGTATTGGTGTTTATAGGACAGTGAGACTCTGTGTTACTGAGTATTGGTGTTTACAGGACAGTGAGACTCTGTGTTACTGAGTATTGGTGTTTACAGGACAGTGAGACTCTGTGTTACTGAGTATTGGGGTTTATTGGACAGTGAGACTCTGTGTTACTGAGTATTGGGGTTTATAGGACAGTGAGACTCTGTGTTACTGAGTATTGGTGTTTATAGGACAGTGAGACTCTGTGTTACTGAGTATTGGTGTTTATAGGACAGTGTGACTCTGTGTTACTGAGTATTGGTGTTTATAGGACAGTGTGACTCTGTGTTACTGAGTATTGGGGTTTATAGGACAGTGTGACTCTGTGTTACTGAGTATTGGTGTTTATAGGACAGTGTGACTCTGTGTTACTGAGTATTGGGGTTTATAGGACAGTGTGACTCTGTGTTACTGAGTATTGGTGTTTATAGGACAGTGTGACTCTGTGTTACTGAGTATTCGGGTTTATAGGACAGTGTGACTCTGTGTTACTGAGTATTGGTGTTTATAG